>NC_138060.1:59381736-60118191 GCF_964194185.1 Rhinolophus hipposideros
TATAATTACATCATTGATCCATTTTGAGTTAAGTTTTGTATATGATGTGAGGAAGGGGCCCAACTTCATTCTTTTGCGTGTGACTGGCCAGTGGTTCCAGCACCATTTGTTGAAGAGACTATTCTTTCCCCATTCAATGGCCTTGGCATTCTTGTTGAAAAGCAACTGGCAATAGATGTAGGAGTTTATTTCCAGTCTGTCAATTCTACTCCATTGATCTATATGTCTATTTTTATGCCAGTGTCACACTGTCTTAATTACTATAGCTTTGTAGTAAGTTTTGAAATTGGGAAGTTCAAGTACTCTGAAGTTGTTCTTTTTTGTTGTTTTTAAGATTGTTTTGGCTATTCAGAGTCCCTTGCATTCCATATGAATTTGAAGATCAGCTTTTCTATTTATGCAAAAGGTCATCGGAATTTTGATAGGGATTGCATTAAATCTTTATATAGCTTTGGGCAAAATTACCATCTCAACACTTTTGTCTTCCAGTTTATGAACATGTGCTGTTCCTCCATTGATTTAAGTGTTCTTTCATTTCTTTCAGCAGTGTTTTATAGTTTCAGTATATAAGTCTTTTACCTCCTTGGTTAAATTTATCCCTAGATATTTAATTGTTTTTTATGCCATTGTCAATGGAATCATTAATTTCCTTTTCAGATTGGTTTATTGCTGGTGCATAAAAATACAACTAATTTTTGTGCATTGATTTTATTTTCTGCAACTTTGCTGAATTTATTAGCTCTAGTAGGGTGTGTGTGTGTGTGTGTGTGTGTGTGTGTTTGTGTGTGTGTGTGTAGTTTGAGGGTATTCTATATATAGGATCATGTCATCTGTGAATAGAGATGGTTTTACTTCTTCCTTTCCAATTTGGATGCCTTTTAATTTCTTTCCTTGTCGGATTGCTCTGCTTAGAACGTCTAATACAATGCTGAATAGCAGTGGTGAAAGTGGGTATTCTCATCTTGTTCCTGACCGTAGAATGATTGAGAATGACGTAGAATCATTCAGAATGATGCTAGCTGTGAAGTTTCACTAATGTCCTTTATCACATTGAGGAAGTTTCCTCACATTCCTACTTTTTTGAGTGTTTTTGTTATGAAAGGGTGTTGGATTTTGTCAAATGCTTTTTCTGAGTCAATTGAAATGATCATATTTTTTTCCTTTATTAAGTTAATGTTGTGTATTACATTGGTTGATTTTCTTATATTAAACCACCCTTGCATTCTTTAGCTATATCCCACTTGGCCATAGTGGATCCTTTAAAAGTGTTTTTGGATACAGTTTGCTAGCATTTTGTTGAGAATTTTGCATCTATATTCATATGGAATATTGGTCTGCAGTTTTCTTATGGTGTCTTTGTCTGGCTTTGTTATCAGGGTAATGCTGGTTTCATTCAAAGCATTCAAAGCATTCTAAAAAAAAATCTAAAAAGCATCTAAAGCATTCAAAGAATGCGTTAGAAATTGTCCCCTGCTCTTCTATTTTTAGGAAGAGTTTGAGGAGGACTGATGTTAATTTTTCTTTAAACATTTGGTAGAATTCACCAGTACTAAGCCATCTGGTTCTGGACATTTTTCTTTTGGGAGGTTTTTTTATTTCTGATTCATTCTCTGTTTTTTACATCTTTTTTTCAGATTTTCTATTTCATTTGAAGTCAGCTTTTGGCAATTTATGTGTTGCTAGGAATTTTTCCATTTCATCTATGTTATTTAATTTGTTGGTGGACATTGTTTATAGTACTCTTTTATCTTGTTTATTTTTGTAAAGTCAGTAGTGATATCCCCACTTTCATCTGATTTTAGTTCTGACTTTTCTTTCTTCATAGTGTAGATAGAGGTTTGTCCACTTTGTTGATCTTGTCAAAAAACAAACTTCTGCTTTCAGCATACATAACTTAAAAATACACATATTATATTATATTTTACTATATTATATTACATATTAACCTAAGTTGCATTACAAATGAATTGCACTCCCCAAACTTGTCCTTTTCCCACCCCCAAATATTTATTGTTTCTGTAAAGCCAACAGCAGTTGGGCACATCTCCAACTTGCTACACTTTGTTAGGGTCTCTCTCACTATCTTCCATCACCCACTGCTTCCCCTCCCCCCCCCCCCAGAGTGAGGCCTCAGCCATGTCCTCCAATCAGAAACTCTGCCACATGCAGCTTTGTGGGTTTCTTCTCATGCCACCTGTACCTTCAACGAGCACTATTTTTTTTTTTTTTTTTTTGCGGTTGGCTACAGCATTGCGGCCCTTCCTGGGACATCTCGGAAGCCAAATGATAGATGATGTCAGAGATGGGAGAAGAGTATTTATGGCCCCTACGACATGTATGAAACCTCATCCTGCATGCACTCACCCCATTCTCCTCCTACTCATCACGCCTTGGTGTGGGTGGGCAGGTGGTGGTGGTGAGAGTAAATTCTAGCTTCTCATTTCCCAAAACCAGTCCCCAACCCACTGTCGCCATGGACTGAGGGCATCAAAAATGTCTCCCAAGTACTCTGTCCTGACCCATCCCAGCCACCTCTGAGGCACCTAAACTAAGGTCTGAGTCTAGTCACAGAGCAGTTTAAAACATCTGGGCTATAGAAGAACACAAGATTATCTCCCTACTACAGGGTTCAAATGACATTCCCTTAAGTCACTTGAGAGGGCTTTTCACTAAGTGAATGTATTGAGGATCCTGACTTCACCTCTATTTCCCCAAAGTTAATTTAGCCTGAAGGTATGGAAACATCCAATCTGCTACCTCTATGCTCTTAAGTTAATAAAGATGTAAACTACCGTAGTCGATCACATTTTTATTTCTATTTTTCATCACATATTCTTGTACGTTCTTGGCTCACGTGGAGATGGTGGTAAACTTGGAAGCAAAGGGAGACATTCCTGCCTGTTACTTGACACTTCCT
Source organism: Rhinolophus hipposideros (assembly GCF_964194185.1). Lineage (NCBI taxonomy): Eukaryota > Metazoa > Chordata > Mammalia > Chiroptera > Rhinolophidae > Rhinolophus > Rhinolophus hipposideros. The sequence continues at coordinate 59,384,654 of NC_138060.1, forward strand.
TGTCCAAAATCATTTGCGCTTTCTGGGCTTTCTTGCTGTGACTGTATGCCTGTTGGTTACTTTGTCACATGTAACAAAACCAGTGGAAATACTCATAGTTCTTAGTATTTTTGTTATGAAGATATGACCAGCACATGCAGGAACACAAACTGCTCTTTCTATAGGTATTATATTGGTCCAGATCATTGTTTTTAACAAGAACTGAAGAGGTAAAATCCTAGAACTCACAAATCTGTTTTAGTAGGTCACAGGAAACATGCAAATCATAGAAACCACAATCATCCAAGAGCAGCTATATTGAAAAGAGCAAGAATTTGTCTTCTAAAGATGTCAACTGAACAAATCCATCACAGATAAGTAAAGAAGTTACAAGAGACATCGTCAGAATACCCTCAGGCTGTTGGTAAACCTTGTCTGTCTCCTTGTCTGGACAGCAATATTCTCCAGCCATGTTTTTCCCATGTTTTCATTTGGTTGAGCATTGCCAACCACTGAGGGGCAGAGAGTTTCTTAGAACAAACCTAACTTTCAGCTTCAATGGTCTAACTCCCAACTCAGCTGCTGATCTTCAGTGTACGAATAAACTTATTCTTAAAGTTTAAGAATCTTAAACTTCTCGTGGCCTGGTACTTCCCTCTTCATTCAGGAAGCAGGAACTATTTTTATTTCATTGGTTTACGGAGGAATTGGGTGTCTCCTCATCCCTGTCCCAGGTCACCTTGAGTTGATGACAACCAGGTATTCTATGTGATCCTGATTGGCCAATAGGCACATAAGAGATGGGAGCTTTTCCCCAAGTCTGCTCAAAGGGCTATACTCCTCCTTAAGACTGAGAATTTCAAACACCACGAACCCAGTGCCACAGCGAGAGGGGTTCTCAAACTCAAGGAAAAGCATCTTTCCTAACTCTCTTCATGTGCATAAAAAATTCTAAGGTGTATTTACCCAGGTTCCCAATTTTCTATCTACATGGACCGGGTGAAAACAAAATGACAAGGAAAAACAGTTTGACTTGAGTGTTGTGTGGTTATTTGCCATTCTCCCCCAGATCCACTCTGAGCCTCAGGAAGTAGATATTTGTGGGCTATATCACCTAGACTCCCCACTGCTCCCTCTGCTTTTGGGGTCCAGTCACTTGGAGCCACTGGCAGATCAGAGTGGGAGCAGGAGGTTAGGGTACTTTTCCGTTCCTGCCCTCCTCCTGAATTGCCGATGTTCTAGTAGTAACTGCAGCCCTTTGACCTTCAATTCTCAACTCCAGCTCTTAAAAGGGCTCAGGTGGTATCGTTTATTCTATAAACCTCAAGCATAGGGCTAAAAGCTCCCACTCTACTGCTGCTAAGGCATGGGTGCCTCACCGCCCCTGTGGGTTCTCTTATCTCTGCCTGCACCCTGTAAATATCCTCATCCTTATACAGTCTCTTCAGAATCTTAGCCGAGTGTGCCACCTGTTCCCCGTGATAGAAAGAAGCCAAACATTTGAATCCTGGCTCTGCCACTACCTACCTCTGCAGGGCTGGAGTCAACGGTGTCTAGTGTGAAGATATAAATGTAGAGTGCTCCTAGTTAGCCAGGGAAGAATTCCTGGGCCTTGACCTTCCCCATCCCAGAGTGACTCCAAGGAACGAGCAACAAGATCCTGGAGTCAGGAGGTTCCATAAGTGGGAGAGGACCCAGCAGCACTGGGGTGAGTATGACCTGTTTTGCTATTGAAATCTTAGAAAGACCCTTCCAGTCTCTGCCCAGAGACCACACTAAGGGACAGTTGGGGAACTTTTCCTGTTCCTGATCAAGCAAGGATCTGTCTTCTAAGGAAAAACCTGAGGCCCTTCTTGCTTAGCACAAAAACCAAGTCTTATGCAGGATAGACGGTCACAATTTATTGAAATCTAGAAAGGATACCTAGACTGCACTGAGTGTTGTGTTGTTGTTGGTTACCATTGGTAACATAGCAGACACTGTAACATAAATATAACTGATTTATATCCATTTAAACCTCACAGACCCCAGAGGCCTTATTATTCCTATTTTATAGTTGGGGAAATCAAGACTTAGAAATTTACCAAGGCCACAGCATGAGATCCTGCCCCTACAGACTGCTGAATTCCAGAAAGCACCAGGGGCCAACTCAGATGACCCAACGTTCCCTGTGGGACCTTAGGAACATTCCTCCCAAGTGTAGTCTACATCGCAATTGTGCTGTTAATGGTGATTTCCTTTTCTTTCTTCCTTCTAAAAATATTATGGTAAAATAAACATAACATTTATGTTTACATAACATAATGTTTACCGTCTTATTTCATTCATAATGTTGTGCAACCATTACCACCATCCATCCCAGAATTCTTTTCATCTTGTAAAACTGAGACTCTATGTCTACTAAACTATCACTCCACATTAACCCATCACCCCAGCACCTGGCAATCACCTTTCTACTTTTTGTCTCTGTGATTTTGTCTAAGTAACTTCCCCTGAAAGTTACAAGCCTTCAATAGACTCAAGAGTTCCAATACAGTTAGTTCATACTGATTCTCTCAGTGCCATTTTTGTCTAGGTGGGGAGATAGATTCCTGATGCTTCTTACTCCATCATCTTCCCAGAATCTCAACAGTGGTTTCTTTTAACAAAGCTTCTTTCTCAGGAGTGGGACATATCATAAACAAGGCCCTTCTTACTAAGGACATCTCTTCCACAAAAGACCGTTTAGCATTCCCTTCCGTTAAAAAGCTCTAGTTAGTGAAATTCTAATCTGATCCTAAATCTGTGATGCCACTGAAACCAGGACCCATGGTCACATAAAATCTCATTATGAAACCATGACACATGGTCACATAAAACCTCATTACATTTCCTCCACCATCGCCAACAGCCCTGTTAGTATTTATACCCAGGGAAATGAAGTCCTGTTGTGCTTGGTTCATGTAAATTATCACTGGCAGAGGAAAGTAGATTTCTAGATATAGAGACCCACAAGATAAATAGCCCAGAGTCATTAGACATGGGAGATATACAGGGTGTGTCTAACTCACTCTCAAGGTTGCATAAGCAAAATTTCAAAATTAATCCTACTCTGGAGAACTCAATGTAATGTACAATGTTCCTGGCTAAGAAAGAAGAACTGTATCATTCTTTTTTTTTTTTCAGATATTTACCGTTACTTACTCTTATATCTCCGCCTTCTCCTTCTGCAGGAAACTTTATTTCCTACTTCTGCACACCAAGTTCCTACCTCCAGATCTGTTGGGCTCCGTTGCTGAGAAGCCTGACATACCAGTGCCTCTTGGAAGAAGCCATCCACTGGTGAGTGGTGGGTACTCTTTTTCCATTACTTTATGAAGCATGGACTCAGAGCATCTCAACTCTGGACATGTAGGGACTGGGAGCCCCCTGAGGGTCTGCACAGCCCAAGAACTTGGCAATGATAAAGGTGAAAGAAAGGGGTGGAGGGTGGTGTCTGCACCAGAAATATTAGAGAGACCCTGATGACAGTGAGGAAGGACAGAGCAGGGTGAGACCACCCTTCAGGACTCAGGTGAGAGCAGAGAATGTGCTAAAAAGGGAGAATCGAGAACGTTAAGACAATCTGGTCTTTCAACTCCTGCTCCTCTCTGTCCCTCCCAACTCCCAAAGACTTAAAAGAGCTGGAAATTTCTACCCAGAATTTTTCCCCCTCCTGGTGCAGGCCCTGAACCAAAACGTGCCTCTTGCCTCAATCCAGGAGGTCCCCAGAGGATGAAGTGAGGAATTTCTTTTTCTGAGAGGAAGCTTTTCATTAATTCTGGACGATGTATCCTGACACTTGAAAGTGACATCTAGACCAATGCATTTGAGCCACCTTGCAAGTGCCTGCTGTGGTAGGAGCTAAGTGTGCCTGAGTGAGATAGGTAACAAAGAGGGGTGGCTGGCATTTGAGAGGCCAGTGCAGCTGAACAACAAAGAGCTGAGCAAACACGGTAGAAGTGGTTGGGACAATCCACCCCCTGGCACCCCATCCTCACCCCCCAATCTGAGTCACCAGAGCAAGGGTCTGGGCTGTATATTTTTAACTGACAAACTTCCTGTGTGATACTGAAGCCGAGCATTTAAGTACCACTTCTCCAGTCCACACTTTCCCTACACATGCGGAGAGTAGCCCTGGTTAATTACAAGACAGCCCTAGAGCTTGCTGCAAGGAAGGGGCTGTGGATCCCCAATATGTTTCTTTTGATAAAGTCTCCCACTGGATTACCTGGAAGTCTAGTCCACAGTAAAGCATTTTGCTTCTCTGCAGCTTGCAGCCTGCTAGTTCTCTGTGATTCATTTATTCAATTAATATTTATTTAGTAGCCGCTCTGTCCTGGGTTGGGTTCTAGGACACCATGATACCTCATTGCAAGACTAAGATCTCTGCCCTCATGGAGCTTATATTCTGCTGTAAGTGTGTGTGTGTGTGTGTGTGTGTGTGTGTGTGCACGTGTGTGTGTATGCACTTGCGCTTGCATGGGTGGGGCACACTCTTGTGGGTGAGTGTGGATTTTAAGGCTAAACACCAAAGAAGTTTTGTTAAAGGCATGAAGATTACCTAGAAAATCCGTTACCTGTTTTCTTACATCCACCTTTGCTCTCAGAGCCTGGAGATGGGAGCCCCTGAGGACCTTTGAAACTGAATAGCTGAGTGCTCCAATTCCAGCTCAGCCAGTACTAGCTTTGTGAGTTTGGGAAAGTTATTCGTAAAATGTAGAAATACTTATCTCTCAAAGTTTTTGCAAAGATTAAATTAATTAATGTATGCAAAGTATTTAGCATGGCACCTGAAGCTTAAGGAGCACTCAGTGAATGGCTATAGTTATAATTCTGTAGGCGGGTACGCTTGTTTTCTTCCAAGCTTCATCAGAGGTCTTAGTTGCTGCAGATCTCAAGAATCTGGCTTAATGATGTGAAATGTAAGATCTGTGAAATGTACCAATCACAAGAGAAGTTCAAGAATGTGTAAATAGATAAAAAGATAAGGTGTGTGCATAGATAAAGACAAATTTCATAGTCATTACCAGAAAGAAAGAAAAAAAAAGAATATTCTTGAGAATCAAGCCTGATGATGTTCGGTGTCATTCTTATTATAAAGAGTTTCATGCATTCTTTCAATAACATGTATTGATGCCTCCATTAGTCTGATTCTGTCATAAGAGCTAGAGAGAGAAACACGATCTCGTCCTTAACCTCGAGAAGAACACACTGTGTAGAAGATAATGTAGTAAGTGCTTATTTAGAGACATGGGCAGTGTTAGGAGATGAGAAGAGTGATTCAACAGAGGACACAAGTTAGGCTTCACAGAGAAGAAGAATGTGAGCTGGAGGTGTCGGGGGATGAACAGGCGCTCATCAGCCATTTCAGGCCGAGGGCAAGCATATGCAATACCATGGAAGCATGGAGGACATGGTGAGTTTAGGGGAAATGGAAAGAAAATGGCTGTGGCTGTAGCACACAATCTGGGATTTGAGAAATGATGAGAGGTGAAACTGGGAGGAAGTGAGTTTAGGAAGAGGCATTGCCTTTGAAGTCTCACCACACACACATCGTGGGGCTCCTGGAGGTTTGAAGCTGACAAGTGCGTGATCAAATTTCAGCTGTAGACAGGACAGAGTGAAAGGGAGCATGGCTAGGAAGGAGCCACAAGGAAATGAGAGACCACAGCAAAGCCAGAGGGGAGAAGTGCATGAGGCAAGGAAGTGTCAGTTGGAAGAGGCACAGAGGGCATTCATCGCAGAGCTATTTCTCAAGTCAAAGTCATCTAACATCACAGTGACAATACAGAGCAGTCCTCTGTCCCAGGTGCTGCTGAATTCTTGTCTTCATTTATCTTCATGGCAACTCAGCCGAGTTAATATTTTAATGTCAAGAAACTGATAGTTGAAGAAGTAATGAGCCCCAAATTACACAACTTGTAAGTTGGAGGCAGGATTCAAATCTAGGTTTGTTTGGCTCCCAAGGCCTGGCTCTTAATCTTCTGAAGAGGATTTGACCAGGATAATGTCAAATCCTGCTTCTTAGGTAATGGAGTAAGTGACAATAGCCAAGACAAGGAATCCACAGGTTGAAGCAAGTTTCTGGGGGTGTTCAGTTGGGGGTAGATTGAATTTGAGGTACCTGTATTATACCCTCTTTGACCACTGCTGTACCTCTAGTGCCTAAAACAGAGTATGACTCATAGTAGGTGCTTTATAAATATTGATTAAATGAATAAATCTATGGGGAGATATGCAGTAGACAAAGGAAAATTCGCCTCTGGGGTGTAGGAGTTGAAAGGTGGGGCTGAAAGGCAGAGCTTTGGGAAGCGCTAGCATTCAGAGTACTTAGAACCCTGAGATTAGATGCCACGATTCAGGAAGCTGTCTGGAGCAAGAATGAAGAAGGAAGAAGATAAACACGTGGGAGCCAAGGATGGTGCCTGGGGACTCTTACAGCATGGGCAGGGGGAGGAGACCCCAAAGAACAGACTTCGTAAGAAGTGGTGCGACACAAGTGAACCTCCTGGAAGCCAAAAGAGTTTTAAATGGAAGAAGTTATCAGAAGGATCAAAGGCTCATGAAGGATGAAACTGGGTTTGTCTCTGCAACTTCAGCAGGAGATATTTTGGCCGGATGATGGAGACAGAAAGTTGAGAAGGGTATCAGAACCCTTTTGGGTGCAGGTAACCAAAAACAAAACTCATAGTGCAGGTTTAAACACAGGGATTATTTTTCTCAGTTAACAGGAAGTCAGAAGATGGGCAGCTCGAGGGTGAGCTTGGGACTTGGTGATGAAATTCTGCTTAGTTTTGCTCCTATTCTCTGGATCTTTCATGCAGGGTGCCAAGCACCAAGCCCATACAAGACAAAGTACAAAAGCAGAAGGGTCCAGCCGGAGTTTCTCTTGCATCTCTCTTATCAGAGCAGAGCATTTCCAGAAGGCCCCGAGCAGAGTCTCTTTCTAGATTATCATCCAGGAATGTGCCCCATGCAGAGGAGGTAGAGAAAGTAAGTGATCATCATGTTTGCCTTACGTTAAGAGTGGGGCTTTCTGGGAAGGTCAAGAGTATTGGCAGATGGGGAGATGACTGCTGTCTGCTCCTAGAAATAAAGAGAAGTGATAAACTAGCACATATGCTTTCAAGGAGATGTCTGCAAAGCAAAGACAAAGTGGAGGATATTTTTAAGATCAGTAATTGCAGCAGTTCTGTTGTGTGTTAGCATTGTGTTCTCTGTTTACAGGACGGAGGAAGATGGGTGACAATGACACGTTGCCCCAGTTCAGCCACCACATGCTGTCCACATCTCATTCTCTGCTTGCAACGAATTTCCAGGGGAACGAGGAAGACCCCAGCACTACTTATGACTATGGGGACAGTGCACCCTGTGAAAAAGACGACGTGAAGCTAATCGCAGCCAGGCTCCTGCCCCCACTCTACTCGCTGGTGTTCATCTTCGGTTTTGTGGGCAACATGCTGGTCGTCCTCATCCTGATAAACTGCAAGAAGCTGAAGAGCATGACTGACATCTACCTGCTCAATCTGGCCATCTCCGACCTGCTTTTCCTTATCACCATCCCATTCTGGGCTTACTACGCGGCAAATGAGTGGCTCTTAGGAAATGTGATGTGTAAGTTATTCACAGGGATGTATCACGTCGGTTACTTTGGCGGAATCTTCTTCATCATCCTCTTGACGATCGATAGGTACCTGGCTATCGTCCATGCTGTGTTTGCTTTAAAGGCCAGGACAGTCACCTTTGGGGGGGTGACAAGTGGGGTCACCTGGGTGGTGGCTGTATTCGCCTCTCTTCCGGGAATCATCTTCACCAAATCCCAAGAAGAAGGGATTACTTACTCCTGTGGCCCTTATTTTCCAGTCGGATGGAAGAATTTCTATACATTAATGAGGACCATCTTGGGCCTGGTCCTGCCACTGCTTATCATGGTCATCTGCTACTCAGGAATCCTGAAGACCTTGCTTCGCTGTCGGAACGAGAGGAAGAAACACAAGGCCGTGAGGCTCATCTTCACCATCATGATCGTTTACTTTCTTTTCTGGGCCCCCTACAACATCGTCCTTCTCCTGAACACCTTCCAGGAATTCTTCAATGTGAGTACCTGTAAGACCACCAGTCAGCTGGACCAAGCCATGCAGGTGACGGAGACCCTGGGGATGACGCACTGCTGTATCAACCCCATCATCTACGCCTTCGTTGGGGAGAAGTTCAGACGGTATCTCTCCGTGTTTTTCCGAAAGCACATCGCCAAACACCTCTGCAAACAATGCCCCATTTTCTATCGGGAGACAGCAGACCGAGTGAGTTCAGCATACACCCCTTCCACTGGGGAGCAGGAAGTCTCGGCTGGTTTCTAAATAAACAGCAGTTTGCTTGATAGTTTTTAAGGGAGTTGGCAATCTATACTTGATAATAAGCCCCAAGGGTTTACTGAAGAATAGAGGCTTGTGAGTCTCTTAAGCAAGTGCCCAGAAACCTCAGGGTTGCACGTACCAACAGAGATGTATGTACCAACATGTACTCCAGGAATATTCCAGAACAACTGTGGGTAGAGACTGACTCTCTAGCAAGCTCATCTTGGTTCCTGGAAAATGGCACAGTGCCTTGTGCTTACGCTCTTTTCCCAATCGTCACTATTTCTTCGCTCATTCTCTGAGTTTATCAGTCTCTTTCATCACGCCCCCGGCTGGAGGCAGGGAGGAGAACGAGACAGGTGGGTGAATGTGAGTGGGGTTGGGCCATGTCCAGAGAGGAGGGGGGCGTGAGCATGGCTGAGCCTGGATGGGGATGAAGATAAGGGGTTTGCTCGTTCCGCCGGGCAGTAGTTCTGTCTCTTAGCCCCACCCCCACACACACGCATTTATTTTGAAGGCTTTCCCAGGTCCTGGAGAGCTTAGGAGCTGTAATTACTTTCTGACAGCTTTGCTTGGGTCCCATGATTTTTCTCTGTGTAAGTGCATGACACATTTTTGCTTTATTGTGTTTTATCTATGCCAACTACATTTGAAAGCTATTAAATCGATGGCCCTATTGTTCCCATGCTTCTTAGGCCACATGCCACTATAAAATTTTTTGTTTACAAAATCTATAGTGAGATGAAAAAAATAAAGCCCTTGTTTGTTCTTTCTGGGGAAAGGGGAGGGATGGAGGTAGTGATGAGGAGTAAGAGTGGGGACCGATTAGTTCCCCCATGGGGTTGCAGGGCCATAGCAAGAGTGAGACCACCCCTGGAATGTTTCTAGAAACAGCTAAGGGAGAGGCCAGGAAGGACGCCTCGGAACCTCTAACGGCCTCATGTATCAGATCTGACTGAGTTGTTTCCTTGTGGTCTTTCCCAGCCTTCTGGCTGCCCTGCCTCGTCTGTTTCCCCAAAGACTTTATCACATAACTCTTGCCTGTAGAATTACCCTACTTCAAAATCCAGCTGTGGAGGTCCAGGAACGTAGACTTGGGGAGAATGTGAAGGAAACTGCAGTAAGAACCCCTTGGTGAACACACTGGAGTGTGTCCTCAGGGCAGAGAAGGGGCCTGGGGACAGGCCAGAGACCCTGCCCTGGAAATCATACACCAGCCTGTGTATCTATGTGTCCAAATTACCAGGAAGGGCAGGCCTAAATGAAGAAGACTCTAGGTGGGTTGGGTAAAAACGTCTTCCAAACTGCCTTCCAGGGCCTCACTTTTGGATACATAAATGAGTTCAGATGTTGTTGTTTTTTTAAGTAAAAGTAAAATTAAAGTAAAAATAAAACTGCAACTTTCACATGTGCCAAAGTATCATTTTAAGAGCTACTATTATGCCACGCCTGAAAATATGGTATTAGTCGTAGAGACAATTCTGGTTTTGAGCTTAAAATCTTGCAGCATTTTTAGGAGACTACTGATTCACATAAATAGCTGTTGATCAGTCAGTTGGAGGTGTGATCTCTGGACTTACTAATTTATGGTGATGTAGCATCGAAATGATACCATGTCGATCACAGCACATACTCCACAACTGTCATCTCAACGATGTCTTTATTGTCTCAGACTTGCTGCCAAAAATCTTTTTTTACACCATTAAGTCCATGAAATCATGGATTGAATCCTATTGGAATGTTTCAGGGCCTTGCCGGTGTCCTTACTGTTGTTCAAATTGTCCCGTTTGGCCACTGGGAACACCTGAATCAAGCTGACTTCTGATCAAAGCCTTTAAACCCTATTTGTAAAGAAGGGGAGTTGGTTCATTACGTTAGCGAAGCCTTCTGTCTTGGTTGAGCCAAGATAAGAACGTGCATACACGTTACCCGGTGCATGTCCGAGCCGATACAAGCAAGAAACACAGGATTTCTGAACCCGGTTTCTTGGAAGCTGAAAGACTATGGCTTTCCTTTCTTGCTTCATGGCTAGAGAAGGTTCAGAAAGAAGTGTGTGTGTTGAGAGTGGGGTGGGGGGGGGTCATGCTTCACCTGCAGGTATTTGTATGATCCTAATGAATGCATTACATTTTCTCTTGATGATCAAATGTAAATACTGTTTTTTAAGAAACTATGATATGGAAAATGAATCAGTGTTCTATAAGGCTTGTCTTTTTTTTTTTAACTGTCTGATTAGCAACTCCTCATTTCCTCCTTTCCCCAATCTCTGGCAACCTCAGCTTCAATCCTTTTCCTCTGTGAGTTTGACTATTTTGAATATGTCATGTAAGTGGAATCATGCAGTACTTGTCCTTCTGTCACTGGCATGTTTTACTTAGTACAGTGTTTTCTAGCTTCATCCATGCTGCCACATATCACTGGATTTTCTACTTTTTTGAAGCTGAATAATAGTCCATTCCATGCATTTATCACATTTTCTTTATTCATTTATCAACACGCATAACATTTCATTTGTATGCGATGAATAAGTTTTAAATATCCACTTTACAACATTGTGCCTATAGATAACAATACAGTATTGTACACTTAAAACTCTGTGAAGAGGGTAGGTCTCATGTCAAGTGTTCTTACCACAATGAAAATAAATAAATAAATAAATAATAACCAAAAAAACTGCCTGCTTTATTATACTGTGATGTGATAGATTGTCTTACTGTTCCTGACTTTTGACTCCTTCCCTTGTGTGGTTGCATGCCTGTCCTTGGCGCGTGACTTGCAATGTGTCCTACTGGTGGGACACCCCCACCCCATCCACAGGTGGCTCAGCCAATGGAAAGTGAGCGGAAGTGACACCCACCTCCTCCACATAGAGCGTTCAAGGTGGTTGGGCTGTCGCTGCTTAGCCACAGGAAGGCCCATCCCAGACCACGACCCCTTCAGCCCAGGTATCCTGGTGAGTGGACGAGAAGATGCAGAGAGCAGAGCCAGGGCCCCAGCCACATGTCCCAGGAGGAAAAGGTCTGTTTTCAGCCCCTGTGTTGTGGGATTGTTTGCTAAGAAGCACGAAAGCTAATTAGTATATATGGTACATAGTGACTGCATAAATAAAATTTGGCAAAGCATCCATGTTTTTCCATCATGGAATTCAATGTGACAAACACACCTGAGGACATATCTACCTGGTGCCAGATGGGCCAGGTACATACAGATGGATATGCTAATGCCCGTGCCCTTAGACCTCCAAGTCCAGGCATTGCTGAGGGGGTAGGGGTAGAGTGGGGCGGTTTGTAAATCACAGTGCACAGTACAGAGCACAGAAAGAGAGCCACCTGTAAAATTTTTTGAGAGCCCCAAGGAAAGAGTGAAAGTCCTGCATCAGAGTAATAGTAGCTCAGTAAGATTTTATCTCCACCTAAGAAACTGCAACTTAAAAGTTGCCAACCAATCCCTCTCCTGGGTATCTACCCAAAGAATTTGAAATCATTTATACATAAAGACATGTGTGCTCCAATGTTCATTGCAGCTTTGTTTACAGTGGCCAAGACATGGAAACAACCAAAATGTCCTTCGATAGATGAATGGATAAAGAAGTTGTGGTATAGATACACAATGGAATACTATTCAGCAGTAAGAAAAGATGCTATAGGAACATTTGTGACAACATGGATGGATCTTGAGAGTATAATGCTAAGCGAAGTAAGTCAGACAGAAAAAGCAGAGAACCATATGATTTCACTGATATGTGATATATAAATGAAAAACAACAAAAGAACAAGACAAACAAATGAGAAACAAAAACTCATAGACACAGACAATAGTTTAGTGGTTACCAGAGGGTAAGGGGGGTGGGGGGTGGGAGATGAGGGTAAGGGGGATCAAATATATGGTGATGGAAGGAGAACTGACTCTGGGTGGTGAAGACACAATGGGATTTATAGATGATGTAATACAGAATTGTACACCTGAAATTATGTAATTTCATTAACAATTGTCACTCCAATAAATTTAAAAAAAAAAGTTGCCAACCATCTCCATTTCTAGAAGTGGATACCTCAAGTCTCCTTTCTTTCAGGGAGAACATTTGAGTGGGCTGTTTGAGTAAAGCCAATGTGAGGAAAGATCATCATTCCTAGGGACGGGTATCGTGAAGAAGTTTAGTGGAGTTGGGGGCTTGACATAGCCCACCCCATGCTGTCCTCCTCATCTGTGACACTTAAAGCAGCTGAAGTAATATGAGCGTGTCTCAGAGAGATCCTGCAGCCTCCTAGGAATAAGCCAGCAAGACCTCACCTTTCCACTTTTGCTTTTCCCCATTACTAAAATTTCCCTGACAAATCGAAATGGCCTCGGGTGAGATTAGCCAGCAGCAAAGGCTACCGAGGGCACCAAGGGGAAAGCTGTCATGAAAGAAGAGGCATCTACTGGTGAGCAAACCTCTGCAAGGCCGCCCATTAATTTAGGGGAGGGCTGGCCCTGGGTGTGTTGAGTGACTGAGGTTGGAAACTTTTCAGACTTTGCCACGTCAGCACCATGTTTGACCTTGACCTTGGGCACTCTCATATCCTTGAGACATTCTTGCTGCCTCACTGCCACGCCCTTCTCCACTATCACCTCTCTTTAGATCTTCTTCCCCCGCTCAGCTGACCCGCTGCTTTTGGATGCCCCACCCAGGAATGAGGTGCTGGCTTCTCTTTCTTGCAAGCCCCCATTCCTCTCAGAGCCCCCTCCGTTGGTGCCTCAGCCCTCCTCCCCATCCATCCCACCCACTTTTACAGCCCCGTTCTGTCCCAACTTGTCTCCTTACACTGGACAGGGGTGATAGGAGTTAACATGATGACTGGGGACACAGGGCTGATTCTGTCACTCTTACTAACCCCGGGGGAAGGTGTGTGACCCCAGTGTCAGTGGTTTTCTTAGAACTGAAGGGTACTTCACACCCCTTTGCTCTTAGCCTCAGGTCTTAATTGTCAGTTCTGGGGCAACAGGAAAAGTCCCACATAATATCCTGTTATGCACAGTTGAATATAGAGCGGCAGGTGTGATCTGACCCAGTGAAGATCACAGTGTGCCTGTTACGTGCCTCAGTTGGTACATTAGACCTCTGTTTCCACACCTAGGATGGCATTGGCCCCATGTCTGGGCACTGAGCTGAAAGAAATATCCAAAATGCAGGCTTCCCAGTGGAGTTAAGCGGTTTCCACCATGTCTGGACATCTAACAAAGTGATAGGTGGACAGCCTGCAAGTGTCTGCTTGTTCTGATGATTTGCACAGGGCATGGGGGACGTGGTGCACGGGCTGGGAAAGGGGTTATCCTGCAAAGGGCCTAGAGGACAGAGACAGCGGGAATGGAGAGGACGGAATGGTGAACCTCCCAACCCCACTCGCCAGGATGAGTGTCTGAGACAGAAGGTGAAGCGTGCTGGGAGTCACAGCACCCCAGCATCACTGGTGAGGCACACAGGTGACCAAGTGTGAAACTGATCGGATGAGGGGCATTCTTCCTTTTTCTTCAAGGACCATAACGGCTCGCTGCCTCTCCTGGAGAAGGTGGCTTTGGAGACACTGGGAGCTTTCTCTTTAGTGGGGATATCAAAACACTGACAGCAACACTCAGAACATGCTGTCCATATTAGTGAACAATGGAAAGAGCCCAACTATCTAATAATAGGCTCTATCAAGTATAGTTTTGGCATTCTGTTGAACAAAAGCAGACATGTGATTCCACTGAGATGAAATTAAAGAACAGCACACCTAATCCATGATGATGGAAGTCAGAGTGGCCTTTACCTCTGGGCAGGGCACAAAGGCACCTTCTGGGGCGGGGTGATGGGGATATTCCCTATCATCTCGATCTGGGTGGTGGTTACATGGTACATACATATCAAAACTTCACCAAGCTGTACACCTAGGATTAGTGTGCTTCACCACATGTAAGTTATACCTCAATAAAAACCACAGTTAAAGAACCATATTTATAAAGAATTTATAAAGAATAACGTGAGGAAATGCCTGTGATGCAAACTTTGCAAAAAAAAGTTCACAGAACTGGTATATGAGTGAGAACAATTAATCCAAAAATATGCATAAGAAAAGGTCTGAATTGAAACACATCGTATGTTAAGAGGGGTGTTTTGAGATTGTGAGGCTATGCCTAATTTTTTCCTATTTTTATTTTTCTGTTTTGCCTAACTTCATTCAATGAGCATGTGTTGGTTTTATAATTAACATTTGTTTCAAAAACTAAAAGATGCATTCGCTATTTTTACAGACTCTCTCACTGCTGACAGACATTGACCTAAAGTCCACTTGAGCCCCACGTCTGTTCATGTGAGCTGCTGTGTGGCAGGGTTTCAGCTCACTGTGCTCATGCAGTTGACCTTTTGAGCCCAAGGAGAGGAGTGGACGTTCTTTCCATCCTGCTGATGAAGCTGAGTATATGGTCCAGAGACAGCATGGGTAAGGAGGGTGAAGCAAGCCTTGGAACTTGAGCGCAATGACCAGATGCCAAGAAGCTGGTTAAGGGCTGGTCAGTGCCCCAAAAGGAGGGCTGGGACGAGACACCCTCCAATACGGGCATCACGTCTAGAGTGACAAACGAGTCCAAAGATCATTTCTGGTGGGGAGTCTGAATGCCACACATATGAGAACGAGAGTACTGCAGAATGGGAGGGACAGAATAAAAAGAAAATCAGAGACCAGGAAACTAAGTCACTGCGTTATAAATTTATAAACTTATAGTTTGTTGTCATGATTTTTGTACCCAGAACAATGTTTCATTGATGAAATGCTGAAGAAGTTCCCATGGGTCCTCACTTCCTGTTCATCCTTGGGACAAATCCCTATCCCAAGAGGTGACCTGAACTCACCTCCAGACCCAGAAACCTGAGAGGGGTAACACACCCTGCTAAACTATGCTCCCTTATTTCAGCCTTTGGATCCAATATGTATTTTCAAAATTAAAGTGACCATGGAGTCATTTAGTATTTAAGAGAGGAGTGGCCTTTGGGACCCCCAGGCCTGGCACATCAGTTGACAGAGGAGGAAATGGAAGCTCAGAGAGGAAAAGGAATATCTTGCTGAGAGAACACAGCCAGGCAGCAGCACAGTCTGGGTGACTGACCTCTCCCACTGCTCCACACTGCCCTCTGGGGGTGAGCATGCCTACTGGTGCTCGGCACCCTCCCACCCATGGCGGACACAGGACACAGGGCAGAACCCCTGCTCTGAGTGATTGGACAGTCGCTGTCTCATACAGAAAGGAAATGTTTATCCAGCAGTATCTCAGGGGTCTACACAGTGTATTATCAGCAAACGCAGGCTGCTCTTCCAAGAACCCAAACTATATGTTACCTATTTTATTAATTTACTTTTTAATTTGCTCTATTAATTTATTTGCTACCCATTTTGTGAACTCTTTCTAAAGTGTACTTTGTATTTCACTGCTCAAATAGCACAGAGGACAGACAGCTGCAAAAGGCCCTGCCCTTGCTACATCATTTGATCTTTTCTTCTGGCACGTAGTAGGTACTATGTGAGTGATACACATTAACATCATTTTTCTAAGCCCTGCTGAAAAGCTACAGGCCACGTAGAATTTTTCCCTCCTCTAATCCCTCTTTTAAAAAATTCCCATCCTGTGCTCAGTTCGGCAGCACATATACTAAAAAATGGTTGCCTCCTTTGGCAGCCATTAGCTTGTTCTCTGTATCTGTGGGTCTGTATATTATTTGGTCTTGACTACAGGCCTATCAGGTAGCTTTGTGTTGGGGGAGCGGGGGTTTGCCCCCATTTCACAGATAAGAAAACTAAGGCCTGGAGACTTTCAGTAACTTGTTCAAATCAAATAGTGAAGAGTGATGCTGGGGTTGAAATCCAGCTACATGTCTGCAGAGTCCAGTTCTTAATCATGGCCTCCTGAATTGCACATACAGGATAAACTTGAACATTTTCTTTATAGTTCGCTCTCCTGGTTAGGATTACCGCTAATTGGGCTCTGTTGTAACATAAACGTATGTCCCTATGTGGGGTGGTTCTTGATTGCTGGGCTATTTCTGTGCTTTGCCGGCTTCCCTGGCAGTCATTTCCTCCTATTCTCTAAGCAACCGCTGTTAGCTTTACCCTTTCAGCTTCTAGTTTGCTGATACTAATCTTCTCTAGACAAGGACCCCAGGGAACCAATTTTCTTAGAATTTTATTAAACAAATCTCTCTAAGAAAGGATCAGTAAATGAGTGACTAAGAGTTTGATGTTCATTGAGTGTATATTCTGTGCTAAATTCTGGACGTAGGTGCTTCATGTAATCTTCCCAACAAACCCATGAAACAACTAGTATTACTCAGCCCATTACACAGATGAGAAAACTGAGGGTAGGGCCAGGCTTCAAGCTCAGGCTATCTGACTGCAGAGGACACTCGCTTAGCTTCTGTGTTAGGCTGCCTCCACAGGTTTGGGGTCTCCTTTCCCTTAGATTACAAGCCAATGCTTCTTGGTCTAGAGCGGAGGAAATGGAAGCCCCTAGAGGGCACTCTTGTGGCTCAGGAGTGACACCCAGCTCTGTTCTCAGCTCTGTTGTCAACACTTGAGGTTTTTAGATACCTGTTGTCAACACTTGAGGTTGATTAGATAAATACTCAACCACCAAGAAAGCTCGATTTGACTGTAGTATTGTCATGTAATTCTGAACTTGACCCTATTTTTCTGGCATCTGTTGCTCATTCCATGTTGAAAATTTCTCAAAGCTCCAAATAGGCTGTATCCTTGGGGTATCCTCACCCCAAGGATACAGCCTATTTGGAGCTTTGAGAAATATATACATATATCTTTGAGAAGTATATATATACTTGAATGTTTGCCTGCTGGTTTGGAGGGCTGCAAAATAGTGAATAAGTGAAAATTCGTAATGACGTGCTCCATTAGGGACCCAATCCAGAGAAATTTGGGCAATGTGTTTAGCTCACAGGTGAACCTATAGTTGAAACGCTTTAGGAACCACTTGTTTTAGTTTACAGAGAAAACCCATACTGGGTGGTGAACGAATGTGTGGAGTTGTGGTAAGCAAGGAGGGGTGGGCAGAAGGTGGGTGGAAGGGAGCACGGAGCTAATATGAAGTACTCGCCGGTCAGCTTCAAGTTGGTTTGAGTTGGCTTTTACGGAGGACAAATAGTAAGAGAACCAGACTCTCTCGCCCTTTTAGCCTCACCACTGATAAGCTCTGTGCAAATCATGTTTCTTGGCCACCAGTTTCTTTCAGTAAAATGAGGGCTTTTGACTAGATGCATATTCTTCTAATTCTAATACCCTTCAATTCTTTCTGTTCCTAGCAGACTCTGTGTAGTTGGATGAGCAGAGAACCCAAAGAAAGAAGGGTAACCAGGGAAACCCACAAACTTTCAGGCTAGAGGTCTATTTTAAGCTCAATTTAAATAAATTTAAAAAAAGAAGAAAAAGAAGTGTTCTCTAATTTTTTGTTCTTCATTAAAACTCCGCCCCCACTGTGCATTTCTGTGCATTTCCTACTTTTATGCTGTCTCTATGCTTGGTTTGCACAGCTCAGCTGACCAGAGGAGCTGAGACATCGTCACCCTGCAAGCCACTCATCCCCGGTAAGTCACTTTTCAACCACTTTGGCTGCTAATTAGTTCAGCTTCTGTAATGAGTACAAGCCTTTACAGGAAATCCATAGGAGACATTAGGCAAACACCAGGTTCTCATAAAACTATCTTAAAATGCAATCTTTACGATAAGGAAAAAGTTAGAATTTAGAAGGAGTTCTGACTGTGATAACACCAGAGGTACAGAATGTGACTGTGAATGAAGGATTTTACAGGGGACGATATTATTTAAAAACAAACAAAAAAAAACAACCTCACTTTTCAAAAGAAAGATTTTTCAGAGAGATGGTTCTTGGCCAAAATCTTGGTAGAGATTCTCTTCTGGTAAGGAGAGCTAAAACCTCCTGGCACCATGCCCTCTGAACTGCTGCCCAACCAGAAGCTGTGTCTAAGTCTGGTTCTTGGGGATTTTTTCCCCCCCGCATAGAGGAATCCTAAAAATTGTCCAAGTGGATATCAAATTATAACTATCAAATGAAGTCTCCCTTTAATATATTAGTTCCTCAGCATATTTAGTGTATGATTCTTTTTCTGGATCAGAATTTAAAGGGGAAATTTTCTGGGTGCTTCTCCCAGCTGCCTAATCTTAGTTATGGGGAGCTTGAGATTCACAAGGATTAATTAGAGAGACTGCTCAGTCCAGAGTGGGACTGAAACAGAGCAGGCAAGCTACTGGGTTGCGAAAGGACCGAGCTAACCCAGAAAGAATGGTGGTAGATGGCACGTTGTCCACTTGGCCATTGCTTGGGTATATGAGGATCTCTTACTTATAGCAACCCAGGAACTATAAACACAAACTTCAGAGGAAATGTGAGAATGGCAGTTTGGATTTTACAATTGGCTGTTGGCTCCTACAACTTTCTGGGGGGACCTGGACATCAGCCACTTCATTCTGACTCCACTGAGAAACCAGGTTGATGGTCCCGCTTTAGTTCTCTCACCAAGGAGTGAGAGACAAGATGGCAGGGTGGATGAGAGTGCAGGCTGCCTGTGTTCAAAACCAGTTACTTCCGAGCTGTGTGCCTTTGGGTAAGTGAGTCATCCTCTCTGGGCTTTGAGGTCCTTAGCTGCAACATGGGGACAGCAACAGGACCTGTCTCATTGGGTCACCTGGAGGATTAGTTGAATAAATGGACATGAAGCTTAGAACAGCAGTCGGCATGCAGCGTGCCCCTGGGGACAGGCGATTATCATAGCACACTCGAGGTGAGGCTCGTGTAAGCTCACTCCAGGAATGGGCCGCTGCAGCACAGACTGTAAGACAACGTTGGGTGGACGGTGCCTGACTCAGTTTCTTGAAATCTTATCCAAGCTTCATTCACTCCCCGTGCCTAGGAAACACCAGATTTTATGTGGTGAGCTGGGGCTTTCGTGAATTTCCCCAACAGAGCAAGTGAGCAGGGAAGCTAGCAGCAAACCTTCCCTTTATTATAAAAGTTTATTGTTTAGCCAGAAAATTGGAGCTCAGTTAAATGTAGAAATCTATGTGTCAATTTTAAAGAGCTATTCACTAATAAGATAGTTTGCATTCATAGCGGACCAATAAGGACATCCTAAGACTTTATAAAGAGATCCCTGTTTCTTTATTCACAGGGTTGAACAAGATGGATTATCAAATGTCAACTCCAACCTATGACATTGATTATGATACATCAGAGCCCTGCCAAAAAACCAACGTGAAGCTAATCGCAGCCAGGCTCCTGCCCCCACTCTACTCGCTGGTGTTCATCTTCGGTTTTGTGGGCAACATGCTGGTCGTCCTCATCCTGATAAACTGCAAGAAGCTGAAGAGCATGACTGACATCTACCTGCTCAATCTGGCCATCTCCGACCTGCTTTTCCTTGTCACCATCCCATTCTGGGCTTACTACGCGGCAAATGAGTGGCTCTTAGGAAATGTGATGTGTAAGTTATTCACAGGGATGTATCACGTCGGTTACTTTGGCGGAATCTTCTTCATCATCCTCTTGACGATCGATAGGTACCTGGCTATCGTCCATGCTGTGTTTGCTTTAAAGGCCAGGACAGTCACCTTTGGGGGGGTGACAAGTGGTGTCACCTGGGTGGTGGCTGTATTCGCCTCTCTTCCGGGAATCATCTTCACCAAATCCCAAAAAGAGGGTCTTCATTATACATGCAGCCCTCATTACCCACCTAGTCAGTATCATTTCTGGAAGAATTTCCAGACATTAAAGATGGTCATCTTGGGCCTGGGCCTGCCACTGCTTGTCATGGTCATCTGCTACTCAGGAATCCTGAAGACCTTGTTTCGCTGTCGCAACGAGAAGAAAAGGCACAGGGCCGTGAGGCTCATCTTCACCATCATGATCATTTACTTTCTTTTCTGGGCCCCCTACAACATCGTCCTTCTCCTGAGTACCTTCCAGGAATTCTTTGGCCTGAATAACTGCAAAAGCTCAAACAGGCTGGACCAAGCCATGCAGGTGACGGAGACCCTGGGGATGACGCACTGCTGTATCAACCCCATCATCTATGCCTTCGTTGGGGAGAAGTTCAGAGACTACCTGGCAGGGTTCTTCCGAAAGCACATCGCCAGACGCCTCTGCAAACACTGTGCGATCTTCCAGCGAGAGGCTCCCGAGCGTGTAAGCTCTGTTTACACTCGATCCACTGGGGATCAGGAAATCTCTGTTGGCTTGTGACCTGGACTCTGGTTTTATATACAGACTGAGCAGGGGAGCAGTTCTTTTGAAAAGGAAGTTACTGTCATTGAGGGTCTAAGACCCATCCATCTATGTGTCATCTGCTCTAGGTACAGGAGGTAGTTCAAGCCCATCAATTCTAGAACGCTGAATCAAAACATGTGGGAGAAATACCAACCTTGTCATCTCCCCTTCACATACACCAACTTCTTGACAAACTCTCCCTTCCCTGCAAAATCTCATTATTAAAAAAAAAAAAAAGAAAAAAGAAATCCCCAGAGAACTGCTGGTTCTTGAATTGAGAAACATAGAAACAAAGTGAATTGAGAAACATATTGTATAGTTGCTTACTACACAAGGCAACATACAGGTTGTAAATGTGTTTAAAACAGGTGATTGTCTTGCTATGGGGAAGAGACGTGAAGTGATCTGTTAAAGAAGGACATCTTCCTTGTGTGATGTTCCTCTAAGGTGGGTTAATAAGTTCCACAGACGTTCGGAACCAGGTGAGAGCCGTTGGCCTGGAGAGAGCTGGGAAAGCTTCTCTGGGGGAAGCTTTCCCAGAGAAGGGAAAGCTTCCCCCAGAAGGGGTGGGCTGGGGGAGAAAAGGGAAGCTGAGCTTCAGGCTGCAGGTGCTGCGTGGGCAAAGACGTGCAGCTGGGTGGGGGAGGCCCTGGGAGGGAGGATGAGGCTAGATTATGAGGAACCTGGACAGCACTACTCGCCCAAGTCTGACAGCAGAACAGGGGCCCCCAGCCAGTGTTGCAGGAGGCTCATTCCGTACCCAAAGGATGACCTGGAAAGGGGAGCATTTAGGGCAAGGAGACCACCAACAGAAAGGTCAGGACCAGGAGGCCTCCGCATAGGTTGAGGCACAGGGGATGGGAAGGAAGGGGTGCAGCTTCACAGCATTTAGAATGAGAGTCAGCAGAACTGGCAGAGGACTTAGATGGGAGGTGAGCGGTACAGAGGAGTCAGAGACCCTCGGCTTCAAGTGTGCGGATTGGAGATGAATGGAAAGAGGAAGAGGTCTAGGTGAGAAACAGGAGGGGTAGGGGCAGAGGAGGGTTGGTTCTGTGAGCTTACACACATCCTGGGCTGTTTCTCGTCTGTGCTCATCTTCCCCATCCCAGCGCAATCATGAGGCATCAGATTTGTGAATGCATGATGCTGAGGTCCAGGAACACTTCTAGGTTAGATATGAGACCAAAATGAACACTGATAGTTAATAAAAATCCAGAGCTTTATAAACACTGAGGCAAGATGTGAGGGAAGCGCAAGTGACTAAGTTTCTGTCTGCCTGGGGCACAACGCTGGTTGAGTATCCATCTTCCGGATTTAACTATCAATAGGCAAAAGGGAGAAGGAACATATTCATTTGGAAACAGGCTGCTCCCCAAATTTATAACCCACAAAGAATACAATTTACCAACCTCCCTGTTTCAAGCTGAGTGAGAGTGTGGGGGCCTTTAGATGCTCCTTCCAGAAACCTTTTCCAGACAAATGGAAACAAAACACTAAGGGAGTTATTCATTTCAAAGGGAGGGCTGTGATATTTTTTTTTTTTTGCAGTTGCTACTTTTATTGTTTTGTACATGTCTGAGAATGTTTTGAATTTAGGGGTAGCTGAGACCATGGTGGCAAAGATTGGGTGAGGAAACACGAAGGAGTGAGAATCAAGCAGGAGATTAAGGTGTCAGAATAATAAGAGGTGCTACTGATTTTTCTCAAACTCTGAAACCTGAAAGTTGAGGGTTGGGACTGTCCCCAATCTGAAGTGAGTGGAGTGCCTGTTCTTTGGCTCTTAAGGCTGTTGAAAATGTGTAAGTAGCATACGACGCTAGTTTCTGGATCAATTCAAAGACATTCTGATATCTTTGTGTGCATATGCGTGTATGTGACATTCTTATGTATATAGAAAGTTGTAAATTGATTCAAAGAAAATGTGCATCTAATAAAAGCCACTCTGAAATAATTGATCATAGTTTTGTTCTTTCAGTCAAGTGTACGTTTAGAGATTAGCACACACAAAAAATTGTGAGAGTAGCACACACATTTTGTAAGTAGCTGTTTGGGAAAATTTCACACACACACATATTGAGAATTGTATTTCTTTTTAAATATTTTTAAAAGTTGACCCTCTATCTGGGTCAAATTGCCAGAATAATTTGTATTTCAAGATGCTACCTCCAAGGGTGGAGATTCTGAGCAACAGACGCTGAAACATTTACATTTCAAATTTATCTCTACTACTCAAGCAAAACCATTGACACATTTATAAAACAGAAAAGAAAATCCATTAAGCATACACCAGCTGTGTATGTTTGAAAATGAAGACCACGTATAGTGTCACGGCTTGGTCATTTATCTGCAGTCTTGAGTTGCAGGAGGATGAGGTTGGTTGCTATAAAGGTTGCTTTTCTTTTATTTACAATCCCTCCCTAAAACATGGCTGTCATTGCAGTGATGACAAGAGTGCCCCTGAAGATTTCTGTGCACATGTCTCTTATCGTCAGACAGGTGCTCCAGGTAGAGGCGACCTGTCTGGGCACATTCAGCCTGCTGTGCTCTCACCTTCCAGCAGGTCATGAGCAGGAAGGTCAGCCACCATTCTACTTGGATGTCTGTGAAATGAGCAGAAGACGAGGACAGCTGGAGCTGGCCCTTAGGACAACTTTTCCCAAACGAGACTTGAAGGACTGCCTTCCATCTCCTAGGCCAAAAGGAGGCAGGAGCCAAGGAAGGGGGAGAAGGGATCTAACAGTAGAGGGAAAGTCTGTCCCATACCAAGGGAGATCTGTCCCATACCACGAGAGCAGCTATACCATGGGGAAGTTGGAAGGTATCAATTTTTATGGCCAATATACATACATTTCTTATCCTCTTTCCATCTTAATAAATGGCTCCAGTATTAACACGAAAAAATGGCTACTGGAGGTACCTGCAGCCTTTCCAAGACACATGCCCGTCAGCTCCCACATGCCTCCTTCTTCACTCCTTGTTTTCCTGGACCCTCCACTGCCCTCTCTTCTCTGGAGCTCTGACTCCATCCACCATCCCATGGGTGAAGGGATGCTGCTGCCCCACCCAGAAGTCCCATCAAGGAGGGCGTTATGTACATGCCATGGATAAAGTCAAAGTAAGGTAAACATCCTTAGCAGGGAGCAATAATATGCACATACATAAGTTAGCATTCTGCTTACACTTGCATTCCAAGGACTCTCAAGTTTAAACAGCTCTAAGTTAAAATACATTGGCATTTCCACTGTTGTGATTACATTTACAAATTGTTTATTTTCTGACTGTGGGAAGGACAGACTCCCAAACATGCACAACAACTTTCAAGTGTTAACCCTTCTGATGAAGGCATAAGACTTACGCTACGCTAGAGGGTAGAAGTGGAGATGGGAGTGGGAGCACAAGTCATGAATTTTCTAACTGCCCTCCCGCATCATTTGTTAACACATCTGCTTAGTCAGAGTGTGTGGGGAGCTTACCTAACGCCCAGGACAGTGATGGACAGAAGAAGCAAAAACAGAGAAGCATTTCCATAGCTCCTTTGCTTTTGAATAAAATTCATCGTAGAAGTCTTGCTTGTATTTTTCCAAAACATAGTCAATATATGATATTTTGGATTATATAATGCCATACTTGTGCCAAATTTTCCTTTATAATTGTCTATAAGCATTTTTACTAGTCTTATTTATGTTTGGCTCCATATTGTTACTGCTTTAATTTGATTATAAGTTCCGTGTCATTGTGATTCTGTCATGTTTTGAGAATTTATTTTTCTTTCTTTTTCTGAAGGTGGTAGCTCATTTTTAAAAGTATACGTGTAGTCTTTTCCTAAACGAGATTCATTGGGAAGGCATTCAACGCCATTGAGAACCTTGGGTTATACTGCCCCCCTGTGGCCGTATTTGCAAACCAACAAGGGTGTCCCTAAGCCGTCTTCACCACACAGAATGGAGAGGGGCATTCAGTTCTTTGTAGCTGAGTCTTGATTGCTATTGGCACGTCAGTGAGTGGGATGGGCTGTGGGGTTTGGCCACATGCATAGCTTACAGTCTGCTCTCTGGGGGCTTACCCCACTGAATGGGATCTGCCCCAGCAGGCTTTGGAGCCTATTGAGACCATCCTTTGGGTGTGCCGTTTGTGGGGCTAATTGGGCGGTGTTCTGCTGTGGTCTGAAATCAACCTCCAAGTATGTTGGTTCTGGGGCCTCTGGGGAGGGACTCTCGCACAGGCCCAGGTCACCCACTGCCTGTGACCAGTCAGGGCACTAGCTGGTAGGAGCTATAAAGTGATTAATAGTTGTTCACTGCCTGTGCTAAACCTGGAGGCACGTGGGGAGGCCATGCTGGGAACTGGGGACATAAGCCACCAGTACTGGGTTTGGGGTAGTTCTGCAAAAAGCCAGGACACCTTGAGGCCTGCTGCCACCTGCCGGTTCCTTTAAGGTTCAGCTACTGATAAAGCTTCGTGCTGTGTGCAAGTTGGGTGAGGCAGGGTCTCAGGGAGTCACTAGAGTGGGAAGAGTTGTTGCAATGCAGGGACCCAGCTCCCACTCCCCGCACCAGAAGGCAGGACATGATGAGGCCAAAAAGGAACACCAATGGATCCATGGATAGGGGGTTCACACCACTACATTCTTGATGGCAGCCGGGCCGGAGACACGATCAGTCCGCTTCTCTGCCAACCAACCAATCCCCCAGCCTAGCCACGGCAGCCATACCAGTGAGTAATGGCCAACTGGTTACAGCTGACCAACCAGTCACAGCTGATGGCCATCCACTACCTGAGCCAGCATCTTTCCACGTGAGGTTGAGAGCCTGGAAACTGCTCTCTGGGCTCTGTCCCCACAGTTGTGCTCACCAGGTTAATGGAGATTCTTGTTTGGTGCCAGTGCTGAGCCTGGAGCTACTCAGCAAAAGTCTCAGAGCACACTAAGGCCAGTCCCTACCTGCCTGGGGCCCATGGACTCAGATAGTTTTCCAAGAAAGAGTGCAAAGCAGGTGGTGCTGGCTACTCGCTGAGAAATTTCCTCCAGGCGTTGGGGGAGTTGAGGGAGGCGGAGTCCCAGTGGAGCTCACCAGCCAATTGGATTCAGATTTGGCTGTGTCGAGGCAGGCTCAACACAGTAAAGATGGTGCCTGTCTGTCTGCCAGCTGCATGGATGAAGGCCCCCTAGTCTGGAAGCCACATACCCTAGTCTGCCCCACCGTGTGCCTTTGACGCCCTCTGAGACACCGTCCCTCCGCTGAAGCCCAAGGTGAGTGCCTGCAAGTGAGTGAGTCTGTGTGTGGCCCCTTAAGAGGATGCCTGGGTTTCCCCCAGCCTTTCCTCCCACCCAGATGGTTAGAATCCCCACTGGTTTACACAGCCAGATGTTATGGGGGCTCCTCTTCCTAGCACCAGTACTCCAGGCTGGGAAACCTGGTGTGGGGTTGGGGTTCCTCGCTTCTCTGGGGGGAAACCTCCATAGCCGAGATATCCCTCCTAATTCTCAACCGCCACACGGAAGTTTGGGGCCAGCCGGTTTCATATCTTCACCTCTCCTATCAGTCTTGACCTGGCTTCTTTTTATATTCTTAGTTCTAAAACTTCTGTTCAGCTAGACTTTAGATAATTTTCTAGGTTGATTGTTCTATAATTTAGTTGTAATTTTAATGTCTTTGTGGAAGGAAGCAGGCAAAGTGTTTATCTACTCTGCCATGTTGGATCTTTTCTGTTACCACCTCGTTTTGATCACTTGTGTAGTAGTCTATAATTTTAAACCAGAAAGGTTGTCAAGGATCAGCCAGTCCAACCGCCTGACTTTACAGAGGAAGAGCAGAGCCCACTCCCAACCCAGGAGATTCTGATGCAATAGACCTGGAGAGAGCCGGAGTGCCTGCCATATTTTCAATCACACATGGTGTTTCCCCAATCACACATGGTCAGCCAGCGAGGAGCCACGAAGTAAGGCAGGTGGGAGCAGCAGAGGTGGGCCTGGCATTCACGGAGGCCATGCCTAATCTAGGCTGCACATTGCAGTCACCTGGGGAGTTTTACAAATAGTGACACCTTCATCCCACCCCCAGTAATTAGTCTGCAGTGTCACTGTGGTTTTAACTTTTGGAATCTCCTAATGATTCTAAGTGTAGCCAAGTTTGAAGAGCACTGCTTCAAGCCTGTCCTACTGAGCGTGCTGGAGCCAGGGTTGCTGTCTGGAGAAGATGCTGCGTGGCTGGAAGCGGGTGGCACACAGAGAGGGTCTGGATTTGGTTCCTCAGTTTACATAACAGAACATTAGCACAGTCTCCCCCAAGCTAGTTTTTAAAACACATGAATCTAGACTTAATCGGTGATGTAAAATATCTGTGTTTGAGGTTCTCAGTATTTATTTCACTTTCAATTCTGGTTTCAGATTATGCTTTGAGCTGTCCATTCCTCGTGAAAAGTAAATAAAAGTGGGCTGTCTGGCACCCGTGCTGAGCGCGCGGCTTCAGATTCCAGAGACAGCATGTCTCTCATGTAGAAAAGGGTCTGTTTGAGACATTTTACAAGTAAATACAGATTTCACTTATTTTGGCAGAATTCTCCCCCCACCACTTCCTCTTCCCAACCATGAACCACCCCTTTAACTCTGTCCAGTAAAGCATTATCCCTTAAGAACTAGAAAACTCTGGAAGTCCATGTCAACCCGGGATCAGGCAATGATAATCCTGCAAAGAAAGCAACAAAGTTAGTTTTAAAACAGGAATAGTCCATATTTACTCTAAAATTCCTCTACTTAGGTATATTTCCACTAACTAATATTCTTCAAAAACCCCTCTGAAGAAAATGACAATATTTTCCTAACATATAATCAGATCAGGACTCTCTGTTGATTGGTAAACTCACTCCTTCCTACAGCACTGGAAGGAGATCTTGGTAGAAGAAAGAATGGGAATTTCAAAATCAGACTGACTTGGGTTCCTGCCTTGAGGCGGTGGGAACTTTGGGATACTATTAATATCTACATGGCGGAGTTATGTTGGGACTTACAGTGTCTAGACCAGCACCGTCTGGTGGAATTTTCTGAAACGATGGAAATGCTCAGTACCTGCACTGTCCAATACAGTAGCCACGACACTAGTGCGAAATGGGGCTGATGTGACTGTGGAACTACATTTTTTTATCTTATTTTTTAAATTAATTTAATTTGAATGTGGCCAATGGCTACTGTATTGGATAGCGTGGGTCTGGCATATGATAGATATTCAGTAAATATCACCATGACTTGGACTATGGGCATCACATTCCTAGGCTTAAATTCCTAGGCAAGTTACTTAATGTTTCTAAGCCTCAGTCTCCCCATCTGTGATACGGGGTGAATAAACCCTGCCTCACAGGTTTGTTCAGAGGATTAAATGAGAAATTGCATGTTAAGGACTTAGTGCAGTGCCTGGCACATAGAAGTGTTGTAACTGGGAGCCCCTTCCTCTTTAGATTAGGACTACATCCCCCAAAGGATGCTCTTCGCATGGTGGCCAGTCCAGCTCACTCACTGTGGTGGAATTGAAGCCTGCAGACCTGAGAGGGCTCTTTGGGTGAGAAATCAAACACCACAGACTTAAAGTAATTGATGGAAAGGACATCCCAGCTCCATGGCACTATGTTCAATCTGTTTGGCCTTCTGTAACTCTTTTGGAAAGCCTTTGGTAGGGGGGAAGGTACACAATGAACCTGATAATGTAATTATGGTCAGACGTAGGCCCTACAGCTCAAAGCAAGCTGGGAGATCGGGGGTGGTAGGCCAACTTCCCACCCAGATAGGAGATTACACACAAGGAGAAACCAAGTAGAAATGAATTTATTTAGAATGAGGTAAGTACTGAGTATCCAATGAGAAGCTCTGGCCCATGGGCAGACATGCTCAAGTGCAGGAAGAAATGGGGTTTCTTACCACCCCCTCACTCCAGATCTGGGACCTTGTGGAAAGGAGAGCAATCAATGGATCCCAAGCCCGCTTTCCTTCCATGAGGCTGGGGTGCTCAGGGGTGGGAGAGAGATAGGAAGGGTTCCTGTCAGCCCTCCACGGAGGGTCTGCCCTCCTTAGAGCTGAAGCAGAAACGTGGGGCTAGAGGAAATGAGGGGCCTCCCTAGTACAGTTCAATTGTGCAATAACCATTTGCCGCTTAACATTCAACAATCGATCATTCAACAAACATTTATGGAGAACCTACTCTGTGCAAGACACTAACCATGTCACGAAAGAGTCCCTATCCTGATCAGATTGACTATTTTAGATTTAAAGGCAGGCAAATAAAGTTACACTGGTGTTTAGAATGCACTATGAATGAGGTATAGAGAGGAGGCTCTGAGATTGAAGGAGAATTAGCTGTCCCAACCCAAGCATAGGGGTGTGGAGCGGGGGTTAGGGTAAAATAGCCTGGAGGAGGCGCTGTGCAGTTGAGCAGGGGAAGCTTAGAAGCTCCTTAGGTAGAACACAGGAGAAGGAACAACTGTGCAAGTTTGCAGAAGTGACATTGGCCGAGGCATAGGCCAAGTGTCTAAAGTGGCTCAGCAAAGATGAGTTAGATAGATGATAGGTAGGTGGATAGGTAGATAGGTAGCTAAGTAGATGATAGATAGATAGATAGATAGATAGATAGATAGATAGATAGATAGATAGATAGATAGATAGAGACTGTGTGAGTGTGGATGAGTGAGGGCATTTCTCACGAGGGAGATTAGGATGGTGGCCAGGACGAAAGGAGGACAGAACTAGGAAGTGTTCCCTGGGTGAACACTCTGCCCTCCCTTTGAGCGGAAGCAAAGCACAGGGTGACGGGAGCAGGGAATCTCCTCAGCACTGTACTCAAACGCATTAACTACTTAAGATTCCACACTCCTCATTTACTCACTGATTCAACATTTATTCACTGCCTACTGTGTGCAACGTCTATGTCCAGCTGTCAAGTGTAGATTTTATCCTGCAGGCCACAAGAAACCCCTGACAGTTAGACACCATCAGCTTTGCTTTTTCAAAAAGGTCTTCTATCCACAGGACCGAAGGAGAGGCTCAGAGAAGGAGTAGGTGTCACAAGCTCCCTCCAGTCACTCCAGGCCTGTAGGGGTGGAGGCAGTGGGTGGAGAGAAGGCAGGATCACATGAGCCCCACGGACTGGGGTTTCCAGACAAGCAGAGGTATTTGCAGACACCTGAAGTTCACGGCTTTTAGTGGCAGTGTTTTATCGTGACCATTTTGCAAAGAAAGCCTGTCTAAAACCCACTGGTAGGATCTATGCCTCATTAAATAGGTTACATTGAACAGAATGTATTTATTCCTTATTGTCCCAGTGTCACTGCCCTAAGCTGGGGTCACGGAGGGTGGGGAGAAGCTTGCAGACAAGGCACCAGGCTCTTTGAATTCTTGGGGCTGGTTTTGTAATTTCCCTGTGTCCCCTCTGGCTTCTGGTTTGCAGGTAACAAAGGAAATAAGTGAAAACTCTCCTCCGACCCCTGTCTCCAGCGACCCAGTTTCCTATCCTGGAGGCCGTTAAGTTACCAGTTTCTTAACATTCAGGAGATATTTCCTGCGTTTATAAGCAAATTCACATCTATACCCTTATCCCCTATTTTTACACAAATGCCAGCTTAAATGTCATACCTTGATTCTTTTCATTTTATGATCTCAGGCAAGTTACTTAAGCTGTCTGTGCCTCACTTTTTCCATCTGCGAAATGTAGATAATAATACCAACCTCATAGACTGTTCCAAGGAGTAAATGAATTCATATATTAACTAGCATATGGAAATATGTAACAGGTATTAACTGTCACATGAGAAGCACTCAGTGAATTTAGCTATTATTATTGCTGTTGTTTGCCATGAAGAGAGATTTTCTTTTTAAGCAAATGAACTTATCAACTTTTTCTATGGTCTCTGCGTTTTCTGGTATGTTTAAGAAACATGCTGAGATTGGAAAATCTCCCATTGTTTTTCCCCAAAGCTTTTATGATTTCATTTTCCTAATTAGTATTGTTCTTTCTGGAATTTATCTTGGAGTATGGAGTGAAATGGGAATCCAAGTTTTCCTTTCCCCAGTGGGCACACAATCATCCCAAGATCATTATTAAATAATTTTCCTACTAACTTAAAATGCCACCTTTATAATATTTTTATATTGTTTATTATTTTTACTTTTATTAGTTTCAGGTGTACAAAATAACATAATGATTAGACATTTATACCCCTCACAAAGTGATAACCCCCCCAAGTCTACTATCCATCTGGCATCGTATATAGTTATTACAATACCATCTACTATATACCCTATGCTGTGCTTTACATCCCATGATTGTATTTTTTTTCATTATAGTAGACATTCAACATTATTTTATATTAGCTTCAAGTGTACAGCTCAGTAGCTCAGTGGTTAGGCATTTACATAATTTATGAAGTGATGCCCCCATAAGTCTAGTACCCATCTGACACCATAGTTTTTACAATGTTATTGATTATATTCTCCATACTATATTTCACATTCCCGTGACTATTTTGTGACTACCAATATGTACATCCCAATCCCTTCACCTTTTTCACCCATCCCACCAACCCACCTCCCATCTAGCAACCATCAGTTCGTTCTCTGTATCTATGAGTCTGTTTCTATTTTGTTTGTTCTTTAAATTCCACATATAAGTGAGATCACATGGTATTTGTGTTTCTCAGTCTGAGTTATTTCACTTAGCATAGTATCCTCTAGATCCATCCATGTTGTTGTAAATGGTAAGATTTCATTCTTTTTCTTATGGCAGAGTAACACTTCATTGTATAAATGTACCACAATTTCTCTATCCAATTATCTGTTGATGGGCATTTTGGTTGTTTCCATATTTTGGCTATTGTGAATAGTACTGCAGTAAGCATACGGGTGCATATATTTCTTCGAATTAGTGTTTTGGATTTCTTTTGATAAATATCCAGGAGTGGAATTGCTGAGTCATAAGGTAGTTCTATTTTTAATGTTTTGAGGAATCTCCATACTGTTTTCCATAGTGGCTACTCCAATTTACGATCCCCCCAACAGTGAACAAGGGTTCTCTTTTTTCCACATCCTCACCAACGCTAGCTGTTTGTTGGTTTATTGATGATGGCCATTCTGACAGTTGTGAGATGGTATCTCATTGTGGTCTTTATTTGCATTTCTCTAATGATTAGTGATGTTGAGCATCTTTTCATATGTCTATTGGCCATCTGTATGTTGTCTTTGGAGACATGTCTGTTCAGATCCTCTGCCCACGTTTTAATTGAATTGTTTGGGGGTTTCTTTTGTTTTTGTTGTTGAGTTATATAAATTCTTTATAAATTTTGGATTTTAACCCCTTATCAAATGTGTCATTGGCAAATATGTCTCCCATTCAATAGGATGTTTTTTTTGTTTGTTTTGTTGATGGTTTCCTTTGCTGTGCAAAAACTTTTTAGTTTGATGTAATCCTATTTGTTTATTTTTTCTTTTGTTTCCCTTGTCTAAGGAGATATATCAGTAAAAGCATATTACTAAGGGTAATGTCTGAGAGTTTGCTTCCTATATTTTCTTCTAGAAGTTTATTGTTTTGGATCTTATATTTAAGTCTTTAATCCATTTTGAATTTCTTCTTGTATATGGAGTAAGAAGGTGGTCCAGTTTCATTTTTTTTGGCATGTATCTCCTATTTTCCCAGCACCGTTTATTGAATAGACTGTCTTTATCCCAATGTAAATTCTTGCTCCTTTTGTCATAGATTAAATGACCATATAGACATGGATTTATGTCTGGGCTCTCTACTCTGTTCCATTGATCTGTGTCTGTTTTTATGCCAATACCATGCTGTTTTGATTGCTATGGCATATTTATAATAGTTGAAATCCCCCCAAAATGTCTGGATCTATTTTTGTACTTTTGCTTAAAGGACTGCACCCCCTGGATGTCATTTAACATAGTCCTCTGTGCCCCGTATTCTTTGAACTTATAATTAATCACTTGCAGTTGCGATTCCTGGGCAAGACCCCTCCATGGGTGGGGTGAGACCTTTCATTGCTCCCTGTGGGGGTGCACTGTCACCGTTAGAGTGGTAGGAACCTTGGTCAGTGGGGGTTCAGGGTGGTCAGCTCAGTTATAGAGTCCCCCTTTAGTGATCTTGCAAGGGTCATTGCAGTGGGCACAAATTAGGCCACTTGCCTACCACAAAACTGAGGTAAGCTAGTCAGGGTCTTACTCCCAGAAATGATGCCTGTGAGGAGGCCCCATGGTGCCAACAGTGCCCTGGAGAGAAGACTCGTGACCACCTGGGGGACATGTCCCAACACAGAACTACCCAGGCTCATGTCTTTCCAAGTCCAGATGCTCCTCTGCTCAACCCCAGGAATCCTCCAGCACTCCCTTCATTGCTAGGTGAGCCTGAGTCCATCTCCACTGCTTATACCTGAAGCACCTTTACTAGTAAAGGTGTAAAGTCCCCACTTCTCCCACCCACTCAGCAAAAAGCGTGTCTCCACACTACACTTTTTAACTGCCCCTTTCTTTTACCAGTTGAATGGATGGGTTTTCATACACAGATATGTAGCTATCTGTTCACCAGCTGTTATGGACTGAATGTTTGTGACCCCTAAAATTCATATATTAAAATCCTAACCCCCAAGGTGATGGTATTAGGAGGTGGGGCCTTTGAGAGGTAATGAGGGTGTGAGGGTGGACCCCTCTCAAATAGGATTAGTGCCCTTATAAGAGAGACACAAGAGTTTGTTCTCTCTCCGCTCTTCCCATGTGAAGTTACACCAAGAAGATGGCCATCCATAAACCAGGAAGTGGACTCTCAGCAGATACCAGATCTGCTGGCACCTTGATCTTGGACTCCTAGGCTCCAGAACTATAAGAAATAAATGTCTGTTGTATAAGCCAGTCTATTCTATCATAATTTGTTATAGCAGACCAAAATGATGAAGACACCAGGTGTTTCTACTACAAGGTGTTTGTCTATCCTTTTGGAAATTGCCTTATATTAATCACAAAAAAAATTACTGCTTTTGCCGCTCACCCCCTCATCTTCCTCCTCTCTCATCCTTCCCCCTGAGTAAATAACAGATTACAGTGGAAAGTGTTATTAAGTCAGGGGTTTTGCACTTTAAATTAATCATTTATTCACCCAATACTCATTGAGAAGCTAGTGTGCTAGTGCTAAGTTCCTGTACTCAAGGAATGATATGAGTCTAGAGACAGAAGCCAAAGAGATAGACAGATAATCACGACGTAGAGTGAGGCATGCTCCCAGCACCAAGGAAGGCTTCAGTACTTGGCTGTCAGACTGGCTTCCTGGCAGTGACGATGGCTCAGCTAAAGCCTGAGACCCAAGGGGGAGCATTCTGTTGTCTCTCAGTTGTATCAGGTCCCAACTCAGAAGCACGAATGAAACTATGTTGTAACCGATCCTGTTTTTCCTCATCCTGAGCTGCCTTTGTTTTAAAACCCAGTTCCATTTCATTCTTCCCAGCATATTCAATCTACCCCTGTGATTTGTCAGTCAAATTCAAGTGCATGGGATTCATTTTCTGTGTGGAGTGTCCTTGCGAAAGCATTTTCCCTTCCCTCCCACGGTTGATTCTTCTAGTATAGTGCATTTCAACCAGAGGACGATTTTCCCCCAGGGGCTCTGTGGCCGTGTTGCAGATGTTTTGGTTTCCACGGCTTGGGGGAGTGGCCAGGGTGCTGCTCAACATCCTACCACATACAGCACAATCCCTCCCAACAGACACGTGGCTGGTCCCAAATGTCAGCCGTGCCGTGGTGGAGAAACCCTACTCCAGCCTCATCCAGGAGGACCCTGAGGCCAGTGGCGGGCTGGTTCAGGCCTGTCACCGACTACTATGGCTTCCTCCAAACTCATGGAACATTCCGGATTCTTTGCATGACCACAGGAGCCTCTGGCTGTCCCCAGGCCCTCTATCCTCGTCCACCTCTTACACCAGTCCACCACTTCCATGGCCCTCTCACACTTGTTGATGCAGGACATACCCATAGCGAGTCCCTCGGAGGCTAGAATGTTCTCAGACTCACCCCACAGTGGGAGTGGACCTGGCAAGTGTGTGTCCCCTGTTCCCCACCTTGCAAGCTGCCCTTAGAACACAGCGGTGCTAGGTATCTTTCTCAGTGAGCCAGTTTGTGTGTATATGGGGGTGGGGGGACCTCTTACACAAGGAGAATTACAAGGAAGAGTGTGTATATGTGGGACAGATGAAAGAATTTCAGTGAAAATCGTGTAGGAGCAGCATGCAGGCATGGGGAGGAGGTCGCTTCAGGGAATGGAGAGTGGTTGGGTGAGAGTAGAAAGTGAGAAGAGATTGGAAAGAAATGGGACTGGAAGGTGGTGAGTAAAAGACAAATGAGGACGGGCCCTGAATGCCACTAAGGAGTGTGGGGCCGGGAGTGGAGTTGGAGAGGGCTTTGCAGCCCAGGAGTGAATGCCTACTTTGGATGTGCCCTGGCATGGAAGGCAAGAGTGGACGGAGGCATAGGACCCAGGTGGAGGTTTTAGCAGTGCCCTCCTTGGGGCACCATGGAGGCCTCTGCCAAGGAAAACAGCTCGGGTGGGGAAAAGTTAATGAACTTGAAAGCTACGAAGGAGAATGACTCATGAGGACTTGGATTTATGGAAGGAGGACTCAAGGCTTGGGCCCTGGCCCAGTGGGATGGGCAGCCTGGTTCAGGATATATGCATATGATAATGGGTTTAGTTTTTAAGACAGGTTGAGTTGGCAATTGTGGGGGACATCTAGGTGGCAGTCTCAGGAGAAGCTGGATGTGCTGGCCTTGAACCCAGCAGAGCACATGGGTGGAGATCCACATCTGGGGTCACGGGCAGTGGATGACATAGGGGTGGACACGTGGCTCAAGACAGAACCCTGAGGAACACAGATAGCAAAGGCGCCCCCAAAGGAGAAGGAGAAGGGGTGCCAGGACAGGCAGAGCCCACTGCAGAGAAGAGAACTCTGAGAGGAAGAGGAAGTGTCCGCGATGTCAAACACAGGGCCCCCGAGCAAGATAAGAGCGGAAAAAACATCCACTGGCTCTGTGATGCAATCGAGAAAACAATATAACTTAAGAACTCCTGCCTGTTTCTTCCTGTGCCAACTCGTGGCAAAGGAGCACAAGATCGTATTTCCTCCTTCCCCTTTGAAAAGCACAACTTTGTCCTCAAGTTCTGGGCTCTCCGGAGGGGACAGGAGCAGCCTTCATGGTTTAAAAGTCCTGGTTCTCTGGGAGAGTAAGAGGTCCTTGCCAATGACCCTTTCCGGAGGGTGTGGCTGAATCCTTTGAAATGAGGAAGAGACGGGGACAGCGGACTCTGGTGCAGAGATAGGAGCCGGCTCAGATCAAGTCCTTGGAGGCTATCAAGCCTGGAAGGGAATGGCTTAAGAGCCTCTGAGGAGCTTCAAGGAGCCTCCCTGGGGGAGCGCTGGGCAGGGAGAAAGCAGTCTTCAGTCACCTGAGGGGCTCAGAGCAACCACCCAGCCTGAGGAGCAGGGCCCAACTCTGTCTTCCACAATTAAAATCTGTTGTGGTTTAATTTTGTTAAAGGGAGTATTGTTTTTATTCCCCTTTAAATTGAAGTTAATTGGGGCAACAATTGTTACTAAAGTTACATAGATTTCAGGTGTATAATTCTGTAATACATTATCTATATCTCACATTGTGTGTTCACCACCCAGAGTCAGTTCTCTTTCCATCACCATATATTAGACCCCGTTTACCCTCCCTACTCCCTTTTACCCTCTGGTAACCCCTAAACTATTATCTATGAGTTTTTGTTCTTTCAGTTGTTTGTCTTGTTCTTTTGTTTGTTTTTGGTTTATATAACACATATCAGTGAAATCATGTGGTTCTCTGCTTTTTCTGTCTGACTTATTTCGCTTAGCATTATACTCTCAAGATCCATCCATGTTGTCATAAATGATCCTATTTTATGTTTTCTTACTGCCGAATAGTATTCCATTGTGTATATATACCACAACTTCTTTATCTATTCATCTATCGAAGGATATTTTGGTTGTTTCCATGTCTTGGCTACCGTAAACAAAGCTGCAATGAACATTGGAGCACACTTGTCTTTATGGATAAATGTTTTCAGATTTTTATGGGTAGATACCCAGGAGAGGGATTGCTGGGCCATATGGTAATTCTATTCTTAATTTTTTGAGGAACCTCCCTCCACACTGCCTTCCATAACGGCTGCACCAATCTGCATTCCCACCAACAGTGTATGAGGGTTCCTTTTTCTCCACAGCCACTCCAACACTTGTTACTATTTGTCTTGTTGATGATAGCCATTCTGACTGGGGTGAGGTGTTATCTCATTGTGGTTTTTATTTTCATTTTTCTGATGATTAGTGATGTTGAGCATTTTTTCATATGTCTATTTGCCATTTGTATGTTCTCTTTGGAGAAATGTCTCTTCAGGTCCTCTGCCCATTTTCCAATTGGGTTGTTTGTTTGTTTTGTTGTTGAGTTTCATGAGTTCCTTATATATTTTGGATGTTATCCCCTTATCGGAGGCACTGTTTGCAAAAATCTTCTCCCATTCAGTTGGTTGCCTCTTTATTTTGTCGATGGTTTCTTTTGCTGTGCAGAAGCTTTTAAGTTTCATATAGTCCCTTTCATTTATTTCAGCTTTACTTCTCTTGCCTTTGGAGTCAAATTCATAAAATGCTCTTTGAACCTAAGGACCATAAGTTTAGTACCTACGTTTTCTTCCATGCAGTTTATTGTTTCAGGTCTTAAGTCTTTGATCCATTTTGAATTAATTTTGGTACATGGTGACAGATAGCAGTCCAGTTTCATTCTTTTGCACATGGCTATCCAATTCTCCCAGCACCATTTATTGACGAGGCTGTCTTTTCTCCATTGTATGTTTTTTGCTTCATTTTCAAAAAGAAATTGAAGAAGACACAAAGAAATGGAAAGATAGTCCATGCTCATGGATTGGAAGAATCAATATAGTTAAAATGGCCATATTACCCAAAGCAATATACAGATTTAATGCAATCCCATCAAAATCCCAATGGCATTTTTTAAAGAAATAGAACAAAAAATCATCAGATTTGTTTGGAACCACAAAAGACCCCAGATAGCCAAAACAATCTTAAGAAAAAAGAACAATACTGGAGGTATCACACTGCCTGACTTTAACTTGTACTACAGGGCTACAATAATCAAAACAGCATGTTATTGGCAGAAAAACAGACATGTAAACCAATGGAATAGAATCAAGAACCCAGAAATAAACCCACATAAATATGGAAAGGGAATATTCTTAAAGCGAGGATGCTACTTAGTTTACTACCTTTCACCTCTGTTCATAAGAAAAGAGTTCTTATCTATTTAACATAACCATGGTTGGTGTTGGACCAGTTACTGTCCAATCTGCCAACCCTACAAAAGCTGGAGTGTGGCTAATTAGATGGGGAAGGAGAAAGAGAAAAAGAAAAAATGGGAGGATGGAGCTGGAGGGAGCTTCTGGTTCCCCTTGGACTTTTCTCTTCACACCCTGATGGCCACGTGTGAGTAGCCAAGGGACCGGTCAAGTGGAGTGAGTGGGCCATGTGCACATGACTCATACAGTGTACACAACTACACGCGTGGGTTTCATGGTGTTACAACATGGTGGTTTTTGAAATTTCAGTTTCCATTTCTGGTCATGAGGGCAAATGAAATTTTCAGGAAACCCAGACCTCTCAGCCTATTCAATGGGTGTTGAGACTCTGCCCAAGTGTCCTCTTCAGGGTCAGTGCACCCACCCTCTCAGCTGCTGGGGATGAGGCTGTGGGAACCACTCTGAGCCACTAGGACCTGCCTCCCAGGCTATGCTCGGTCCCAGGGGATGGCTGAGGCCAATGACTGGCTGAGGTGGGATGGCAGAGGCCTGGCCCCCTTCCCTCAGTGGAGGACATTGCTGAAGGACCAGGCCAGCTCCAGAGCTGCTCACAGGGGCAGCTGAAGCCTCAGCTGTAACCACGTTGTTATCGGCTTCTCCCTCTGCCCAGCCCTGCCTTACTCACTCCCTTCCGAGTGTGTCTCCTGGGAACCTTTCCAACAAGACATCTGCATTCCAAGGAATGCAATCTAAAATAATCTGGTTCTTGGTTTCAACTTTGTCTTCCACCAAAACTCAGTGACAGATGCCAATAAGTAATAAAATGTCTCTACCTTCAGTTGTGTTACTTTCCCTTCCTTTGCCCCATCTCTGAGATACAAGTAGATGGTTCCTTGAGGACCTTGAAAAAACAGAGACTAGGAGGAAAGGGGAGGGGAGGACAAGAGGCCTATGCACCCGTCACTTGGCTGACTCCCACTCAGGCTTTCAGCTTAGATGGCACCTACTCCGGGAAACCTTCCCTGGGCCCTGGGGACTGGGCCAGATGCCCTTGCTGACTGCCCCATAGCCTCCATGTGCTCCCTCCAGCATAGCACATGACTCCCTGAATAAATCATTATGTACTTGACCGTCTCCCTCTAGAATTTATTGATGAGAGTAGAGAACGGGTCACTTTGATCATCATTTTGTCCCAGGGCCTGGCAAAGTTCCCAGCACTTGGGAGATGTGTCCTGCAAGGTCCTGTCAGAAAACATGTGGCACAGTTAAGTAGGACAGCTGAGGACATTTTGGCAAGAGGGTGCTTTACAAAGATTTAGACAGGGTCCAGGGAAAGCTCAGCACATTGTGAAGTGCTTAGTGCTAGAGAGAGCAGGCCGCCAATGCCGCGGCTAAGGGCAAGGGGAGGGTGTGTCTGACAAGAGCTGCCCATAGATCAAGGGACATATCAGCCCCACCAAGAAGGAGACCCCTGAGACCCCACCAGGAAGGAGCCCAGAAGCTAAATCCCTTGACTTCATTCTCCAGTCTCCTGCCTAAAACTCCCCTTTGGCCAACCCCAGCTGAAAATCAGACGGTGGTGGTTGGGGGGAGGGGGGTGTCTGCGATTAATAAGGTAAGCCTTCCTGGATCTAAAGTGGGTGGAGAAGAGTGGAGAGTAGATACAGAAAGGCAAAAAAAAAGATTTACAAGACAGCAGGCACTAAATAACTGTGAAATGAATAAAGGAATGACTTTCCAACAAATATTCATTGGAACACAGCTATTTACCATCTTGGTCACTCTTTGATGTAGATACATCAAAGGCCACACACTAAGTGGAACTCAAATGACAGCAAAGCCTGGGGCTGTGTGAGATGGGGAGCTGGAACTGACAAGTGCTGACATAAAGATAGCACTTGGGAAAATGTGGATTAGAAGAAATTCGCCCACAGGCAGGAGAAAGCTTATCAGTTTTTGCCCAGGCTCTAAGTGGTAGAGGAAATCATCTCCTCTGAGAATTCAAAACCTGTGCCTCATGTAAAGATGAGGTTCAATTTTATAATACCCTCAAAATGGGAGACCCCCAAAAACAGACCAGGAAAACTCATCTCAGGCCAGGAAAACTCATCTCACCCCAGGGCTCCTGGCTGAAATAAATACAAAACTTCTCCAGAAAATAGGGCTCCCCCATTAGTCCACACAAAGCTGCTGCAGAAAAAAAATAATCACCAATAGTAAATATGAACTCACATCAAGATTACAAAACACACAAGGAAATGGATCACCATGAGTAACACTGGACAGGCTTTATAAACTATAGGATTAAACCCCTGAATGATCTGATGAAACCATGATTTGATTAAAAGTATTTTATAAGGAATCAAAATACTAAAAAAAGGAGCAAAAGGCTATTACCAGAACCCCCTCAGTGTAGACATGGGTATATTCCACTCTCATGGGATTTGTCTTCTTGCCCTAATTCAGCACATTGTCTTACAATATGAAAAGTCCTACAAACCCTTCTGGAATATGGGCATTTTAACTCAGTAGGTGTTTTCCTTTGTTTTGCTGGGGAGACCTACATTCTGAGTCCACTTGTCTCCTATTTGGAGAGCATTAGGATAATTCTCGTAATTTATTGATTGTCTTTCTTTCTTCAATACTATATCTATCATAGGATTAGGTTTACACACAGTTCTAATGCACCACATTTCAAAGTTTTGAAACAAGATTGTACCCTATCTCTTATTCTGTTGCTACTAGCAAATTTTTAGATTTTTGTTGGAACTATTTTGGGGTCATTTTATAAGGTACTGGAAGGGGGAGAATCTGTGATCCTGCTTCAGTCTGCCATCTTTACTAGAAAGTCCTATACTCCTGTTTTTTTTAATTCTGTAGGGGCTTCAAAACCATTAAGGACTTCTTCAGCTTGGGTAGCCCTGGAGGTAGTTGTGTTTGTGTACTGTTAACTTTAGGTTTTTGTTATTTTTTTGTTGTATTGGGGACAGGGAGATATTGGACACTTCCTTTTCATGGCACGTGATACATTAGTTGCCCCAACTTATTTCACCACAGGATATGGTTGGTGACCCTTGGGAAACCAATCTCAGTGGAACAGTGTATACAGGAGGCAGTCTGGGGGTGGGGGGGAGTAGGGAATGAACAATGATGAACTAGGAACAGTGAATTTACACTACTAAAGAAGGCTACCTGAGTAGAAGGAGAGTAAGTAGTGAGCAGTGTGTGGGGTTAAGGGTGGGTTTATAGTCATTATTTAAGGGAGAGACATTTTAAAAAGGAGCATTTTAAAATTCTGAAGAACCCAATAGAGAAAGAGAGGTTGGTGGTAAAACAAAATGTGGAAACAACTGATAGAAGTTAGGCAGAATGACATCCAGAGTGCAGGAGAAATCAGCCTTCGATATAAGAGGATCAACTCCACAAAAAGAGGAAAGAACGCATGTGGCCACAATTATATTTGAAGCTGTGGACAAGGAAGTTGAGAGAGTTCTGAGAAAAAGAGGAGATGAGGTCACCTCCTACTCGAGTCTTGAGTCTTTTGCTTACTGGAGAATGATATGTTAGCAGCATCTTAATCCCTCTCTTATCTTTGAGGATCAATGGAACATAAAGAATATTTCTGCATCATCTATAAAATTATCACTAAATCCATTACCCAGTGTGTTTTCCAACCTCCCTGACACAAACAAGAACTTAATACCAAGAAAGGAGGAGAACAGGAGCATTATGTATTGGACCCAATTGTTGGCTGCTTCAGGGCTCCTCTTGTCAGCTCGGCACTCCCTGACCATCCTATGTACAGAATGTGAGCACCTGAGCCACACTGGCCTCCCTCTTCTCCTTCCTGCTTTGTTTTTCTCCATAGGACTTCTCTCCTACTACCCTGCAATGTACTTATTTATTTTGTTTCTGTCTGTAGAATGTAAGCTCTATGAAGGTCCGGATGTTTGCCTATATGTCTTGTACCTAGAACGACGCTAGGCACTCTATAAATACTTATTAAATAAATGAATAAATGAGATCTACATGTACCAGGGAATTAGAGTTATAACGTGATAGCTTCTTAAACTGAAATTGAGATTGAACTATGGTCATAAGGAGGAACTCAGACCCTAAAGGGTAAGGCTTGTGAGCCACGTGCCAAAGCCACAGAACGTGGTGAAGTTTCACAGACAGAGATGACCCTCTGTGGTTCCAGATGTTGGAATGGTACGTAAGACCTTCCCCTTGCCTCATCTTCAGACCTCCCAAGCATTTCTTCCTACTTCTTGAGAAGTTTCAAGAATCCCATGGCCTTGGAGATCGAATACACAGTACAGTGTTTATGGAGAACAAAACAGTATTATAAACATGAAACTTGCTAAGAGAATAGGTGTTAACTGTTCCCACCGCTAGAACAAGTGATAATTATGTGTAGTTAGCTAACGCTATGATGGCAATCATATTACTAGATAGATGTATCTAATCAGCACATTGCACAGCTTAAACTTACACAGTGTTCTACATCAATTATATCTCAATTTTTTTAAACGGAGGCCCAGTGGCCTACATATGGATAAACAGAACGCTGGGAATGAAGCCAAAATGAAATAATACTGAAAGCGAAGGCCATGCTAATATGGGAAGTTAGAGTGATCTTAAATTTACAAAACAGTATTTTTTTCCCTGTGGGAAACTTCAAATTTCACATGATTCTGTGACACACAGGAGGCGCCTGCCTGCTGCTATTTCACTCCACTTAACCACATCACATGCAGGGTATATCCATGTGACTTCTCATGTCGCAAAGTTGGATTTGACTCTCATCCCCTTGCCTGAGACTGACCAGTCTCAGGCAATAAAGCATGAAAAGACACCATCACCTACTCACTCCAGGTCCTGGGGAGGCCTGGTGTGGCTCCAAACAGTCCTGCTGCAGGAGGGAGGGCCCCAGGAAAAAGGACAACTGCTGGTCCCCCAGCCTCGGCCACGACCAGTGGGCAGAGCTTCCCAGGGCACGGTGACCCTCAGTCACTGGCAGAAGCCCATACTGTGGGGGGAGGGGAGGAGGAACCTGTCACAGCCACTGTTCCCACCAGCACCAACCCCTCCATAAGAAGGAATGAGTGCATTTCCCTTTGAGTTATATTTAATGTTCCATCACATATCCATCTGGGCCCTTCTTACATTCATTTTTCCTTTCTCTTAACAGTTTCCTCGTTTCTAGTTCTCTTTTACCAGGCCCATCCATGTTCTCTATGGAATGCTACCTCAGATATCTCTTTGGCATTAACAGGATTTCATTTAACTGGCAACAGCAGCACTGAAACAATCTGTAGAACTTGTCCCCACCTGAGGTCACGCACAGGTACAGTTGATCTGGGAGACGTTCCTACAGACTTTTCAGCTGTTTCCAGTCCCTCTTCCCAGTCTGTCCTTCTTCCAATCCACCCGCGTCCTCCTCCCCCCTCCCACTACCTCCTTCCCCCACTTCACATCTAGACTCCTCTCAGTTTCCTCTCTCTGGCCTCCAAGCTCACCCCACCCCCAGCCTTGTCTTGGGTTGAACTTATTCCCCCACTTGATGATGCCTCCACGCCCTTATCCTGGGATTTTCCTGTGCTGGGTTCTCCTACTCAGAGTAGGGTCAGCTCCTAATGGCTTGCCTACCTCCTCCATTTCCCCTATCAGTGCTCACAGCATCTCGCGCTCACTGGCACTCTCAAAGGTGGCAATAAACACGTAAGCACACGTAGCTCCCTGGGGGTCTCACTATAAGTTCTCAAAGCCTGTGTTGATTCAGGGAGTGGGCTTCTGCTAACGCTGATGACAGGCTGCAGGTGAGCCTCAGGCCCCTGGGGTCTGCAAGTATTAGTATTACCAGGTGACATTTTTCTCCTCTGCTGTTCCCTGTTCAGTGTGTTGCATGTCAGAAGTGCCTTCCTACCCCTCCCACTCTCCCTCCCCTATCACCAAGAAGCAGCTGTAACTGAGTTCCTTTATCTGGGGAAGCCAGGAGGA
Source organism: Rhinolophus hipposideros (assembly GCF_964194185.1). Classification (NCBI taxonomy): domain Eukaryota; kingdom Metazoa; phylum Chordata; class Mammalia; order Chiroptera; family Rhinolophidae; genus Rhinolophus; species Rhinolophus hipposideros. The sequence goes on from NC_138060.1 coordinate 59,428,665, forward strand.
CGGCTGTCTACAGCCATGGGGAAATCAAAGGCGGGGTACAGGGGGAGGCAGAGGAGAAAACAACTTCCCCATTTCTCTCAGAAGCTTAAGAAACACTCTGGGGGTCTGGGGGAGCTTTCCAGTGGCTTTATTTCCATCGATCCCCAAGACCTCTGACTGGTGGGCAGGGCTACCAGAAACAAACAGTGGTTTCTCTTGCCCCTGAAGGTCAGGACCTTCTGTTCAAAAGGAAGCCAATCTTTCCACTGTCCCAGGCCATTCCCACAGCAACTCAGATGGTAGGTCAGGAGGCCCCAGCCTTCCCCCAAGGAACTCGGTCAAATGGTAAGTCATCTATGTTTTTAACCAGCTATGTCCATGTTGATGCTTAGCATGGTTTCGCTTTTACAAACATTTGTTCATATCCTTCGAGAGAAGAACTCAGACCTCTCCGCCTGTCACAGGAAGCTGTTTCAAGGGGTGAGAAAACTTTTTAAACATGTAGAAATTATGACTGACACCAATTTTGTGAAACTAAACCACAGTTCTTGGTTCTCTTTAATTGTGTGTTTTCTTATACATTGTTTTCAAGTGAGCAGGTCTTGCTTCTACCCAGAGAATGAAGTTCTTTGAATAAGCATCTTGCCGATTTGTATTTGCCTGTAGGATTAGCACTCTACTAAGTGCCTAAGTGCTTCGTGAATAGACGGGGCATAGCAGCTGCCCTCAGGGAAGTAGGGACATGTTACAGAAATGTTTCTTTTCAATCTTCTGAGATGGAGACCTCCTCTGGCTAAAATTAAGCCCCAGAGGAGGGAAAACACAGCTGTGTGGACAGTAGTACTGCTTGTCTCCTCCAGGACCATACAGCTGTGTGAAGGGAAAACCATTTTTCATTTCTCTGCAGGGCAGCCCGAAGATGGTTAATGACACATCAGCAGCAGACGGTGATTATTATGATGTCCTCATAGTGGACGAGCTGAATCACAGTGAAACAGAACAGTGCCCCCAGTATGACGGCAAGACCCTGTCCGCCCAGCTGCTGCCTCCACTCTACACTACGGTCTTCCTGCTTGGTCTCCTGGACAATTTCTTGGTTGTGCTTATCCTGGTCAAATATAAAAGACTGAGACACGTGGAAAATATCTATTTCTTCAACTTGGCCATTTCTAATTTGTGTTTCCTGCTTACCCTGCCGTTCTGGGTTCACAGCGCCTCCCGTGGGGGGCTTCTGGGCGATTCCATGTGTAAAATTCTCGCGGCTCTCTCCTCCATTGGCCTGCACAGTGAGGCATTTTTCAATGTCCTTCTGACAGGGAAGAACTACCTGGTGTTTTTCCACGTGAGAAACTTCTCAGCCGCCAGGAAAATGGCCTGTGGCATCATCACAAGTGTCGTGGCATGGATAATAGCCATCCTGGTCACTTTGCCTGAATTCCTGCCTTACAAATCCCAGATGGGATTACAAAGCCAAGAGCACAAGTGCTTCTTTAGCAGACCGCATTTCCTACCAGGTGATGAGACATTCTGGAAATATTTTCTCGCCTTAAAGGTGAATATTGTGGGACTTCTCGTGCCATCACTAGTTTTCATATATTGCTACGTGCGAATGAGAATAACATTGAGGTCCAGGAACAGGAAGTATGACCTTTTCAAGCTTGTCTTCGCCATCATGGTTGTTTTCCTGCTGATGTGGGGACCCTACGGTATGACACTTCTCCTGTCTACTTTCAAGGAACACTTCTCTCTGCAGGACTGCAGGAGCAGCTACAACCTGGACAAAAGCGTTCAGATAACGAGAATCATTGCAGCCACCCACTGCTGCGTCAACCCGCTCCTCTATGGACTTCTCGACAAGGCATTTCGGAAATACCTCTGCCACCTTTTCCATCTGTGTGATAACTCTCCCCCACGACCCACCGAGGACTCTGAGCAAGATACATCATGGGGTGAACATGACCACTCCACTGAGGTGTAAACGAGTTTGCATCAAAATCCGGATAAATAAACATTGGTTTTGGGGTTTTGTTTCATTACATTGTTTTGTGTAATTTTTTTTTTTTACACATCTGTATGTAAAATAGATACAGGAAGAAAAGGGGGAGGTGAACAAATATTTACCGAGCTTCGAATGTATCTCAGGCACTGTGCTAGGCTCTTTGTAAAAAGTGAGCTCGTTTCTTGTCCATGGTGCGTTCAGGGGAATTAGTCTCATTTCTCTGAGGAGGAAACTGAGGCTCTGAAATTTGTCTAAGATCACACAGCTAGAGAGTGGCAGGGCTGAGACATAAACCCCAGTGCCATCTACTCCAGAGCCCATGCTGTGTCCAGCATGCCAGACTTCCAAAAACTGGACAAGAAAACATGTGAAATAAATACATACTTTTCAAACCAATTGGACCACATTCCAAATTAAAAGTGACCTGTTCATATAGAAGTAATATTTTAGGCATATTTTCTTAGAGGTGATTGAAAGAACTGGCCAGCTGCAGGTTCTGATTAAAGAGAGGTAAAGTGACAAGCTCTGTGGGTGGGTCTCTCTAAGCTTTCTTTGTTACTCTTTATACCCATGAGACCCCCAACCTGGGAGCCTCCCAAAGTTTCTAGTACTTCCTCCTACTATTTAACAATAATAAGTGTAAGGTTAGGTTTAGAAATGTTTAACACAATGTATGTGTGGTCCCTTTCAGTATAACATACACCTCCGGTCTCAGCAGGCTGTGACTACAAAACGTCACAATAAGCATTTGCCTGGGGAGATCTAGTGCCCGTGTTTCTGTCCCATGTACCATGTAGAGTTGACAGAGGAAATAACAGAATGCCCATGGACCACAGCCTCCCACCTCCATCGCTGAGGAGGGAGGAGGAGGTTGTGGTACCTGGGGAGACTCCAGAGGAGCATAATCTGTAGCAAGTACTGTCTCTTCCATGTCCTCAGTGGGGGATATGGATGAACTGTACCCCCTCCAAATTCATAAGTTGAAGCCCTCACTCTCAATGTGATGGTATTTGGAGATGGGGACTTTGGGAGCTCATTAGGTTTAGATGAGGTCATGAGAGTGGGGCCGTTGTGATGCGATTAGTGCCCTGATAAGAAGAGACACCAGAGAGCTTTCTCAATCTCTCCCCAACATGTGAGGACACAGACAGAAGGCGACCATCTGCAAGCCAGGAAGAGTGCCTGACCAGAACCCAGCCATGCTGGTACCCTGTTCTCAAACTTCCAGGAGAAAATAAATTTCTATTCTCAAAGCCACCCAGTCTATGGTATCATGTTATGGCAGCCCAAGGTGACTAAGACAAAACTCATCCAGCATGATATTAAATAGCAAATAAAAGCACCATGACATGTCAAGAGTACGACCTTGGAAGAAAGCATCCCAGCAGATATGAAAAGAGGGTTAAGAAGTTCAAGAAGAGGAGAAGGAAAAGGGACAGAGACATTCTCTTCACAAATTATACCAGTTGATCTGGACTCTCCATCCACTTCTCCTACCACATGTGGGACATAAATCTCAGAAAATGACATCGTTTTCAGATGTTTACAGATGCAGTGATGAACTCAAAGGACAACTCCTGTCAGAATTTTCAGAATGAAAGCGTAGAGTGACTAGAGAATAAGGATCTGCAAACTCTTACAGTGACTGAGAGTGAAATGGTTATCGAAAATCAAAAGTTCACGATGGGTAATCCAGTTACAACAGCCCACACACATGAGCAGTATATTTGGAACGTTAATCATCCAGCAAGGTCTCCTCCAGAGTCAGAACAAGAAGACTATTATCCCAAAAGTAAAAATAGCACATGCTTCTCCTCTTTTCCACAAACCACTCCATTAGGAAACTAACAACCAGTGAACACCCAAAAAGAAGGTGGCCAGTGTATTCAAGAAAAACTGACAGTGTGTCTGTTTTAACTAAATTATTTTGTAATGTAAAAAAAAAAAAAAAATTCTGTCAGGTCAGAGTAATTCTGATTTGGGAAATTTGAAAGAAAGATTGAAATCTCATGAGCAATCTTCTGTTCATCTCAATTCTATTCATTTGTGGGCACAAATTGAACAAATTTGAAAATGGGAAACACAGTTGGTATAGTAAATAAAAAAGCAATAAAATTTAAAGTTGAAAAAAATACAGCATACTCAGTTAAATTTGAATTTCAGTTAAGCAACAAGTAATCTTGTCTTTTCCTGTTTTCAAATGTGCCACGGCCACCTAAGCCGGTGTTGTCCTCCCTCCTAGAAGCTGCTCACCCTTTCCTGGTCTAGGGCTCCTGTGCCACATCTGAATGAATTTCAACAGGACTTTATGCTCTACCATGTGCCTTCACAGACATCTTACCTGCGCCACATACTAGTCTTTCAAAGAAAATTGAGTCTCACCTGCCTCATTTTATAAAAGTGGAGACTGAGGCTGAAATCACATGGCTGTCATGACAGAATGCGGGCTTGTCATTTTCTGACATCAGTGTCCTTTCCTATCCTGCCCGTTGCCTCCACCCAGTGCTCAGTGCTTCCCAAATGTCTGTAGGGCTTCGTGCAGAGAGTGAATTCCTATGTATGATTACACTGGATTTTTTACAACAGTCCAGAGGATTGGGGGAAGACCGGTCCTATGATTGCTGCTCCTCTCAGCTGCCCATTTCTAGACACTGAAAAAAACTTCTCCAAAGAACTATCTCTGGCACTTCTAACAGAAGAAAATCTTTGATCCAAATTTCAGACTCTAAACCCCTTGATGTCTTTTCCCCCGAGGTTTGGCCTTTAACCACAGCTGGGGTTTGAGTCACTTCCCTGGAGGCCCCCTCTTGGAAAGGCCTGGAAAGGAGTGTCTGTCTCTTCCTGTGGGACCTAACAGCCGCCATTGGCCTCCCTGAGCCTCAGACAACTGGGGATAAGGCCTTCCCCTTGCAGGGCTGCTGGCAGCTATGAGGGCTGGGAAAGCACCACAGGGATGGGCTCAGGGCACGCTGTCCGCAGAGTGCTTTCCCTGAATGTTGCCTGAACCCTAATGGTGCTTGGCTTTCAGCTCTCACAGGCCTCCTCCTTCCTCCCTCGGCCTCCTGAGGCTGTTCCAGGTAAATGCCTAAGACGTTTGCCCAAAGGCACAGGGAATATGTGGCTCAGCTCCTGCCTCTTTGAGGGCCTGATGGGCAGGATGACATCACCTACAGCGAGCATGTTTTCCTCTGCCCTCTGACCAGCTCTGCGGGTTTAGTTTACTCTGTGAATCTGTGAGCAGCCCTCCCCACCATAGACCCTGCCCACTCGCTGTTTCAGGCATCTGCCTTTTCAGTGCACCTGCTTCACACTTTCTTGGGGTGCACACAGCTTGCTCACGAAGGCTCAGGACCTTCCCAGCTATCCCATGCAGACAGGCCCTCCGTCCTCTACAGAATACACAGCTTATGTTCCTAAGCTTGCAACAATTCCATCCGATAACGATTCACGTATATACTCATTGTGTCTCCACCTCATCTCTGAAGGACTCCAGGGCAGAGTTTGTCTGATCACTTCTGAATGGACTAGAGGAGATGGGATGTGATGATGGATAAGAAGGTGGCCAAGAGAAAGACTCAGCCAACACAGGAGTTATCTTTCTCCCAGAGACAGATGATACTCATGCCTGTGAGGGAAGTCAGGAGGAAGGTGTTGACCGAGGGGTAACAGGAGCACTTCCTGAAAAGGGTTACAATTTTCATTAGGATATCATAGAGAAAGTAAATTGAACATTTTTATATTAGAAGAAAAATTCTAGATGATTTTAGCATTGTTAGTGTTAAGTTGAAAGAATCCATATGATGTCATGGCTTCAGAAAGACATAATTCTCCCTCCACCTCTTACTCAAGGTCCCAGCAGTGCCAGCTGCTTTAATAGTGAGGATGGAATTGTGGGGCTGGAAGGTAGTAAAACACCAAAATAATAATTATCTACCATATGGCAACATCGGAGTATTAAAATCACAGTTAACGTGTCACCCTAACATTCCACCATCCTATCCCAGCTGTTTTCATTTTTGCACACGACCTTCCATTTGCAGGCATGTGTTTTCATAACTGCACTTCAATACAACAGGATTTTGCACTCTGCTTTAGTCACCTGTAATCCATAAATATCTCTTCTGTCTCTCGATAGTGTCTAAAATGTCTATTTTTATAGACTATACAATAATTAATCATGTTCACATCCTTAAACTCATTAATTTCTATACTCTAACATTGGATATTTTTATGATTTCAACTTTTTATGTGATGGGTAACATCATTCTTAAGAACTGTTTACTCATGATAAATTGTTTTCTTCGGATAAGCTGCTGATAGAGTGTGGTGGCTTTGTAATGTGTTAGCTTGGCTAGGCTGAACTACATTTCCCAGAGTTCTCTGACCTGCATGTTTCCGGGGATGAGACCCAGGAGAGATTCTTGAGAGAGGTTTGGAGGGTGGAAGTGAAGCAGCAGCCATTTTGTAGCTCACACACATTGACACTTATCTCCCCTCACTGTTGTGTGTGTCAGGCCTGCTCCTAGATCCTCCTTCAGCCTCTCCAACTCCAAGTCCAAGTGCGAGGATTTAACTTGGTGATAAAGAACCATGACTTTTGCAGGTCACCCTTATCGGCAAGGTCGGGGCAACAAGAGCTGACATGGTTTCAGTCTGTCCTCATGGGCTCCAGCTCATGCTTGTGAGTCCTTACTCATCCTTGCTCTCCTCCTCTTTATATCCATCCATCTCCCCTTCCCAGCTATACCGCATGACCTTCCAGTCCCAGCATTGGGCGTGATGACAACAGCCTTATAGAGAGACAACTTGGTCAGGTAGGTCCCACAGTTATGTCAGATCAAAGCCTGGTGACAAATCCTTAATGTAAGTATGTCTCCTAGTAGTCCTGCTTCTCTGACTGATAGAATATTTGCTATTGAGTGTCATTCCAGAGGAACAGAATCTTAAGGATAAGTTTTCTGAACTGGTTCCAGGTTCTCTGGAATTGGTTCCTCATCTGATTAGATTTAAAAACACTAATGACCTGTTTCCAGCAGTAAAAGAGGCCCTGGTAGTCCGTGGCATACAATTGCAAATTAGTTACTCAAATGATCACCTTTAGATACCTGTAATCAAAACCTACAGGAAGCAAGGATCTGGGTGACCTAGTGTTTATTGCCATAGGACAAGAAGGTCAAAATAAGAATTATAATAAGGTAGGTTGATTACTTTCAACTGTGCTGGAGATCTTGGAGGGAAAAAATGATAAGCTCAGAGCTTTAAATTCCCAGCTTGAAGTTTGCATAAGGAAACTAAAATCTTCCTTGACTGCCTTAAAAGAAACTCTCATGACTTGTAGCATGGCTGTGATTTCTGAAAACCAAACCCAAAGTCTTATCCTGAAAGTGGCTGAATTACAACACAAACTGAATTCTCAACCTTACAAGATTTCTTTTGCTAAAGTTATGACATTGATTAGGAAAGAATGGGATCCTGAATATTGGGATGGAGACATATAGTCAGGTTCTGATGAAGATGGACACCCTCAAACCCTTAAATTTCACTGAAATTTCTTCACCCGTAGAAGTGAAGAGGTTAACACCTTTACCTAAAGAACCTGTGATGGGCTCCCCTGAGGTAAGTACCTTGTCCTTCTCAGCACCTATTCCCACATCTCCTTACTTCTAGACCTAAACTTGACTTGTGTCCCAGCCAGCCCCAAAAGATGAGATACAAAGCATGACCAGAGAGAATTGCATGATTTTTTCATTTTTTAATTAGCAGGAACATGTGGAACATTTGTAGGAATAGATCTTAAGTTTGTGGGATAATGGTAGAAGGAACATAAAGTTGGATCAGTCCAAATTTACCAATATTGATTCACAGCAGAGATTTTGAGTTCAGGGATTTAGCTTGAGAAGCTGGGACTAGCTCTCACAGTTTGCTTGCTGGTTAACTGAAATATGTACCCAAAAGTGGCCTACACTAAATGGAGGGGAAATACCAGAAGGTCCTTGGTACAGGGTAAAGGAAAGTCTCTAAGTGCTTAGGAAGATTGAAATGCTAGAGTATCCACTCTATCATGTAAGACCCACTCACCCATCCAGAGAGTATCTAGTACTGCGAAAAATGAATGAGTTCCAACATCCTTAAATAACTCTGTGATGGCTCTTCTCTGTAAGTAAGAAATTACAGTGGGAAGTGGGCGCATCAAAGTGGGGTCTCTAAATTCAGTGAGACGATGGGATCATGAGGAAGTAGGGAACGTGTGGTAATATTTTATTGCCCAAAACAAGGCAATTGGGAGTGGTGCCATACTGGAAATGGAGCCAAAGCAGTAATCAGTATAGTCTGCTCCACAGAGATCTTCGGCATTGGCTGGTTGGTCATAGTGTCCTAGAACTAAAATAGACGAGCAGTCTTCTAAATTCTTACTTGATCTGTGTAAGCTGAAAAATTCTAGGTCTAGTGAACAGGAGTCTAACTTGAATAGCCAAATAGAGTGTTATGGCCCCTGAATCAATTCTAAGATTTGAGGCAGTTTATGGATCCAGAACCCCTTGAATAAAGGAGAGGCTTGGTCCCCTTGAGGAAGAACCCCACTACATTGCGAGCAATTTATTCTGAAAATCTCTCTCCCAGCTTCCCCAAGGAACCCAGGGCCATGTGTCAGGGTGATTGTGCTCTTGGGGAAAGGAAACAATCAGGCTTTTGGGAATTCCTGGACATTGGTTCTTGATTGATACTAATTCCAAGACTCAAGACATCACTGTGGTCCACAGATCAGAGTAGGGGCTTATGGAGATTGGGTTTTCGTTGGATTTTAACACAGGACTGTCTCACAGTCATCCTAGAGGGTCCCTGAACCCACCAATGGCTATTTCCCTAGTTCCAGAACAGACATATTAGCAACTGACAGGATCCCACATTGATTCTCTGACCTGTGGAATAAGGGCAGTTATGGTGGGAAAGGCCAAATGGAAGCCACTGGAATTGCCTCTATCTGACAAAATGCTAAACAAAAAGAATACTGCATCTGGAGGGATTTCTGCAAGATCTTGGAATATAAAGGAGGGTAATTCCCACCTCATCTCCATTTGACTCGTTTATTTGGTTTGTGCAGAAGATAAATGGATCTTGGGGAATGAAGATGGTGAGCCACTGAGTGGTGACTCCAGTTGTAGGACAGTTTCAGATGTGGTTTCGTTGCTGGGGCAAATCAGTATTTCCCCTGGCACCTGCAGTTGACAATTTTTTTTTCTCTGATCCTATTAGTAAACACCAGAATCTGTTTGTTTTCAGCTGGCAAGGCCAGAAATACACCCCCAGGGGAAAGCACTCTTGGCCTCAGATCCCACCAAATGCCTAGGGATAGGGAGAGCTGGCTCTCTCGCCCTCCAGGGCCAAGACCTAGCCCAGGAGCTGCTTCCATGGGCCCCACATATTTTGTGGTCCAAGAGAAGAAAGCACCTGCCCAGTGCCTTGTAGACCTGTTCATTTCCTCTCCACCATATTTTCTTTCTTTTACCATAGGTCCCATAAGCAAAACATAGTGTTGTTTTTGATGTTTTTAAAAGTCATGTAAATAGTCTCAGAATGTAAGTACTTTTGCTACTAGCTCATTTTGTACAGTGTCCCTAAGGAGATGCACTGATCCATTCGTTTGTGTTTGCTTCTGTATGATATCTACTGTACAAATAGACCACATTTCTCTTGTCGACAGACATTGAGATTTCCATCATTCTGGTTTCTTGTAATGTTCCAATTGGACATTCTTATACACATCTCCTTGTGCACCTGTGGACAGTTTCTCTAAGGCAGTGTTTCACAAACTTTTTGATGTCAGAATCCTTCTGCATGTTTAAAAATGGAGGGCACCAAACTGCTTTTGGCTATGTGGACTAAATCTATTGTTATTTATTGTATTGGAAATTTAAACACAAACTGATTTTTATTTATTTATTTATAATTTTTGTAAGAGTTTATTTGAGCCAAAATTACAACCAAGCAATCACTCTGGTCAAAGTGATTTTTAAAACAATAATAAACTCATTATACATTAGCATAAATAACATATTTTTGTGGAGACTATCTGTATTTTCCAAAAGAAAAAAGTTAGTGACAAGGAAGAGATTGCTTTTACATTTTTGTAAATGCCTTTAGTGTCTGACTTAAAAGAGGCTGGATTTTTATCTGCTTCTGCATTCTCTCTGTTGGAATATGAAATGTCAAATAGCCTTTGGAAAACTTTACTCATGAGATAATGAGAAAGAGAAATAACTTCTTAGTATCAGACTCACTGAAAGGGTCACACCTGGAGAACAGTTCTGGGCTGTACACCAAAGACGGGAGTGGTGGATGGTGGTGTGGTGCATACATGTTGATGTTTATTAGATATTCCCAAAAGATTCCCCAGAGTGCTCTACCACCAGTTATACTTCCAGCTCCACAACTTTACCAACTCTCAGGATTGTCAAGACCTTTTAAAATCGAAACAGATTTACTAAACTAATCAGGGGATCACTGCAAAAAAAAATCAAAATAGAATAAGCATTGTTTTTTAATTGCTTGAATAGGAAAAGGAGGGCCATTTCATCGAAGGTGCTGGGTCAATTAAATATCCATATGGGGAAAAAATGAAACTTGACCCCACTTCACGTCATCAATATAGGAGCATCTTACCAATATGATATGGACAGAGAAGAAAGCCAGACAAAAAGAATCTGTCATATGTGATTCTACTTCTGAAAGTTTAAAAGAAGGCAAACTAGTCAAAAGTCAAGATAATGGTTATTTGTGGGGAGGAGAAGGTTGTTAGTTTTTGGAAGGAACATGATTTGGGTTTGCTGGTAATTTAAGTTTCTTGATTTAGTTCTAAATAAAAAAGCTTAAGACATCTTAGAGACAATTGGGAAAGTGTGAATATGAACAAGGTGTCGGATGATATAGATTTATCATTTTCAAGTGTAACAATGAAATTATGATTATGCAGGAGAATGAATGTCTTTTCTCTTAGGGGAGACATGAGAAAGAATTTAGGAGCAAAATGTAATGGTGGCTACACCTTACATTCAAATATTTTACACACACACACACACACACACACACACACACACACCATGTACCTATATATATAGGAAGTGAGGAAGAAGATATGTTAAAATGTTAACAATTGTCAAATCTACGTGAAAAATATATGGATGTTCATTGAATCCTGTTTGACCTGCATTGCGTAAATGGAAATTTTCATAAGACAAAGTTGAAGGGGAAAACTGACTTTGATATTGTCTGGATAAAAACAAAGAAAAAAGATTTACCGCAAGTACAAATTTTAAAAGTCTCCTCCTTTCCAATCCCTCACAATTGGGGTGAGACTCAATCTGTAGGAGAGCTGTAGAGAGAACAAGCCCAAATTCCTCAGCTTAACCAAAAACAAAACTGAGTCCACAGAAGGTCAGAAACTTATCCAAAGTCACACAGCCAAACACCAGCAGAACTAAAACTAGGCTCTAAGTGTCCTGCTGCACAGGCCACTTATTCCCACTCAGGACTGGCCTGTAATTATTTCTGAAAGCAATGGCCAGCTAAATGACTCTGAATGTCCTTTATGAGTAAAAGCTAACTGAGAAAACAGTATTCAGGCTGCCAGTCAATTTCCTAACACATTTACCAGTGCATGCCCAACATGTCAAAAGAAGAAAAGAATAGAAAAGGGAGCTTTTTGAACATGACACTATTAAGACGTCGTGGAGGGTGGATTATTTTACTATTAAATTAGGTGGCAAACCTAGCTCAGTGCTCCGAGTTCGCTGCATCCCAGAACTATCGCAGCTGCGGGAGAGAGAACTCGGACTGCTAGGGCTCCGCTTATGGCCCACAGGGCTGAGGGGGCAGCATATAACACGGCTGAACCCAACGCTCACGGCAGAGACCTCGGAGCAAAGACTGAGGTAAGAAGGCTGAAAACGGTGGTTTAAGCCCTCACTGCCGAGCGGACAATGCAAGCCTTAGGGACTGAGACTAGCCGCCCCCACCCTACCCTCCCAGAGCTCGCCCCGCCCCCACCTGCCCGGTGCTAGAAGCAGAACAGTAGCAGTGTCAGATCAAAAGAACAGAATATTTGCTGTTCTGAGAACTGTGGACCACAGACACAGATTCGCAGCCCAACTAGTTCCGGCAAAGGGGAGGGAGCTGTGGAAATAGGACCAATTGTGGTGGTAACGGCCATTGCTCTGGGCCACCTCTCACAACTCACCCCACCCCTGGTCCCACCTATCTGGGCAGGAGTAAACAGAACAGCTGAAACATACGGACTCTGAATGTGGTGCAGGAAGAGCCTTGGAACTTCAAAAGCTCTCCACATACCCACTGGGAATCTGCGCCCTGTGACCCAGGAGAACTATTAACAGAAGAGAAGCCCGTCTCCCAGGGAACTCCCCCATTGTGTGAGAAGCTGGAATAGTGCATAGAAAACACAGCACTACCATGTGAGAGAGAAAAAAAAAGGCTGCAGTCGGAGAGAAAATAAAACATTCTACCAACAAGTACTGGAAAACAAAAGAAAGAACTCTTCCTATCAACCTGTTGCAGAAGCCACTCCTATAGATGTCTAGGAAGAGAAATAATAAATCAGTAATTGCCATGAATAACCAAGGCAACAAGACAGCTCAGAAAGAAAGTGAAAAGTCTCCAGAAAAGGAACTTAAAGATATGGAAATATGTGACTTAAATGACAGAGAATTCAAGCTTGCAGTTCTGAAAAAAAACTTAACGAGATGCAAGAAAACACAGAAAGTCAGTTTAATGAACTCAGAAACACAATCAAAGAACAACATGAGCATTTTACGAAAGAGTGAAATTTTAAAAATAACCAAATAGAATTCCTGGAGATTAAGAACTCAATAGAAGAAATTAAGAATGAAATAACCAGCTTAGGTAGTAGAGTTGACCAGATGGAGGAAAGAATCAGTGACATAGAAGATAGAAACCTGGAAATTACACAGATGGAAGAAGAAAGAGACTTGAGACTTAAAAGAAATGAAAGAACTCTACAAGAACTTTCTGACTCCATCAGAAAGAGCAACATAAGAATAATGGGCACACCAGAAGGAGAAGAAAGAGAGAAGGGAACAGAGAATATACTCAAAGAAATTGTTAATGAGAACTTCCCAAATTTGTGGACAGAATTGGATCCTCGAATCCAAGAAGAAAATAGAACATCTAATTACCTCAATCCCAACAGGCCTTCTCCAAGGCACATTGTATTGAAGGTGTCTAAAATTAACACCAAAGAAAGAATCCTCAAGGCTGCCAGGGAAAAGAAGACGGTAACCTACAAAGGAAAGCCCATTAGATTATCATCAGATTTTTCAGCAGAAACTCTACAAACCAGGAGGGAGTGGAACCAAATATTCAAACTATTGAAAGAGAGAAATTATGAGCCAAGAATAATATATCCAGCAAAGATATCCTTTAGATATGAAGGAAAAATAAAGACCTTTTCAGACATAATTGAAGCTAAGGGAATTTTCTAATACACGACCTGCACTACAAGAAATACTAAAGGAGGCTATTCGACCACCATCAACAGGGACAATTTGTGGCAACCAAACATCAAAAGGGAAAGAGTAAAGGCCTGAACCAGAATATGGGAATGGAGAAAGTAAGCATGCTGAAGAAAATGGAATACTCTAAATATCAAACTTTCTTTTACGTAAACTTAAGGGTAACCACTCAAAAAAAATCCAGAACTGAAATATATACTGTAATAAAAGAAGAAACAGAGGGAAACCTCATAGAATACCACCACACAGAAATAATAGACAACAACAAAAAGGCAAAGAAACAATGGAGACACAGCCTTACGAGAAAACTAAAGATAGAATGACAGGAAATGCTCACATATCAATAATCACCCTAAATGTAAATGGACTGATCTCACCAATAAAAAGGCACAATGTAGCAGATTGGGTCAAAAAACTAAAGCCAACCGTATGCTGTCTCCAAAAGACATCTCAGCTACAAGGACCAGCATAGACTCAAAGTGAAATTGACACTCCAAACAAATGATACCCAGAGAAAATGAGGTGTAGCCATAATGATATCAGATGAAACAGACTTCAGGGTGAGAAAGATAACAAGAGACAAAGATGGACATTTCATAATGGTAAAGGGGACTATACAACAAGAAGACATAACACTCATCGATATTTATGCCCCCAATCAGGGAGCACCAAAATATACCAAGCAACTACTAACAGAAATAAAGGAAGAAATTGACCAAAACACAATTATACTAGAAGACTTAAATACATCATTGACAGCTATGGATAGATCATCCAAACAGAAAATAAATAACGAAATAGCAGCCCTAAATGACACATTAGATGAAATGGACATCATTGACATATATAGAGCACTTCATACTAAAACATCAGACTATACATTCTTTTCGAGTGTACATGGAACATTCTCAAGGATAGACCATATATTGGGGCATAAAATCAGCCTCAGCAAATTTAAGAAGATTAAAATCATACCAAGCATATTCTCTGATCACAAGGCTTTGAAATTGGATATCAACTGCAAAAAGAAAGCAGGAAAAAACACAAATATGTGGAGATTAAACAACATACTTTTAAAGAATGACAGGGTCACAGAAGAAATTAGAGGAAAGATCAAAAGATACATAGAAACAAATGACAATGAAAATACATCTTACCAAAATTTTTGGGATACAGCGAAAGCAGTTTTAAGGGGAAATTTATATCATTACAGGCCTATCTCAAGAAACAAGAAAAATCCCAAATAAATAATTTCACCTTAAAGAACTAGAAAAAGAAGAACAAGTGAAACCCAAGGTCAGCAGAAGAAAGGAAATAACAAGAATCAGAGCAGAACTAAATGAAATAGAGAACAAAATGACAATAGAAAAAATTAATGTGACAAAGAGCTGGTTCTTTGAAAAGATTAACAAAATTGACAAACCCTTGGCTAGACTCACTAAGATAAAAAGAGAGAAGACGCTAACAAAATCAGAAATGAAAAAGGGGAAGTTATCACGGACACCTCAGAAATACAAAGGATCATCTGAGAATACTATGAAGGACTATATGCCACCAAATTCAATAACCTAGAAGAAATGGACAAGTTCTTAGAAACATATAGCCTTCCAAGGCTGAACCATGAAGAACTGGAAAATCTAAACAGACCGATCACCAGTAACCAAATTGAATCAGTTATCCAAAACCTTCCCAAAAGCAAAAGTCCGGGACCAGATGGCTTCACTAGTGAATTCTACCAAACCTTCAAAGAGGATCTAATACCAATCCTGCTCAAACTCTTCCAAAAAATTGCAGAAGAGACAGTACTCCCTAACTCATTTTATGAGGCCAACATTACCCTGATACCAAAACTTGGTAAGGACAACACAAAAAAAGAAAACTACAGACCAATATCTGATGAATACAGATGCAAAAATCCTAAACAAAATTCTAGCAAATCGAATACAACAATGCATTAAAAAGATTATTCATCACGACCAAGTGGGGTTCATCCCCGGGGCACAAGGATGGTTCAACATCTGCAAATCCATCAATGTGATACATCACATCAACAAAATAAAGGACAAAATTATATGATTATATCAATTGATGCAGAAAAAGCATTTGACAAGACACAACATCCATTTATAATTAAAACACTTAATAAAATAGGTGTAGAAGGAAAATACCTTAACATAATAAAGGCCATAAATGACAAGCCCTCAGCTAATCTCATAATTAATGGTGAAAAACTGAAGCCCTTTGCTATACGTTCAGGAACACGACAGGGTTGTCCCCTATCACCTCTGCTTTTCAACATAGTGTTGGAAGTCCTTGCCAGAGCAATCAGGCAAGAGAAAGAAATAAAAGGCATCCAAATTGGGAATGAAGAAGTTAAATTATCACTCTTTGCAGATGACATGATGCTATATATAGAAAACCCTAAAGACTCCACCAAAAAGCTATTAGAAACAATCAACGAATACAGTAAAGTTGCTGGCTACAAAATCAACATACAAAAGTCTATTGCATTTCTATATACTAACAATGAAATCTCAGAAAAAGAAATACAAAAAACAATTCCTTTTGCAATTGCAGCAAAAATAATAAAATACCTAGGAATAAACTTAACCAAGGATGTGAAGGACCTATATGCTGAAAACTATAAGACATTTTTGAAAGAAATTGAAGAAGACACAAAGAAATGGAAAGACATTCCCTTCTCATGGATTGGAAAAATCAATATAGTTAAAATGGCCATATTACCCAAAGCAATATACAGATTTAATGCAATACCCATAAAAATCCCAATGGCATTTTTTAAAGAAATAGAACAAAAAATCATCAGATTTGTTTGGAACCACAAAAGACTCTGAATAGCCAAAGCAATCTTAAGAAAAAAGAGCAATACTGGAGGTATCACACTCCCTGACTTTAGCTTGTACTACAGGGCTACAATAATCAAAACAGCATGGTATTGGCAGAAAAACAGACACATTGACCAATGGAATAGAATTGAGAACCCAGAAATAAAACCACATAAATATGGACAGATAATTTTTGACAAAGAAGCTAAAAACATACAATGGAGGAAAGACAGCCTCTTCAATAAATAGTGCTGGGAGAATTGGATAGCCATGTGCAAAAGAATGAAACTGGACTGCTATCTGTCACCATGTCACCATGTACCAAAATTATTTCAAAATGGATCAAAGACTTAAGCATAAGACCTGACACAATAAACTGCATAGAAGAAAACATAGGTACTAAACTTATGGACCTTGGGTTCAAAGAGCATTTTATGAATTTGACTCCAAAGGCAATGGAAGTAAAAGCTAAAATAAACGAATGGGACTATATGAAACTTAAAAGCTTCTGCACAACAAAAGAAACCATCGACAAAATAAAGAGGTGACCAACTGAATGGGAGAAGATTTTTGCAAACAGTGCCTCCGATAAGGGGATAACATCCAAAATATACAAGGAACTCAACAACAAAAAAACAAACAACCCAATTGAAAAATGGGCAGAGAACCTGAAGAAACATTTCTCCAAAGAGGACAGACAAATGGCAAATAGACATATGAAAAAATGCTCAACATCACTAATCATCAGAGAAATACAAATAAAAACCACAATGAGATATCACCTCATCTTAGTCAGAATGGCCATCATCAACAAGACAAATAGTAACAAGTGTTGGAGTGGCTGTGGAGAAAAAAGAACCCTCATACACTGTTGGTGGGAATGCAGATTGGTGCAGCCGTTATGGAAGGCAGTGTGGAGGTTCCTCAAAAAATTACGAATAGAATTACCATATGACCCAGCAATCGCTCTCCTGGGTATCTACCCAAAAAATCTGAAAACATTTATCCATAAAAACAAGTGTGCTCCAATGTTCATTGCAGCTTTGGTTACGGTGGCCAAGACATGGAAACGACCAAAATGTCCTTCGATAGATGAATGGATAAAGAAGTTGTGGTATATATACACAATGGAATACTATTCAGCGGTAAGAAAAGATGCTATAGGAACATTTGTGACAACATGGATGGATCTTGAGAGTATAATACTAAGCGAAATAAGTCAGACAGAAAAAGCAGAGAACCATATGATTTCACTGATATGTGGTATATAAACTAAAAACAACAAAAAAAAAACAAGACAAACAAATGAGAAACAAAACTCATAGACACAGACAATAGCATTGCGAACTCAAAGCATGTGATGTTTCTCCTGATGTGATGTGACAGGAAGCTTGCAGCACCGCAGAGTGGTGGGTTTTCCCGCAGGTGCACCTTCTAGTCCCACCCTGGAGCACGCTCCAGTGGCACTACACAGACACAGGTAGATGCTTGGAGTTGGCCGCTGACCCAGTGCTCCCAGCACCGGCCCCAGCGCTCAGGTCCCCTGGTGGGACTGGAAGGTGCTTCTAAGCACCTTCAGGAACTGGTCCTGCACACCAGGCAAAGCCAGATTCCCCCCTCCAAGAGTGGATGGAAGGAAACTGAGATGCTCCTACCACAGGACAGATAGCGACATCCTGGAAAAAGGGTCATCAAACTACAGCCCTTGAGCCACATCCAACCTACCACCTGTTTTTGTATTGCCCATGAGCAATGAATGACTTCTACATTTTTAAATAGTTGGGGGAGGGAATCAAAGGAACAATATTTTGTGACACATAAAATTACACAAAAATCTAATTTTAGTATCCATCCATTAAGTTTTATTGGAACACAGCCACATTCCTTTATATGTGTGTTGCCGATGGCTGCTTTTGCACCCCGATGGCTGAGTTGAGTAGCTGTGACAGAGATGGTAGGTAGCACTGGCATTGCACCCTCCTGCTGTCTGGGGCATTCAAATCACAGGGAGGCCGTTATAATTCAACAGCATTTCAAGAGCCACGCTGTGATGTCGTGATAGAATAAGAAATATGTATATGGTCTTCCTCCTGAGTGATAGGAGAGAGAGGAGTGTCTTGTGATTGGCATGTGAAGGAGGGCAGTCTTGAGAGACTCCCTGTGGGCTGTGTTATGTCTGGGTGGTTAGTGTCATAATTGAATTGACCCGTAGGACACCCAATTGGTTTCCACACAACGCATCTGCTAAGATGTGTTACAATTGATGGTGGTTAAAATATGTGCTGGACAGAAAAAAAGGGGGCTTCATTGGACAATGTACAACATTTGTCAAAATGGAAAGTGTTTATTGATTGGTTGTACTTTGTGGAAAATATTTATATTTATGTTGTGTGTTAAACCAGTAGTGTCAGCAATGAGCTTCATTGGTCTGTGGACTTCACCAGCATCAGTTCTGTGGATGTTTTTTCAGAAATAAAAACTTAATATCCTGATTGGCCCGGCCACACAGCAGTTTGGTGGCTTACCAATGGTAAAGTTTTACTGTGATATTTGGAGTTCAGGGCGAAGACTGAAATTTTTCGGAACAAGGACTGTCTTTATCTCCCTGACAGAACATTGAATGGCTCTGGAAATTAGATTTTTCTGCAGAATTGATTCTGTTTCTTAATAAAGTCAACCTAGAATTACAAGGCAAAATAGCACTTACATATGAAACATATACCACAGCCAAGTCACTTGACAACTATCCTTTGAATCACAAGAAATGTCAAGCCACTTTATACACTCCCCATACTATTAAAAGTTAAGAAATGAGATCTCCATTCTCCTACAAATTTGTATCAGATATATTTTCTGAGCTTAAACTACTCATCCAAAGGAGTTTTCCAGACCTCAATGCAAGGACAAAAGAGGTTTCCACATTTCAAAATCCAATGGTGCAATTGAAGAGCTTCCCTCTAATCTTCAATTGGAAGTGGTGTACAATTTAATGACATGCCGTGCTAAAAGGTAAACATCAAGAGAAGAATCTAATACAAGTTAATAAATGTCTTCCAAGTGATAAATGTGCACAATTAGTAGCACTATATTACACACACAAAGAAAATTGTATCCAAATTATGAGTCTGCACTAATACTTCCCATTCCAGTTCAACCCACAGATTCTGCCTTGCTTTCCCCATTACATTGTTCTATCTTCCTTCTTTCACAGTAACTCTAGGTCCCAAAAACATCAACACATTTGCTCCTTTTCTCAATCTACACACACATAAAAGATTTCAGAATTGCTACACCCATTCCACTTAGAGTCCCCAGTAGATATAAAAATGGTAAGGACATGTACCCAAACCAGTCCTAAAAATGTGACCTGGAATAGGAGAAATGAAGTCATTACTGGGCCAGGGAGAGTGATTGATGTTACAAAAACACAAAGCAGTAACCTGAAGGGAGGGTATCTGAGATCAAATGTGAATGATTCCCCCACAGGGAACCCCATCTTGGAAACTGCTGTGTAGTTCTCTGAATGGGGACATATTATCAATGCAAGAGAAATTGTGAAATATCCCAGAAGGCACTGGGAGAGGGGAAGAAGGGGTCGGGGCTCTCCTGTCCCTGGTCAGTCTTCTGTTTCTGTGGTGGCCTGTGCAGCTGTGCAGCTACAGCCTGCCTATGGCATCTTGAAAGGGAGGCTGAAATGCAGCCCACACTGCTCACCAGGCCCCCATCCCTAGGAGGGGGCTATACATACACCGGGAAAGGGGCACCTCCCTCACACTTTGCATAGAGGCCCTATATGGGCTGGTAAGGCCACTCCCTGATTGATCTCTGACCAGGCACCATGAAATGCTCACTTCTTCTAATGTAGTATTTCCCCTGCGCCATCGCACTTCCCCCTTACCCCCACCCCGAACTGTGTGTGCACCCTGTGCTCAGGCCTTTTCCTGTGAAGCTGCTCTTAGGATTCCCAGTGGTTCGATTTGTCTGAAGACTCTTGACGTATATAGAAGGTTAATTCCACTTGGGGGAAGATGAGGGAAGTGTGACTTCCTCTAACAAGGTCGGGCTCAGAAAAGAGGAGATGCCCGCTATACCATTTTGTCTTTCTTCTTACATCTCTGTAAAGCAGTGGCAAACCACCATTCTGGAGGCTGAAGATGGGGAGGAGAAGGGCAGCGTCGGGAAAGGCTCGGCCTGCCCTGCATCTGTCTGGCCCAGGGCTGTGGAGTGTGCTTGCTTCTCCTTGTTCACATCCACTTAGAGCAAGTCTGGAGAGGAAAGGCAGCTGGGACGAGAGCACTCTCACCCTGAAGGTCATATTCTCTTTGCCTTCTTCTCCCCCTTTCTCTTGTATCCTAAGTTTAATGATTCGAAACATTGGGCTATGACCAGGAAATGACACCCTCAGGCTCTCTCCCAACTCTAGGAGGAAGAGAAAGTTAAAGAGGTTGGGGTAAGGGGTGTTGTTTGTTTTTGTACGTTGCAGTGAAAGCAGCACAACCAAGCTCCAGACAATTCGACATTTTAGACCAGGGGCCTAGAGCAGAAGAGTCGGCCGAGAAAACATTTCATTTCGGATTCCTGAGGGCAAAGGTCTGGCACCAAGAAGGTCAGATTACATTCCTGAATCTGTTGGACGTCATTCTCCACCAGGACAAAGGGAACAAGGTGGCCTCTTCCCCAGGGACCACGCTCAGGGGCAGAGGGAATTTCAGGGAGGAAGACGCCTGAACACAGGCCTGAAGGCCCTGCCAGGGGCTCAAGAAGTAGAGAAAAACTGTTCAGAATGCAAGGCCGTGAGCTGTCCTTGAAGACTGTAGGGAACTTGAAGTCTGAGGAAGTGAAAACAGAGACACCAAGGGGAGCCCACACTCAATTCAGTGTAAGGAGGGGAAACGGGGTGGGGACCATCGGTCTGGTGGTGGTTCAGAGGTTTGACCGGCATGGCCTGGACATGGAGAGGGCAGAGAAAGAAGCATCTGCGCAGCTATGGGACGTGACACACACATTTCCAACTTCAGGAGGAATACATGAGCTTGGTTGACTGGGGGAATTCACTGTGGACACAGCTTTTGGTTTTGTTTCCCTCCAAGACTATCAGACACACAGGGCTGGGCAGCCTTTCACAGGGACGCTTCTCTTGCTAAGACAAAGTCCACACTCTGGATCTTTCCAATGACCAAAAAGCTTTGACTGTTGTCCCAGTGAAGCTGAAGCTGAGGAAATGTGCTTTTTCTTATTTTTCTCTATCCTTGCCTCACCCAAGTGTCTCCATAGCCTTTAATTTTCTGAGGTGAAATGCTCATTTAAATTCCAAATAATATACCTCTGGTGTCTATCTCCCACACTACAAAGGCTCAGGGTCTCTCTCAGAATTCCCACAGATTCAGGGGCCTCGCTTTCTTCTGGACACCTTTTGCCCCGATATGCCAGCTGCTCCTCACTTACTGATCTTTACTACCCTTTCCTTCCTGGGAGCTGCTAGCCTCTCTCCATACACCTCCCCTGAACACAAACGCTGTCCTGGGCATTCATCTGAGGGTTACTGATCTGGTTACTAATCTGAGGGAGCAGGTACCTGGCCACCACTGAGCCCCTTTTGCTCACTCCCCCAACGAGGGGAGTCTGGGCATTTGTAACTAAAACCCAGCCATTTGGTTCTCCCTTAATTTCCTTTCCTGGCACCAAGACAGTGGGTCAGAAACAAAACTCTGGAGCAGAAAACCATGGGAGACTCCCTTAAAGGACAAAGCCTGGGCCCTCAAGAAGGCAGAGAAAGGCCAGAAAGGAGGAGGAGTGACGTGGATAGTGAGGAAACAGTGTGGTCAGCAGGATCAGAAACAGCGAAAGGCTCCTAAGCGTTGCGGTTTGGGAGGGCAGGAGTGTCCTTTTCCAGAATCACGTCAGGAGAGCGAACAGGTTAGAATCAAAGTACAGTGGGGTGAAGAGAGAACGAGTGACCTCACCCCACTTGCTGAAGAAAGTGAAGGCAACCTGCTTAGACCATGTTTGAAGACCCTGGCTGAGAAACGTGGGGAAAAAAACCTCTAGTGACTAGAGGTTGACAAAAGGATGAGGGCCAATAAGACCAAGGGACAGACATCTATCCTATTTTCCTATCATGCCTATATTTGTACATTTTCTACACCTGCTGCTATTGACTTAAAGTACCAAATACTCACCAATCTTCTTGATACGCAGTTTCTCTCATTGATCCATTGATTCCTACTCTCTATTCCCTCCCCTGCCCTAGAAACACACACATGCACACGCTCAAGCACACACTGAGACAACTATGTAAATGACCAGCCACATGCTGTTGGAGAGAATAGTTGCTTGGCCTGTCCTTAGATTCCAGACCATCTGGCATCACAGAAAACTGTAGGAAAGAGGAGTTGGACCTGAAAAACTTGGAGGGACAGGTCCAACTGTGTGGGTATTTGGTCAGACCCATGATTTCAGTACACAGTTCTAGGCAAGATGAATGACACTTCACCAGCAATGAAAATCAACAGCATTTCTGATTTTATTTCTTGCTAAGATAACAGCAGGGAATCGTGAAAGCATATGTGACTAGAAAACCACACCTCAGAAAGGGAGAAGAAGGCCCCAGTGGGCTTAGGGCCAGGAGCAGTGAAGGGCTGGGGCTCCCTGAGGGGAGCATGGGCCATCTTCTTGGGTTTTACCTCTTCAGGAAGGCGCAGGCTTCCAGAAGTGCTGTGGAACACAACAAAGCAGGAGATTCAGAAACTGGTTTCTTTTGTTGTTGTTGTTTAAATCAGCAAAGCAATCAGAGTCTACTAAAACAGACTTTCTTCTGCTCTTCTCCCACCGCCTTAAGTGAATGCTGCCCTCCTCACATTTCCCCACAGCCTCTCCTCCTAACAGCTGCAGAGCCCAAGGGAGTACTCGCAGCTCTGGCCCTCACCAACCTGGGTGACACCTGCTGTGGCCCAAGTGACACACCCCACCCACCCAACTTGTCTTGAATTGAATCAGCTGCCACACTCTCAAGTGCACGAGACATGGATGGTCCTCTAACTTCTGGAACATGAGCAATTAACAAGGTCACCTTCATGAAAATCTGTTTGCAACGGTGTTCACCTGCTCATTCACAAATGAGTCACTATGCTAAGTGCCGAGGGTTCAGCTTGGACAGACACGGGTGTGCAGTCTACACCATCGTGAGTTGGCTGCTTTCGAGAATAGCCGTACAGCCGGGTTTCTCTGAGTGTAGTTCTAGAACCACCTTCAGCACAATTCCCCGGGAGCAGGGCTTCTCCACCTCGGCACTACTGGCATTTGGGGCTGGGGGATTCTTTGCTGTGAGGACTGTTCTGTGTTTTCTTTAGTAGCCTCCCTGGCTTTTCCCCACAGATACCAGCAGCGCCCCCTGAGTTATGAGTATCAAAAATATCTCCAGCCATTGCCAAGTGTCCCCTCTGGGGCAAAATCACCCCTGGTTGAGAAGCACTGAGATTCTTGGCCCTACCCCCATCCCTGGACCACCCCCCCCCCACCAACACCACCAATTCCAATGCCTCCAACATCCCAGGTGAGGGGCCAGGTAGGACTCTGGATGACTAGAGGGGCACAGGGGAGGCCACGCCCCCTGGAACCTGAAGCCTCATAACCTTCTGTGATGGCTTCTAAATGTGCTTTAAAAATTGAATTATTGTCAGTACTTCCCAGCTAAAATGTTTTTTGAGCATTTGTATTCTCTATAGTTGGTATTTATGGTAACTGTCTAGAAATCAAAATTTGTCGTTTCTCAATACAATATGTGTATATATGTATGTACATGTGTATGTGTGTATACACATGTACACACACATTTCATTTAGTGACTAAAATAAATGATCAGTTTCTAAAAACTCCATGACAGTCACTATCAGCATTATAAAAATTTAGCATGCTATCTACTGCTTTATGTTCTAATTCTTACACCTCATCAATGGGACTGTAATTTCCCGAGGCATGGAGATATTATATTGCCTTGATATTGTTATAGCCATCTTCCTTCTTAGAACGATGTTTGACCATCCAACCTGACTTTCCCCCATGGTGGCTTCTCATGGAGCTACCTATGGTCCACTTACGGGAGGTGGAGCATTGTCTCAGATTACCAACCGCCGTGACATACTCTCGTCCCAAATATGTTTCATATGTCGTTTTGCCATGGAGTTTGGCCAGGCATTCAGTGTTGTCATTGAACAGAAGGTTTTTGGTTTCAGACTGGAACATACAAAACTTGTCCGGGCAGTCTTGTCCATTTCTTCCAAACCTAACCTGTGTCAAAAGGGCACATAGCAAGTGAGTAGCAGAGGAAAACAGGAGAGTTTGTGGATTCAGGAGGCTAAGGACACTTCTTGCATCCGGGATCAGCCCTGGGAAAACTGGGGGGTGAAAGGAGCTGAGTTCTGGCGTCATTTCACTGCCTTGGCAGAGTCTCCTCTTTCCTATGTCCTCCTGCTTCCCATGCCCCAGGTGGCAGACCCACCCTGAACAGCACCCAGGCCCCTCATCACTTGTGGTCTCCCCTCCCACCATCTTTCCTTTCTTAATCGGTGGTCTCTATCCTTAGAACTTCTATGGGTGATTAGGTGACAGCTGAAGATTTTTTGAGAACTGCCCCCAAAATTGATCACCAGCCAAATTCTAATAGGCCAGCTCTCCCAGAGAGGCAGTCTGCATTGGAAATCACCTCTGCCACGGACCGAGTCACTGCCACTTATTGTGCTTGTCATTACCATTCCGGGCGACTGTCTTTAAAACACACCTAGAAAGATGATGTTTCCATAGAAAACTAGAAGCTCTAATAGAGAATCACAGACATAAAGGCAATCACAGGATTTCCTGCAAACCACTTCTCATAGATAGACTGAAATCTACAGAAGTTCTGGGTTTGTTGTTTGTAGAGATGACAAATGCAAGGGCCATGTCTAGAACATTGCTCGGTCAGCCAGATTCAGTAAGCATCACCAGAGTAGGCCACTTTCTATCTAGTTGTGGGAGGAAGGTTTGGTCACCACTCTCATTTGCTCAAAGAACAAAAGGAGGGACAAGGACGGTCACAGTCTCTGAGTCAGGCTGTGAACACAAGTCCAGGGACATGAGACTTAGGGCAGAAATTAAGTCAGTCCCAGAATGCCCGGAGTCAGAAGCTTCAGTTGTCCTCACTGAGACTGGGCAGACCCACAACATGAAACAAATACTGTCACCCCCAGCTTCAAGCAGAGGGACTAGAAAGAAAGGCTTGAGATGGGCTGATTCACCCAGCTCCGTGATGACCCCACCAAACACAAGCCCATGTCATTAAGGAAGGGAAGGAGGCTCAGGTGGTCCGTACCTGTTGGTCGAGCAGCACCTCTTCCAGGTATTCTACCCTCTCTTTCTGAGCTACCACTCCATGATTTGGGGCCGTGGCCAGGTGGCAGCTGTTAGCCTGAGTCACAGGCTTCCGGGTGCCATCAAGGCACAGCAGCTCAAAGTCCTCCAGCTTCAAGTCCTTAGCCCATGCTTCAGTGCTACGGCCTGAAGAGAGAAAAAAGGTGGCATCAGCCACGGCTGCCCAGCTTCGTGAAACGGTCCTTCAAGGTGGGTGTGCCATTCCACTGACCTCTTGAAACGCACACACTGGGGATGCAGTGATGTGAAGGGGAGGGAAAGAAACTTTGTCCTACACAAGCTATACAAACTTCAACCATAGCAAATATTAATGCTGGATCCATACAATGAGACAGAATTCATCCATAACAAGGAGTGAAGGACTGATACATGCTGCAGTACGGATGAACCTTGAAAACATGACGCGAAGTGAAAGACGCCAGACACAAAAGGCCACACATTGTAGGATTTTTGTGAAATGTCCAGAATAGGCAAGTCTAGGGAGACAGAAAGTAGACTGATGGCTGTCAGCTCTGGTAGAGTGGAAAAGTGACTGTTAGGTACAAGGTTTCTTTACGGGATTATGTGGGGATTCGAGAACTGGACTTTGTTGGTGGTTGCACAATTCTGAGAATGTGCTGGAAACCACTGAATAGTACACTCTGGAGGGGTGAATTTTATAGTATATGTATTGTATCTCAATGAGGCTGTTAATTTTTTTTAATTTTTAAAAAAGGAAACCCTCTACCTGTGCCATATTGTCCAGTGAGTTCCAGAAAAAGAATAGCTGGTTTATGTTTAAGAAGAAATTGTTTCTCTCCTTCCTTTCATATTCAAATGCCCTGAGTTTGACCAAAGAAAGAGAAGAACTTCTATGGGTTTATCAAATATATTTAGTCAATTCCAATACAATACAGTTGTAAAATCCTACAGAAGCTTAAAATGAAATTAGACATCAACCTGATCCCTGGAGATCAGTTAGATTAATGGTTCATAAATTTGAGATGGAATTGTCTGTGGGTCATTTGTGTCCGTGTGTGTGTACATGCAAGGTCATTGTTCAGGCCCCTGCCTCTATCCTTCTGCCCTCTCCCCTCAAGAAAGCACTCCAACCATTCTCTTTGCTTTGTCTATTTGTACTGAGGTCATTCCAAATTTATACATCTGAGCTCAGTGCCTCTCCCAAGAGACCTGAAGAGGAAGGAGCGGCTGTGGCTGTTGATATCTGTAAAAGAGGGAGGCAGAAAGTTGAGGCAGTTCTTTCTTAGGGGACAAAATGGCAAGTCATTGGCTGAGGAGGATGGGTGAGGAGGCTGTGTGGTGATGGCTGAGGAGAGGCGTGCATTTTGGAAAGTAGCAGATGGCTAGGAGCCTTGAATTTCATCATTATGATTTTCATCTAGAAGTCAGAAGAGAGTGATGATTATTGAACACTGGCTGGTAGATTACCTTCTGCCATCTACATCTGCCTGTGGTGTTGTTCTCTTCACTCCCAAGGAGGTTCAGGATGGGGGTCTCACATGGAGCTGAATGAAGGTCTACTTTCTTTTTTGAAAAGGGAAATTTTATTTGCATATGTTCAGTTTTCTGGTTTGTTTTTTGTTGTTGTTGTTGTTGTTGTTGTTGGGTTTTTTTTAGTATCATCCACATACAGTTTCCCATAGGCTGGGTCAGGCAGATGGTGTGCTTCTGTGGTTGTCTAGACAATGCCAAGAAACATTTACTACTGAGTATTGCTGGTGTCTGTGTGTGTGTGTGTGTGTGTGTGTGTGTGTGTGCGAGAGAGAGAAACAGAGAGAGAGAGAGAGAGAGAGAGAGAGAGAGAGAGATGTTTCAAAATCAATATGACATCTACAGACGCTATCATGTTGCATATTGAGGTAAAAAAATTTCAGAACTAACTTAATCAAAAGTCTGCAAAAGGGTATACTATACTATCTTCCCAGTTGCAAATCTGAGTCCTGGCTGTGTTGTGATGCCACGGACTCTGCTCTGCAGGAGAAGGGGAAACATCTTCACTTACCATCCGTGTTCTCCAAGACAGTGGCATCTTTCACAAAAGCAACGTCTCCAGCATTCTCAGCCAGGCACCTAAAAGGTTCCAGAAAAATCAACACATGGTCAGAGAAGAGAAACTATTAGATTTTTCATAAATATTTGCTATGTACATTCCAACATCTGAAACATGGAAGTAAACATGGAAAAGATAAAGACAAATATTTCCAGGAACTTACAGTTTAGAACAGAAGATTGAACACACACACACACACACACACACACACACACACACACACACATATATATGTATTTTCCCTCCTTCTAAATGCCCAATAAAATGACATTTATGAGATTTTTTTAAGCTATAGACCCATGAGAAAGAGAAGAGCAAGGAGGGAAAACGAGAAGACAATAATGACAACTTTTGGAAGTTAGAGAGCAAATGGATGAGGAGTAATTGACCCAGCAGAGCAAAGAAAGCTGTAACATAAGTTAGAAGTGGGGAAGCCCAGAAGAGAGCCGATGTGCACTGCAGAACTCCAGAAAGTCTCAACAATTACAAGTTCTAGACACAACTCCAAGTGGCTGAGAACAGGAGGACCACATAGAGCCTACAGATGCAGTTTAGGTATCCTCCTATCCCATGCAGCTGGACATGGTTCCCCCTCACTGGAGGGGTTCACAGGGAAAGCGAACTTGAACAACACTGTGGACCAGAGAACCAAACAGAATGGAGGACAGAGGCCCAACGCAGAAATCAAAGAGTAGTGGAGTGAAAAATCTATATCCTGGAAAGTTAAATCATAGCTCTTTACCCCTCTCAGACTCCCAAGAAGCAGACAGGAGGATTCCATATCTGGAAAATCTGATCCACTCAAGGAAAATATTTACTTATAGGTTCCAATATTTGGATTCTCCACAGTGAAACGACACAAATCAATTGCCCTAGAGTGAGGCTGATACTCATCAAGACGAGGCAACTGAGGCAGAGCTAATAGTCAGCTCGGTACTTCACTCTTAAGTACGGACAAACAGCCAGAGACCACTGGATATTTGAAGAAATGTCAGCAATTATATTCAGAGGATACAGAGACAATGTAGGAGAGAGAATAAAACTTTTAAATTTTAATTTAAGCTATTATTAAAGAGATGAAGGAAGGTGCAACATTCATGAAACAAGAACAGGAAGATCTAAAACAGGAACAGTTAGACTACAGAAAGAGTTTTTAGGAAGTAAAAAGGAATAATCATAAAAATTCTTTAAAATGATATAATGATTACAAGATTAAGCTGAGTAAATACCACAGAAACTAAAAGGTAAAGAAGAGCAAATAGTAATAAAAATAATTAGAAAATGATATGATAATCCGGGAGAGTCTATAATTTAAGAATTAAAGTTTAAAGAGAAAAACAGGATAAAAATTATCAAAGAAATAATGAAGTAAAATTTTCCAGAACTGAACAACTTGAGTTTCTAGACAAAAGGGTCCACCAAGTGCCCAATCCAATGAATTAAACAGAAGACTCACATACAAAAAATCATTGTTAGTTTCAGAACACTGGAAAATTTTTTAAAATAGTTTTTACACTATTAAACCTATCTAAACCTCACTTTTCCTAAAGAATATTTTTCATTCATTGTTAAATATCTGAAAATTTAGAGAGAAATATAAATTATATGTGTCTGATTTAATTACTCTTCACAAAATATTCTTTGTGCAGACCTATTTGTCTAAAACACCTCATAAGTCTTCAAAAGCTTATTCGCTCAGAATTAGGAAGCCAAAAATAAATTGTTGAAAACTCAAAAAAAAAGTTTTCAGGAAGAAAGAAAATCACATACAAAGAACCGAGAATCAAAAATAGTGTCAGCTTTCTCAACAGAAACTCTAGAAATCACAAGACAATAGATTAATGCTTTAAATTTGCTATATGTTCTGTCTATGTTACGTTCTGGATAATTTTTTTCACATATCTCCCACTTTACTTTTTTTAGTTATGTCTAACCAGTTAATCTGGTCAATTGCATAGCTAATTTCAATTGCTGTATTTTTTTCCTTTATAGAAGTTCTATTCCTTTTAAAAATGCTAACTTGCTTTTACTGCTGGATTTACCGGTGACTTTTTCTCCTGTGTGTTTGGTTAATATTTACTGTATACAGCTCATTATTATTGAAAGAGTATTTTTGAGCAGTCTTTGAGGCCTAATCTGAATATGCTGTCTTTCAGACAGGTTGCTAGAGAAACTAGTAGTCTGGGACCACTTTTTAAAAAACTGTATGAGTTGAGAATTTCTGGATCATCCTAGGAGACACAGGTTTGAGCTACAAATCCTTGCAAGAACTAGCTCATGGTTTCAATTTCTCAGGGATAGTGTGTATTCTCCTCCCCGTTAGCAGGAGTAAGCATGAAAGTTACTTCAGGTTCACTCTTACTTTAAAGTAAGTTTTGTCAGAAAAGGTAAATGTCCTCAGGGGAAAGTGGTCCCACTTAGCTCTCTGAATTCCTATTCTTCCTTAGACTTTAATTTAATAATTCCTTATTACTCTGTCAGCTATTCAATGCTTTTGAGAGAGAAAGAGAGAGAAATCACTTAATCCAGCATTTTTGCTTGTTTTCAGTAGGAGAGTTGGGCAAAATAGCCTAGTGCTACCATTCCTCAGATATGGAAATCCTGTCAAAATTCCTAGGAAAAATGTTTTTCAATCTACACTTAGTTATTCAACCAAACTATATATCATTTTAGGTAAAATAAAGATGTTTTCAGATATGTAAATACTCAAAAATTAGCAACTCCTATTCACCTTTCTCAAAAAGATGTGTTCTGTTACAACAAAACCAAAAAAGCTAATGATGTGGGATCCAGGAAATAGATACTTTAACATGAAGAAAGACAAAGGGAAGTCCCAGAACAATGGTCAAGGGGAATCCCAGGACCACATGGAGCCTAGATGGCAGCAATCCAGACTGGGCAGGAGGATGGAAGTCTTCAGGAGTAACATTCCCAAGTAAATGATAAACCTGGGACAGCACCCACTCTGTGTATGTCTTGTTAGGAGAATTAGACTACTGGTAGAGGGTTCAGAGATGAATTAGTGATTTGTTTTTTAAAGCACAGAAAACAAAATAAGTGAATAAATCAGACGTCTGTTAACATTGTACAGAGCATACAAAAACTTGGTACAATAAAGGAAATTTAACCTTATTATCCCACATATTTAATATGAAGATAATATTTCTATACCCTGTTTCCCCGAAAATAAGACCTGGCTGGACCATCACCTCGAATGCGTCTTTTGAAGCAAAAATTAATATAAGACCCGGTCTTACTCTACTATAAGACCGGGTCTTAATATAATGTAATGTAATGTAACATAATATAATATAAGGTCTACTATAATATAATATAAAATCGGGTCTTATATTAATTTTTGCTCCAAAAGACGTATTCGAGCTGATGGTCCAGCTAGGTCTTATTTTCAGGGAAACATGGTATTCATAATAACATAAGCACTGAATATGACGCGCACAATCTTGCTGGGAGCTAAAAGGAAGTTTGTGAAGTTTGTGGTTGTGGGTGGATGAGACACAAGAGCAGTACAAGAGGCTAGATCTTCTTTTTCCATAATAGAAAGTCATCAGAAAACAGCTGACAGTTAAAAAGTAAGAACCAGCAATATAGGGATATTAGTTAGAAATATAGAGGAAACTAGGACTTCCCGTTCCAGCTTTCATCTTGAAAAAACACCAAGCATTTTGTTGTAGTATAAATACTGCAGCGTAGGTGTTTCTGGTGAAATAATACTTTAACATAAGTTTGGTGGGGGGGGAATAAACTGCATGATTTCCTTAGGGTTTTATCAGATAGGTGTGTCTATTCAATATTTCCGAATGGAATCATCACAAGTTTTCCATTTGCAGATCCTTCGTCCCTCAAAAATATTTGTGTACTTTCACAAAATATCTTCTTAGGAGTCACTCAGAGTATAGTAAAAGCTATTTTATATCATCTCATCACTGGAGAGAAAGAAGGCTACTGAATTTATATTAAGAAGTTCAAAGATCAGTTTGATCCCTGTCATTCTCAGATATGTGATGCCATCTGGTGGTAAAATATATTCTTGGAGAATGGAGAAAAGGGGGTGGGGAAGGACTCTGCCCTTCACACCCCTAATATAGTAAGTACCCTTGAGAAACATCCAAATGAATGACGGGATTGTAAAATGTGGGCTGTGGATAGTTACTGCAAATCACTAAGTGCTTATAATTCTGAAGACCTGTTTGTTCTTTTTTCACTTCACTAGTGGAGAATAACAGCGCAACACTGCTTTTTCTCTTTGCCATTTCTAAGGCCAACATCAAAGAGAAAAGTGAAATGTAACACATGATGACCTAGATTGGAGGGTGAGGGTAGTGGCTATAAAAAAGAAAACTCTTCTCCATAAACTTGAATTGCAGCAAGGATTAAGATACTACGTACTCTATCCATTTGATTTTGAAAATGAAGATATGGAGGCTGACTGAGGGGGACTTTGGCTCCAGGCCACAGGGGGAAGCCGAACAAAGCTGAGGTCAGATAGCCCAGGTGCCAGCCCCCACTTTCTGGGGTGGTGAGGATGGTGGGAGGAGCCCTCACTGGAGCTGCCTGTTAGCAGGCCCCCAAGGTGGTCCCTTAGAAATGTGGTGCCAGGCTGTTGGAGGATGAGGCATAAGGCCCTATCCTGGTGGAGCTCCATCACAGCACTCACCTGAAAGCCCCGACGTAGCTATAGTATCTCTCATTGCTGTTGGGCGCGCATTTGTTCTCGCCTGCCTCGTTGCCAATACACAGTGCACAGAGATTCGAGCTCGGGTCTGACCCAGGGGCACAGCTTTGACTAAAGAATTCACCTGTACAGAAGGAACATGGGAAGTGAGTGCTTCCTACCTGAGTTCACATAAGTGGCCTTTATCCAGCAGGGGACGCATCTTGGTTTAGATTCATGATATTGCACAGGACAGATAGAACAATCACTGTCACAAGCAGTGATGTTACCATCGATCCACAGTCCACTAGAAATCAGAAAAGGCTTCAGACAGTAGTCATTGACAGGAAACCTGACTGGGGCAGGGGGTGAGACTCTGTGACTACACAGGGGGTCCTATCATCATAGCCTTGAGTTGGGGACTCAACTGATGAGCTTGGCTACCTGTAGCCCAACCTGCTGGTTGCCTACTCCAGGATCTGATTTCCCCTTTTCCTCCGTAATAGAAACCCTGCTTCTTACCTGGACACCTGGTCCCCTAGACTAAAGACTAGCCTGATCTCATGCCCTGTGGCCGATACAGCGATGTGGCAGGTACTGGCCAGTGAAATATGAGTGGGAGTGCTGAATACCAGCGTCTTGAAAGCATCCTTAAAAGACGGTGGCACGTGCTTTTAGCCCCTTCTCTTCTTTCATTCTGCACATGTAATACAGAAGCAGGGTCTGGCTCTCCCATTGTGACAGGGACCACTGAGGTGTCTTTGAGCATGAAAGCCACACATGTCACAGCAGCCAGATGTTTGAAACCCAGCTCCCTGACACCGTGCCATCGTCATACTAGCTCTGGACGATCAACCTCTGGAATTCACTTACATGAAACAGAAACAACAAACCTGTGTCTTGCTTAAGCCACTACTATTTGGCATTCTCTGTCCTTTTAGCGGAATATAATCTGAACTAACCCATCCAGTGATTTAACCCAGGTTAGGGAGTTAACATGGATTAATATGGGTTGAGGAGAGAGGAAATAGAGGTGACAAGAAAGTCCTGCCCTGAGGAGCAAGTAGCAGCCATTATCGGACTGCAGCCCCAACACTGGAAGAGCCACACCGCGTGCCAGCCTCAGACAGGGGCTGGGGAGCCCCCACCTCGGAGGCAGCCAGGGAGTGGCGGAGAGAGACAATGGCATGCAGTGCTGGGGAAGAGTACAGCCCGCTGAACACCTGCCCGAGGAGACGCCTGCTCAGGAGGTGAGCCGCGGCAACAACATGTCGGACACCCCCACATCACTGGGCCCGCAGCAGGTAAGGGCATGGCTTATGCATGGGGTGTGAGCACGCAGTGTGGCGGGAAGAGAAGGCCCCAGAAGCAGGTGGAGATAGATCCTTGAGGTCTTATTCCATTTCCTTTGCAGTGTGGAGCGAGAAGTCAGTTCTGTTTTAGTAACAGAAGTTACCTGCCATGAGGCAGGCAGGTGCCTTTTCCCAAATGAGGAAGCCAGCACCTGGAAGGAATTTAGATCTGCAGCTCCAAGAAGTCAAAACTAACCTGTGTACTTCTGAGAGCCTGCATCCATTCTTAGGGTGCAGAGGAACAGAGTGATATTCCAGTGTTTGACCTTGGACTGGGGCGGATGAGGCATGGGCCACCACTCAGTGTCCTTGAGCTTGCTTACACCAAAAGGGGCTGCAGGCCCGCAAATCCCCTGCCCCCTCCCGTCCCTGAGGTTCCACAGCTCCACGTGCCCACTGCCCAGGTGGCTCACCCACCTCCCTCAGGACTCCTTACCAAAATTGCAGGAGCCTGTCTGGTTGAAGAGCAGGCCCATGGGGATATTCCAGCCTGCGGTCCTGCCCACAGCAGTGTGGCAGGACTTCTTGCCTCTCAGAGAATTCCAGGTGAGATCAGCATCTGATTTCCTGACGACCGCCACGGCATGATACCCTTGGAGGACAGAAGAGCCAGTCTTACCTTCCTGGGGACAGGGATGTGGACTCGAGTGCAGCTGTCTGCAACCCAGGCCAAAGTAGGTCGGGAAGCATCACCAGCAATGACTCCCCCAGATAATGGGCATGGTTAGGTACCCCAAAGGGGCTCACGCTGCTGTCCCATGTTACAGTGAGATCGATCTGGGCTATGAAATGAGATCGTAAGAAAAGCTGATTCTTTAAGTGGTTGCTAGGGACTGTCCTTGACCAGCCACACACTGTCCCTGAGTTGTAAACC
Source organism: Rhinolophus hipposideros (assembly GCF_964194185.1). Lineage (NCBI taxonomy): Eukaryota > Metazoa > Chordata > Mammalia > Chiroptera > Rhinolophidae > Rhinolophus > Rhinolophus hipposideros. The sequence goes on from NC_138060.1 coordinate 59,463,385, forward strand.
AGCAATTCACCTTTAGATGTGAACTACTAAAGCAACAACCACTGAACAATAAGCGTGACCCCAGTAGTGCATAAATCACCAACTGTAATATTCATTGGGCCAGAGGAATGACAGCCACCAAGCTAAGTGCCATCTGGATGCAGGGGTGTGTGTAACTCCAAGGACCGTCCCGTGCTAAGTCCGAATGAGCCCTACACTGTGAAAGGGTCAATGGGGTGCCAATCCTCCTCCTGACCAGATGCACCTGACAGACTCTCCCTGGGGAGCCCTTCTGGAGATGAGCAAGCGCCAGCTCTGACGGGGAAGTGTGGCTGGTGCACACGGCACGGGATTAGCGCCAGAGGCCAGCAGCTGCCTCAGTGTCACCTATGGGTGCAAGATCCAGGGCACTTCGGGAGACTATCTGGACCACTGTTTCTCATCCCTATGAGATGCGGGTGTAACACCACTCCTTCCACATGGCCAGGGCACATTGCGGAACTCTGAAAGCTCTCTCTCTACCAAGTGTGAAAGTCACTGTAAACATTAACTCTAATTATTCATCTATGAATGGTTTGCATCTTCAAAAGAACGTATGACTTCGAAGGCTGTGTCTGTTGTGTGCGTTTTGTAAATTCGTGCCACCTCTTTCTCTAGCAACAAGAACTTATCCTTGACTCTGAAAGTAACCGATTCCCACTCACCTTCCACGGGTCTATTCACACAGTCTGTGTCACTGCTTTTTTTGGATTCTGAAAGAATGAAAACAAACAAAATGTCATGAAACTCTCGGGTTTGTTGAAAAGTCACAAACTTTTCAATCTCAACCATGCAGAATCAAATTCAAAGAGACTGTCCCCGTTGCTCCAGGCAGCAGAAAAGCATATATTGGCTCACCAAAGGACATGAACACAGATATTCATAGCAGCATTATTTACAACAGCTGCCAACAGGGAATTACCCAGAAGCCCATCTACAGTAGAATGGATCCTAAACAATGAGACTAAATATTCCGCAACTGCACCCTTCTATGCATGAATAGCACACATACAACAATGAACAAGATACTTTAAAAAGCACATGATGTACAACTCCTTTTACATAAAGTTCAAAAATAGGCAGAACCGATGTGTGCTTTTGGAAGTCAGGAGTCATTACACTTGCTGCAGTAAGGGGGCTGGTGACAGGTGGACACAAAGGGACTTGTGAAACTTGCTGTGTCATGATCTGGGCACTAGTGCCTGGGCATGCAGCAGTTTGTGAAATGTCATTCAGCTATACACTTATGTGCACTTTTCTGTATGTACATTATACGTAACTAAAAAATCTTTTCAAAAATGAAAAAGAGGAAACCAATGTGTGCTTTGTCAGTTCTCAATAGAAGAGACACTGTAGGCAACACAGCCCCTTTTGTTTGTTCTTTCCCAATTCTCCTGTTTGAATGTGTCCATCCATCTTAATGTCTCCATCTGGAGCCACCTAGTAGGGGTACTCCTGCTGAACTCCACCCCATAACCCAGAGGGAATAAACCAGAGAGGACACCACCCCACCCCCCACATACTTACTTTGGTTCTCTGCCAGGACAGGCACCAAACCACATTTGCCTGCAATGTAGATAAATCCTCCATCCAAACTCATAGCATCAGCTTCTCCTTTCTGCCAAGACAAAGCAAATCATCTGCACCACAGTCAGGCTCTTTCCTGTCCCACCTGCCTATATAGCTCTCTGCAAGAATGGTTTTATGGCAGGTATCCCAATGAAGTAGCAGAAAGAGGCAGGGGTGTTTGAACTGAGCACCCAAAGGACACAACGTGCACTCTTAATTCCCTGCCAGCCCCACATGCCTTTCACACCATCATTTCCATTGGAAAGACCAGGCACAGGCTGCACTACCCCTCTGTCCTCTGGACAAAACCCTACCTGTACTCCAAGCACTCTTGGGACGCCCTCCTGGACCAGATGCTCCCTGAGACAGATGGGACCAGCTGGCCTTGTCTCGTCTCCACTCATTAGCCCCACACTCAGTGCTCCACAGAAGTGGGTCAACAAACGAGCAGAAAGAATTAAATGGGCTCGCCATCAGAACGACTGAGTCCACACTCCAACATGGGAACACAGGTTTATCAAGAGCCCCAAACTCCCTCTTTGGCCCCATCCTAATTTTTTTTTTTACAACAACATTAAAAATAACAGGAGATGTGGATAAAGACTTCTATTCAAGGATACTCCTCATGGGGTTATTGACAGTAACAAAGTAAGGGGACAAAGAGGAACGGCATCGTGACTAGACTGAGCCACACATGACTCAGCTTTGAATGGTTTGCATCTTCAAAAGAACTTATGACTTCGAGGTGTTTTCAAAGAATATTCATGTGGGGAAATGGTGGTGATGTACTATTAAGTGTACAGGGCTCAAAAACTACCTAGCTGGAATGATCCAGCATTGTTGTCAGCCTGAGTCGCTGTCCCCAGAAATCCTGGAGTGGGAAATTACCAGCACTTTCACAGTGGTGTCCCTCTGTGAGGTCCCACGTGGTATGTATGCATGTATTATTGTTTGTTTGTTTGTTTGTTTGTTTTACATCATTCCTTTCTGTATTTTCCAAAGTACCTGCCATAATCCTGCGTTGTTCTTATTATATAATCCGGGGAGTGGCAAGCCCACAGTAAACAGCTCTTGAACTAAAAGCTGTGCCTGTTTGCACACTGTGTGCTGTCCCCAAGCAGACCCTACCCAGGCCATCCTTCCTAACTGTCCCCCACCCCTGGCAGTGCCTCTTGACGCCCCATCAATTCTAAGCAGATGCCCGTGACCTGGGGTCTTCTAAGGAGCCCACTGCCCCCACCCACCCACCCGAATGCAACACAGGCTCCCTCCGCGGGAGGCCCCCTACCAGGACCAGGGCGATGCAATCCTCGGTGTTGGCGGCTGTGGCACAGGTCACTTTCCCCGAGCTCTTGTTGCTCCACAGCTGGCACTTGTGCTGCTCCTCGGGGCCCACCGCGCACCACACGACTTGCTCATGCCGCTTCTCCACCTCCGCAGCCGCTGCCCAGAGGGACACAATGGTCAACAGGAGCCCTGAGTCTTGCGAGGGACTCTCCCACGCTGCCGACCTCCATGGGGCCGCAGCTCCACTGACCCAGAGCGCCTTTCCTGCTCGACACTCCGGCAGAGGCGGACCGGACCTACTTCTTGGGCAGAAGAGTCTTCGGGCAGGCCCCTGCCCTTCTCCCCCTCCTTTCTCAGCTCCCAGCCCCTCCTTCAGGGGGGCTTGCCCACCTTGTTTTTCATTCCTGTTCTTCCCTGGCCTTCTAATCCACCCTTCAGTCGTTAGTATAATGACTCGCCTGATAGCTCCATTCCACAGGATCAAAGCTCCAGGATGCAGAGAGAGTGGCAGCCCCACGAGACCACCTAGGGGAGCTTGAGCCTGTCCCTGACTTCCCCTGGGGCCCACAGTCACCACCAGTGAGGACAATGCAAACTCTGGATTCACCCAGACTCCACCCAAGCCCCCCAGTAGAGGAAGAGCCGTGGCTCATCAGACCCCCTGTCGTATCCCCAGCCAAGACCAGGGCCCAGGCACAGGGCAAGGTGCCACCAGGCCTCTGGGCTCACCCAGAAGAGGCCTGGCTCTCTTGGTTCATGTTCATATTTCTCACTTCATAGGTATCAAGTTGACTTTTCTGTCAGGGCTGGTGAGCCTGTACAAAGGGACTCAGGTGGCCAACACCTTTTAGAGACACTCCCACATGCCCTGACTTGGTCAACAGAAGACATGCACAAATGCCTCAAACCTAGCACGGTGAAGACCTCCAGTGGCCAGGAGATGGACGAGTGACCACTACAGAGCAGAGCCCTACACACGAGGTGGTGTGAGGTGCTGTCCCCAGAGGGGCTCAGCCATGGCCCATCACTCACTTTCCTTCAGGTTCCTGATGGTTGTGAGGTACTTGGAACCAAGATACATCCCAGCATCTATCTTCGAAGGGATCCTCACAAACCCTAGAGCATTATCTTTGAACAGCAGGTCCTTCTGCCCAGGAGGGGAGCTGAAGAGCTGGAATGCCGATGACTTGCCTTTTCCAAACTTGTTCTAATTAAGGAAAAACAGAATTTATGATGTCAGCGGTCAATAAGGAAGAAACAAAAGCATGATGTTGAAAAAGAGTATCTGGAACTTAGGGATGATTCTGAGAGCAGGAACCTTGTTTGATTCCTCCTGCAAGGAACTCGTGCCATCCCTGTGACATAGCTCAGTTACAGCTTATTCTTTAGAGCATTGCTGGAGTCCAAGCACCTTAGAGTCCTGAAAATATTGCATTGTCCTCCCCGCTTCTGCTCCAGCCCATGAGACACTGTCAGTGGGTAATGCTGGAGGTGCTGCATAGTTTCTGCTGTCCAGAGTACAGCCTAGGCAAGCAGTCCACTGAATTCATAAACTCCTGTGCAGTGAGGCTGCAGACGGACTTCGAGAGTGGCGGGAAGCTAGGGGAGGAAGGAACCTCCCACCATCTAATCCACCCAGGTAGAGGGACTGTGGGGGCAGATACCTGTGCCTGGTTGAGAAGCTCCCAGATTGAGTCCTCCTTGCCATTCACACTTCGGGCCACAATAGCATGAGAAGGGACCCGGGCCAGGTGACACTCCTTGTATTCATCCACTGACTTCCGAGTATTGTCTGGGCAGAGCAGCTCATACTGGTCCCTGTCGGCCTTATCTGGCAGGTTCTCTGGGGAAAGAGGAAAAGAGGGGTTGGGGGGCCCAGGTGAGCCTCCTCCAGGCAGTAACCAGGAATTGTTGTTCCTCTCCCCCCATGAAGTTGAGCTGGAAGAGACATCTTATACCAGTGACAAAACTGGGGAGTCAGAAAGGCAGTGGATTGCTCCAGAATACTCAGAAAGGTAAAGACAATGCCAAGAAAGCCTTGGGGGACAGCCCAGTGTTGCTCTGACTGTATCATATGGGCTGCCCTGGGATTGTAACTGCTGCCTGCTGAGCCCAGGAGACTGAGCCAGACCCCATCTGTTTCCATGGCAACCCCACCTAGAAAAGGGTCACATGATAGAGACAAATCTAGGCATCAGCCAAGAAGTGCTGCCTTACCCACATCTCTAGAAAAAATAAAAATGACAAAAATTGTAAGGGAGGAAATACAGTTGAGTCACCTCCCAATACTGGCTGTAAGAAGGGAAAAGACTATTTATATGAGTGAGTTCAGCCCAATTTGGAACTGTTCATCTATATCATGTATAAATGGCTTTGGAATATGCAAGATGACAGAAACCTGATCAAGTCATTTTATGAGATTAGTATAAACTTGATCTCAAAATCAGAGAAAGAAGTACAGGAGGAAAGAATTGTAGGCCTCTTTTACTTGTAAACATAAATGTAAAGATGTCAAACAATATATTTGCTAAATCAGTCTAACAAGAGTATTTTAAAAATGAATCAATCAGGATTAAGGTTTATTAGTTTATTCCGTTAATAAAAGAATGGTTGAACATCAAAAAAGCTGAAGTAATCCACGACATAATGAATTAAAGGAGGAAAACCGTGAAATCATCTTAGTAGGTGCCAAAAAAGCATTTATATGGTCAATGTCTATTATGATTTTTTTTTTTAGTTTCAGAAAACTAGTAATAGAGAGATCTAGAAAAAGTTATTGAACTTGAGAAATGCCATTTATCCAAATATTATCTATAGCAAAATTGCACTAAAAGAAGAAAAATTAAACATTCATTTAAAAATTCGGAACAAGGCAAGGATGGTAGTTACCACACTGACAACACAATTCCAGAAGGTCTAGATTACACAATTTACAAAAGCAATAGGAGATGTAAACACTAAAAGGAAAAAGAAAAGCTCTATTTAAAAATATTGAAATCATCTACATATAAAAGCCAACAAAACCAAGAAAAAAACAAATAAAATTAAGAAGAGAGTTCAGCAGGGTAACACTACAAAAATCAAGTGTTATCCTAAGGATTAGCAAAAAACAAACAGGACCTAATACAGACTATACGGTCCTATAATAGCAACTGAAATCATTAAATAGTAGTTAGCCTCAGCCCACACCCCCAAAAAATGCATGAGGCCAACAAAGAGAAAATTTTTAAGTTCTACTAAAGATATAAAAAGAGGTATTACCAAACAGAGGAGATTTATCATAATCAGGGATTGGGCAATTTAACATTGCAAATATTCAATTTAAATTCAAAATAATTATAATTAAAATTAAATTGTGAAGTTTATACAAATTCAACAAAATAATTCTAACATTTTAGCTTAAAAATTTTGAAAATGAACAGCAAAGTGTAGGGTGAGAAAGCCCCCCCTCACCATGTCTCTCTTCCAGATATTAAGATGCTGTACCCAGTACAAGTCAGGGTAATAAAAGCAGAAAATACAAATACGCCAGTGAAGCAAAATAGCTCAGAAATTGATCCGTGAATATATACAAATTTGATGTAGAAGTGGCTCCCCATATCAGCAGGGGGAAAGTGGAATTTTTTATAGTTGTTACTATAACAATAGTCTCACTATAAAGGGGAGAAATGCTGAAGCCCAATACACACCTAGGTCAAGTACATATAGACAAATAATGTTGCAAGAGGCTGTCTTTAAATCTTATTGAAGGAAATCTTTATGATTTGGAGTGAAGAGGGCATCTCTCAAAGACCCCCAAAGCACAAACCAACAGGACAAAAGCAATCGATTTCATCGTATCAATATCAAGGACTGTTCCTCACAGGAGGCTAGCAACAGATTCTTTGACTGAGAAAAGATCTTCCTAAAGTCTAAAACCAACAATGGCTTGGTATTTAGAGAGAAGGAACTCCTATCCTTGGATCAAAATCATGAAGAAACAGTCATGAAACTTAATAGAAGAGTTGTCTGAGGTTATGAAATAAGAAAGGGAAGCCCAAATTCCTAGCAAATATATTGAGATGATCAAACTCACTAGATGTCAGAGAAATGCAAATTAAATCAACAATGAGGTATTTATTGCTTTCTAGTCAAAAAAATATGAAAGTCAAAAATACCCTAAGTTGAAGTTGTGGGGAAATGAGTTGCAGAATTCTGGTGGGGGTGTAATTCCGGAGAGTAACCTGATAGCCCCAGGTAAAGTTGGGGGCCTTCTCCAGTGGTCCTGGGTGGAATATGGAGGGTCTGTCCCAGTGGTCCAGGGTAGAATGTGTTCAGCCTGTGCGTACCCAGCTATGGTGCTTCAGTGTGTGGTCCCTCAGAGACATCCTCAAGCAGGACAGTAAGAGGACACTCATGAGTCACGCTGTCTGTGGTAAAGGGAAGGACAAGGTGACCTCGTCCACCACTATGTGATAGATCAATAAAATCTGGTGGTCGCCTTCCGTGGAGCATTCCTCAGCTGTTAGAACCACTGAATTAGACCCACGTACAACTCTCAAACACAAAGTGCTGGGTGGAAAACCTTGGCTGCATCATGGTTTCTGACACTCAGGAAAAATTCTGTGAGCTTAGAACCCAGAAACCCAAACCAGCATTGGACATTGTGCAAGAGCACATACATGTCAGAAGACATGTGTGACGTACTGAGGCATGGTGTCTGTGAGGGGAAAGAGAAGGGCAGTGGAAGATTTCAAGAAAACTGGTCATTTAAACTATGAAATTACATAAAACAAGAGCTGTGCCTTGTAGGAAACCTTGGTAATAGGTGTGCCAAGAACTGAGGAATCGAATTAGCTCGGCATTCAGAATGATGATAAAATAAAATAAAAGGAGGCAGCCCCCACAGCTCTTCTCCCTGCTCTTACCAAACACGGTACTCTCCTTGACAAAAGCCACGTCTCCAGCTCCATCTTGCAGACACCTGTGAAATGAGAAGGAACCGGAAGGATCAGCACAGAGCAGGCCGCCCCAAATTCTTCCTGGTGGCTCCCAGTGGAACAGGGCCCTGGGGCTTGTCGCCAGTGCCTGTCTTCTCCTCAGAGGGCGGGACTCTCAGGCTGTGGGATATACCGGCTGGGAACGTGGCAGGGGCCACCTCCACATAGAGCCTGAGGAAGAAGGCAGGGGTGCTGGCCAGACGCCCCATCCTTTAGCTCTAAGGGCTGAGAGAGCAAAACTATGTCTTTCTATGGAAAAGAGAGCTTTGAAGCCTCTATACCAGGGGACAAAGACTCCGTATTCTTGGCCATGTGGTTCTTTCTCCCAGGACTGAGTGGGCAAATGTACCCTGGCCAGCAGAGAAGTGGGGAGGCCTCCCTCTGGAAAAATGCCTGAGCCCAAGGCGCAGATGGGGGGATAAGGAGCAGCATCAGCCTGATGAGGGCAGAGAGGATACAGGGGCCAATCAGGCAGGGTTCACTATCTTCCAGCTTGGGGCAGGGGTCGGGGGAGGTTCGGTTAGGGCAGACCTAGTCAGCCTGGACACCCCACCATCCTGCCCAGCAAAGAGCCTGGCACTGGCTGTCTCTTGACAAGACTCCTTCAGTCCCTCTGTGGTTAGAAGTCAGCAGTCAGAACACTAGTCGGGACAACAAGGGGGCAAAGCAGATTCAGGGTTCTCTGGGAAGAGTGAGGGAGCCACTGCTAGGTGACTGCTTATCAGGCTGGTGTAGAGATGAGGGGGCACATGTGGGGTCCTGGGGGGGCTGGAGGGGAACATGCACTGGGCAAAGTCATCACCCTCATTGGACTCAGTTTCTCTATCTTCACAGCAGTAGGAGTCCTGGTCTGCTTCTCTGGTCCCTACAAGCTGATTGAAGTCCATTTGGGGTCAGATAAAAGGCCTCCTGGCCTGGGGACATGTAGCACTCGGGCCAATGGGGAGAAGAAAACAGTCTCACTTACCTGAAGGCACCAGAGTAGCCGAAGTACGGCTCCTGGGAAGAGCAGGCACATTTATCTTCCCCTGTCCCCGTACACAGGCTACACAGGCTGGGGTACTGTGTTCCATCCACGCAGGGAACACAGCTAGCAGAGAAGTATTCGGACACAGCTGTTAAATACAGAGAAATAGATCACAGAGTGTGAGCCAGGCTGGCCACAGCCAGTTACACCTCCCAATGTGCGATCCCCTCTGGGCAGCCCCTTCTTCCTCCAGTGCCAGACGTGTCGTCTCTGTCATGAGGTTGGGAGCTCAGAGATGCTCCTTGGCTGAGAGCAGACTCAGCTCCCAGCTCCCAAAGGCAGCTGGTGCAGAGGTCCCCACCAGGACACATCGAGCTGGTTCACCTCACCTCCTCCTCAGAGCTATCCCACCTGTTCACCTGTATGGTCCTAACATGGCTGTGTAGGAACTGGAATAGAGACAGACCCCTGCCTGAGATCACACACAAACCCCCAGCCATCTTACCTTCCTGAAGGGGCTCTGGGGGCCCTGCCCAGTTCAGGTATCGACGCAGGGTGCCCATAGGGATGTTCCACCCAGCAGAGCGGTTGAAGCCGGTGTGGCAGGACTTCACACCTCGTGTTTCATTCAGCTGAAAGTTGCTGTCTTTCTTCACTACAGCCACGGCATAATAATAGGTTTGTGGCTCTGCAAAGGGGCAAACAGAATTGAAAGCTCTTGGCCTGCACCCAAAGGAGAAAAACAGCCCACCCTGACCTAGCCCCTGATGGGAAAGGGACTCGGGTGCTTCAGTGTCACCTGCTGCAGAGCAGCCCAGAGCCTGCCCCGATTCCCCAGGGAGCACACAGGGTCCTCCCCGAGTCGGTCAGCCTCTGGCACAAAGAACACAGTGATTCCGGCCCCTGCAAGTGTGATGCCGTCTGAGACACTACTTCTGCCATTCAGCCACTCTGACTCCGCTAGCCCAAAGCCACCCCGGCTCCGGGTCCCCAGGGGAGACTCACGTTCCTTGGTGCCGTAGACCTCTGCTGCTACAGGTCGCAGATTGTAGGGGTCCAGGCCTGCCTCAAACACCAAACCAGCATCTAGAGTCACAGCATCTGCCTTGTTTGTCTGAAAGCAAAGAGGCCAGACTGGTTGCAGGAGAAAACCTGCAACCTCACCCAAGTACATGGATTTCAGGATGACAGGATGACAGAAAGTCAAAAGGGTAAGCTTTTGATTATGTCCACTCACATCCTGTGAGAAATGGCACGAGCCAAGGGTCCCTCTTTTGGGACAATGAGCACCAAACCAACTTCCTTAACTCCCGAGGTTGGCACGCGGTCCCTTTTTCTTGTGCCTGCCCACCTGTATCGCTCTGCTGATCACACCCTCCACCATCCTTTATATTTAAAGTTGTCTGTTCTAGAGGCTTTCTCCCCTGTTTTAGCTCTATATTTATTTCTTTTAAATTCTTTTTCATTGGATAGAAATTTTAACTCTTAAGATATCTTGGGGCCGGCCCGGTGGCTCAGGCGGTTAGAGCTCCATGCTCCTAACTCCGAAGGCTGCCGGTTCGATTCCCACATGGGCCAAGGTCTCTTAACCACAAGGTTGCCAGTTTGATTCCTCGACTCCCACAAGAGATGGTGGGCTGCGCCCTCTGCAACTAACAAGGGCAACTGGACCTGGAGCTGAGCTGCGCCCTCCACAACTAAGACTGAAAGGACAACAAGTTGACTTGGAAAAAAGTCCTGGAAGTACACACTGTTCCCCAATAAAGTCCTGTTTTAAAAAAAAAAGATGTCTTAAAATTATCATAATAAACCATGTTCGTCCTCTTTTGCATGTTACTTCTCATATGCTTCCATATTTCTTGTATTTGCAATCTGGTAAAGATAATATTTTGTGCACTGCTTTATTCATCTAAAACTGTATACATTTTTTCTTACTTTTATAGAGACTTTATTGATTTTACAGACTTCATAATATTTTATTATAATGTCGTTGTTCCAAAATTTATTAAGTAATTCTCCCAAATGTTCAGCACTTGGGTTATTTTTGACTTTTTTTTCTGTTAAAACTATGCTTTCATGGATAGCTTTATCCTCATAGCTTTTTTTCCTTTGAAGACCTTTGTGGTGGGTTAGGCATCTAAGGGTGGAATCACCCAGAGAATTAGCATGTGTATTTTCATGGCCTTGACTGCTGTCGCCATTCTGCTTTCCAGAAAATCCATGATGCCAATTTAGAATGCCACAGACCCCGAGGATCAGTTTCACTATAGAATCACCAACAGGACGGGCTTTCGTTTTATGAAGTATTATCACTTTAGAAAATGCAGGTGCTAACAAATTGTTTAAATCTGTGTTTCTCTGATTATTAATGGGAACATTTCCTAAGTATTTTTATTAATAATGAATTCCCTCTTACGAATCCTCTGTTCATATCATTTTTCTTATGTGATCTTACATTTCTTACCCATTTGAATTGCTTCTTTGTAGAATGTAAAAGGAATCCCCTGTCAGAACTGGTGAATATTCACTCTGGGGCTTTCTACATTTCTTGTTGTAATGTTTTTACTGGCGATGGATTAAATTTTCTGTATTTCAAAATCTGTCAGTTTACTTAACGATTTAGTTCATTGCTTAAAAGCTAAAGATTTCCCTTCCTGTTTGTCCAAAGGCCACAGTTGTAAAATCATATTCTAAATCATTGCTCAAACTAGATTATTTTTATCCTAATTACTGTCCTGATACACCTAAATCTTACTGGAAACTTTTACACAAATCACCCACTCTGTGCTAGAGTCCAGTACACATTGCCGTGGCACAGAGAACATATGTATTGAGTGAATCAGTAAAAATTATTTCAGTCGATCTTTTATCTCAGAAAACAAAAGGAATCTGAAATCTTCCACAAGCTATGATTCCCTTTTCTCTCTTCGTGAAAATGCCTTGGACAAATGTCTTTTCCGGGCCTGGTGCCCTGGCAGGCCCTGCCGCACAATGTGATGTGGGGACTACAATCAGCTGAGATTATTTCTCTCAGGGTTTAGAGGTAATGATCTTCCGGAGGCTTTGTTAGGATGGTGCAAAAGTAACTGCGGCTTAAAAGAGTTCAAAATAATTGCAAAAATCACAATTACTTTTGCACCAACCTAATACCTTTCAGAGTAACCTTGACTTTTGCCAGTCTTACATATTCATCCAATATGACTATTGCTCTGTCATTTTTGTGCAGTTGTTATTAACAAAATTATGTTGAGATCTGTTTCCTTACCCATTTTCTCTCTACGTTAGAATGTTAATTTCTGCTTTCAAAATAGTATTGTGTCCTATAAGAGAAGACAGGTGCCCAGGAAGGAAAAAAGGAGGAGTGGAAAGCAGGTTTTCTATTTTACGCGTTCCTTTCCCTTCCCTTCCATTCCATTTGGTCCCACCCAACATAGGGCGCTTGCTGACTTACTGCGATGGCCTTGATACATTCAGTGGGGGAGGCTCTCCTTATGCAGGAGATAGAGGGGCCGCCCTCTTTTCTCAGATTCCGTTGGAATTTGGAGCATTTTCCTGCCTCTTGTTTTGATGTGGTGCACCATCGAACGCTATTCCTAGGGGCGGCCAGACACAGTCCTGGGAGAAAAAGGCCAAGGAGTAAGGGCTCAGCCACTGCCCACGGAAGAGACTGCCTCCCCCTCCGAGGGAGTTTTCCAGACTCCTCCATTCTTTCTGCTCCTCCCCTTCCCTCTCCATTTGGTGGCTAAGTCAGGCTACTCTCTTCAGGTGGAGGTGTCTTGCTGGCCTAATAAGCACTCTGTCCTGGCCAGAGAGCTGTGATTCTCAGTAAATCGTAGGAGACAGTCAGAGCCTCTGGGTCCTTTTCTTTCCTATGATTGACACATTTCCCACCCCTAGAAAAATGATGGTGATCCCGTGTATCAGTTTACAGAGCTCTTCACCTGCCTTGTCCCACTTGAACCCGGGAGGTAGGCAGAAAAGGGATTATTGTTCCTGACGTGGAACCTGGCTCTTGAGGAGGCTGAGTGACTGGCTGCTTAGCAGGGGCAAAGTCCAGCCGAGAATCCTGGTCCTTCTAAAGTGTTGCATCTACAAGCATCTACCCAGGGAATGTCAAGGAAACGGAAGAAAATACACCCGACTCCTTGTCAGTGGCTGGAGCAAGTCGTGTCCCAAATGGGTCAGTGCGCCTGAGTTATCACCATTCACCTCTGTATGAGAAAGACTGGTTCTCCTGCCAAGCCTGCTTTTGTTGCTAGAATCTATGCAATTGGGGAAGAGGCTGGACCAGATGTGCTCACAGCTCTTAAAAACCACATGGATGCCTGAAAAAGGGCATCTATAAAAAACCTACAGTGAACATCATATTAAAGTGGTGAAAGACTGAATGCTGTCCCCCTAAGGTCAGGAACAGAAAGGGCGTCCACTCTCACTTCTTCTATTCAATATAGTACTGAGGTCCTAGCAACAACAATAAGGCAGGAGGGGGAAAAAGATACCCAGACTGGGAAGGAAGAAGGAAACAGGACTTATTTGCAGATGACATGAATTTCTATGTAGAAAATCCTACAGAATCCACAAAATGCTTTTAGAACGAATAAGCAAGTAAAACAAGGTCACAGGATACAAGATCAATATACAAAATCAATTATATGTTTGCCTACAAGCATTGCATAATCCGAAAATGAAATTAAAAATATAATTCTATTCACAAAAACATCAAAAAAAAATAATACCAAGGAAAATATTTAATAAAAGAAATGCAGGGTGTATATACTGAAAATTCCAATACTTTGCAGAAGGAAATTAAAGAAAATCTAAATAAATGGAGAAACATTCATGCTTTACAAGCCTCAGTGTCATTAAGATGGTAATGCTCCCTAAATTGATATAGAGAATCAATACAATCCCTATCAAAATTCCAGCAGGTTTTTTGTTGTTGTTGCTGTTGCAGAAAGTGATAAGTGGATTCTAAAATGTATAAAGAATAAATAAATAAATTTATATAAAATAGCTAAGACAATTTTATATAATTTATATTTATACAACTTATTTTATGTAATTTAGGTAGAATCGCCAAAACAATTTTGAAAAAGAACCAAGTTGGAGGAATTTTACTTCCTAATTTCGAAACATACTGTAAAGCTACAGTGATCAAAACAATTGGGTATTAGCATAAAGGTAGACATATAGATCAACAGAACAGAATTAAGAGTCCAGAACTATATTCTTATATTTACAGTCACTTGATTTTTGACAAAGGTGCTAAGACAATTGACAGAAAGGATAGTCTGTTAACAAACGGTGCTAGCACAATTAAATATCCACATGCGAAAAGATAAATTTAGAGCCCCACCTCACACAGAAAAATTAACTCAAAGTGGATCACAGAACTTACTGTAGAGATAAAGCAATTAAACTTTTAAAACACAAAAGAAAACCTTTGCAACCTCAGTTAGGCAACGATTAATTAGCCATGACACCAAAAGCAGTCCATAAATTTTTAAAAATTAATTAATTGGACCTATAAAAATTCAAAACTTTTGTGTCTCAAAAGACAGTTAAGAAAATAAAAACATGAGCAACAGACTGGGAAGGAATTTGGTAAAGGGGACCAGAAGGCACGGACAGGTATTGCATCGCACTCCCTAGGTTTGGGGGCATAAGCTCACTGCTGATCTCTAATGCCCCACCTCCCTTCCATCCAGGAAGCTTCCAGCCCTGCCTAGATGTCCTAAGACAGAAGGAGGCTGCATTAGACTGGGTGGGGGTGGGGAGCGTGCTTTCACTCCGACCCCCACACACTGCCTAGGTGCCTAGGGGCTGCAGCCCATCACAGCCTTTCTGCTGCTGCTGCCTCGGACCCTCCTTTCCACTGAGGAAGCCCTTCGGCCACACACTCACAACACTAATGTCCATCACACGTGAGTACCCTCAGAGTACCCCAGAAATTACTTCAGATACTTAGGTACAGAATTAACAATTGTTTAGTCCTTTCTATTTAGTCCCTTCTAGACCGGGCACATTTCAAACCAGAAATCTACAATTCCTCTCCACCCTCTGACAGAGGGGTCTCATCAGGAAGGTCTGCGCCTCCACCAGGGGGCGCTCTGCAGCGGGAGGCGTGTGTATACCTCTGCCTACCCTTGCCACCTCACAGCTGTGTGGGAAGATGTTTGGACATTTCCTTTAAATGAAGAGAGGCTCTGTCTGGCCCAAGTTACAAGACCCTTGCAGGAGCTCAGATCTGAGCTGCAGCTCTGCTGTGAGTCTTGGGCAAGTACTTGCCGTCCGTCTCTGTGTCTCATTTTCCTCCCATGTAAACCTCGTGTCACGGTACTATGGGTAGGACAAAATGGGACAGGGTCTGGGAATGCCCTTTGGGAAGCTCTGCGCAGTTCTAGGCATGCGGCGACTGGCTCCTCCCCAGGCAGGTGGGCGGGACCGGCCCCACCCCGGGGTGCCTCTCGGGCTGCAGGCGTTTGTGCCAACGCGCCAAGGAGCAGCGACCCGGGCGCCCACCGGGCAGGTGCAGTGACCGAGGCGCCCACCCCGCGGGGCGCAGAGACGGGGACGCTCGCCTGCCCGGGGCGCGTCCGCAAGTACCTGCACTCACCAAGGGCCCCGAAGGACAACAGGGCGAGGAAGATGAGCTTCATGTCTGGGGTCCTGACTCCAGCGAATGAAGGCTCTGCTACTTGCGCGTGCTCTGCACCCCTTTATCCAGGGCTTGGTGACCTCACAGGGTTTGCCCCGCCCTGTGGTCTAAAAGGAGCCCCTGCGGCCCCCCTCCCTCCACACACACCTAGTTCCTGGAGTCAAAGAATTCTGGTGGGGGTGGGGGCGGGGCAGACTGGGCAGGGGAGAAGGAAAGGTGCCTGGGCAGGTCTTGGCAACGGGAGAGAGGACACCCAGCCCACAGCCACCTCCCAAGTCTACCTGGTGCTGCTTCCCACTGGGATGTTCCTTCCTTCCCATTAGTCTGCAAGCCCCTGGAGAGTTGCGTCCCCTGAGCTCTGTCCTCTGTCTGATCTCGTGCCTCCTACAGCGTGGGACACAGAGCAGGGGTCCTAAGGTGAATATTTGTGCATCATCTTGACAGTGACACTCACCTTTCCTTTAGCACATGGTGTCTAAAGTGCCTGGGAGCCAGTTAGGGCAGGCAAACCCCCCTCCATCTTGGCGCAGCAGCCAGCCTGGAGGTCTAAAGAGGACCTGCTGCCTCGCCTGAGGTGAGCAGCAGCCTGGGACAGCTGGAGAGGTAACGGAGGCTGACCATGGGGTCCCTCCCGGCCCTGCTGAGACCACAGTACAGCTCTCAGACAACAGCAAGGACAGGCCACCTGTACGTGCTGATGTGAACTTAGCACCCAGAGATACTGAGTGAAGAAGTAAGGTGCTAACAGTAAGGGAAATCACGGGCCACCTGAACACCCCCTCTTGACAGGTCAGTCTGGCCAACATGTGACTCTGAAATCTGCTTATCCTAAAAAGCTGGTTTTAACTGCATTTCCTAGAGCAATACCTAAGGCAGCAGCACTGTGGAGGGTGGGCACGCAGGTGGAATCACCAGCTGGGTTTTGGGTGACAGATCCAGGATCTCTCATTGTTTGGAAACACAGTATTACAACATTAAAAGTTTCTTTCATCAATAATTGCAATAAACTATTTCAAAAAGAGTGAAGAAATACAAAATTGACTAATTTTCAGGAGCACTGAAACATCTTGGTAGTTAAATTACCAGCTCGGCTCCACCTTTCCATTATTATAAAATAAGAAATGTCACAAGCCATGTCTCTATCTCTAAGTGCAAATTAGGAAAAGGATGGGTAGGAAGGTCAAGGGCTTCTAAACCCTCTTGTGTTTGACAGGGTGTTGGCAGGAACCCAGAGAACCTAGAACCACAACCAAGAGGCTGAGCTTCAGGGGTGCCCTGGAGGCAAGAATGGGGGTGGCAACAAGGCAGACTGTTTCCTGCTGTGTCTGCAGGGGATGACCCGGCCCCAGGCCAAGGACATGCTGAGCTGGATACATGCAGAGCAGCCCTCCAAGGCCATCTGCTAAGGAAGCTGATGTAAGGATAGGTCTGCCCAGAAGACAAATGAACTTCAGCTGATCTATTATTAACATTCATTCATTCATTCATTCCAGAACTGGTGGGTGCCACAGAGAAGAGGGGTCCGTCCTTACCCTCAGGAGCTCATGGCACAATGGGACTTGTGCCGGGGGCGCGGGGGGGGGCAGGCACAAGCTGGCACTTCTATTCCCCAGACACCCTAGAAAAGGCAACGCAGCACAAACAGAGTAAGGGTGGAAGCCAGAAGAGGAAAGACCAGCCAGCTCCCATCATGAGGGTTCCAGAAGAGTTTGAAGAAGAGCGTTTGACCTGAAGGAAGGAGTAGGGTTTCTACAGGGTGAGTATTCAGGTAGAGGAAACAGCCCAACAAAGGCTTGGGAGCATGAACTCGGTGACCAGTGACCAAGCACCTGAGCATGAGGGACAACAAAAGGTCACTCTGAGTTTCCTGGCCTGGAACTCTTGTTGGAAGGATTAACAAAGTCACCTCCTCTGACCTCAGCTCCACACTAGGTGTCTCTCTGCCCCTTGAGCAGCTCCTCCTGTAGGCACCTAAATTCAATGCATCTAACATGGAACTCGGGCACTCCCTCCAGTCCTGCACCTTCTCTCATAGTTGTACTACATTGCACCAAACCCACCAAATAAAGAGCCTCATAGCCATCCTCAAGTCGTCTGGCCAGCTAGCCCTACTTGTGATGGGCACTAGATGATCAGTATTGACTGGATGAATGAATAAATGAATGAATGAGGAAGAGAGGGGACAGGAGATGGGTGGACGATCCTGCTCGCAACATGTCGAGTCTGAAAAAGAGTGGGGCCAGGGCTGGCTCTGCCAGGCTACCCAGAGCCTGTGTGTCTGGACCCATTAATTCAACTTCGATCAATGGGGCATCTCTGATATGCGAGGAGTTGGGCCAGATCTTGAAGAGTCTGCAGAGAGATGGGGTACAGGTTTCCAAATGCTGAGACGGTGGATGGCGTGAGTATAAGGAGTACAGAGAAGGTGGCCGTGGTACAAATCTCCATATAATGACAGGAGCTGCTGTTTAACAGGCAGGTGAGGGAGGCTACCTATCTTCTCACACTCCATCTCCACACCTGAAATTCACACCGTGACCCTTTATCAGCTCAAGGATTGGCCCAAGCTAAGCCCTCCCCACCAAAGGGCAGTAAACCCCGCACACTGTCCTTTATGGAGTCTTCTAGCTTCCAACCCCAAGAGGACTGTTGGGAAGGAAGTGAAGGATTTGCTCAGAACTGGCTCCAGATGGAATAGAGGAGAAAAGGAGTTCCCAAGACGTCCACTCACGCTGGGGCCTTGTTTCCTGCCCTTGCCGGTAATGTGAGATTACTGGCTGGGTAGAGGGCCACTTGTTAAATATTTAGGATTTTGTGGTGGGTTGTTAAACAATTGGTAGCTCAAAATCAGTCATGGTGGGAGTGTTCACACCATGGAAATTAGCAAATGCTATATAAGTCAGGGCATTTTCCCCCTCTGGAGAGCCAGTTTACAGCACACCACTGCCTGTGTTTGTCATTGTGTGGAGCCATCCAGTGCCATATTAGTGTGGGGTGGGTGGGGAGTGCCATCCCAGGAGAGAGACAAGGTAATAATCCACAGCATATGGGTGGCACTTTTAACTCCAAACAGAGCTGTCAGCGACCTCGTCTCATGCAACTCTAACTACAGCTCTGTGAGTTAAGAAAGTCCCTGTTTCTACTCCAGAACAGGTAAACTGAGGGTGAGATGCAGAAACGAAACGGCTAGCCCTGAGTCTCCCATGAGGCCACAGCCTGGGCTTTCTTCGCCAGGACCCAGAACTCTCCAAGAGCTCAGGACGCAGACTGAGGCCCAGGCATATCCTCCGCTCTTGATTACGGCAAGCACTCCTCCTGTGGACCAGGCACCATCCGGCCCCTTCCCCACCTCAGCCGTGGCTTTGGTCCTCACGGAAGCACACGAGGTGCCTCGCTAGACCTGCTTTCCAGATGAGGGGACTCCGATAAAGTAGCTTGTCCACGGTCAGACAGCTGGGCAGTGGCCAGCCTGCCAGGGACCCCTACCCAGTGATCCCTCGTTAGTATTGTCACTCCTTTGCTGAGCACCCTGAAGAGAGAGCAGAGAGTGAGCAAGAATGAGGAAGAGGTGGGCAGAGGACTCCCCGCTTCTCGACCAGTGTGATGGTCATGATTTGTGGAGCAAGACCTTCTTGTTGGCCCCGCGGCGGTCCCCATGCATAGAGCCGAAGGTCCTGGTGAGCCTTCGGGTGAGTCTGTGGGTGGGTGGGGGTGATGCCATCAGGAGGGAGCTCAGCTGAAGGGTGGCAGGCAAGAAAACAGTGGCTTTATGAACTAACATGTCTTGTTGCCAAATGTTGCCCAATTAAATAACGCAAAGAGACAAAGGGTTTTAATCTCCTTGGACAGCTCTCTTCCTTCTCTTCCTCCTCACCTACCTCTCCTCATAATCCAGACCCTGTCTTCACAGTGCCAGACGCACCCCTCAGACCTACTGAGGGGCACTGCATCACTACCCCCAGTGGTCCAAAGGACAGTGGAAATATCCCAGGTTTCCCCAGTGGAAGATTTCAATTCCCCTGGCCAGAGTAGCATTTGTGTCCCACAGAAATCTGCCTTTCACGGCCGTCCAATCACAACATCCAGAGAGATGAGACTGCAGCAGGCCAAGCCCAGAGATACTTCTGGGAAGGTGCCAGCCAAGGGCAGCCTGCAGGGTGGCAGTGGCTGGCACAGGACCAGCCATGCAAATTTCTTCCCAGAAGAAAGACGTCCTTGTCCAGGGAAACCCCCTCCCGCTGCGAAAGCACCTGACCCTGGAACCCCTTTTGTTGCCTCTCCCTTGGGGAGGCATTCAGCAGGAAGGGGGCCTGCTCTGCAGCCTTCAGCATCTGCAGCTTAGCTGGCTGGCGGCTTCCACATCTGCTGCCTGCACCCTACGTGGGAAGGTCAGGTGGGCCTTCACTGCAAAGCAGCTTAAGCTGGATTCTCAAAGGTGCGCGGAGCCACCGTCTTCCTGTTTCTCTGGAAGAGGCTGGGGCTCCTCCTCCCCAGTTCCAGGCCTGAAGTGCCCAGCCCCTTGAGCCATGGTCCAGGTGGACTCCCCTTCCAATCCCTCCATTCATTTCTTCTCTGGACAGCTTGGCAGGCTAGAGGACACAAGAGAGATACGATTAGAAACACAGGAGTTGGGGTTGGGTACCTGGGTCTGAACCTGCTCCACCCTAAACAGCCACCTGGACCTGGGCCAGCCTCTCAACTTGTCTAAGCCTCAGTTTCCCCACGTGTAAAAAAAGAGACACAGATAATACCCATCTCATGAAGGGGATAGAGTCAAAACCTGGTGTTTGAGCTGCTGGCACAGCGCTCAGCGCAGGCAAGCTCTTGTCCATATTTGCCAACACTCATGAGGCCCACTCAGTGGGCACAGGGGTATAAGGGGGAGGAGGAACTGGCCTCTGGGAGCACTTGGTCCAGCAGGCTGAGTCCCCATCCAGTGACAGAGGTGTTGCTGGGAGCTTTGACAGAGAAGGGCACAGCCCACCCTGGAGCGGAGACCATGGCAGTTATTTTCCCCACAAGCCCGTCCTTCTAACAGAGCACGTGGCTGCCCCCAGCCACCCACATTTTCTAGAGTATTCCTCTTACCCTGTCCTGCTCGCCGGCCTCTTCCTCATGTCTCTGTCTCTAATCCCTGCCTCTTCCTCTCTCCTTCTCTCATTCCGTCTCTCTCTCTGTGGCGTCTTTCTCCATCTCTCCTTCTGCCTCTCCCTATGGCCCTCTTAAACGCATGCCTCTACAACTGTTATGGGTCCCCCTCCACTGGAGGCTGCTCTGACCCTGGCTGAGTGTCTTTCCATCTCAGCCATTGTCATCACTGACCCGTCTCCCCCACACCTACCCCCTTGACACTGAGCTCCAGGAGGGAAGGGACTGGGGCTGACCCATCACCGATCCTCAGACCCAGCTCAAGGCCCAGCCCAGGGGAGACTCTCACTGAGGGCTTGTTGATGGGGAGAGTGTGAAGAGAGGTGGGGTGAGAGGTCAAGACCCCCAAAAAAGTTCTTTGGTTACAACTCTAATTGATGGCACCCTTCTCTTCCTCCCCAAGGTGGGAAGAGCTCGCCCCTTAGAGTGACTGGAGCACTGAGCTCCAGCACAGTGTGTTGGGGGGAAAGAGGGGTGCGCCCACCTTTCCTTGTCCCCAGTAAGTCCCCTGCAGAGACCTCCCAGCAATTTAGACATTCTCCTCCTGCCCCTGACCTTCGCGGGGAGCAGATTCATCAGAGCTGAGCAGAACCCAAGACCTGATCTAATGGGACAGAGGAGAGTGAGCCCTCATAAGAGCACAAGGAGAGTTGAGAGGTGGCCCCTCCCCTGCCCTGTGCAGCACCTGTCTGCCTGGTGGCCTGAGGAGAGTCGGTGTGAGGACAGCAGAAGGGCGCTGATAGGAAAGGCTGGGGAAGCCATTCCTGCATCACCCCAGCAGTCTCCTACATGGATGCTAGGACCTATGTCTACTGAAAGGTCTCTTTCCTCCCCTACAGCCCACATCAGCTTCCATAGACAAGGACAGTGCACACCAGGGAAATACCAGTGATGAGCTGACAACACTGTGGAGGCAGATGCCCGGCCCCCCAAACCCTAATGCACCCCCCTTTCAAGGTAAGAGATGCTCTCATCCTAGTGGCTTAGTGTTCAGCCAAAGGCTGGTTGGAGTCTCCAGAGGGGTCCTTGGCAGCCTAGGACCTCTCTCTCTCTCTGTAGCACTTTCCAGGTGCAGGTCTTCCCCAGGGACACACCCCTCCCTTCCTATTCCTCCCCTTCCTTCTCCCTCCCAGCTCCAGTTTCTATCCTCCTCTTTCCTCCTTCCAGTCTTGTTCAGCTAAAACCAGAAGTAACACCAGCACAAGCTCTGGTCCCTTTAGGAGGTGCTTGCGCATGAGCTGCGGCATTTATTCCTAACGTGTGTATTATTACTGGAATTACACTGTCCCAAGGTCGCACAGCACTGGCTGAGGGTTCTCTCTAGGGCATCCTGTCCACTCATCCTTAGCCTCCTGTGTGTTCGTGTTGAAAATGAGAGGGGGGCAGAGATGGGGAGCAAGATGCCCCCTTTTCTTGACCCACCAAGTAGATCTTGACCCTGAGCAAAATCTTTCTCCAGAGAGTGTTAATTGCCAGGAAAATCCATTTGGGAAAAGACTCTAAAGCTTTGTGCACCTGGTTGACCCTCTTGAAAAGACACTTGAAGCCCCCGGAGACTGTGGTGTTTGCGGGGATGGTGGCTGGGCGGACGGGAGAGCAATGGCTCTGAACCAATTGCTTGTTGCCCAATGTTGCCCCATTTGCAAAGGAAACTCAGCAATCAGAGAGCTTCTCTCTGCTTCTCCTTCCTGCCCCTTCTCCATGTCTTCCTCTTCCCTCTCTGCACCCCTACCCCTCCTTACGCTCCTCTCCTCACCCCTGTCTGGCAGGGGCGGGCCCAGGCTCTCGCTGGCTCTGGGTCTACACCTATGTGTCCTTTTCCATTCCCTCTTCTCCTTCACTCAGGATGTGTGATCTGGTGCCCAACACTCTCAATCTTCCTTCATCCTGTTTCCTGTGCCCTCGCGTTCCTTTCCATTCCATGGTCATGAGATGGCCCTTGGATCCTGCCTCAGTTCCTGACCAGTTCCCTGCCTCTTGTCGTCCCTGCAGTCTGTCCCTGAGGGAATCTTTCAAAACCACAGAGCTAACAGTGGCTCCAAGGCATCATCCCTTGCCCCTTCTCTTTTCCCTACACTCGGTCCTTAAGGAATGTCCTCCTCCTTCCCCCCTTGAAATAAACTACTCCCTCTGTGCTGGAAACTAAGGCCTTCCTAATAAGTCAGATCGACACATCAACCACTATACACTCTAGTTTGGTTTCTGTTTTATCATATTATACAGTGTGTTTATTTAGTGGAATTACTATTCAATTAAAATATTGTCTATTAAAAAAACAAAAGAAGGGGAGGGGAGGGGAGGGGAAGGGAGGGGAGGGGAGGGGAGGGGAGTGTGTGTGTGTGTGTGTGTGTGAGAGAGAGAGAGAGAGAGAGAGAGAGAGAGAGAGAGAGACAGAGAGACAGAGAGACAGAGAGACAGAGAGAGACAGAGAGACAGAGTGAGAGAGAACCCCTATTCTTTGGGAAAACCCCTCGTGAGATGAGATCACTTTCTTCTTGCTCTCCCCTCCCACAACTCTCTCCTCTCCTTCCCAACACCCACTGCCCTGCAAGGGGCTACCCTTGAACCACATGGCCCTTTTGATCTGGCTACAGACAACTGACCATTATGGGTCACCTAACTCAAGCTGGCCAAATAATCTTTTTAAAAAAATTTTTTTAATGACTCTCATACAGAAAAGTTTAAAACATAAATGTACAATTAAACAAATTGTCCCAAAGAGAACACTCATGTAACCATCTCCCAGGTCCAAAAAGAAAACATTGCCAAGAAACCCACTTATACCTCTGCTCAAACCAACACTCTCTCCCCAGCCCCAAAGTTAACTACTATCCTAATTTCTAATGCTATAGTTTATTTTGACCTATATTTGAACTTTATATATAAATGGATTATAAAATATGTGATTCCTGCCATTCAACATATGTGTGTGAGATCATCCATTTTTTCCATTTCCTGACTTTTATTTCACTTTATTTCCATTTTCTGACTTTTATTTCATTTTATTTCTGACTTTTATTTCAATTGCTAATATTAGAAATGCAATCTATTTTTGTATGTTATCCTTATATCTGGCAGCCTTGTTAAATTCACTTAGTAATTCTAACTCTTTGGGAAGTCCCACAAATACAGTAATGAGAGTTTCGTTACTTTCTTTCCTATCATTTCACATTAAAAGAGACTCTAGGTACAACGTTGAACAGATATGGAGAGGACAGTATCCAGGTGTTGTGACTGCCCTCAAAAGGAAAGCTTTCAACATTTCCATCATTAAATATGACATCTGCATGCTGTAGTTTTTTTCTATAAATTTGCATATTTTTAATTAAGGGAATTCCCTTTGATTCCAGTTCATAACATTAATGGATGTTGAATTTCAGCATCTATTGAGTTAATCATTTGATCTTTTGTGATGAATTGCACTGATTTATTTTCAAATGTCAAACCAACCATATATTTATATGTATTCTTGTTTGGTAACCTGGTAATATTCAGCTTTTAAAAGTAAATGTTTTACTGAAATGAAACATATAATATAACGAATGCACAAATCAGAAGGGTACGGTTTGGTGGATTTAAAAAAATCTGAACACCTCTCTAGAAAACAGCTCCCAATTCAAAGAATAGAATATAACCAGCCCCCAGAATCCCCACACAGGCCTCTTTCCAATCACTACCCCAAAAGGTAAACACTATCCTGACATTTAACATAATGTATTTGTTTTTGTTGTTTATACAACCTTTGGATAAAGGTTGTATAAATAGAATACTATAGAATGTGTCTGATTTCTTCCATTTGAATCTTTGTTTCAGAGACTCTCCCATGTTGTTCCATGAAGAAACACTTCTTAAATTTTCATTGCTATGTGATCTTTCATTGCTATATGTGACTATACCAAATATTATCTATCTTTTTCTATTAGTAATAGACATTTAGGAAATTTTCAATTTGGGACTATTACAATAATGCTGTAGTGAACATATGTAGTCATTTCTGTTGGGCATATGCACAGAACATATGTTCTGCTATAGAAACTTCTGCCAAACAGTTTTCCAGGGTTAATTGTAACAATCCTTATGCCCACCAACACACGTGAGTTCCCGTGGCTTTACATCCTTGCCAGGATTTGGAATTCTGTCTTTTTTGTTTTAGCCATTATGTTGAGAATATAGTGATATAGCATTATGGTTTTCACTTGAGTTCCCTGATGACTAATGACACTGAGCACCGTTTCCTTGGGATGGGGGTGGAGGGCGTTGGATATCCTCTTTTTTCATGTAACTGCTCATGTCATTTGTCTATTCTTTAATTGGTTGGTCAGTCTTTTTCTGATTGGCTTCAAGGAGTGCTTCAGATATTCTTCCGTGTCACCATCTCCCTCCACCTAACCTGTGCTCCTCATCCTTAGCTCTTCTAAGCTCAGGTGTAGCCCAGTTCTTCTGAGCACACCCCAAGGCCACACCCCCATTCCAGGTGGTCCCCTCGTCCTTTCTTTTATTCACTAGATAGTCTGGTGCCCCAAAAGGCAGGGGCAGTGAGTGGATAAAATCACAGATATGGAAGTGTGAAGCCAGCTCTGTCTCTAACCCATGTCCCAGATCTGGGTAAGTCATTTCATCTGTCTGAGCTTCGGTTTCCCCATGTGACGATAGAAATATTAAAAGTACTTTCCTCATAAAGTTGTTAGGATTTCATGAAATAACTGATAAAAATGGTTAGAACTGTGCCCAGCACATGGGGACTGCTTGATTGATGTTTTCTGAATGAAGCAATGAATGGCTGTAAAAGGCTCAGTACAAAGCCAAGCCATCGTATGAGAACTGAGGAAATATTCACTATTATTACTGGTGTTCCCAGGCATTTCTGAGCCCCTCTGGGAGCCAAACCTTGTGTTCTGAGGATCTCCTGAGGATCCCAAGAGATTCCTTTCCACAGGGAAGACATACAGGCCCCAGAAGAGCCATGAGCCAATGTGTGGATGGTGCTGACAGAGCTGTGAGAGCAGAGCGGGAAGAGGGAGGCAGGACGGGGACAGAGTGGGAGCCACTTTCCCCACAGTTTCCCTCTTGAAGCTGAACCATGCAGTGTACCCCTGTCCTTGACTCAGGACATCTGTCTTTCTGATCCTCGAGCACACGTGCCCACCCCAGTTCCCTGTGCCCTCATTCTGTCCTGTTATCTGTCTGTAACTCTTTGTTGCTCTCTAGTTCTCTCTCTTTCCCTACTTCCACCTCTTTCTCTGTCTGCAGGTCTCTCTCTCTGCCTCATCCTCTCTCCACATCCCTCTGTCTCTCTCACCAGCCCTGCCCTCTTCCCTTAGCCACACATTCCCGCAGACTTCGCTCCCAGCAGCCTCAGCGGCTCCTCTTAGCACTTGCTAATCTGTCTCCAGCCTGCTGTGTCCTGACGCTCAGCTCGTTCCTCTGCTCCACAGCATCTCTCTCCCACCTCCAAGGTTCTCTGGGCTGCAAGGGAGGCCTTCCCAGAACCTGTGTGGCCACTTCCCCAGGAGCTGAAGGTCACTATGTTGGTGATGGACTTTGCCTATCAGCAGGCAATGGCAGCAGCCACGGGAAGTGCCGGGCACCCAGGGGTGAGTCCAGGCCCCGATGGTTCTTAAGCATCATCCCCTGGTCATCGGGGAAGGTGCAGCTTGATGCGGCAGCAGCAGGAGGCAACATGGCCTCCTCCCAGAAGGCCAAGGGAGGATGTCAAAGCAGATGGCTCACAAAACGAGGAAGTGTTGGGCAAAGCCTGAGGATGTGGGAGATGAAGCAGAACACAATGGCTATTTGGAAACGAAGGAAAGAGTCCGGGAAGCGAGCAATTTCCAGGATATTTGGAAATATTCTGGCTTGAGGTGGCTCCTATGAAATAATTTGACCAAAAAAAAAAAAAATCGGAAAGTCCCAGAGCTGAATGTTTCCTTTGATGCCATTTTACAAATGGGATCTCTAAGCCCAGAGGGGACATGTGACCTGCCCAGACCTGCCCTGGTAGGGTTAGAGAGACTCAGGCTTCCGACTCCTTGCCCTGGGGCAATGGGGTTGGGGGGAGAAAGGGTTCGCTTCAGTCGAAAACATCCTCATGGAGCATTTACTCTGGGCCAGGTCTTTGTCAAGAGCTGAGGTCACCAACATGAATCAGACAGTCTTTCCCCCAAGGACAACAGACAAAGGAACAGGCAGTTAACCACCACAGGGAAGAGGCGAATGTCCAGGAAAAGGCTTGGAAGATCATACTTGTGCCCAGGGCCATTTATATGGAGGAGGAGGATGTCTGCCTCCCACCTATGGCAGCTCTGGGAGAGGCAGAGAAAGCCCCCTCCCACTCCTCCACCCTGCATCTTCCAGCAATCTCCACAAGGTGGGCTTGGCTAGAATCAAGTGAATGAGGGGGCGATTATAGGGACCAGTAATTGTGGGTCTTCCGCCTTTACTCTGGGGAAGGTAGAAGCCATTGGAAGTGGCTGAGAATAAATTGAGAGGGGGGGCAAGGGAGGAGCAGAGAGACAATTGTGGGGGTCAGCAATAATCCACGAGAGAGATGAGTCAGCTTATTCTGGGGTTCAGGAGTGGGGAAGTGGGAGATGGGTTGGATTCTAAGCATGTTTCTAAAGATGGACACAATGGGATTTTCTTGCTTTACCAGAGGAGGCCGGGAGTGAGGAATGGAGGGTAACACCAAGGTGCTTGGCCTGAGAGGCTAGAAGGATGGACTTGCATTAGCTGAAATGGGCAAGACTGTGGATAAAACAGAGTGGGAAGGGGTAGACCAGAAGTTCCATTCTGGACACCATTAGATTGACAGACACTTGGACCTCCAGGTGGATTGTGAAAGAGGAAGCTCCCTAACTTGCTGCCATCAGAGTGGCACTGGTATTACAGAAGTCAAAGGTAGAGGTCTGGAACCTTACTTAAAATTATTTTTTGGACCATCAGTCCATTTTTTCCCCCAGGACAATGTTGATGGCTAGTTACAGAAAACACTGTGTCCCACTCCAGGGGTTCATGAAATATGCTATATCATGTCCGTGGATTGTTCTCACATTTGGGGAGTCTGGGACTCCACCGCTTGCCTAACCACCTCTTCAAGCCCCATTCTAACCTTCTAGCCCCTCACCTACTCCCACCCGTGCCTGCAGCAGTAGAGGGCAGACCTCGATTCATCTGCACTGTTTCGTGTGTGTTGGTTCCTTTCTTGCATGTACTCAGAAGGAGGCTAAAGCTTTTCTTTGTCCAGTCCACATCTAGTGCAGAACCTGCCTCTGTGAGTTTCACAACTCAGAATTATTTGTGGTTGATTGTTGCCTACAACATGACCTCTCCATGAGAGAAAGAGCAGGAAATGTCTACCCTCGCTGCAAGAACAATGGACACATTCACAAGCTTCGGAAAGGTGTGTGTGCATTTTTGGACAATGTTTATTATTTTATGGATCACTCTATTGCCCACAGATGTCAGCGCACCAAAGAATTTATTGAGATTCAATCAAGCAGTGATATGTAAGATGTGAGACTGAAACTTATGAAAGAAGCTTTGAGAAGGGTACAGAGCTTCCTCAAACTAGATTTCTGCTCCAGAAACAGCCTGGTTCAGGCTTCCTTCCAAGTGGGCTATGGGGCTAATGCATAAAAGATGGGAGACCTGTATAGTAAGGACACATCTGCCAGTGGAAATGCCCCCAGCTCTCTGCCCTCTGCCACTCGTTTTGGGAGGAGGCCCCAGCTATATTCCTTGCCGCACAGCACTTACAGGCTGTCCCTGCCCTGGCACTTCATGCCTCCCTTCCCCACTCAAACTCTCAGGGCCATCAGAATGCAGCCTCCTCCAGGAAGCCAATGGCTGCATCTGCATGACCCTTTTTTCCTGTAGCTCACAGCTGGTGTGCCCAGCCCACACCACCCTTCATCAAGTGACCCTATGGTAGCACTTGCTTATGGAATCTTTTGCCAATAATTATCAACCAGCCTGTGTCAGGTGTAGCCTTAGTTTCTAGGAAACTGCTGGTCCTGCAATAGAAGTACAAAGTACAACTGAATTTTGTTTTAAAACCCACCAACAGATGTGTAAATTGGTACAACCACTTTGGAGAACCATTTGATAGTATCAGCTAAAGCAGAATATGCCCTATGTCCAGTGCGGGGTGGTAAGTGCTTCATCACTGGCTCCAACATGAATATTGGCTGATATTTTTGTTTAAGTTAAAGAGTAAAATGAAGGAGAAATGGCTACACATATGTTGGAGCTTCACTTATTTGTCAGTGACGTGAGCAACTTCTTTCCTGAATCAGATAATAGTTTTCTGTTTTCTTTTTAAATGTTTTAATTTTTTTTATTTTTCGGTTACAAATAACATCCAATATGATATTAGTTTCAGGTGTATAGCACAGAATAGTTTTCCAATACTGAAGAAATAGTTCCTCAATTTTTTGTGCCAGTAACAATATTACAGCTACAGAGGACACACTTCGGCATTGTTAACATATCTGCATCGTTAACAATTTCTCTATTACTTCCATAAATTTAACTCTAGACAATCAACAAAGGGATAACTCTATGAAGCCCTGATTTGTAGCATTTGTCCATTTCCATGGTATAAAAGCTCCACCATGGCCAGTTCCCTGCTACCAGCATGGGTGGATGTCACTGAATTTGGGTTTAGGAAGAGATGAGTCATATCAATTATGTAGTATTCCCACCACACACATTGTCGTGCGGGGTGACAGGCGGGGTCTCAGCTCCCGCTCCCCACACAAGAACACGGGACATGGGGAGGCCAAAAAGGAACACCCACGGAGCCATAGGTAGGGGAGTCACACCACTATAGTCTCACTGGCGGCTGGATTCACATGACGTGCGACCTGTTGTCCACTTTTCTGCCAACTGACCGACTCCCCTCACTAGCTGTAATCCGCCGTGCTAACTGCAATCCACGCTTACCAGCCACCATCTTCTTGCTAGCCCCCATTTTTTGCTAGCAAAGCCATGCCAGTTATATTAGTGGCCAATGGCTCACTGGTTACAGCTGACGGCCAACTAGCCACAGCTGATGGCCATCCAATCACAGTTGATGGCCATTTACTACCTGAGCCAGCACCTTTCCACATGAGGCCGAGAGCCTGGAAACTGCTCTCTGGGGCTCTGTCCCCACACACATCCAATAGGCGTAAGTCACCTCAAGCGCCACAGGAATGCAAGGGAAGAAGGTCAGAATGGGACAATGTTTTGCTAATTCCTGACAATCCACAGCTCCAGTTCTAGCTCCAGTACAGCTCTGCCAAGGATCCGCAATGCCTCTCCTAGGTATATGCCAACAGAAATGTGTGCATGTGTGCACCAAAAACACAAACAGGAACCTTCACAGGAGCATTACCCATAAACACCCAAGTGTGTCTTAGTGGTAGACGAGACAGATAAATGACTGTACACTAAGCAATGAGAAAGAACCAAGTGGTGCTACCTGCTACGTACGACATGGCTGAATCCCCCAAAGACAATCCTGAGCAAAAGAGCTGGGACACAATAGAAGCACCTCCCACCTGGCTGCACTTATATAAAGCTCAAGATCAGGTCAAATTAGCCTACGGTGTCACAAGATAGGAAAGTCGTCACTTTGGGGAGGAAGGGCAGCGACTGATGGGGGCAAGAGTGGGGCTTCAGGGTGCTGGTATTGTGGGTTCTTTTTCTTGACTTGGCTGGTGATTACATGAGGGTGTTCATTTTGTGATAACCCATCTAGCCTCACAAATGTTAACCCACCTTTCTGTGTGTACACTATGTGTCAGTAACAAGTTTATTTTTAAAAGGCACCAGCATGAAGGCACACATGACTGCAGCCTTACGAGTAGTCTCCTCGGCTACCCCAAGGTGCCATCCTAGCTTGGGATGTATCAGAAATGCTCCTCTGGGAGGCCCTCTGGAACCTGCAGAGCAAAGCTTTCCCAGAAAAATGGCCTCCTGCCTCAAACGCCAACACTCATCAATGGCTGCAGAGAGAAGGGAGGAGGGAGCGGGAAAGAGAAGGGATAGATATTTGTAAACAGACAACAGTTTGGTTACCCAAGTCACAGTGGGATGGGTGTTTGAGCTGGGGCATGGGCTCAGAGAAGGAAGAAAGGCAGGAGGGAGAGAAGAAGGAACAAAGGTGTTTGGCAGACACTGGCCAACACCTGAGCACAATGCAAAGCACTGTTCTGGACTCCGTGTGTGCACAACTCATTAGGCCCACAGCCACACCTGTGACAAAGGTCCTGTGGTCATGCCGCCATCTCACAGACGAGGACGTGAAGCACGGGAGAGCCCTCCAGAATGCCGCAGGCCCAGGGACGATGCTCTCCTCCCCACCCCCCACCACTGCTCCCCTAGAAAAGGAGAGGAGTAGTGTATTCCTGCTGAGAAGGCAGTGCCCAGAAGGGGTCAGAATGTTCTGCCCCAGAATGTTCTGCCAATGCCTTCCCTCCTCCCACACTGGCACTGAGCCCTATGACCCAGGGGCCCTAGCATACTATTGCCAATTAAAATTAGTTGTGTTTAATGACAGGGACATCAAAGGGGCCCACAGAAGGAACAAGGAAACAGACTCAAGTCAAATGTTCCCAGCAGGTGCTGGTACCCTAAGCTGTACTGTCTCATAGAAAGCCCCCATCCCTCCCACCTCTACTCCCCCAGGGCAAG
The DNA here is from genome assembly GCF_964194185.1 of Rhinolophus hipposideros. NCBI lineage: Eukaryota > Metazoa > Chordata > Mammalia > Chiroptera > Rhinolophidae > Rhinolophus > Rhinolophus hipposideros. The sequence goes on from NC_138060.1 coordinate 59,494,688, forward strand.
AACCCACCACCTTGTGACAGACAGGCCAACTCTTCCATACCCTGGGGACCATGGAGTGAGCTCCAGACTAGAAAGGGTCACCATGCCATGTGGGTCTGGCCGCTGAGGCCATGCAATCTCCCGGGCCAGCCTCTCGCTCTCCCAAACCCCTACCAGCTCCTGGAGGAGTAAGGAGCGAGCTTTCATCTTTTCCTTTTGTTGATTAAATTCTGCATCAGGCCAGACCTCAGTCCAGGGCCCAGCTGGAGTTTCAGGAATCAGGGAAGCTGGTGTCAGAAAGCTCAGGGAGCAGCCCGGCTGAGACAGAGGCAGGTGGCCTGGAAGGTGGGGACAGGTCTGCTGCCTGGGCTCCAGGCTTTGTTCTCCTGGGTCCTGGCTCTGCTCTGGGCGGAGACCAGCCATGAGGGCTATGAGACACTGCCCACTGGGAAGGGAAGCAGAGTGCCCTGCTGGGGAACAAGAGTGAGCAGGAATGGGGGCTCTGGGACAAGGAAGCAAACTGGTGGGAGAGAGGAGTTCTGTGGTGCAGGATGTCCACCCACAGTTCCCGTAACAGCTGCTGGTGGCAGTGAAGGGCCATCTCCTTGCTTAATGTCACTCACAGGGATGCTGAAATCACAGGCCAAGGCTGATGGGGCTTGTGGGTTCTGAGGACCCCACACAGCTGTGAGAGAGAGTATGGGATCTCCTCAGAGGAAAGAGGTTTCAGGAAGTGCCTGCTGCCCAGAAGGCCCTCCAGCCTTTCCTGCGCCCAGCCTTCCCTCTTTTCAGAACCCACTCAGGCTGCTAGCTCCTTTGCTCCCCACAGGGGTTGGCACGCAAATTGTCGCTACCATTTGCTAGGTGTAGAAACCAAGGCCGAGTCAGGTCAGCGACCGAGGTCCCCTGATGGGGTTGGTGGTGGGGTGTGCACTGTGGCCACTGGGTGAGGAGCCTCCCCTCTGTGAAAATGTGTGAAGTGGGCTCCCCTCTCAGAGGAGGAGGCAGAACCCGAGGCAGCAGACTGCTCTGAAGCTGGAGGATTTGGCTAAGACTAAGAAAGACGGCAGAACTTCCACCCTCCATGCAAAGGGCGCAGGAAGGAACCTAGAAGAAAAAATGCCCTGGAGAACCTTCCGGGGAAACGTTTAAGGCCTGTTGCAGCCCTAGAAAGGGAAAGACAGAAAGGTGAGAGAAGGACGTTGGCCTGTCCTCTAGAAGTAACAGGAGCAGGCACAGGTGTTTGGGTTCTGGAAGAGTGTGTCTGTGCCAGGAAACGGCTCTCCAGTAGGCTGCACTAATGCACCCCCCTGCCCTGCCCACCCCAGGCAGGAACAAGGGAGCCCCTGTAAGTTTTTCTACCTCCCTACCCCCTGCAGTACCCTTGTGGGATGGGTGGGAGAAAGGCCCAAAGTTAGGGAGGCGTGATCTCAGACGGGGGCAGTCACCTGGCTCTTGAGGATGACATAAACCAGCCACGAGATGAATGGCAGCATCCAGCTTCCAACAGTGTGCCTGAGCCGTAGGCGTGACATTGCTAGTTCACCAATTTGAATCTCAGTTTTCTCATCTCTAAAATGGGAGTAATAATCTCCCAAAGCTGTGGTGAGGATTAGATAATTCATGTAAAAAAAAAAAAAAAAACAACTTAGCATAGTGTCTGGCCCACTAAAGAATTGCTGGTTCCAGTCTTCCTTTCTGCTCTGCCTGCCACCCCTCAAAGCTACATACTGCTCGCTTGTTATCATCACTTGACACATGATAAGTGATTGAATGAAAGAATTAGAGAAAGGAGGCAGGAAGGAGGTGGGGAAGACAGGTGGGGTAGGAGGGAGGTGAGAAAGAGGAATACTAGTCAATACAGATACCACTCCCAAATTCCTCAGAGCCTCTCTTGGGGTTAGGGTGACCTAGGAATCGAGGTCCAGGGCTCTTACCCATGTCCCCAACCTCCTTCCACCCCACCGCACTGCTCCCTATCCCAGGGCCCTCTGTCAAAGGCCTGCAAACTTCTCTGAGCTTGCCAAGGACTTGTGGGGGTTCTTAGTGAGAGCCAGCGCTGCCTCACCCATGAAGCAGGAAAGTTCTTGAAGTTCGCAGACATCTCTGAGCCTGCAGGGGTACACGTGTCTTCTCCTCTGTAGTGACCCTCTCATACCCCAGAGGGACTAGGGCTTGAGTGAATAGGTGTTAGAAAGTTTGGGGTCTGTTTTGTGAAGTGTTCAATAACTCTGTTGTTTTCTCTCTCTCTCTCTCTCTCTCTCTCTCTCTCTCTCTCTCTCTCTCTCTCTCTCTCTCTCTCTCTCTCTCTCCCCCTTCTCTTCCCCCAACCTGTCCCCCTTTCTCTCTCTCTCTCAAATAAATCAGAAGCCCTTCCTAAAAGTCAGAGGGCTGTAGGACCCAGGAAGCTGCTTTCCCCCTGGGAAGAGCAGTTGCAAGTTGTCTCTAGGCAAGCAAGCAGAGGTCCTGTTCCAGAGTGCTCGACTGAGGGGCTGGAGGCTCAGGCAACCAGGGTTCAGTGCTGATAGAAGTGTTCAGAAAGGCTTTAACTCCTAAAAATAAAAATCTGAGGGGTCTCTCCAGCTCACTAGGCCCCTGAAGGTAGAGGAGGGACCATAGCAACAGGCCTCCCTGCTCTCCTTCCCTGGGGCTCAGACACAGCCTAAGGGCTCCTGCCATCCATTCACTCAACCAACCTTTAAGCACTGGGCTGGGGCAGGATATACCAGTGAATACAACAAAAGTCCCTTAATTCCTGGAACTGACATGCAGGGGGCAGTGAGGTATGAATAGACAGGTAACATAAACATCCTAGGCCACTCGGAAACATGATTGGAACTGTTAAAAGATAAACTGAGGCATTTAACATTTTTAAGAATTTATTTGAGGGAGGGAGATGCGGGTAAGGGGGGATCAAATATATGGTGATGGAAGGAGAACTGACTCTGGGTGGTGAACACACGATGGGATTTATAGATGATGTAATACAGAATTATACACCTGAAATTATGTAATTTCATTAACAATTGTCACCCCAATAAATTTTTTAAAATCTTCATTTATAACAGAAAAAAATAAATAAATAAAAAATAATAAAATTTTAAAAAATAAGAATTTATTTGAGCAAAAATGGATTTGAATTGGGCAATGCCAAGCCAGAAGTGGTTAGGAGTACTCCAATAGGAGCCAGGGGAAAGACTGACAAGAGAAAGTGCGGGAGCAAAGAAGGAAGTCATTGATGGGCTGTACATAAAATTTAGTCAGCTGTTTGTGACTGGTTGTCCTTAACATTTTGAATTCTTGACCTCGAGGCATTTACAGGCTTAGATTTGGGTTTGCTTACGTAGGCCACAGCAGTCTAGTGGCCTTTTGTTTCATTAATTTCACCCAGCTGCCCCCAGGGCTTCCCTCAGCCAGGTTCAGAACCGCCTTCCAGGCTCAGGACATCCTGGATGGTGGAGTGAGTCCTCGGGCTCACAGCTGTCGGTGTGGCAGCAGGCTGGAATCCCTCACCCTCGCTTCTCACTCACTCTGTGCTTGTGTCATTAGAGCAGGCTGAGGACCCACCCTGCCCTGAATTCAGAGTCCCAGTGTATTTGAGCTGCAAGGCTGAGGGGACTGTGCCGTGTGTGTGTTTACTGACCTGGCAGCCACAATTCCTGCAAAGCCCATCTGGGGGGTTAGGAAAGCTGTGGGACTGAGGAAAGTCCAGCTCAGCCCCATGGGTGGGACTAAGGTGCCCTCTAGAGGTGCAGAGCTGGGACTCCTCTCCATCCCTCACTCCAAACCCCTGCACCCCAACATGCTCGGGTCAGCCTCTGCTAATGACAAAGACACTGCCTTCATCATGGCCTGGAAGGACCTCAAAGAGCATTCCCCTTGTTTTACAGGGGAAACTGGGGTTCCGGAAAGAGAATCTACTTGTCCCAAAATGGGTAAAAAAAAAAATGGGTATATTTTTTTAAATCAACTTTTCATTCTGGCTTAGTTTTAGATTTAGAGTAGAATTACAAAGATAGTTCAGAGATTTCCCATACACCCCTCTTCCAGCCTCCCCCATAGTTCCCATCCTACATTACCATGGCACACACGTCAAAACTGAAGAGCTTTACTAACAAATGTCACCCCAATAAATTAAAAAAAAAACTGAATTGCTGACAGAGGTGTGTTACTAGTAAGTAAACTCCAGACTCTGTCTGGATACCACCCATTTGTCCACTGATGTCCTCTTTCTCTTCCATGATCTCATCCAGGACACCATGTTGCGTTTAGTTGTCATGTCTCCCCACTCTCCTCGGATCTGTAAGTTTTTGAGTCTTTCTGGGTTCGTCATGACCTTAGCAGCCTTGAAGTCCTGGTCTGGTTCTATAGACTGTCCTCCAGGCTGAGTGGGTCTGATGTGTGTCTCGTGATTCGACTACGGATGTGGGTTTTGGGTAAGAACACCACAGAGGTGGGGCGTTCTTCTCATCGTATCCTATCGGGGGTGGGTGACCGCCACACAACATCGCTGGTGCTCTTCACCTTCTCATCACTTGGTTAAGTGGTATCTTTAGGCTACTCCACCAAAAAGTTACTGTTTTTCCCTTTCTCCACTGTATTCCTTGGAAGTGAGTCTAGCCCACCCGGAAGGAGGATGATGGGGGCTAAACAAAGTCTCACCTCCTACAGGAGGGAATATCCACATATGTTATTTGGAATTATTATGTAAAAAGGATTTGTAAAAAGGATTTGTCTTTCTCTCCTTTAATCCTTTGTTTATATCAGCATGAATTCATGTATGTTTATTTTATACTTAGGGCTATAATCCAATATTAGGTTATTTACTTTGTGGCTCAAATTGTTCCAGCTTTGGCCACCAGGAGCTCTTTTTATTTTTTATTTTTTTATGATTTTATTGGGAACAGGACTTTATTGGGGAACAATGTGTGCTTCCAGGACTTTTTTCCAAGTCAAGTCGTTGTCCTTTCAGTCTTAGTTGTGGAGGGCGCAGCTCAGCTCCAGGTCCAGTTGCCGTTTCTAGTTGCAGGGGGCACAGCCCACCATCCCTTGTGGGAGTCGAACCGGCAACCTTGTGGTTGAGAGACTGTGCTCCAACTGACTGAGCCATCCAGGAGCTCAGCAGCAGCTCAGCTCAAGGTGCCAGTGTTCAACCTTAGTTGCAGGGGGCGGAGCCCACCATCCCTTGCAGGAGTCGAGTTGAGAGCCCACTAGCCCATGTAGGAATCGAACATGCAGCCTTCGGTGTTAGGAGCACAGAGCTCCAACCATCTGAGCCACTGGGCCGGCACCACCCAGAGCTCTTTCAGGTTGGTTCCTGCAGCTCTTTGACATGCCCCCATCCTTCTGGGTTTTTTTAAGCACTTCCTATCTTTCTGACACTACAAGATGCTCCAGGCTGATCTTATGTTTTCTCCGTCTGGGCCTAGAACCAGCCTTTTCACCAGGGAGCCTTCTTCCTTTTATTGGAGAATGGTATTTAGAAACCAAAATCTGAGCACTGGGTGTGTATGTTGGTACTGGGCCTTCTGGGCAGACAGAGCCAGGTAAGAAATGGACAGGTAGTATATGTAAATTACACACTGTCGTGCGGGGCGGCCTGCAGGGTCTCTACTCTTGCTCCCCACAGAAGAATGCAGGATATGGTGAGGCCAAAAAGGAACACCCACGGAGCCATAGGTAGGGGAGTCATACCACTATAGTCTCACTGGAGGTTGGATTCACCCGACGTGCGACCTGCTGTCTGCTTTTCTGCCAACTGACAGACTCCCACTCCCCAGCGCAGCCACGGCATTTATATCAGTGACCAATTGGCTAATCGGCTACAGCTGACGGCCAACTAGCTACAGCCGATGGCCATACAATCACAGTTGATGGCCATTTATTACCTGAGCCAGCACCTTTCCACGTGAGGCCAAGACCCTGGAAACTGCTCTCTGGGGCTCTGTCCCCACACTCCACCCCTACAGGGTCTCTCCTCACAATCTACGTACGTGACAAGCGTCTTCCACAAGGGGCCCTGTGCGAGGAGCCTGGAGGTGAAAGCAATATCCTGGACACAGCCAGCGTTCTCACATATTCTCGACAGCGGCTGGTCGAGACACAAAAGCAAACATCTGCCAGTTCCACTACATGGTGGTACGTTTCCAAGCAAACAGTCAAGCGGTCCATTAAATTAGGGATGGAAGGCAATCCCCATAGTCCATAGTCATTCGCCAGGGCTGTCCTGGGGGTGAGGGACGACCTTGACCTCACTCTCATCTCCCACGGAGGACTCAGCAAGCGTTTCCTCCTGGGACTACAAGTCCTGCATCCGGGCTGCCTCAGCAAGCACTTCCCAGCTCACAGGGCCGCAAGGACCTTCGCTTTCTCCGGCCTCTGCTGGTTGGGGAACCGTCCACGTCTTCCCTCCACGGGGGTCCACCTCTCCGGGAGCTGCTCCTCCTGGTCTTCCTGAGACTGAGTGTTCACGCGCAAACTGCTCCACCGCCCTTGGGAGAGCTTTGGCCAGCACCATACCCTGCTCGCTGCGCCATGTGTCATGCAGGGCAGCCTACAGGGTTTCTGGTTCCGCTCCCCACATAAGAACGCAGGATATGGTGAGGCCAAAAAGGAACACCCACGGAGCCATAAGTAGGGAGTCACACCACTATATTCTCGCTGGCGGCTGGGTTGGAGACACAGGAAGCAGGAGCCACACGATCCACAATCCACACTCCGCCACATATACACACACATATTTACATTGTTCCTGTCTCTCTCCATCTGTGTATATGTTGAGTTTCATACTGATGTCTTCAGCTCCTCCAGACTGGTTCTAGCTTTCTTTTCTTGAGTATCTGTAGCTTCCCTGTCCTATGGTGTGAACAACCTGGCTCACCTTCTGTCATCCATTTACTTATTGGTTCAACCCCAGCACACCTGTGAAGCAATATAAAAATCAGTCACCTGTACCCCTCTAGGGGAACAAACTTACCAATTAGGGTTATGATATTTACAGCTGCCTTCATCTTTAGCCTTACAATTTCCGGGCGGAACCCTGCTTTCCAGAGTTATTTAGATCGGCCCCTTCTTCCCCAACCCCTTCAGTGCAGTTACGTCATGCATTTGTACGAAGTTTGTGCAAATTACCAGCGCATTGCCTCCCAGCTCTAAATGTACCCTTTCATGCATGCTCTGATATGGAATTCAAGTGTTTGTACTCTGGAGGGCTCACGATGGTAAACTTACCAGTAGAGGGTGCTGGAGGAACATTGCAGGAGGAAGGGGCCCTCCTGCCATTTCCAGTGTGGGGCAGGGAATGGCAGGATGGGTGTCAGGATAAGCAGTCTGGGCTGCAATTTTGCTGCCTGGATCTGGTGATAACCTTTTCTGCAGCCCTCCCCATACACGATCCAGAGCCCCGCACAGGCTCTGTGCTCTGGCTGGCCTGCAGTGTGCTGGCACTCAGATTCCCTGCTCAAGACACTGCATGGCCTGCCCACAGGGCCTGTGGCCCCGAGGGTCACATACTCCCCTGTGCCAACCTCCATGTGGCTCCACTCAAGTACTCAGAAGGCCTGGCACCCATGAAAGTCTCTGCTATCCTCTGGGCTGACGACACCTTTCTCAAAGAGACCTGACCCCCTTCCAAGTCTGCCCTTCCTTAAGCACTCTCCCTCAGCCCTGCTGTACCATAGTTTCCTTACATAGTTACTCCTGTTCAGAGTCCTTTATTGGTTCCTCTGCTGCTCTAAGAACACTGCCGCTGGGCAAGGTTAGCCTCAGCCCCAGAAGAATGTGTCCTAATTTAATAAAACAGCGCAATTATGGCACTTTGGGACCAAGGACAGTGGTCCCAACTCAGAGAGTGGTCTGTGCCCCTGGGCCAATGGCAGCTGGTTAGCTTCCCCCTCCCAACTCCCAGCCTTGAGTGTTCACTTGGAACTTGGCTCTGGGAGCACTGACCAGGGATCCCACCTGGTGCCTGATCCCTCCTGGTGGCTCTCCCTGGCTTTCCTGAGTGGCAGTGAGAGTGTGTCTGATGTCACTGGACCAGGTGAGCTTCTCCTGCAGGTTGGTCTCGGGACAGGCCGACCACAGCCTCAGCCATAAGGGGACAAGGACCCATAAAGAAACCAGGGTCAAGGGCAACTCAGTTCCAAATAAGTTTTCTCTCACTTGAGTCCAGTGTGTTTTCTGCTTCCTGTCCTAGCCATGGCACCCTTTGCTCAGAGATGCTCATCGTAGCAGATGGAAAGGTAGGTAACATGCACGCTCCCAAGCCCGAGAGTGAAACACCCTCTAGTGCCACAGCCAGGACAGCTCATGGCCATAGTGCAGCCACGGGCAGTCTCAGGACCCTAAGGAAAGGCCTGAGTCAGGGGACCAGGACCGGCCAACAGCACAGTCTGGAGTCCTTAAAGAGACTCTGTAATCCTTCCCTCATCTTATGTCTTTGTATTTTCAATTTATTATAAGATACTTAAAATATACACAAATACAGAAAGATTGAACAATCTGACTCAACTTCCAGCTTAAGTAATGGAATACGGTCAATATAGACAATGCCCCCATGTGCCCCCTCCGTGATCACGTCCGCCCTCCTTTAGTTTATAAATTTCCTTATGTTTTAGTACAAGTGAGGGATTCCCAAAGTGACATACAGTATGGTGTTGGGGTTCTGTCCATCATATAAGTGGGGCCATACTGTGTATATTCTCCAGCAACCTGAATTCTTTGCTCAATACTGGGATTATGAGATATGTCCATGTTGATGTATGTAGCTCTAGTTCAGAGGTCAGCAAGCCTCTTTCAGTAAAGGACCAGATGATAAATATATTAGGCTTTATGGACCAAGAGGCAAAATTGAGGATATTATGTTAGTATTTAAATAAGAAGAGGGGAGGCCAATTTCCACAAAACTTTTATTGATGAAATTCAGAGTATAATCGTAATAATTGAATACAGTTTTTTTTTGTTTGTTTTTTGGTTTTTCGTTTTTGTTTTTGTAATACAAGTCTAATAACAAGAAGAATGGAATGCTTTGGGGGGAATAACATCAAAGTTAGTGTTCCCTTTCTATTGCAAATGTTCATGTTTATAAACCATTCATTGATTTATAAAATTTCCCTGTACATTGATTAACCTCTTTTTAGTTAAAATGTGTTGAAAATAACTTCTCCCATTTTGTGCCTTCTTTTTTCCATTTTTGAATGTCTTACAAGGCAAAAATTTAAGTCAAATGTATGGCTCTTCTTCTTTTTGTGTCTTGTTTGAGTATGTACTTCAAAAAGTTTAAAAGTTTGCTTTGTATAGTGGGTTCTTCATCCACAGGCAATTAAGGTTGGGATGTATTTGAATTTATTGGATAATCTATTGTCCTGCAAAATTTTGTTGACAACTCCACCTTTTCCTAACAACTTTCAGTACTATCTTTTTCATATATCATATTTCTAGGTATGGGAGGGTTCATTTCGGGGCTTTCTATTCTACTTCATTAGACAATTTGTGTACACTGTTTTGATTACTATAGTGAGTATTTTTTTAAGGTGTTGATATGTAGTAGGGAGAATTCCTGCCCCAACTGGTTTAAAACTATCTTGATTATTTTGGCCCTTTCTTCTGTACAAATTTTAGAATCAAACTTGTCAAGTTCTATGAAAAATCCTGTCAGAGTTTTGATTGAAATTGCATTGACCTTTTAGACTAATTTGGGAAAAATTGTCATTTTTATATTGAATCATCTGGCCCGTGTGCATTGTATAGTTCTCCTTTGGGGAGAGATTTGGGTCTTTTTTAAATGTTTTTTTATAAAATTGTATAATTTTTCCATAAAATCCTTCAACATCTTTCATTAGATTTATTCCTAGGTCCCTCAATTTTTCATCATTATTATTGCCGTGTTAAGTGTCACTTGAAAAATGTTTTGTTTTCTAATTATTTGTTGGTGCTGTATAGAAATGCACCTAATTTTAGTCTATGCACCTTCTGTCCAGAAAAGTTGGTGAACTCTTAATAATTCTCATTGTTTATCTCTAGATTCTTTGGGGAATTTTTTCCTATGGGAACAGTTATACTGTCCATGAATAATGTTGGTTTTTCTTTCTCCCTTTCCAATCCCTATAACCATTTCTTTTAATAACTTATTGAGCTGCCTAGGACCTCCATTACAACATTGAATAGAGGTTCACATGTTAAATGACGACAAGTACACTTGTCTCATTTCTGATTTTTAAGGGTAAGCTTCTACTGTTTCACTTGGTGGAATAATTGTGCTGTAGGTTTTTATTAGATACTATATCAGGCAAAGTATTCTATTCCTACTTTGTTAAGAATTTTTTCTTTTTGTCTTGCATGGATAGTGGGTTTTTCTGAATACTGTTTTTTATTTGTTTTTATTCCCTTCTATTTTGAAGATTATGTGTTAACATGGTGAATTGCAATAGTATTTTTTCTTTTGAAACATTCTAGCATAAATGCAACTTGGTCCGATAATTACTAGATTAACTTTGCTGGGTTTTTTATGGTGGTGGCAGAGGTGGGGTGTTATAACTTAAGTTCTTAGGTGATGTTGGCCTATCATTTGTTCTTGGTTGTTTTTGAATCAAAGTAATGCTGTACCAATAAAACGAATTATCAGTGTAACTTACTTTTCTAAGACATGTACAAAAATTGTGTAAGATTGGAATTATTTTTTCGTGGAATGCTTTCCAGAATTCACCTAGAACAATCTAGATCACATAACCTAGACCCAGTTTTTGTGGTTTTCTTTAATAACTATAGGAATATTCTGATGTTAAATCAATTTTAACGTTCTATAATTTTTAGAAAACAAAAATTCTTCTAGGTTTTGTTTTATTTATTTTACATAATAAGTATTTATTTTATTTAAATTTATTGTTATAAAGATCTCCAAAGTAGAAAGCAAGACATATATTTGTCACACATGTAACTGAAAAAGAACCAACATGGAAATTTTATTTTCAAAATTCCAATAAACCAATAAAGGAAAGCTAAACAACCCAGTTTTTTAAATGAAGGAGAGACTTGACCAAGTAATTACACAAATGAGAATATCCAAATCATTCAAGATTATGAAATGGTGCTCCACTTCAACAGTCATCAGGGAAACAAATTTAAATCACAATAAGATACCTCTACGTGCCCACTAGAAAGGCTATATTTTGAGAGTAACAATACCAAGTGTTGGTGAGGATTGGAGCAGTTGAAACGCTCATACACTGCTGGAGGTATTATCACTTTCAAAAACTGGTGTATCTAACATGTGCGTACCCTATGGCCGAGCACTTCCACTCTTAGTTCTATTTCCAACAAAGGCATATGAAAGTGCACAAAAACATGTCTATGTATATGCATAACCCCATTATTCATAATAAGCCCAAACTGGAAACAACCCACATGGGCCATAACAGCAGTATGGATCAATATATTGCAGTTTCCATTGAGTGCAATTTTCAGGATTGGGAATGAATAAATTACTGCAACATGGAAGAACATGGATGAATCTCATATACATACTATTGAGTAAAAGAAGTGCTGAAAGATTGACTGAGGCACGTTAACATTTTTCAAGAGTGTATTTGAGCATACATCCATTTGAATCAGGCAGCACCAAAGCAAAAGTGGCTAGGTGTGCCCCATGGACAGGAGCTGAGGCACAGGCTTTCACATAGAGGACACAGAATCTCAGCAAGGGAATGATTTAACTGTCCATAGCTTCAACAGTTGCCCTCTTTGGGAAAGCTCAGTTGGCTGTTTGTGATTGGTTGTTCTTAAGTTTCATTTCCTCGGAGTCCAGAGTGTGGACTCTGGCCTAGTTTTCAGTTCACTTAGGTCGGCTTCCAGGGCATGAGAGCCACCTCCGTCTAATGGACTCCTTTTTAATTGCTTTACCAGAAGCAAGACTCGAAAAATAAATACAGGCTTATGCTATTTATGTAACATTTTTTAAAGACAAAATTAAAATATAGGTTAGAGTTGCATGCACAGTGGCAATTATTACACCGGAGTTCGGAGAATGGTTACTTCTAGAGAAGCGGAGAGAGTTTTGATAGGAAGGGACACCTGGGGGCTTTATAATTATTCGTTATGTTGAGTATATGTGTTTTACACACTCTTCTGTCTGTATGTTGCATAAAACATTTTCGAAAACAAAGTGCACATCTTAGAAGTCAGGATAGACAGATATGAAAGGGATAAAAATATGTATTGTTCAAAACACAACAGGCCCAAATTGGAATCTCTCCATAGCACAAAAGCAAGACAACTTAGTTACAGTGTTGGCTCTCCCAGAAATGTTATCTTAAACTAGTCAGTCAGGAACTGCCTGATCAGCACTAGTCAGGTAATCTGCCTGATAAACCTCTGCCGTTCCTGAAAGGAAAGTAACCTGGCAATAGCCAACCCATTTTTGTTTTTGTTTTTGTTTTCCTAATGTAAAATCCTTGCTCTTGCTCCCTCCTGCCTATAAAAGCTTTTCATTTTCACAGCTCCTGGGAGTTCCTTTCTATCTGCTAGATTGGATGCTGCCCAATTCATAAATTGCTGAATAAAGCCAATGAGATCTTTAAAACACACTTAGTTGAATTTTGTTTTTTAACGGTACCCATACCTGTTTTCTTAAAATGTGGTCTATAAAGGAGATATTTTAGCTGTATTTAGGACCACAAGTGTGACTACAGATTTAAAAGGTTTAAAGGAGGATGAATAAATATATCAGGAATGACTTTCCAGGAGCCAGTAACAGGTGATGTGGGGGATGTCCGTGGTGAAACTCTGGGCCATTCCCACTTCTCAATTTCCCTAACTAAACACATACTTTTCACTCCCTCTGCAGTGCTTTATTCTTTCTTCAATCAGCCAAGAATATGGTTAAATCCTTTTTCTTTAACCCTGTTTAATTGTTCTCATTTTCATTTTAAAAATGTACTGTGGAAAAAATGTTTCTTTTCATTGTTCTGTGGAATAGTCATATATTCAGATTGTTTGTTCTACTTGAAGACAACGTCAAGAAATTCACAGGAGCTGGAGATGCTCAATTTCACGCAAGAGTGGGATTAATGTCAAGGAGATGTTTTAATCTTTGGCTTCGCTCACTTAAATCTAGAACCAGTGAGACCGTGGGTGACCTTGTGGAGGGCTCAGTCAGCCCAGGGCCACTTCACTGCAGGTCAGCTCATCCCTGCTTTTTCCTTTTCCCTTTGCCAGGGTGCTTGGAGTATATTTTGTGGGGTAAAGCATAAAAACCCTAAAACTTGGGAATAATTTGAAATATTATTTGTTCCTGTTATGCAGCTTTTGTTTCTAAGTGCAACACTTGAAATGGAGGGAACGTGACCGTTCTCACATGTCTGCCTTGGTCTCCGAATAGGGCACCTTCGCTCTGAAGGCAGAGCAAAGAATTAGGGCTACAGCAGAGGAGGGAGTGCCCTGCACGCCTTTCTGCACCTCCCTGCCCACTTGCTCACCCTCGCCGCACGTCCTCTGCCCAGCTAACCCCCACTGCACCATGCATTCTCAGGAGACTTGTAGTGTCCTGCCCACCTGGTCTGCCTATAGCCCTGAGTGGTCTGACAGCCAGGGGTATGAAATCCCCCAACTAAAATAATCATATTTGGCAGAAGAAAACAAACACCAAGACACACAGGTAAATCTGAATGTCAGATGAGCAGCCAATCAATTTCTTGTGTAAGATAGTAATTTTCATGTAAAATACAATACTAAAAATAGTATTTGTTATCTGAAATTCAAATTAAACTAAAGTTCAAGTTCAAACAAAACCCTTAACCACTTTCTTTATTGGAGTCTCACACTTGGACCTATTTTGCACCTATCCCAATCACCCCTGGGCCACTAGGCAAGTCCACTCCAGCCCTAGCTCAATGGGAAGACAACAGCCTGAGCAGACAGGCCGGAAAGCAGTGATCATAATGTGAAATCAGATTTCATCATTCCCCTACCCAAAACTCTTCAGTGGTTCCCCATCACACTTGAAATAAAATCCTACAAGGCGCTGCAGCCCTCGGCTGCTTCTCCAACCTCATCTACTCCTTCCCCCTCACTTGATTCTAGCCGTATTGGTTTCCCCGCTCCTCCTCAAACATGCCAGGCCTGCTTCTAGCTCAGAGCATTTGCACTGGCTGTTCCCTCTGATCTGAATGTGCACCCCCCACACCCCTTCATATAGTATACTTGACCCACTCTTTCCCTTCGGGCAGTTCTTGGTTCAAATGTCATCTCACCTGGCAGCCTTCTCTAATGCCGCTGAAACAAGAAGGAAAGTGTCATCTTGTTCAGTCTCAGTTGGGGAACGTGTGCCTCAGGGGTTCACATTTTTCACCACCCTGTGCATGACCCAAACTTTCAGCGATGGCCTCTTCCCAGCAGCAGGCCTGGGATCCAGCCCAGTGTTCGGAGTGACGGTGAGTGTCCAGCAGAGCCCTGACCCTGTCCAAGGAGAATGGACTCTGGGTTGGAAAATGAGAGTGGAGGGACGTGCCACAACCATTCCCCACGAGGAAGGGAGTGACAGAACCCTGCGGCGCCATTGCCAGGTAAGAGGCAGTGAAGCAATCTCGTGTTTATGCTTATAAATATCCATTTCCAGAGTGGATGGGTCTCTGTGAGAGTTCAAGGTATTCCAAACGAGATCCTGGAAATTGTTTTTGTCAAGCTTGAGAGACCAGCACTGGCTTACAAGCCTTTCTCTGCACTAGGCATGCAGAGCATCCCTCCACATAAGAGGGACCATTTCATCTTCAAAAAGCCTGAAGGGACTTGTCCACTGTCCCACAGCTTGTCAGAGCCCCAGACCAAAGAGCCCCTGACTTCCAGCCCAGATTCTCTCCCCTTCACCCTCATTCCCTTTAGAAATCTCTTAATCTGCCCTGAAGTTGGCAGTGGATGGAAGGAGCTGAGAGAAAGAGGTTGAAAGAAACAGATTAAGAGGGCCCCCCAGGGGAGAACGAGTGGCTCAGTTGGTTAGAGCCCAGGCTCTGGGCAACAGGGCTGCTGTTTCGATTCCCACATAGGCCAGCGAGCTGATCCCTCCACAACTAGAATGAAGTCAATTAGCTGTCGCTGAGCTCCCAGTGGTCAGATGGCTCAGTTGGTTGGAGCGCATCCTCTCAACCACAAGGTTGCCGGTTCAACTCTCGCAAGGGATGGTGGGCTGCGCCCTCTGCAACTAACAACGGTGACTGGACCTGGAGCTGAGCTGCGCCCTCCACAACTAAGATTGAAAGGACAACAACTTGACTTGGATGGAGCTGATGAGAGTCCTAGGGAAAACACACAACTGTTTTCCAATAAAAAGTCCTGGAAATACACACTGTTCCCAATAAAGTCCTGTTCCCCTTCCCCAATAAAATCTTAAAAATAGAAAAAGAGAGGGCTCCCCAAATCTAGTTAATTTATGATCTGAGCAAAATATGTTGAGAAACAAAATTGGAGGAGGGAGGGCAGACTTCCAGTTAGGGTCCCCCTCCCCCATGTAGGAGCTAAACTTGGGAGCAACAACGAGGGCAGGAAGGAGGTGGCTTGGTGAGATTGCCCAATGCTGCCCCTGCCAAGCCCTCCCTTCCTCTGACTCCTTTTCTTTTCCTCCCTCCCTGTCTTTCCTCTCTCCTATTCACTCTGCCCCCTCCCACTTCCTCCCAGACCCCTCTGGCCTTCCCTGTGGCCCACTGCTCAGACTGCCAGCATCTGACCCAGCTGGTGGACGTGACCAGGCAAATCTAGGACTGACTCGCCCCAAGAACAGCTTCTGCCACAGCCTTGCAGCGGAAGCAGACACCTCTGGCTCTGGGTCTGTCCCCCTCCTGTGTGATTGCTGACCAGGATCTCCTGGGTTTCCCTTCCCCTTAACCTCCCAGGGTGGCCTCCACCATAACCACTTGGGGGAGTTTTGTAAAAATGCTGACACTTCGAGACCAATTCAATGAGACCTTCTGGGGCTGGGACAAGTAGTGTCCCTGTGATCCCTGAGGACAGCTGCTGGGACGGATATGAGCACTGGGCTCGCTTCAGTCCTGCCCAACTGTGTGCGTTTCCCTAGGCTTTGGCATGCCCTGTCACCACCCCAGAAAGCCAGAATTCTCTGGAGAATCAGGTAAATGATGTTACTCGTGATAGTTAGAAGGAAGACAGTTTGCCTACATTAATTTAAATGTGACAAACTTTCCCATATTCTTAAACATTTGTGTTCAAATAGTTATATCCTTTAGGAACGCAGAGTTTTTCAATTAGAATATTCTTATCAGAGGAATAGGCCAAAGGTTCCCTTTACATTATTCATCAAGGCCCGGCTATTTGGGTATCTTTCAGAATCTCCTTGCTCAATTACTTCCAAGGGTGGTTTTAATTCAACAGAACAGGCTATGACATTTTCCCACAAGATTTCTTTCACAGCAGACCAGATAGTAAGACAGATTCTTTGTTTCAAATTCTCTGGTCACCACTTCCTCTGAACTGGCTCTAATATTGATGCAGGAACTGGAGGGGGAGGTTTCTTTCTCCAGCAGCAGTTAGGAGGCGGTGCAGGGCAGTGGAGTGGACAACCGAGCAACTCGCAGTTGAGAGGCAACCATGTGAGGGAGGGAGCACAGGTGCTCTGAATGAGGCAGACATGAGGACAGGCACAGGGCTGGAAGGGCAGGGATGTTCAGAGGATGGTAGGGAGTGAGGGCTGTTGTTTAGGATGTAGGTATGAATATGGGCTTGGAGGAGGATGAGCTGGGCAGGGCTGAGGCTGATAGAAAGGCAGGGGTGTCCTGTGAGGGGTCCCAAGGCCATGCTAAGCAGCACTGTGGGAGGGAAGTGGCTACAGCCGCACTGGAGGGGCCAGGAGGCCAGGACAGAGGCTACTGTGTGGCCTGAATTAAGATAAGACTGTCTATACTATTTGGCAGTAAGAAAAGATGAAATAGGAACATTTGTGACAACATGGATGGATCTTGAGAGTATAATACTAAGCGAAATAAGTCAGACAGAAAAAGCAGAGAACCCTATGATTTCACTGATATGTGGTATATAAACCAGAAACAACAAAAGAACAAGACAAACAAATGAGAAACAAAAACTCATAGACACAGACAATAGTTTAGTGGTTACCAGAGGGTAAATGGGGTGGGGGGAGGGAGATGAGGATAAGGGGGATCAAATATATGGTGATGGAAGGAGAACTGACTCTGGGTGGTGAACAGACAATGGGATTTATAGATGATGTAATACAGAATTGTACACCTGAAATTATGTAATTTTACTAACAATTGTCACCCCAATAAATTAAAAAAAAATAAGTCTGTCTGGCTGGAGGACTCACTGAGGTGGGGCTTTCCTCTTGGGAGGGAGTCATCAACACAGGTCAGTGTCTGGCTGTCCGTGGATTTGGGGCCCTGGGGCACAGACACCCAGAGTCTTGCCCACCCTCCCTGCTGCTCCTGTCTCCTTCCTCCTTCTTGAGCCTCTCCTTGAGGAAGTGGGGGACAGTGAAGCACCTTGGGACATAGCCAGTGGTCTCTCACCCACACGGGGACCTTGTAGCCTCATCTCCTGGGTGCAGGGACTGCACCAGCTTCTGTCACCTTGGACAGCTCAGTGTGAATACCCACCTACAGAGACTGGGTGCGAGAAGGAAGGAAAGAGCGTCTCTCCTCCCTGATCGTGAGCACAGCAGCTCAATGGGTAAGGATTTTCAAATGTTAGAACTAGAAAGAGCAACCATAGCCTCTCTCCACCATTTACAGGGGCGTCTGAGATTTAAAAAAGAAAAAGGTGTGTTCCAGGCTAAGGGGAGGGAACAGCAGAGCCAGACTGAGATCCACTCCTCCTGAAGGGTCTGAAGCTCTCCTTGAGTAATATTTTCATAAATAACACTATGCATTCCATGTCTTTTGAAATTCCCCATGGAGCCTGGTGCTGTCCTCTGAACGTGGAGCCAGGCTCAACTGACCTTTGTCCTTGGGCAAACGTCTGGTCCACATGCCCAGTCCGGGTATAGAGGTGAGCAGGTGTGAGCCTGAGTTCTCTAAAGTGGGAGACCTCATGACCTGCTGGAGACCAGTCAGAGCCCAGGAGACCCTGAAACAGCAAGCCCACCACAGAAGTAACAATGCATCACGACATGAAGGTGTGGCAGCAAGTGTTTCAGGAATTAATTCAGGAGGTGAAACCATGGCACACATGGACGCTGAAACTAGATGAAAGCCTCATGCCCAACACCCTGCAGCCAGGATGGACACAGTACCAGCAGTGGGTCTTTGCCAGGTGAGTGGGGAATGAAACAGGGTGTATTCCAGAAAATTCTTCATTACTGTGTATACTTGTCACTTTTCTTGTTCCATTCCATGTTTGTAAACTGAAGATTAGAGAAAGTAAAATGCCCATCACCCGAGAACTTTTAGCTTCGTTAAAGATTGTTTTCCTTAATACAATGAACCCCCCACACAATAGCAGGACTGGGCGCCGGTGTGGGCTAACACTTCGATACAGAGAAATCAGGGTGTGGGGGGTGAGGGTGAAGGGCAGTGAGGCAAAGAGAAGGGGAGGAATGACAGCACAGGAGACCTGCCTTGGGGTCCAGGAGGGAAGGGCCTTGTGAATTGAGGAGACCCCTTCAGGGATGGGGCAGCGGGCAAGGGGAGCTGACACACACAGCCATCTTAGCCTTCTCCACTCTGAGCTAATGGAATCTTTTAAAAATAGGACCCTTAGAAGTCATCCAAAGTCTCACCTTCTCTTTTCCAGGTGGGAAAGCAGAGCCTCAGGGGTGGGGTGTTGCCCACCTGCACAGAGGTTGGGGGCCTGGAACTCTATCCCAGGATGGGGGCAGGGGCTTGTTGTCTGCCCATGGCCCCCTCTCTGGGAGAGGGTCTGGGAAGAAGAAACAGAGCTCTCCTCTCCCTGCAACCTGTGGTTTTCCCAGGACAGGAGCTGGCACCAGGGGCTTCTGAGCAAAGTCTCAGCTCCTTTTTTTTTTTTTTTTTTTTTTTTTTTGAGAACTTTGAACTCTGAGCTGGCACATGAACAGAGTGGCATGATCCAGTGTGGGGGCAGAGGACTGCAGCTCAGAAGAACAGGGCCCAGGCCCCTTTACACCACTGACTCTCTGAATGACCCCCAGCAAGTTCATCTCACTCACGGTGGTCAGAGCTCCTTGGCATCTTCCCTTTATTTCATCCTCACGTTCACCCTGTGAGATGGAGGGCTAGGATCAAGATACGGGAGGGAAACCTTGACTGACTCCTTCCTAGCTCCCTCTGACTCAAAATCCCAGACTCCCGGTGCCTCTGCATCAAGCAAGGCCAGGCTAGGCTTGGATGCTGCAACAAATAAATGCTGAAATATCAGTGATTGAACCTAACACATGGCCCCAAGGTTACCAAGGCACAGGAGGAGAGAGCTGGAGGATCTTCCACAGGCTTCTGTGCCAGCTCTGGCACAGATCACTTCCACTCACATCCCATTAGCCAACTGGTCACATCTCCCCGACCTAACTGCACAGGGGCTGGGAAATGGGAGGGAGGCCATGGATAATTTGCTGAGCACTAACTGTCCCGGCCATACTGCAGCCCTCTTCATTCCCATAAGTCCTACCCTGGGTGCTGCCATGTGCCTCTCTGCCTTCTTCTCTCTTTCCATCTGTCCTGACATGTATTTGTCCAATTCTCTTAGCTCAAAAAATTGCCCTCCTCCCGGCTAAGATGAAGTGTCACTCTCCTGTATTCTGTCTGAGGCAGGGGCATGATGAATATGGAGTTTTTTAGGCTACTCTGGCAATAAATTGGGTTGGAGGGGGGCAAAAGGAGAGATCTGGACACTGATCTCTCTGTAATACTGGCACATTGGGGTGGGGTCCTGGGAAACTGAGAGCAAAGCAATGCTTTTCCCTAGGACACTGGAGCTTTTAGTGTCCCTCCCTGACCTGTGGGCCTATGACTTACTGTCTTAGTCTTTTGGGGCTGTTATAAAAAAGTTTTTTTAAACTCACAGACTGGACAGTACATCAGCAACAGAAATTTATCACTCACAGTTCTGGAGGCTGGAAGTCCAAGATCAGGGTGCCAGCTAGTCAGGTGAGGGCCCTCTTCTGGGTCACAGACATCTCATTGTATCCTCACGCAGCAGAAGGAGCTAGGGAGCTCTGTGGGATATCTTTTATAAGGGCACTTATCCCATTCATAAAGACTCCACCTTCATGACCGAATCACCTCCCAAAGGCCCCATTTTCTAACACCGTCACCTTAGGTGTTAGGATTTCAACACATGAATTTTAGGGGGACACAAGCATTCAGACTGCAGCACCAATATCCACCTGTATTCATTTGTGGATTTCGGTTCACGATTCTTGGGGGCTGATTTAATGGCTAGCACTGCACTTGTAGCCTTTGACCCACTTCACTCTGCATTTGAGGAAGCCTTGGTTTGGAGTCAGGAAACTGGAGTGCTCATGCTGCCTCTTATGCCACTGAGTCTCTGGGCATGACAAGTTCCTAGTATGTGCTCATCTCCAAAATGATCACGCTGGACTAAAGGTGCCCAAGACCCCTTTCAGCTCTGACAGCTTGTGATCTGCTATCTTCCTGATAGACACCTGTGAGTCACAGAGCCTGTGGGTGGAGATAGGAACGAGGGGTTGGTCATTTCTTCCCCCACTAATCCATGACCTCAGTCAAGTTATGTCCCTATGCTGTCAGTAGCTCCTTCTTCCCTCTGGTACAGCCCACACTTTGGCCATATTGAGCCAAGCTGAGGGTCTTGCTTTTTGTCTCCACAGGTTCCAGTGCTCCTGGTGCTCTCGCAGTTGGGCCTCTGCCCAAGTTCAGGTCCTTTTCCACATGCACTGGAGTAAGAGGAAATCCAAGGGCCAGGTAAAGATGAGAATCTTTGCCCAGAGATGTCAGAAGTGCTCCAGTCCTCCATTTGAGATTCCTGAGTTCACGGAAGAGAATATCTCAAGGATCCTGAAAAACCTGGTGTTCCGAATTCTGAAGAAATGCTATAAAGAAGAATTTAAATCAATGAAGGAGATTCGTACAGTCAAGGACAACTATGTCGAAGGACCACATGACATTGACAACTGTGAGGCATGTCTGCAGGGCTTTTGTGCTCAGAGTGGGTTAGGTCTGACCACACAGCCCCCAGTGTCCTTAACACTTCCCATAATAAGCTTACCTACTACAGTCAGGACCCCCATCCATAAGCCTTCTCCCATAAAGAGTAGCACCACAGCAGGTGTAGTGACAGGGGGCGCCAGGGTGAAGAAAAAAGAGGTACCACCCAACCCCTGGTTTCCTAAGCCCACTCAGGCTGCGAGTCTGACAGCAAACACCAATTACCACGTGGAAACGAGAATCCAGGTCCCCCACTCAAGTGGGAATATCTATTCCCACACAGCCCAGAATCCCACGCGTAGGAATGTAGGTATTTGCTGTTGTTTAATCATTCTAATCTTAATCATTGTCATGGTGGTGGTGATTGTTGTAAAAACCAATGTATGAACCTCAAAAACATGATGCTAAATTGAAAGAGTCAGACACACAAAGTCATATATTGTATGATCCTGTTGATGTGAAATAGTCTCATCATCAGTAAATCCAGAGACAGGAAGTAGATTGGTGGCTACCAGGCACTGGGGAAAAGGGAAAATGGGAGGAACTACTTAATCTGCACAGGGTTTTGGGGGGCTTGTGGGGGTAACAAAAATGTTTTGGAACAAGATAGAGGTGGTAGTTGCAGAACACTGGGAATGCACTAAATGCTATTGAATTGTTCACTTTAAAATGGTTAATCTAATGTGCATTTTAATGGTTAATGTGAATTTTTTTTCAATTAAAAAAAAGACTGCTGAAATTTTGTTCATTCTCTAGACAACTGATAGCAAAGCATTTATGGCTCACAGAACCATATCAGGAAATCTCATGAAACCTGGAGCTCTCTCACCAGAAAATTTTGCACAGACCCTCTAATGTCAGTTTGTGGAGGCATTTGCAGTCAAAAGTACTAGGCTGGAAAACTGGGTTCTAAAGTAGTGGCCTCCACATTGTGGGGATACACACAGCTGAGGGGTGAGGCAGGACCATCCACTAAGGTCGGCGAGATATCCTTACAGCTCCATTTATTTTTTCTTTATACTTTAGTATTTCTTGTTGCCTGTTTTATAATGCATGCAAATGTTAGTAGAATAGTGATATGCTGTATAAAGAAATAAATATATACCCATTTGGAGCGTCTGCTCTGTCTTTCATTGACTTAGCTGCACAGTTAAAAACACTGGGGCGTGAGGTGGGGGGCTGCTCTGAGGACCAAGTGTGGAAGTCTGTGCATGGATTCTTACCAGAATTCTGAAACCCAGTAGCTTTTTAAAAAGGTGTCTGTTCTGATTCATGAGAATAATTTTAAGATTCATTCCCACATCTTTTTTATTTTAGCCTCAGTTTATGTGGCTAAAATTAAAACAATAGTCTCTTACTGCAAATACTTCTTTTCCCCGCCCTCTCCCCAAGGACTCCAACTGTTTCCACTGGCACAGGGTTGGCCCAGCCCCTGCCTGCACCCCAGCCACTCCCTCTGGAGCACTCTCTAGAACTTTCCATTCTTCAGAACTGAAACTCTACACACACTAAACAACTTCCCTCTTTTCCCTACCCCCAGGCCCTGCTAACCACCATTCTTCTTTCTGTTTCTACAAATTTGACTACTTTCGATACCTCATGTACTTGAAGTATACAGTATTTGCCTTCTTGTAACTGGCATACTTCCCTTAGCAGTAACGTCCTCAAGGTTCATCAAGGTTGCAGCATGTGACAGAATTTTCTTCCTTTTTAAGGCTAAATAACAGTCCATTGTGTGTGTGTACATAGACCATATTCTGCTTACCCATTCATCCATCGACATACACTCAGGTTGCTTCCAACTCTTGGCTTGTGAGTAGGGCTGCTATGAACATGGTATACAAATATCTCTTTGAGACTCTGCTTTCTTTCTTTTTTGGGGGCGGGGAGAGGAATAGGACTTTATTGGGGAACAGTGTGTACTTCCAGGCCTTTTTTCCAAGTCAAGTTGTTGTCCTTTCAGTCTTTGTTGTGGAGGGCGCAGCTCAGCTCCAGGTCCAGTTGCCATTGCTAGTTGCAGGAGGTGCAGCCCACCATTCCTTGTGGGAGTCGAGAAATCGAACTGGCAACCTTGTGGTTGAGAGGACGCGCTCCAACCAACTGAGCCATCTGGGAGCTCAGCAGCAGCTCAGCTCAAGGTGCCGTGTTCAATCTTAGTTGCAGGGGGCAGAGCCCACCATCTCTTCCTGGGCGGGACTGGAGGAGTTGAACTGGCAACCTTGTGGTTGAGAGGCCACTGGCCCATGTGGGAATCGAATTGGCAGCCTTCAGAGTTAGGAGCACAGAGTTCCAACCACCTGAGCCACCAGGCCAGCCTGAGACTCTGCTTTCTTTTGAATATATACTCAGAAGTAGAATTGCGGAAGCATACGGCATTTGTATCTTTAATTTTTTGAGAACCCGCCGCACTGTTTTCCACAGAAGTTGCACCATTTTACAATCCCACCAACAGTGCACAAAAGTTCCAATTCTCCACATACTTGCCAACATTTATTTCCTGCTTTATTTTAATATATGTAATAGTCATACCAACGGATATGAGGTGATATCTGATTGTGTCTTTGATTTGCATTTCTAGAAAAAATTTTATGGTGCAAATTTACACTTTCAAGGCAATATCAGAATAACTGTACATCTCAGCACAGCGTTAACCACTGGGAACAAAACAGAAATGTGTGGGTAAATTCTTCACAGTCTTGCTATTCATTTTCAGACATCTGAGCACAGTCTGCATATCTATATTAGGCAAACTCCAGGAACTTGAAATGTAATAGTGGGACAAGACAGATACAAGCACACGCCTAAGAAGCATGTAAGTCAAATAAGCATATTCCAGGAGCCCATAAATACCTGGACACTGAGTGACCAGTGAGGTGGGGAAGACATGTTGGGTCGTTAATATAAAAGAAGTTCTTAATGAAAGGCACATCATACAATTTTAAAGATGGGATCAGCTTTAGAAATTGTCTTCTCCAACTCTATTTTTTATAGGTGAGGAAATGAGGCTTATCCAAGTTGAAGTGATTTTTTTCAAATCTCTATTTCCACGAAGATGCATATTCTACTTTAGAATCTTTCTGTATTTTTATTTACATAAATAAATTAAATAGTATATCGACAAGGATCATATTCAATAATATAGTTGGGGTATTATATAACATTAAATAGTTATATATCAATGCAGTGCTTTTTTATTTATTTATACTGGGGGTGGCAAAAGAATTATACAAGTGGACATTTTGGTCAACATTGCTCAAGCAGTAGTTCGCCGTCATCAGAAGTGTCTGGACGCTGAAGATAACACTTTGAGCACCTCTTGTAATTGCAGGAGTCAAATGTGACTTGTATTCATCTTTTGATATCGGTATATGTACTGAGTATTTCAATTTTTATAGTTTTTTTCCTATCTTAAAATGTGTATACATTTTTTGGCACCTTCTGTATGTAACACCGAGACAAGGTTTTTGCACAAAGTCTCGTTTTATTGAAACAAAATTTGCATAAGTTATGGACAGTCAATATGTCTGAGAGCCCCCATTTCCCCCCTTTTCAGATATATTTTCCAGTTGATTATAGTCAAATATAGCACAACCTTGGCATGAAATAAAATTCCAAAATTATTCAAGTAGTACAACCAATAGATATGAATCATATTTTTAAAGAGTGAAAAGAAAAATACAATTGTTTGAAGTTCAATTAAAGTGATTTCTCCCTTTCCTACTCTTTTCATCTCTTCACCTACCTCGCAGAGTTTGTCTTTAAGTTGAACCAATCTTCTACTGTGGTTTTAGAATGCACTGCCTGTTTTACATATGCATATATTGAGGATAAAATATTTGGAATTATGATTAGGCCCATGAAGACAAAATATTAGAGTGTCAGTAGTAGTTCCTCTGGGGACAGACGGGTTCTTCAGATAAGAGTAAATAAAAGTCACCCTTCATTTTTAGCCCAGATTAATTTCCAAACAACCCAACTAGCTAGACCCATGCTGTCCAATATGGTAGCCATCTGTGGCTATTTAAATTTAAATTTAATTTAAAATTTTGTTTTTCAGTCACACCAGTCATTGTTCAAGAGCTCAAGAAGCTCACGTGTCTGGTGGTTACTCTATTGGACACACAGATATAAAACATTGCCATCACTGCAGAAAGTTCTATTAGACATCACTGGGCTAGACCATATAAGAGTC
Organism: Rhinolophus hipposideros; assembly: GCF_964194185.1. Lineage (NCBI taxonomy): Eukaryota > Metazoa > Chordata > Mammalia > Chiroptera > Rhinolophidae > Rhinolophus > Rhinolophus hipposideros. The sequence goes on from NC_138060.1 coordinate 59,519,972, forward strand.
GATTCACACATAAATATATGTGAATATACAGGTTTTTTTTCCGTTTTACTCACAAAAGCTTCTTGTTTAAGCTTATCTTCAATACACACACCATCCTGTTTATTTTAGCCCAAGACAGTGGTATAAAAGTCATTATTTGTACAATTTCTCCAAATCATGTGATGTAAGAGTGCAAAGCCCGCCAGTGAAGCCAATCTTTGCCAATGTAAGACACAGTCTCATAGCTCCCTCTGCACCACAGCATCTTGGCCATGGGCAGAGTTCTCGTGTGGTACCCGCGAGGGAGCCTTGCTAGAGACTCCTCACCAATGTGGACTAGTCATCACTGCTCATCTCTATGGCCCCCTTAGAGGGGATCACTAAGGGCATTGCCTTGGCTCCCCGCTCTCAAGTGGGTCCCAGCACCCCCAAGGTGCCCACTCAGGGTAAGATGACTATCCATGCAGGCCACGCAAAGCTTCCCATGACCAGCCAGACCCACACCTCCTCCACTAGGGCTGCCAGCACACCATCTGAATGTTTCGTGTCCAATGCACAGGCAGACATCCCAGCCCGTCTTTCTACCTTCAAGGCCAGCTTAGGCCTAAAGTCTCTCCTGAGACTTTAAATTACAAAATTTAATTTAAAACATATGGAAATAGAAGTTTGTATAAACCCAAGGAAAATTACTCTGAGTCAAAGAAATATTGCATTATAACTCCTTCAAAACTACAAAATAAAATAAACTCTCATCTGAGTAGTCCAATATCAAAGCCTTTTTCACAACCCTTTTATCCCTTGATTCCTGAAAACAATGCAATCAACTTCAGAATTTGGTCTAAGTTATACTTTAAAAAAATAATGTGCATTATTTGGAAACAAGTATATGCAAATGAACTTTTCAATATCAACACAGAAACCCATTTATCAATTCTCCAGTCCACAGAGAGAGGTAGTCATATATTTGAAATTTAAAAATCATTTTTCCTAACAATTATGACCATGGTGTCTAGACTTTGTCCTTAACCACAAGCTACTATGCCTCGATGACATGACTCACAATGCGAACGAAGATTGATAGCTCCACATGATAGGGAGATTCTGTAGTCTTCTGGTGGATGGTATCAAAGCTGAAGGCTAAAAGAGACTTTGGTGGTATAGCTGGGAACAGATTCTGTAAAAAAAGGAAAAATATACTCAACCATTCTCCATTTCTTTATGAAATGTAACTACATGCTTATATCAGTTCACAAATTATTGCTGCTTCATATTTTGTATGGAGATAAGTGTATTTATCATATTAAGTCAACCATCACAAATGTAGTCATACTTTAGAAATATGTAGATATAAAAAAGAATAAGATAGAATTATTAACGCTCGTTCTTTTACAACCTTTCCAACCAGCGCACACACCTGCATCAGGGTCCTGGAAACTGTATGACCCTACAACAATAAACATGGTATCCCCAGACAGGGTATATGTTGGCCAAGGGTATAGATGGCCAAGAACTTGAGACTGTGGGTACAGGTGGAAGGGAATATGGTTTATAAGAGAAGTTTGGGCTATTCCTAAACCAAGCACGACCCTAGTGAGTAGACCTGTTCTCAATCTTGCTCTTCCCACTGCTTACTTCTCTCTCTCTCTCTCTCTCTCTCTCTCTCTCTCTCTCTCTCTCTCTCTCTCTCTCCAGCCATATTTTGTCAGAGGATGGTCTATACCAATGGTTTGCAGGCCCAAGGCATCAATGTCATCTGGGAACTTGTTAGAAATGCACATTCTCAGGCCTTACCCCAGACCTGATGAGTCAAGAACTCTGAGGGTGGGGCCTAAAGGTGACCCTTATGTTCACTAGCATTTGAGCACCAGTGAGGGGTTTCACTTCCTCACCATTCTTGAATCACACAAGGTTGGAGGTCCATGTGGACTCTAAATCTTTTTGTTTTCCTTATAGCCATGGCCTCTGTGACTGACTCGGACATGAGTCGGATAGAGAAGGAGAGAAAAGAGGGAAGATGAAGAAAAGAAAACAAACTGGAAAAAATTCAAAGCGCATGCCCATCCACATATAGGTTCAACTATTTTTTAAAATTGTCATTTTTGTGGGTCAACGTCAGCTGTATATTGGCAATGTGTCATATGGTTCAACCTCATATGAATATATGAAGGATAGAATTACTATAATTATTTAGAAATAAGTAAATGAATTCAAAATCTATCATCACTAAAGTTAAATTTTAAAAGCAAATTATTTTATTACTAGCCACAATAGAGCCAAAGCTTAATACCTATTTTCTCTAATTCTTTCCTATATTTTTGTATAACAGCACTAACATATAATTATGAATAAATTAATAGAATACAACAATGTTTTTCACATGAGGAAAATTATACAACCCAAAGACAGATTTTGACAAATAAATGGTTCTGTTATTTCCGTTTTATGTTTAACATAAATTTCTAAATTATTTCATAATATTTCAGCATTTAAGATTAGGGATTATTAGATTAGTGGTAACTGTGTAGAAATTTTCTTATTTTAGTTGAAAACAAATGTAATTTGACTAATACATGGTATTTTTCATTAATGTCATGAAACCTCTTAATATCTCAATGTGATGAATTGTCTTCCGACATCTACTAACAGGGAGGATGAATGCATGTCTTCTGAGGGTGATTGAGGGAACCTGCTCTCAGATGGTCTTCAACGTCCTGGGGACCGGGGCAACCTTCTCCCTAAATCCTCATGCATGACATCTTTCTGTCAGGCACACACCTTGTTTACCAAAAGAGAGAACTGAAAACATTAAGGGATAACTCTCAGGCATCCACTCCCAGAAAGCGGGTGGTGATTAGAACAAAAACTGATTTATGTCTTTTTCCTATTTATGTATTCTTGTGACAGGAGGAAGGGGCTCTAAACGATCTGGAACACTCTGGAAATAGCCACTGGGAAAAACACTTCCTGCTTCTCCTGAGGTCCTGTGACTGCCCATCCTCCATATTATCACCATCTTGTGGAAAATCAAAACCTAATGGATCTCTTTACCAATCTGTCATCATCTTGTGTTTTTCCTTTTGTGATTTTGATATAGATGCACCCTGATTAATATAAGAGATGACTTTTTAAAAGTTTAATTTAAATGTATTTTGAAATGGAATCTTATTTTCCTATTAACGTGGATACTCTTTTCTCAATATCATTTAGTTAAAAACTCATGTACAATTAATAACGCAACCCTCACATGTTAAGTGCGTGTTTCTCTGTCAAATACTTGTTGGTGTATCAAGCATTCAAGTGCTAGGAAATTGGATATTTTAAGTAAAACTGTTTGGCTTTTTTTTCCTTTTTTTTTTTTTTTTTTTTTTTGGTAAATGAAAACATAATTTACAAAGCAACTTGCCCTTAACCCATTAACTTTTTGTCAGTTTGACATATTAATAAATGTGTTGCATGAGTTAATAGAATTCTGTATATTCATTTTAAATATGAGTAACTTACCTCTTTCTTTAAGATCTTCAATATAGGCTTTCATAAATTCTTTATCAAAGTGTTGACGATCTTGTTCACTTTCCGTCATTTCTTCACCATCTTGACACTGGGTATTATCAATAGGATTATCCATAAGATTTACAAATCTATTCAAGAAAATATGGACAATATCACATTTTCAACTGTGCATTTTTAACTGCAAAATTCCCCTCATGGGAAGTCAACCTTTGTGGTTCTAAATCCCAAATTCTTACTTGAAAGTCACAGTTGACCACATAAAATTAGGGTCACCGGTGGAATAATCCATCAGGATTATGGAATCGGTCTTAAAACAGACTGTTCAGAGGGAAATGAGAGCTATCTAGCCACAGACAGAGGGCAGTGGGCAGAAAGCCAAAGGGTGGACCACAGTACTTTCTCTCAGTCAGATCTTTAAAACTGTGTGATGTCTTACTATGTTTGATATTATTCCCGATTAGTGACATCAAATTCTAAAACAAGATGGCTTAATTAAAAAGGACTCAAAATAAAATCCCCATGAAAGAAGTAGGTATTTAGAAGACCGACTACTGCTACCAAAAAAAGAAGCTAAAGGAGAGAAACTAAAATGGCAGTTGGTTTTCTGTCTTCACAATTTTGAAAGATGTTTTGATGTGAAAGATGACACAATTATTTCCATTTAAAATAGGAAATCCCTCAATTAGTCTTTGGTTGCAACTGTAGGCCCTACAATCTTCAGTGTTAATGTCATTCTAATTGGTTTGTAGAAGAGTTAACATATATATACATATATCACACATCCACACATATTTGTCATATTTTAGCATATATATTTCCCAGTTCATTTTCCTTTTAATGTCTAAATATGGAGAAAGCAAAAAAGTTTTAATTCTTATGTAGACAGATCCATTCAACTTTTCCTTTGCGATCTCTTTCTTTGGATTGACATTGCTCCTCCCTATCCAAAAAAAAAAATTTTTTAACATAGGCCTATATTTTATCATTCTTCAGTTTTTTTTAATCATAGTAATCATTATACATATTTTAAAATTTGAATAAAGCAATGATACTTTTTATTTAAATCACTAGTCTCTCACCCTATCCTTTGTGACTCTCATATCCTAGAGGCAATCTCTTTCATTGGTCAACCACTACATTAACTTGATCTGTTTGAAATATTTTACTATAGGACAAATACTTCGATGTTGTTTAACCAAGTTGGGGTCTTCTTTCCCTTCTCTTCATTTCCCCAACACTCCCACCTCCCAATTTTTTGTTATCTATACGTTTACTTTTTCAACATTTTATTATGGAAAGTTTGAAATATTCAGAGAAGTTGAAAAAATGTTTACAGTGAATACCCCTGGACCCACCACCTCGGTTCCACATGTAACATTGTACCGCACCTACTTCATCATATACCCACCCATCTCTCCACCCCTCTATCCACCCATCAAGCCATCTTATTTTCTGATGTATCTCAAAGCACATCACAGACATCGTGTATTTTTAGGTTGTTAATGCCAGCATGATCTGCATTCTGATCCGTAACCATATTGAACTTTCCTATCTTGCCTGAAGTTTGATTCTAACATTGAAAATCAATACACAACATTTACATTTTTGTGATAAGTATCCGGCAAGGCTTGGTGAGGCCTTCGTATTTGAGAAGGGGGCAACAAAACGTTGGCTGGCCACCTGTCCATGCAGCCAGTGTTTGCCCTGGGGCCAGCCTCACTGTGAGTGACCACTCAGCAGGCAGCTAGCCAGTTCCCCAGGGCCACCCTGAAGGAAACCTGAGGGTTTGGGTCAGAAGGCTGAACTGCTGGTGCTCAGTGTTCTGCCCAATGGAATCAAGGAGGAGACTGGAGGGTGGGGGATCACCTGTTTATATGAAAATTTCCTTTTTTCCTTCTGTTTTTAGCACCATGCCTCTCCGTCTACGTCTCCCTGGAATTTCTAACCACCAAGTTTCTCCAGAGTTCTCTAAGACTCACTGGCTTAGTTTGGTGTTTTTCCTCTCAGCATCAGCCTATTTTGTCCTCATTTCATTGGTCATCACTGTTCGTCTGTTACAGTGGGTTGGTGCAAAGGCAATTGCGGTTTTTGCAATTTTTTAACCTTTTAAACCACAATTACTTTTGCACCAACCTAATATATCTCCAATAAATCTGTTGAGATTTCTCATTCTGTGAAGGCCTTCCTCTGCTTTCTCCATCTTTGTGGGTTTAGATTGTTTTTTATTATTTTTTCCTCATTTTAATGGAGACTCAAGAAGTATGGGTGTTAAATACGTGGTCAATCCATCACCATTAACACAGCATTTCTTATTCTTTTTATAGTTTCCTTTTTATATTTAATCTGTATCGTTATTTAGCTATTTTTCTACATGCTAGATATACCACATATATAGCTATATGCTAGAAAGCTTTCTTATGCTATAAAGTGAAGAACAGGCTTTTTCTAGCCAGTTTTCTTAGTGCTATATTAAGTCACTGACACCTTCCCCCACTGGTTTATGAAAATCCCTGTATCACGTATTAGTGTCAATTTCAGGACTACCTAAGAATTCATCTACAAACCATTGCCTGGTACCACACCATTTTGATTATTACACCTTTCAACCACACTGTAATTCTTGGTAAGGCAAATTCCGTCACATTACTCTTGTTTTTCACACTTATCATTGCTGTTCTTAGTTTTTTGCCTTTCAGATATACTTTCAAATCAGTTTTTCAAGTTCCAAAAAAGAAATTCCACTGGAGTCATAACTGAAATCATATTATACGTAAGTATAATTTTTAGAAGAAATCCTATCTTGACAGTCTTTACATCCAGGAAAGACACGGTATGTCTTTCCAAATATTCAAGACCTTGGATATTCTTTTGGAACACTTCTTAGTTCCCTTTGTATAACAGAACTATTTTTTTCTGGGTTTTTTCGAGATAGTCTGCATTTTGGGTGATTACTATTACTGCCATCATTTCTTCCATTATTTCTCTATAGGTTATTTCTAAGAAATCAGTAAACTATTGAATTTTTAATGCGAACTTATATCTAGTTTTTCTTACTGTACAGTGATTAACTCAAAGACCTTCTATCTGACTCTCTTAGATCTCCACGTCCTAAAGTTACATTGTTTGAAATGAATTTAGTTACCTGCACACGGGTCACAGTTTTACCCTGATCAGAGGTCCCCCTCCTGCCCTTGGATGTGGACTGCTAAGCCTGCTCCGGTTGCCCAAATGTGTAAGGGATTCTGGGGGTGGATCCTGCTGCCCCTCTCTCATGCAGACCGCATTTCTAAGCCAGCTAAGGACAGTGAAGCCCTATTCCAGTGGAAGGAGTGGGGTGGAGCAGGGGGCAGAGGACGTTATACCCCTGTTAATCCGGTGCTTATCCAGGAATGAATTTTAGTCTGTCTTTGCAAGTTAACCTCTTTATTTCTGTTTGCTATACATCTTATTGTGAGGACCAGAGGGAGGAAAGATATATGCTGATGGTGAGCATTTGCCACTGAGAGAACTGGGAGTCCCAGGGAAATACTCCCTTGAGTGGTGGTTTAAACAAGCAAATGGTGTTCAAGGCAGATGGGTCTGTGGACACAGTGAGGATGTGGTTCCCACTGTAGGGGCCTCATGTGAAGGTTCTTGGGGAGGCTTCCAGCTCCTGGGGATGGGCCAAAATGGTCTCAGGATAGAGATGATAGGAGAACCCCAAAGACCCAAATTCTGGCAGGACTCACTAACAGAGGGCTAAGGGGAGGCACCCTGGAATCAGCTTCAGGGGAAGGTGGAGCTTGGGCTTCTCAAGTCCACTTCCAAGGTAAGAAAGAGGATTCAATATCTCACCCCAGATTGGAATCTGTTTGTATCACATTTGCATGGATGATTTTCCTTGGTTGGGGTGGTCTGCAGGTTCCTTTAAGGAAACCAAAGAAGAATGAGGCAACTATGGAGGATTCAGTAGCCACTGACCCATGCGGGCCAGTGGTAATGTGAGTGCTGAGTGACAGACCCAAAGCCCTGGGCATGTGCCCCGCTGAACCTTCAACCAGCACATAGCATTTGTCCAGAAATCCTATAAGCTCTGCCTCCCATGTCATTGGCCAAAAACTTCAAAATCCTGCAAAAAGACATCAGAATTCCTGTGAGCTGGGAACAGGTGCTCAAAGTATAAAAACCATCCGATCTGGTTCCTGAGACAGGTGCCCAGACTCTAGATGTTCCTCGCTCCTTACCTGTGTCTCTACCAGGACCTCTGGTCTACTCACTTTAAAGGGGTAGATGAGTCACAAAGGGCAGTCGGGAGCTCCACCAGATGGTCCCCACTAACCACCAACAAGGTGAGCTTCTTGAGATTAAGCAACTCATAGGGAAGATAGGTCAGCTTGTTCTTATACAAGAGAAAGGTCTGCAGTTCTTCTAGCCTAAGAAGATGGAAGAGGGATCAGAACACAAGGACTTAGTAGTTAGCTTCATAGCTAAGAAAACCAGAGTGAATTACAAATAAATTATAGGAAATTCCTACTTAGTTTATTTTTTATATGTGACCCTTCTGAGAATAAACTAACTTTAAAATTTAAATAAAGTCGCACCAGGTGACACAATTTCTTTTTAAGTTTTTACTGACTTTATTGCTAATTGAAGACATAGATATAGCAGCAGCATAAGCAAATTGCACAATATACAATAGGCCGTGACCGTGCTGGGCCCTAAAAAAAAAAAGTCAATATATCCCTCCAAGCATCTGCCTCATTCCAAGGGTGAACAGGGCATGGGAAAGACATACGAAAGGTGGAGTGAAAATAAACAAATTTCGGCAACATATTTCCTTTTGCATGTCTTGAAAGCACAGTTATTATTCTCGCATTATAGTTTCTAACTTTACAATAGGAAAGAAATTGCAGAGTGAAAAGGAAATGAGCAACCTATGCTCCAAATACGTTTTACTCTCTTTCCCATTTTATTCTAACCTAGTGACTCCTCCCTCTAGATTTTTCTTTCATTCATTTGCAAAATCTTGACTGATCCCACAAGTATCTCACAAAGCTCCCCTTGTGTTTCAAACTGAAACAATTCCATTTAGTCTCACAAACCTAAAAAGCATCAGTACATATCACATGTAACAGCAGTAGAAAAAGGTCACAGGAGGTGGCCTTCGGGACTAAGCCAATTTGGGCTTCTGTATCATGACAGCTTACTTATGCTATTTTATAAAGAAGATTGTGGATTCCAGGAGGCCAGAGATTTTGTAAAACAAAATCACCACTTCAAACCCAGCCCACTCTCCGGACCTGCCATACAGGAGCCTAATAATAATGGTGGAATGAATGAATGGACCTTACATGATTCAGTGTAATAATTATTTTTTAAACATGAAACAGCTACATGGATATAATTTGAAAAGCTTACTAAGCCGATCGATTTCGTTTGAAAGATTATGTATACTAAATCAATGAAACTAGTAAAAATGATCCTTACTGATATTCTAAACATAGAGTGACCTGTTTCTATTCCATATATAATAATTTTACTTTTCTACTTCTGTGGAGTAAAGAAAGTTAATGATGCCATTCATTGGGGACTGAAGTAAATTAAAGTTTGCCACGACAATGTAGATGTATGTGTATAATGTAGACTGGAAATTGTCTTATACAACGAACCAAATTCATTTCCTGGAAACAATGAACTCTGGAACATTCATTGATTTCAATGAACATCCATGCATTGTGCATATTTGAAATGCCAGCAGTGTTTAAGACATTAGCAACTAATCCATATACCTCACCTTCAGAATGCAAGTAGCTACCTGTCTATATCTTGTGGTAGGTCATTCAGGTTATTGTTGCTGATATCCAACCACTGCAAATTAGACATCCTCAGGACGCAGATCGGGACACTGGAAAATTTGTTGGCTGAGATATCTACAAATATAACTTGCTTCAAATTACTTAACTAGAAAGGAACAACAAAATATTCTCATTATTTTTGTAAGGGTGGGAATTAAGTTCGACTACTAATTTTTAGATTGATGTTTCTTCCCAAAGGCATTTTTTTATGAATATTTGCAACACAGATGGAAGGGTATGTATTTTGGACACTGTGCAACATGCTGGGGGTGCTGTGATAAAGAGCATACGGGGTCTGCCCTTGAAGAGTTGGTGCTTTCCTAGGGAAGCAATACAATTTTATGTAGTAAATGGGCAAGACAACATTCTTAGGGGGTGATGGAAATATCCTAAAACGGAATTGGTGAAATGTACGTTTATAATGGGTGGATTTCATGGTATGTAAATTATATCTCAGTAAAGGGGGTGGGGGAGTACAAGAAAAGGCAGAGAGACCAGCCCAGAAGGCTGTTGTTCCTGTCCAGATGACAGACAACATGGGCTCGGATGAGGGTGTTGGTGGAAAGGTGTTGGGCAGTGGTCAGATAACTGAACATGTCCTGGAGGGGCCCGCCCAGCAGGAGTGACTTACAGCGTGGATATGGGTTGTGGGAGCAAGAGAGGTCAAGGATGACTTGGCTTGCTTCCAGCCTGAACATCTGAGAGAAGATTGAACCATTTTCTAAACTGGGGAGGACTGGGGACTGACACTTGTGCAGGGAGTCACGACCCCTAGAGGTGCCACTTCACCAGGACCACGATCTGGCATTTCTCGGGGTGAGATGGATGCTGATAGTAGAAGTAGCCACTCCCTCCCACCCAGAAGTTTTAAGGAAAGGCGATTAACACCCCTTCTAGGATGATCGTCAGGGGCCAGGGCCTTCTCAGTACCTCCCTCCCCAGCAATAGTATTTTTAGTCTGTTCATTACCAGCAGGATTGTGAGATTCTTATCTCTCTTCAGTACAGAAGCGTGTTCAGTTTTATTTGGCAATAAAAACCGTTCATTTTCATCTGCTCCATTTTATCAGAAAATGATTTGAAATCATTTCTCCAATGAATGCAGACCAAAAGAAATTATGAGTATTTTTTAATTAATGGACTTCTTAAATCCTATCGGTAGGACTACTTTAGTTATCTACAAGTTTTGTTGACTATAGAAAACCTTTTAAAATTTTACCCCCTTTATTTATTCCCAACTGTTTCCAATTTATTCTACCTTGTGGATAAATAAATCAGGAGCTGCGTTACAGCCAACAGGCATCATATATTAAATAGGAATTAAATTAAAAGACCTTATGTGAAAATAGGATATTTTGCCTAGTTTTCCTTCAATGGAATTTCTGAACTTTAATTTAGGTCCTGGTCTAGTGTAAGAACATTTTAAAGACTTCAAAATAGCTGATATAGCGTGATTGAAATGTCAGGAGAATGTGAAATAATAAAGATGGATTTCATCTTTTAAAATTTCTTCCCTATATTATAGACCGTTCCATGTCACAGGCCAAATAAAGGTAAATCATAGTGCAAAAATGTTTACTCTCTTACTTCAAAGGGGAGCTCAGTTAATTCTAGATTTCCAGAACAATCCAGTTTCTCTAGATTTTCACAGTCTCCCAGTTCTGGAGGAATGCTCTTCAGATGGTTGAAACTCACATTGAGTTCTTTCAAGTTCGTCAAACGGCCTGTCATCAGAAAAAAAAGAAAGAAATTAACATCCACAGTGTGGGTCCTTTAAGGTCCTTTAAGAACAAAAAATAAAACGAAGGTGTAAAACATTTGTATAAATGATGACGGGGAAGGCATCAAACATAATTGTGCATTTGTTTTTAAGCACTTTTTAAGAAATGTCTGCTCATCATTTATCCTAAGTATTTTGGTCCTGGATCAGAGCATTTTTTTCTTATTCTTTACCTATTTAACCCTTCTTGAAACTATAGGTGAGGTACGTGCAGTGGGTTTGTTCTCAACAAAGCTTGGGTCAGGCCCCAGCACAACAGAGGGCAAACCCCTTTGCAATTAGATGATGAACGAAATAACAGGCAATGGCTTTGAAGAGTGATACAGTTCCCAGAAAGCATAGTGACCAGCTATGGCCTATCTAACAAGAAGTGAGCTAGGTACCAAAATATGCACAAAGCTTTCTGTATGTGGTGAATGATTCAAACAAGTACATTGTTTATATAGAGTGCATGGGATTCATTTATCATTGGTTTCAATATCTATATTGATTTAATTATGACATATCATGCTTCCTAAATAATATGCTTTAAAAAAGAAAGTCCCTTTCACAGGCAGGAAGTGAACATGCTAAGAAAAACAGGCAACAATTGGATTGATGGAGAAATACTGCATTTATTCAATCAAGAAAATTCCAAGTCTGTCTTGACTGAATAAAGACATAACCAGTTCCAAACCAGAAACTAGCACAAGAGCAAATATAACTAATATTCCAAAAATCATGTCATGAATGTTCTAAGGCATTGAACACGTTAGCATTCTTGGCCAAATTTTTTAAATTAGGAAACCAAAATTATTGGTTACTTCTACAGAGTAGGCAGTCAAAATACAAATCTCTTGCCATTTTATAAATGAGAAAGGGAAACATACGAAGACAGTGTATTGGAGGCAGGGCCATTTCTGAGTTAATTTTGTTGGCCTCGCTGATTGTTAGAAGATAATGCCAATGCCGTTGAAGTCAGTGGCCCTCTAACATACGCACCCGATACACGCTGCGAGCCTTATAGTCATGTACTGCAGTCAAAGCCGCAGGATGGATAAAGGGGCTAATATAAAATAAAGACTGTTTCTCTTTGGGGGAAGCCTGGAGAGCACATGACCACACTAATGACTTCCACAGCCCTGTGAAAATGCCTGGAGAAGTCTGTAACCCAGAAAAGGGTCCTCACCCAACCCACTGGCATCCTGATCTTGAACTTCTAGCCTCCAAAACAGTGAGCAATAAATTTCTTTCATTTTATAACAAGCAGTAAGCAAGTGTGCTCTTCGTCGGGGTGACGTCACCTCACCCCAGCCTGGGAATAAAGGTGGTCAGGGCCTTGCAGACGTGGCACATCCAGCAAGATATGTTCGAGTGTCAGACGCCCAACAAGCCACCTTCTGCCTTACTTCTGTCCTGGCTTTTGGTGAATTTTCACATGAGTGTGGCACACCACTAGTTCTGGGCATGCGCTGTAAGAATGGGGTTCTGTGCAGCCCCTAGACCTTCACCCCTCACACCCCAAAAGGAAGAGAAGCAGTAATGATCACTGCGGCCTTCAACAACGAAATGATTGAGAATTATAAAGTGTTGATCAAAACGACATAATAAGCTAAACTTATCAAGGGACTAATGTATGGGAACAATATGTTGTATTTTATGTTTACAATAAACATCTCATTGCAAAGTTTGTAATTCTACAGCTCGGGGACACTGTGGACAAGCAGCTCTAGGAACACAGGAAACAGCCCTGTCCGGCAACTGCCTGGGACAGGAGGAAGACGGAAGCAGTTCTCACAGCATCACCTGCCCACCCGCTGCCTGCTTACCAGGACAGAGGCCTGAAGGCTCCTGCTAAGCAACATACCAATTTCAGCTGGAAGATGGGAGATTTGGTTTTTTGGCACATCCAGAATTCTCATTGCTTGGAACAGCTCAATATACGTAGGAATGATTTGAATCAGGGTATTGCTTATGTGCCATTCTTTCAGGTGCGTCTGCTTCTTCAACGAATCTGGGAGCTCCTAAAACGGATGAATTACAGCAGTCAGCGCTAGGTCCTCGAAACGATGGAGATGAGTGGCAGTGTGCACAGAGCCAAGGAAAACCGTGCATTTATTTAAAAAACCAGAAGTGAGAGAGCATCCGTGAGGGCATTAGACTTAACTGCCAGCTCTCCAGCCATTTCAAAGAGACAGCAGGGACGCTGTAGTCATCATTAATCTCACAATAGCAGATTAGCCCAATTTCAAAACTGCTGCGAAGTCATAACCTCCCTGAAACCAAACGCCTGGTGAACACAGACAACCAGGCTCATCCCCATAGCCATGACGTAACTTGTTTACTTACAAGGTACCAATTTAACATCTTCTAAAAATAAAATCTGTCCGTGCATTAGATTTTTAAATGTGTGCTGCCTTTCCCTTCCTCTCTAGCTGCATTTAAAAATATTTCATAAACGGATATTTGCTGGGCCAAATTTCTAAATGTTTTTCTGAGTCTAGAAGAGGGAGAGAACACCAGAAAGACAGCGAGCATTCCGGGCCCGGTGCACCTGGGCCTTCGCATCTGAAGTGACAGAGAGGAACTCGGTCTCCAAGGCCTCCCCTCGCTCAGGTGTTCTGGATAAAATTGTAACGGTGTTGACTTGAGAGGGGCTATCTGTCCGATGGAAGAAATTCGGTTCACCAAGTGTTTACCCAGCCCCTGCGCAAGCGAGCTGTGGTCAGCACTGAAGGGATGGAACAAAGATGAGCATGGCACATGTGTTTCCTGACCTCATGCAGCTGACCACAGTGCACCATCAGCAAAGTGTGGCAAAGAGGGGAGGTGGCCATCAGAAAGTCCACAGTGGCCCTTTTTCTTCGCTCTCAGTACTTATAATGTGCTTTGTTATTGGATACACGGGTTAAGCTTTTTACTTACAAAAGTATTTTCACCCACAATGTGCAATGTGATTCCACATTAGTCCCATAAGACAGGCAGAGTGAACATTCTTCACACCCATTGGAAAGAGGAAACCAAAACCCAAAGACATTTAAATGAGTCACTTAGGGTAAGGACCAGCCACGTAGTTTCAGGAACTAATACAAAATGAAAATGCAGGCCTGTTGCTAAAAATTATTAAGAATTTCAAGACAGTGGTAGTAGAGCACTCAACCAAGCCCAGAGCCCTGTGCAACCTGCCCCCAGCCCTGGTAAAACCATCTTGGCACCTCCTGATCTGAATGCAACCCACACCAGACCAGATGGGGTCGTACAGCTAAGAGAAAATGAAGAGCTAGGCCATCAGGGAGGTCACCCCAGGCTCATAAGAGATGGAGGGCAGGTCCCAGAGTACCCTGTCCCATTGAAATGGACACCAGCCAGAGTTTACTGGCCCATGGCACCCCCACCCAGGTACCGCTCCAACCAGGAAACGGACGGTGGTAGGCAACCCTGGACATGCCTCACCAAGCAAAGCAGCAGGTTGGGGGAGTGAGAACAGGAAGCACCTGTGAACAGGTGGAAAGAAAGAGACGACATCATTGTTCCGGCCTCAGAATCCAAGAGAAAAACCAGCTAATGGATCTGCGGAAATTCCTCTGCTACTCTATTGTGGCAAGTCAGCAAAGACACCACCCACTGAGGAGTGTTAGATAAGTGAAAGTCTACATTTGTTTTTTTAAAAAAAAAAGCAAAGAGTTATTTTAAACGTCTGGGGGAAAGGCAGCAACTTGAAGCATTTTGAAGACTGTGCCATCCTGGTGAGGCCCGCTCGAGTCCCAGCCACTCCTCTGGCCTGGGAGGGATCTAAATGGACCCCGCTGCTCTATCCAGGGCTACCCTGCCTTTCACAGAGGAGGAGACTCGAGAATCTGGTTCAGGACCCATCCTGTCAAGCTCAGCTTAGCAGTGGACATCAGCCACAGAGCTGCACTGAGTGTCCACTGGCTACAGAGACAGGAACACATCGACTCACCTTCCACTGCTCCCCCGAAAGTTCAAACACAAATGCGCTGCTCTGTTTGTCTCTCTCCTTGGAAGGTGAACTCTGCCTTATGAGAGAGTTCCTTTCGATCTTTTCCAGAATCCTCACGCTGGTGTCTATGAAGCCATTCTTGCAGTACAGAGTCTGGGGGATGCCTTTCCTCCTGCATTCTGCCACGAAGTTCCACTCCTCCTTTATCCTAAAAAGCCCAACAGAGACCGCAGTCACTCTCCGCGGCATTGCCATCACCTATCTGGAGAAGGCCACCTGTGTGCAGGCGCAGTCCTTCCCGTTGCTGGCAACTTCACCGCCCCTCACTTTCTCCCTGCCCCTCCTTTTTCCTTTCTCCTGCCAACGAGAACGTAAAGGGACCTTAAACCCTCGGAGCTGTGAATTATTAGCAACTTGACTAAAAAAAGTAGAGGAGGTGACTTAGAGGGGATTTCTGGCCAAATTTTCTCCTAAAATTACCTATGTTTTTGATTAAACACAATTTCCTTTGATAGGATATGGTGCCAACCCAAATTTTGTAAAAATGCAAGCCCACAGGAATTTGCTGATCTTTCCAGAGCATTTGGATAGAAATATATAGGCAGCCCCCGTTTATAAAATACCTAACTTTAGAATATCACCCATCAGCCATCTTGAGAAATTTCACTTCTGTAGGTGAACCTGTTATTCATAAACTCCAAGTCCAGTCAGACACTCGAGCTGGTGCAGGACTCTTCCCAGCCCCCACCACCACCATCATCATCACCACCACCACCACCACCACCACTCCTCAGTACCTTCTTGTTGCTAATTTTCTGACCTATCATTTTATAACGTTCCACATTTATGCCTTATCCCACCAACTTAATTATTAGCTCGATGAAGACGATGGACCAGGTCTTGCTGCCCTCTGATACCAGTGCAGTTGTTAGAACAGTGTTTTCACTTTTGCACGTGGTGGGCCTTTTTCCCTTTAGGGATTTGATATCTGCTTGGGGCCTTTAATAGGCTAATATTCTGTGCAGTAGAAAAATAGGATTCATTGTCGTTTTCATTCCAAGCTATCAGATATAGACTTTGTCTCAGACGAGGTAGCCAGCCCTTGATAGGAAGTTGGTGCATTCCACACTGAGGAAGGCATCCAGGCTCTACTCAGGGACGTGCTGGCAGGCAGGATGCAGGGCTGCTAGAAGGGGGCTATTCTAGAAACAGGCTGCAGTTGCAGCCCTGATCTCTACAGGGCCTGGAGCAGCACACATGCTAAATGACAAGTGAAAAGAAGTCCCAGCTACCTGTGATTCCAGCATTATGTTGGAGAAAGGGCTTGGCCAAATCCTCCACTTGCCAACTGTCTCCACTTGGGCAAGTTACTTAGGTCCCAACTCCCTGGTCTTCAAACTGGGGATAATGATAACCACCACCTGGAACAGCCGTGACGCTTACAGTAGCAGCTTAATGATCAAGCAGGAGCAGAATAGCTATTTGTCCTATCCAAATAGTTCATAAAAGTGAAGAGCCAAACATAAAGAGGCATTCACACATTTTGTTTTGAACTTAAAGCATAGGAATATATCACCATTTGCCAACTTGGTATAGGGTTATGGGCTTCCTTCAAGAATGGGTCTACCCTTCAGAATCCCATTCTGCCTTTTCCGATAAACCACACGCATAAATGCATCACCCAAGAGTTCCAGTTTTGGTTTCTTCACAGGGGATAAAAATTACAGACGTACAAAGCCACCTGGGTGTGCAACCTTCCCAGCTGGTCATACGTTCATCAGTCTTGGATGGTGTTAATTCAATGATATGGTTCATATTTATCACACAGGTCGTTTTTCCAAAGCACTCAGCTTAGTTTTCATCTACACGATCTCTCTCTTTTACTCATACTTCATGAGTTTACAGTCAAATAAAAGCAGTCAAATTACAATCCAAGTAAAAATGGCATCAACACAGTGAGTCTTATCTAGCATTCAGCTCGCCGGTGAGGGCTGCAGTGCATGACAGAGAGCAGCCATCACACAGCTCTCAGGGGCGTGGGGAGCCTCAGTCAGCCTAGGGAGCCAGCTCAGCAGTCTTCTACAGAATTGCCTGTAGAGGAATTTACCATGTCATCGCTGGCTTCCCTGTGCCTAGCATGGTGCCAGGGATGCATGCGGGTCCTTACAGCTATGGGTGTTCCTTTATAGGAATAAATGTTCGTTCTGGGCAACAGTGTGAAGACTGTGAAGTCCGGCAAGCAGGTGTAACTGACAGTGAGAAACCACAGAAGAAAGGTAACACCCCCACCCATCCCCCTCCACAAAGCAACTGTTGCCTGCCTGGGTCCCTATTCGCTAAAGAAGCTACAAGCAAGTACAGGAAAAAATATACCTTTCCAATGCGCTTTGCTCGATCCTTTCTGTCTCCTTCTTTTGCCAAGCTTTGTGCTTCTTGACACGGGTTTCCCACAAAGCTCTGACGACAGAAATGTCGAATACGACCACTTTATGTCCCATTTTGGGAGCGTGAAATTATCTATTTAAAAAACACACACAGAAGAAAACTTCATACACACACAGAAGAAAACAGTTTTACCATGAACTTTCAAATGAAACGAGAATGAATCAACTGTCATAAATAATGATGAAATGCCTTGTTACCTCCAGGATGGCAGTTTGCTAATATTCTCGAGGTCTAATAGCGCTGTGTAAGTGAAAGGGCAACACGCACCCTGGGGTCATCTCTTCTAGAAATCACACTTGTCTCCCTACCCATCAGCTGAATTGTGGGTTCCCAAAGCCCCCGGGCATTCCTCAAGCTTCATTTTCTGTTTGATGCTATTGAGTTTACTAGCACCAATCTTCCCAGTAGGTTGTCATATACTCAAGGGTAATCTTGATGAGTTAATCACGCACACACCTGGTTATCTGAGACAACACACTAGCCACCATTAAGTAACAAAAGCAAACATTGCACCAAGCCCTGCTGAGTATTTTCCTACCTGGGACTGACCACACATCCTATAGACATGTTCTGTGAGGTTCCCCTTCAACATGAACCCTGCTGACCTCTGTTCATGTGGTTTTCCAAGTACAAAGAAAGTCAGCCTCAGGTACACCTCGGCCATCACATCTTAGTGAGAAGTAGCACAGTGCCTGGCACATAGTAGGCCCTCCATAAATCTTTGTTGCCAGATTGCTTCTCCTTCAGACCACTCAATGAGCTTTCTCTCCTTTTTATTTTTGCAACTCATCTTTATTGTGTGTTTTAGGTGATTATTGACTCACTGAGAAAATTATCAGAACAAATATACATTCCAATGTTTATTCCACTAAGCTATACTTATGTCCCTTATATAAGTAAAATAACTTTCTAGAGATTGTTTTAAACTCCCCCTACCTACAGCATCGAAATCTGGCTAAATCCATTTCCTGATTTGCACAAACACACACAGAGTGTCGGTTGACAAATAGTAGGGCTGTTGAATATTCTCTGTTCCACTTCCAAATAGCAGTCAATGGGCATGCAAAACCAAATATTTAATCTTCTGACTCAAGTGTGTACTCTCCATTAATGGCTTGCCAATATGGTGGAAAACTGGCTTATGTTTGTGCAGCTGAACATTTGTGGTCCATAATTTTAGGGTAGAGACCTTAAATGTTGACCCCAATTCATTCCTCTCTTTTCTTTAATTTCTGACATCTGAGACTGTCTTTTGTCTCTCCTGAAACCCCTTCACCTGAAGATTTCTAACAAAGGAGCAAATGGTGAAAGTTTTTGTGTAGACATCTGTTTTCATTTCTCTGGGGTAAATACATGGGAGTGAAATTGGAGGATCATATGATAACTCTACATCTAACCTTTTCAGAAATTGCCAGAGTGTTTTCCAAAGCAGCTGCACCATTTTACATCCCCACCAGCAATGTATGAAGTTTCCGGTTTCTCCATATCCTCTCAACACTTTTTTTTTTTTTATATAGACACCCCAGTAGGTGTGAAGTGATATCTCATTGTGGTTTTGATTTGCATTTCCCTGACGACTAATGATGTTGAACATCTTTTCAAGTGCTTGTTGACCATCTGTATATCTTCTTGGGAGAAATGTCTATTCAGAGCCTTTGCCCATTTTTTAATTAGGCTATTTGTCTTTTTATTGTTGACTTGTAATAGTTCTTTATATATTCTGGATACAGGTTCTTTACCAGATATATGATTTGCAAAAATTTTCTCCCATTTTGTAAGTTGTCTCTTCACTTTCTTGATTCCACCCTTTTACTTTTACCATAACTATGTGGTTATGTTTGATTGAGATTTTGTAGACCGCATATTGTTGGATCATTTAACCCATTCTAACGGCATCTTTTAATTGGTATGTTAGGCAATTTATATTTAATGTAGTTACCGACAGGTTTGCATTTAGGTCGAAATTAATTTATTATTCATTTTCTGTTTGATCCCTCTTTTGTTTTTCTCTTTTATACTTTCCTGCCTTCTTTTGTGTTATCTGAACAATTTTTAGTATTCCATTTTATATTCTCTATTGTGTTTTTTACCATGTTTATTTGTGTGGCCTTTTCCTTATCATGGTTGCCCTAAGGAATATAAGATACATGCTTAACCTTTCATAGGCTACTTAGAAACAGTATTTTACCACTTTAAGTGAGATGTAGAAACCTTACTACCATATAGGGCCCCTGATGCTCTCACCTTTATGTTGTAGCTGTCCTCTGTGTTATTGTATCAGTCAATGTTATATCTTTGGCTTTCAATCATCAAACTTGTTTTAAAGAACTCAGGAGGAGAAAGTTAGCCTATGATATCTGTCCTGATACATACATCTGTTGTTCTTCCTTCATTCCTGTTGTCCCAAGTTTACCCCTGTTATCATTTCTCTTTGGTCTAAAAAGCTTCCTTTCCTTAACAACTCTTTTAGAGGAAGTTGCTGACAAATTCTCTGTTGTCTTTCATCTGAGGCTATCTTTTTTTCAACCTTCATTCCTGAAGATTATTTTTGCTGGATATAGAATCCTGAGTGGACAAAATTCTTTTCTTTAAGCATTTTAAAATGATTGTACCTCCATGGTTTCTGGTGAGAAATCTGCCGTCATTTGAATCATAATTTTCCCACAGGTGATGCATCATTTTTCTCTCAATACTTTCAAGATTTTTTTCTTTGTCTTTGGTTTTCCTCAATTTAATTATGATGAATCTGGCATGGATTTCTTTGGGTGTATTCTGTTTGGGATTTGCCTAGCTCCTCTAATCAGTAGGTTTTTATCTTTTACCAAATTTGGGGATTTTCATCAATTATTTCTTCAACTATTTTTTCTGCACTGCACTCTTTCTCTCCTTCTGAGACAACGAAAACACAAATATTAGGCCTTTTGATATTGTTCCATAGATTCTTGAGGCCCTGTTCATTTTTTATGAATCTCTTTTTTTTCAATCAGTAATATCCAGCAATCTATCTTCAAGTTTCCTAACCTTCTCTATGGCATCTCTATTTCACTTATGAGCCTATCCAGGAAGTATTTTATTTCAATTATTGTCTATTTCATGTTCTTTATATCTTCTATTACTTTGCTGATACTTCCTATCTTTCCAGTCATACCCCAGAGCAAGGGAAAGTACCCAAGAAAGAGGTTCAGACCTCATTTTAGGAGTTGTGGCTTAGGCCGCCAGATAGCAGAGAAGTCCTCTAGTTTAGTCAGGCTACTACTAGACCACTCCCCCAAGTGCAAGTGGAAGGCTAGCTGACCAGCAAGTGATGGCGTGGGCAGACAGTGGGAGTTAGATGTCGGCAGGGGAAAGAGGCCTTCAGAGCATGGACTATACAGGCACTTGCCGAAGGCGTGGCAGCTTGGTATGTGGCCCTTCAGACCACAGGAGGCTGTGTGCAGTCCACGTGGAAGCCAGCAGAGAAAGTCGGAGTACGAGCATGGGCAGGAGGCCTTTAGAGTACATGGGCTACACGAGAGCTCTATTTGAGGGTCAAGAGAGCTGCAGAAAGGCTATTGCTAGCCAAGGTTGCCAGGTTGCAAAGAGACCGTGTTATAGGCCTGTGGCTGGCGCAGGCTCCAATACCTATCTCACACTGCTGATCCCTTGCCCACAGTGGTAAAGGCAGGAAGCCTCTTCCTACCACACAGTCTTCCTACTGAGAAATTTTAACATGGTGCTCATTTTAAAAGACAAATACTTAAAGGAATTCCACTATATGTCACAGAATACATACACTGAAAGGTACATTCAGAGCTGAAAGGCAATACGTCGATAACTGACACAGTAGGTGATCAATTAGGTCAGGTTCAAACCTCACACTCTAACCTGCCTTCTGTGGGCTGTGACTCCTGGCGTCAGATCAGTTTTGACTTTGCAGTGCTGTTCCGCTGTTCCATGTGCGCCACCCAGTGGCCATTTGGGACGCGCTGACAGTCTTTCCTAGGGGTCCATTCAACAGACCGGCATGCTGGGTAGGGTCAGATTCAGGTGTGCAGCTCGGGAATGAGACCAGAAGTTCATGAACAACCTTGCAGGGTTGCTCTCCGGAGCCTCTCCCTCTCTGTGATTTCCCTGGTCCTTCCAGAAGCCTGAGGCTTTAGTTATCCTGCTTTTCTGTGCACTTCCTTCACTGAACTCAGGGTCAAGCAATAGGAAGACTGTGAGAGGAAGAAAGCAACGAGAGTTTCCTCCATCCCCTGAGAAACACAGCTCCTCTGATCAGAAAGGAAGGATCTCCTCCTCAAAGTTTAGGGTGACTGAGTTTCTCTACTCCCAACCTTCTCCAACCCCCTCACTGCTCCTACTTCAAAATCCTATGGGTCTGAGGCAGGAGAGGATCGAGAAAATAAAAAGAAACTAAGATCAGCACAGATTTACCCCTCTCTCAGCATGAGGAGTCCCCTTTCCCACCTCCTGGAGCAAAATTAGGTGCTTTCAGGCCCAGTTCTGGTTTCAGGCTGCCTTGAGTTCAGGGCAAAAACAGGAAGCACACCACAGATCCCGCAGTGCTTTGAATTCTAAAGTCCTTCCCTCATTCTCTTGCAAGCATTTGCTTTCCAGAATCTTCCTCTTGCTGCCCCATGTGTTCTGCCAAGGATTGATAGTGGCATTTTGTGGGAGAGATTGGGTGAAATGTGCCAACTCCTCTTGCCCAGACCCAGACACCCCTGAGTTTAATTTGCCTCTTACCACTTTCCTGACTGTTTTCTTCAGCTAAGGAGCACCTAAGCTGCAGAGGTCTTAAGGCTTTGACATAAAAGCCTCCATACAGGAATGCCAAGCATCAGGCTGAAAACAAGAGATGGAAGTCCATAGCCAGTAACGGAGAAAAAATTTTAAAAGAGAAAGAATCAGGCAGCCTAGCTTCTTGAAAAAAATCTCTGCACACAATCTAAGTCGGCACATAAAAGCCAACCAAGTACAGTGAACTGAGTTTCGATGCCATAAACATCCCAGACAGCCAAGAGCTGTTAAAGCTGGAAGAACGGCTCACCGTCCAGGGTGTGCGGGCTCCAGAGCAACATGATTCAGATTCTGTTGAGTTGCTTTCATTTTCTTAGGCCAGTAAACCCTTGAGAAGCAACCAGATCTGTACATTAACTGCCCCTGCATTAAAAAATCATTGCTCATTACTTTGGAGGAATGTAATTCAAGTTCTCATCTCAGAGGAACGGTCTCTCCTTGATGTCTTCCTGTTCTATTTTTAAACAGTTGTAAATCAATATTAGTCTCAGTATTTTAGTGGGAAAGAGTATATCCTGTCTGTCATCTAACCACGTTCACCATTTGCCCTGTGTTTTGCAAAGCAGGTAAGGAGATTCTATTCCTCAGGTAAGAGGGTTTTAAATGTGCCAGGATTTAAATCAGGGTCTTTGTCTGTAAGATGTTCTGTTTGCAAATGTGTGTAATAAAAACTGAAGCATCTAAGCACAGCAAGTGATGACCACATTTGCTAGGGATCTACATGTAACATCCAGAGATCCCAGAAAGCTAAGGTACCAGGTCCTAAATGCCAGTTCCTGCCCAGCTGCTGATGTCTTCTGCAGGGCAGGGCTGAGGCCAGGCCTCCCTAAGACAACCGACAGGTTCTACCTTAAGCCACGACCCAGTAGCCCCATGGGTGTGTGCTGAGATCAGGAAAGTGGTTTTACAACAAGAACCCATGAGTCACTCCAGGACAGGTAGGAGGCCCCCCGCCCCCATCCAGAAACAAAGCCACCTTAGGAAATAGAGAGGGGGCAGACTTCAGGGACAGATGCAGGTGCCAGTCACTTAGCAACTTGGAGGACAGAAGATCTCTGGCACATTTACAAAGCTATTCTCTTCTTTGTAGGGTAAACTCCAGTCAACACAATCTTTCAGCAAATGCATAAATGTGATTTCCTGAGCATGAACTTTCTCCAGCACTATGGAAATAGCACCAGGATATACTCCACCAAAGCAGAACAGAGAAGAGTTAACCTACAGGATCCAGTCTGGAGGCCCTCCACGCACGAAAGCTACCGCCTCTTCAAGGAAACTACAACCAAGTAGACTCTGCTGAACCATAAGACTGCAGAGCTTTCACCTGGGCCCTCACTGAATTTGACAGCAAAGATCCAAGAAGACATCTGAGTGCAGTTCCCTGCTGGAGACCTGGCACTGACTGATGATGGCAGAATCCCGAGGACAAACCTCCCTAGGTCTGGGTGCATGGTCCACAACCACACAGCGTCTTCCCGAGAAGAAAACAGCGAGAAGAAAACAGCGGGGGCTGTGAGAGGGGAGGAGAGCAATGACCTTGTTCACTGCCACAGAAAGGCCCCTGGGGCACAGCACGTCCTCAGGCTTGTTCTTCTCCAGGTCTTGGGTGAAAATGTCAACTATCAAAGACTAGATGGGCAGTGGAAAAGTAAATTGTAAATTCCTCCTGGAAAAAACTTTTGCTTTACTGCAGGGGTCAGCAAACTTCAGTAAAGGGCAAGATAGTAAATATTTTAGGCCTTGCAGGCCAACTAGCAAAATCAAAGGTATTATGTAGGTACCTACTTAATAGAAAACTCGTGGCCTGCCCCTCCCTGCTTACCTGGGGTGGGCCTGCCAGAGCAATGAGCATGCTTCCAAGCTTCTGCCCAGGTGCCACTGCTGGAGACATTCTCAGGACAAGAGCGACGGGGCCAAGGTAAGCAGAGGAGCCGAGGAGGAGGGACCTACTGCAGTCAGTTTGACTCTCTGCCCCAGTGACACCCAGATAGATGTCTGTGTGTCCTCCCCACCCAGTCATCTCCAGTCGGGCAGCTGGCTGGAGGCGAGGTGACTTGCTAAGTCACCATCTCCTGAGCAGAGATTCTACCACTTGCATTGCCACAGCGCGTCTCCAACACGTAGATGGCAGCCAGCCTGGGCCTTGGGCAGCCCAGGTGGACAGGCACTGAGAGCAGAGGGGGAACAGGACAGAGGGGGACATTCTGGCTTGGTCTCCATGGTTCCCAGTGCTAGCCTGTTCCAGCGGCGCCCACGGGCCATACACAAACCATGTAGGCCTGTGGGTTGTAGTTGACTAATCCTAGCTTTAGTGAACCACAAAATATGAAATATTTTGCTTTGGTGGATGTGATGGCTTTAAATTATACCCACTAATTCCTTGATATTGTTCCCATTATAAAGGTAGAGCTTAATTCCTTTCCCCTTGAGCGAGGGTTAGACTTAGTGACTGTCTTCTAATGAATAAAATATGACAGAGTGTGACTTCTTAGATTAGGTTGTACAAGGCTTCTCTCTCTCTCTCTCTTTCATTACTCGCTCTGGGGAAATCAGCCCCCATATCATAAAGATGCTCAAGCAGCCCTATGAAGAAGCAACTGAGGCCTCCGGCCCACAGCCATGTGAGCAGAAGCTCTCTCAAAAGTAGACCCTCCAGATGACTTCAGATGACTGTAGCCCTGGGGACACCTTGACTGCAACTTCATGAGAGACCCTGAGCCAGAATCACTCATAAACTGTGAGATAATAAATGTTTGTTGTTTTAAGCTGTTAAGCATCAGGGTGATTTTGTTATGCAGCAATAAATAGCTAATATGGTGGACAGTAAAATAAGAGGCACTTATATAAGTGCCTTGTTTTATAGTACATCTGGTGTCTATATCCAGCTGCTTCCTTTGACATATCCCCCTGGATATCTCACACGTATCTCAGAGAAACATGATGCCCTCCAAATTTACTTATTTAGAATCTGTCCCTCCCTGGCTGCCTTAATTCCCATCTTGAGAATGACTTCATGTTTATCTTGAAGTTGCTCCTTTATACTTTCTGTTTCCTCACTCTGCCCATCCCCTGCACGCGCGCGCGCACGCACACACACACACACACACACACACACACACACAAAATTTATCACCTAAGTCTAAGAGGACATACATCTGGCCTCAGTTGTACAAAACTCACAGCTGGTCTCCTGACTTCCGCTCACCCACATCCAATCCATCTGCCACACAATAGTGACAGTCATTTTCCAAGGAGAACTAGATTACACTGCCACCTAGCTCAAGTCATCCAGAGACTTCCCTTTGGAATGAGAGGGAGATGCCAGCTCCTCACAGGGTCCAGTAAGACCCTGCAACGATTTGCCTTGGGCCAGCCCCTCTCACTCATCCCAACCTTTCTCCTCCTCAGTGCTTGTCCAACCGCGTTTCTTCCCACCTCAGACTCTGCACACACCACTCCCTCTGCCTGGTGCTCTTGCCCCATTCATGTGGCTTCCCCCTCACACATACACCTTGAACTCAGCTCCAGCATTCTCTCCTCAGTGTTCTCCTCTCAGCGTAGCCTTCCCAGCCTCTTTATCTGAGGTAGATCGCCTGTTATTCTTTCTCTGAGACTCTTGCTTCTTTACTTCACAGAACATAATAAAAGTTGAATTAATTGATCGTTTGTTTAATTATACTTCATCTGTCCATCGACCGAGTTGAGAGGAGCCATGGTTTACTGACAGCAGCAGTGACCTGGTAGGCCCCAGATTTGGACCCTGAGCTTGGTCCCCTCAAATCAGCCCTCTCCATCCCCCACACTGAGCAGTCACCCAGTAAGAGACGGGAGGAACTGGAGAGCTGTGAGATGCCAGGCTCCTGCTTCTGAACCTCAACAAAGAAACCCTGTGCATTGTGCCGGTTTACTTGGTGTATATTTCTGTTCTTTGATTCCTGGGAACCCTACGTACCTGATATTTAAGGGCACTCATTCGGTGCAGACAGATGAATGACCTTGCCTCTGAGTTCTCAATCTAGAGGGGAGAGCAGATGCTGAAAGGGAGACATTTCAATGCGTGTGGATTCAACAACAGAGGCTCAATGAGCTGCTGTGGGAACCAAAAGAGATGAGATGCCCTTAAGTGTGTGGGGGGAGGGGGGGCGGGGAGGAATACTCCCATAGGGACCATCAAGAAGGGCAAATAATTTTCCATGCTCCCTCCATAACCCAGGCATTATCAGAAGTACTTTACAGAACCATCCACTCTCCTGCGCCAGAGGGCATGACTGGAAAAACATGTCCCCTGGCACCAGAACACTAGTCTCCACTCAGAAGTCAGATGCCAGGGTTCCAGGCAGGAGGGGGGACTTTCTGGTCACCTTGTCCTCTCCCTGCTTGTCAAATGACAAAGTGGGCTAGGGGCAGGGGGGTGGGAACAGGGCTAACATCAGAGAGAACCTAAGATGGGAAGGATCTGGGAGGAGGCCCAACCAAGTCCACAGTGTAGGTCCCAAACCCTTCTTAATGCTCCCTCCCTCTTCAAGGCTGGAAGAGGGTCAGCAGCCAGGGAGGAGGTCGGAGGAGGGGAACAGAGCTGGTGTCAGGGGTCACTTGAACCAGCTATGGGGAGAGGGGCCTGGCTCCCCTCTTCCCTGCCTGCTCCTCAGAGTCCCCAGAACCCCTCTTCTCCTTAGGCAGACCAGCTCCAGACCTTCCACAGCCTTCTTCCAGGTCTATCTGCCATGTGAAGAAGACACTTATCATCAACCTTGCTGGATCCAAGGGCATCACAGTAACCAGTAGGAACTTTTGGTGACACCAGGCACAGTGGGGGTCACATGGCACACAAAGGGTTTTAGTGACACACAAATTCCATTCTATCCTCACATAAGGCCACTGGCTGGACCCCAGGGTTGGAACGCAGAGTGACTTTTCTGATAGAAACAGTGGGGTAAATAGGGGCTAAGTGAGGTCACTTAGTATAGGGGCTACACTTAGTCACAATATTTTAGCCAAATTCTGAATTAAATTACACTTTATGTCACATGATCAGGGATTCCTTGGGCACAGCCATTATTTTTATGGTAATTTGTTAAAGTAGAAAATCCAACCAGGGGAGGCAGAGGCTGCAGATGGATTAAGAGGACTATGTCTGAGTCAGCCAGCCTGGGCTGGAGTCCTGCCGCCCCCGCTTTACTGCTGCATGTCCCTGAAATGGTTACCTAACCTTTCTGAACCTCAGGGCTCAGCACCAGTGTATCAGCACCCCGGAACTCATAGGATGGGTGAGAGGATCACGCATGAAAATTGTGTCAAATGCTTAAGATAGTACCTGGCACCTAGTAAAGTTTTTAAAAATGTGTTATTTAAAAAAAAAGAAAGAAATCAAGACAGACACTGTCACCAATTAAATGTAAGATAAAAATCAAGAGGTGCATGAGCATCTGAGGACTTCTCTCTCTCTACCAGGCATAGATAGCACCCGTCTTTTGGACAACACCCCAGTTATGTTAGAGGATGCGGTCCAGCAGGAGAGCTGCCAGCACAGCTGAGCTGCTTCCAGAGGCGGACAATTCTCCCCTGGGCATCCAATCATTTCTCCACCAGCCAGGGGCCCGACAGACTCCGGCAGGAAAGACTTCCCGAACCGCTGTCAATCATCCCTCCCGGCACTGGAGGCAACAAAAACAAACTTGATTTATGTCCCTTGGACAGCACTTCGGACCAGAAACTTTGGAGCTTGGCCTTGGGCCGCAGGGCAGTGTGCAGGGAGTAACGCACGACCCAGGAGCGGGAGTCGTGGGGACCCTGCCAGAGCAGCAGGCAGGTCTCTTTCCCCATCCAATTTCAGCCCTCGTCCTGTGACGCAGATTACTGCGTCATCCTCAGCCCCGGGTCCTGTGTCCTTCGGGGATGTTCACCCCCATCCTCCGTGGCACAGGGGGAAAGACGTAAACAAGGAGCGCGCTGCCCCACCCCCAGCCACACGGCGCCGCCCTCCACATCCTTGCGGTGCGCGGGGTTTCGGGAGCAGCCGCTCCCGCGCGCCCCCGCGCCCCATCCACCCGGCCCCGACCTACCCGGGACCGCGCCGCCGCCGAGCCCCTGCCCGCCGCCGCCGCCACACTCTGGAGCCGGAAGCGCTCCAACCGCCGGAGCTCCCTCTGCCTGTGCGCTAACAGGCTATATTTGTAAGCTGAAAACATGATCTGGGGGACATGTGCTGATAAACTAGCTATCTATTCTATGTGACTCAGACCGGCAGGAGACAAAAAGGACTTCGTAGGGGAGGGCTTGGCGCAGGGCAAACGACAAGCCGGCCAATGTGAGTCTATAACCCAGGATTACCTGCATCTCCCGGGCAGATGGCCCGGCCTTTTGACATTGGAAATCCTGAAGTGTGTTCAATACAACAGGCCAGAGAAGGGAAGGGTCCCTGTCTGGGCACTCTAATCTAGGAACCGCACAAAAAGCAGGATAAGAAAGCCCTGAGACCCAGGGATGTATGAAGCAACAGATGTGAAAGGGTTTGATTTTCTCCTTACTTTTTTTTTTCTTTTCAATTTCCTAAAACATATGTGAATTTAGTTTCTCTTCAGACATTTTACTCACTAGGCAAATATGATTTGCCGACATCCAACATTGTGACAACTTGACAATTATTTAATCATCAGGAATTGAGCCTCCCCCATAGTCCAAACAACCCCTTTCCTTCATGGCAACACTCATACCATGTTTTGCCCTAAACAGAAAAACACCTTTGTCTAATGCATGCACAATAACTCTAACTACAAAATGGTTTGCTTTTGAAAAGACAATTTGCTATGTGAAACTTTTTCTATTTTTTGACATTTATATTTGTTGATCTTTGTAGTGAAATGATCATTTAAAATTATATACTAAGTTGGTGGGGCTCAAATAAATCTTTGTGACTATATTAAATCAGACCTCTCAGGTGTTGGCTGTGTTTTTTATTACTTAGGATAGAATTTTTATATTATTTTTCTCTTTTGATAAATAACATAAATTACCTATTTAGTTATTAATGTTTAGTTTGGTTTTTGTTTTGTTTTGTTTTGTTTATGGTATTCTGAACCAAAGAATATAAATGGAAAAGGCAGTTACAGTTCAGATACTCCTTCAGTACTATTTCAATTTATGAGAGTGGACTACTCAAAAGCTTAATCATATTTAAGTAGAAAAAATATTTTTCCCCACAAATGCATTCAAAATTCAAAATGCACTGGGACGATGCCTTCACGATGCTCATGATGGAGAAGGCTCCTCACACTACAGTGTATAGCCAAATAGGATTGAGAAATGTAGCAAATAAAAATGCTTTTTAGATACATTTGAATTTCAGATAAACAAATAATTTTTTTATATGAGTATGTCTCCAATATTGCATGAATCATACTTACACTCAAAAATTATTTGTTGTTGGGGGCAGCTGGATGGCTCAGTTGGTTAGAGCAGGAGCTTTCAACAACAAGGTTGCAGGTTCAATTCCCACATGGGATGGTGGGCTGTGCAACTAAAGATTGAAAACAGTGACTGGACTTGGAGCTGAGCTGCGCCCTCCACAACTAGATTGAAGGACAACGACTTGGAGCTGATGGGCCCTGCAGAAACACACTATTCCCCAATTTAAAAAAAAATCTTAAAAAAAATTATTTGTTTTTTGTCTGAAATTTTAACATAACTGGGTGTCCTGTGTTTTATCTGGCAACCCTACACGCAAACCACCAGGGAGCGACTGCTTAATGGATCTGGGTTTAATATGTGATTTAAATATTTTGGAATTAGTGGTAGTAATTGCACAACATTGTGAATGCACTAAATGCCACTGAATTGTTCACTTTAAAATGGTTGATTTTATGACATGTGAATTTCATTTCACTTAATAAACAGATAAATAAAGTATATATAGGTATATATATTTTTATATAAAACAAATATAATTATTCACTGATAATGATTCTATATGCTGATAATCCAAAGGAATCTACAAACTGTGGCACTTGACAAGAATTATGGGCTAAATCAGACCACCCCAAAACTTACATGTTGAAGTTTTATCCTCCAGTACCTAAGAAACGACTGTTGGAGGTAGGGCCTTTAAAGAGGTATAATAATTAGGACAAAATGAGGTCATATGGGTGGACCCTAATCCAATAGGACTGGTATCATTGTAAGAAGAGGAGATGAGGACAGAGCCATGCACACACACAGGAAAGACAAAGCCAGAAGACAGCCATCTGCAAGCCAAGGAGAGAGGCCTCAGAAGAAACCAAACCTGCAGATACCTTGATCTTGGACTTGTAGCTTTCAGAACTGTGAGAAAATAAATTGCTGTTGTTTAAGCCAATCAGTCTGGGGTATTTGTCATTGCAGCTCTACCAAACTAATAGAATAAGTAAATTTCATAAGGGTATTAGATACAAGGTCAATATAGATATCAGCAACCCCAAAAAACGGAAGTAAAAGATACCATATCCTTTAACACCAGAAAAACAAATCTTTAGGAATAATGTAACAAAACTGTATCAACCTCTACACAGAAAACTATAAAAAATTATTGAAGGATGTTAAACAACACCTAAACAAATCTTTATGGACTGGAAGATTCAATATAATATAAATATTAATTCCAACTTCCCTCTGAAGAGTCAATGCACTCCAATCAAAATCCCAACAGAATTTTTTTTGAAATTTAGAAATTGATTTAAAAATTATATGGAAATATAAAAGATCAAGCATATTCAAGATAATCTTGAATATAAAGAATAAAGAGAGAGGACTTACTCTGCCAAATATCAAGGACAATTATAAAGTTACAGTAATGAAGACAGAATGGTATTGGCACAAAAAGAGACAAATAGACCAACAAAACAGAATAAGACATTAAGGAAACAAACTCACAAACATACAATCAATTGATTCCTGATGACAGTGGTATTATAGAGCAGTAATATGAGAATGATCTTTACAATAAATGGTGCTGAATAGGGAATAGAGTCAATAATATCACAATAACTATGCACAGTGGCAGATGGCTACTAGATTTATTGTGGCGATCACTTGGAAGGTATATAAATGTTAAATCGGTATGTTGTACACCTGAAACAATACTGTATGTCAACTGTAATTAAAAATAAATTTAAGTAAATAAATAAATAAGTGGTGTTGAACCTTTGTATAGATTCAATGCAATGGAATACTACATAGCAATGAACATGAGCAAACTTCTACAAACAACATGGATAGGTCTCACCAACATAAAGTCAAGCAAAAAGAAGTAGACATACACACACACACACACACACACACACACACTTGATTATATAAAGTTTGAAAACCATGGGAAAACCAATCTATGGGATTAGAAATTAGAAAAGTAACTTTAGGGAAGAGGGAAGGGGTAGTGATTATGCAGAGGTACTGTGTTTCCCCGAAAATAAGACCTAGCCGGACAATCAGCTCTAATGCATCTTTTGGAGCAAAAATTAATATAAGACCCGGTGTTATATTTTATATTATTTTATATTATATTATATTATATTTATTATATTATATTATATTATATTATATTATAATTATATTATACCTGGTCTTATTTTACTATAAGACCGGGTCTTATATTAATTTTTGCTCCAAAAGATGCAGTAGAGCTGATTGTCCGGCTAGGTCTTATTTTCAGGGAAACATGGTATGAGGAAGGCTTCTGGAGCTCTATCATCCTTTTCTTGATTTGAATAGTACGTGGTACACACTTTGGAATAATTTATTAACTTGTAACCCTTATTATCTGTACACTTTTCGGAATGTACAATACACTTTAATAAAAAAGCTTTAACGTCTTTGTGTTCATTTTATATGCTGCGTAACAAATTCTCACAAACTCAGTGCCTTAACACAACATTATTTATTATCTCACAATTGCCATAGGTCAGAAGTCCCGCCTGGCTCCCTGGAGTTTCCAGAGTGGGGCACACACACTTCAAAGTGCCTGGGTTGTTTGCATAGAGGAAATCTTCTCACTAGAGCAATTTAATTCATTTCTGATACAGCTTGGGTTTTGCACTCCCGCCTCCCTCCCTCCACTTGTGTTTAATCCATTTCAAAAACCATTAAGAGCTGTGAAGAAGGCCTGGATGTAAACAAATAGAAAATCCACTTAGGAAGCACTTTTAAATGAGACTCTCCAGGTCTTGTGAATCCAAGTGGGATCCCAGCTTGCCTTCCCAAGTTTCACTCCTAGGAGTCTGTCTGCCCATCCATCTGTCTGCTGGGGCCATTGACCTTGGAATCAGGAAGTGACTGCCTTCTCCCTTGATAACACTAACATGGCACTTGAAATAGATTACTAGGCTTGTCTTATCTGGGAAAATGGGAACAGAGTAAAAGCCCAATCTTGGAAATCTCTGTCTGCACCTCCCCATCCCCCCACCCCCCTCTGTGCTCAGCACAAGGCAGCTAGCCAGTAAATATGTATTGAATTTGATTGGAAGGAGAAAAATTGGGGTGAGAAAGAATTCTAAACCATAGTGACGTCCAAAAGTCTAAATCAGACTTTCCCTACCCTAATATGGTTTCCAGTAAGTGCCTCAAGATTATCTTGTCTTATATATGAACTCTCTTGAATAAGCTGCCCAGAATTCAGCATTACTTGGAATTCTTAGGATTCTATTTCCTTCTTGGTTGTATTTCCTGGCTCAGGACAGGGGAAGCAAGTTTTCTCATGGTGTTTCTCAAAGTTCTTGCTCTCACCTCACCCCCCATTTAGAAACTCAGGCTGAAACTTAATGTTTCCATCAGCCACAGATGGGCAGATGCAGTAAGACTTAGCAAGAGGAAACCAGCACAGGCAGACACTGCACTGACTGGGGAGGCTGTGATTTCCAGAAGATCAGGTTTCTGGACGGCCTAGACTAGGGGATAAAGGATAGGGGGTAGGGTTGGTGCAACACAAGAAAACAAGCGGTTTGGGCCGGCCAGGTGGCTCAAGCGGTTAGAGCTCCATGCTCCCAACTCCGAAGGCTGCCAGTTTGATTCCCACATGGGCCAGTGGGCTCTCAACCACAAGGTTGCCAGTTCAATTCCTAGATTCCAGCAAGGGATGGTGGGCTGCGCCCTCTGCAACTAAGATTGAACATGGACATGGCACCTTGAGCTGAGCTGCCTCCCAGATGGCTCAGTTGGTTGGAGCGCGTCCTCTCAACCACAAGGTTGCTGGTTCGACTCCCGCAGGAGATGTTGGGCTGCGCCCCCTGCAACTAGAAATGGTAACTGGACCTGGAGCTGAGCTGCGCCCTCCACAACTAAGACTGAAAGGACAACAACTTGACTTGGAAAAAAGTCTTGGAAGTACACACTGTTCCCCCAATAAAGTCCTGTTCCCCTTCCCCAATAAAATTTAAAAAAAAAAAAAAAAAGAAAGAAAGAAAGAAAAGAAAACAAGCAGTTTACAATCCAGTGTTGACAAGATAAAGTAAACTCCAGCCATGGGGGCCAGGATGGGGCAGGGGAGGGGGACACCTCTTAACTGGAAGCCAAGGAAGGGAAAATGGCGTCAGGAAGGGCTTCCCAGAGTACATGGGCGGAGTCTCCAAAAACAAGCCAGTTCAAGTTTCCTCTAAGAACTACCTGCCAAGTCAAGGAAAAAGAAATTCAGTTGACCTCTGAACACCATGGAGAATTAGGGGCACTGACCCCTGTGCAATTGAAAATCCACATATAACTTGTAACCCCCAAAAAACTTCACTACTGATAGCCTATGTTGACAGGAAGTCTTACTGATAACATAAACAATCCATTAACACATATTTTGTATGTGATATGTATTATATACTGTATTCTTACAATAAAATAAGCTAGAGAAATGTGATTAAGAAAAATCGTAAGGAAGAGAAAATAGATTTACAATATTTATTGAGAAAAAAATTTGCAACAGATATAAGTGGACCTGCACGGTTTCAACCCATGTTGTTCAAGGATCAACTGTACAAACATCCCATAAAATACCGGAAACAATGCAAATCCAACTGTTTTTCACATACTGAATTAGCAAAAATTAAGATGCTTTTGGTGCAGCCAGCTGGTAAAGACATGGGGGAGGTGTGGAGAGAGCGGAAAAGGAGGAGAGGAGACCAGAGCAGACTTCTCCGGAAAATTCATGTGAAAAGATCCACCCGTTAACCAAGCGATTCCAGTGCTAGAAATGTACTGGCTGGATATACACTCAAGCATTCACCAGAATATATGTCCAAGGGAGTTCACTGCAGAATGCAGACACACACCAAGTGTCCATTCATTGATAAAATCATTTATGATGCATCCAAGGAGGAATTCGTGTGATATACCCTCCCCACACACACACACAAAAGTGGAATCTTCTCTCACGCACTTCTCTTCCTTCCTACCCAATGTATGTAACAGTATAGCTCAAAGGTAACTCCATTAAGCTTCTCTTCCCCACTGAGATTGCAAATTTTTGAAAGCAAGAATCTATTCTTCTAAACCCCACACAGAGATCTGCGGCAAATACAGACTAGGTTTCCAGCTGTTGTTTAAGTTCACCGGTGAGAACAGAAAGTCATTAACTTGTTAATGAACTGGCTAGGTTTTATCAGAAGCTGTTGGGCGCTGAGCTTGGTGGGATTAGAGGCTGGAGAAATTCCCCAGCCTGGCTTGCCTGAATGTTTGGGGGACAGTGACAGAGAGGTAAGACAACCCCATCCCGAGGAGTTCTATGATAAAAGTATGCTTTTACCTAAAAACCTCGTCATTGTGCTACAGAAATGGCTGTCCGTTTGATTGACTCTTTAGATGGGATTTAATTCTATGTTCTCAACCACTGAAATAAGTCTGGATTGGCTTTTTAAAGCTAACATCTATCCCATCTCCAAATGTTTTCTTCCTTGAATTTTAGACAGACACTGGAAGTCTATTTTTTTTATTTTGATGTTTTTTGGTTTGACTAGTCTTGGTTGGTTGGATGGTTTTAAGTCAAATGCATATCTGTGTGATTTTTAAACACACAATTGTCTCTCTTGCCCCAGTCTTTAATACACAACTGTTGAGACGTAATACAGAAACATCCAGAGGCCAAGAGCAACTGTTTTTCACCTTCAGCCCTCAGTGCCCTCCATAAAGGAAGAGGTGAGCTGCCTGGGACTGGGGAACCCCCACTCCGCAGTGTTCCTAACCCCAGGCCTGGCACTCCATGCATCTGCCCTATAGCACTTACTGACTGGAGGCTGGGTGGCCTCTGTCAATTTCAGCAGTGACCCATCCTAGATATCCAGTGGCCATCCTAGAGTCACCGCTCAATTCCCCCACCCAGAGGCAGAAGCAACTTTTTGCAGTTACCACATTGACAATCACTGATTACTGTTCTTCTTTCTCCCCCTCTACACTGTAGGGTCACTTGTCACCACTGTGTCCCCAGAGCGCAGCCCTTGACAAGCAACATAGTGGACTCATTAAATACCTGCTGAATGAACAGCCTGTGAGTCCCCAGCACAATAGTAAATACCTGGCCCCTCAAACACCACAACCCTTCCCGTTCCCTAATTGTCCATCCCAAATCTTGACCCAGGTTCTGTCTACCCTATGTGCACTTGACTTTCTCTGCTTTCTACACCTGTGGCAAATGCAGGTCTTTTCAGTAACTTCCTGTCCTTGGCTAAAAAGGGATTTACCGTGTTTCCCCGAAAATAAGACTTAGCCGGACAATCAGCTCTAACGCGTCTTTTGGAGCAAAAATTTAATATAAGACCCAGTCTTATAGTAAAATAAGTACTTATAGTAAAATAAGTAATCTAACATAATATAAGACCAGGTCTTATGTTCATTTTTGCTCCAAAAGACGCATTAGAGCTGATTGTCTGGCTAGGTCTTATTTTCGGGGAAACACGGTAGTATGGCAGGAAGGCTGGCAGCCTCGGGTTGCAGGCTGAACTTGAAGCAGGACCCGCCTGGAACCCCCACAGTAGAGGCCTCACGATATTCCTGGCCTCACCTTTCCTTGACCTGTAGCTTAACAATAGATTATCCCCCTGCGACGTGGGCACAAAATGTCCCGTCCCAGTTCCCTGCTTTAGAAAATTACCTTGAAATTTATGATTTATGATTAATTTATGATTAATCTCAGTGGTCTAACATTCTTTCCAGGCTACTCCCATCATTGTTCCTGGGTTGCTGATGCCACTGGAGAGCCAGGTTGACAGAGGAAAGGCTTCGTGAAGCACAACAGACCCCTGGCCTCTGGAAGAATGCCCAGATTTTCCATTAAATACCCTAAGCCGGTCTAAGAATGTGAAGGCAGTTGTTGAAGGTGTTGACCTTCGGCCTTCCCAGATCGCTCGTGCTCTGACAATCAACGCTTATTCTAAATAGCCCAACTTCTGTGGCAATCTGTTGGCTGAGTGGCGCAAAAAGCACCAGCCCCAGACTCGGTTGCCCTCCAGTTTCAAACTCACCCCTACCACAGTACCATCGCCAGACTGGGGCCTCAGTTGCTTCTTCTGAAATAGGGGAGGTAATTGCCAGGGATCCTAGTGCAAGTTCTAAAACTTCAACACCACCACCTTTAGATAAGGAAGTGCCAGTGCAGGGGTGGTGTTCTGCTGCCAGTTCCTTCCCAGCCACTGTGAAGACATTTAAACCCACAAATGGGATAAGTCATCTCATCCACAGAGTGAGACTAATAATGCCCTCGCTGCTCCACTACTTGGATTTATAAGGACCGAAGTCCAGGGTGCTCTACCAAGTACTTTGTGTTCTTCAAGCTTCCTTGCAGCTCTGGGGGTTGAGAGGGTAGCTTTCTCCTACACACATCCGGCATCCAGAGCTTCAGGCCAAGTTCCCGGGGCCTCTTTGTAGGTCAGTCAGCATGCAGCTGGGAGCATTTACGGAGCTGAAAGGCCATACAGGGAATTCAAGCGCTGGACATTAAGTGGCCAGTGGCTGCAGATTTGGACATGCTGCTAGCTGTACGTAAATGGGGGGCATCCCACCATGACTCTGTTGGGACCCTACTCTCCACGTAAAATATTTTTACGTGTAACTCTGCCAACACGCTGGTGGAAAAGCAAATACTGGCCCTTCTCCGCAGCCGTGGACCCGGCGCAATCACGCAGGTAGACATTGACGCTGAAAGAGCCTTGGTGCAGCCGATTCCTTCTGCCGCGTTATAAATATAATGAACAGAGATGAGTAAAACAGGAAGGAACTACATAAAAGCTTCACACGTGGGTCTGGCAATTTTTGGTAAACTCCGAGCTTTTACTTTAGAAATTAGAATTAAATTACATTTAGGAACTACTCGTGACTTTGGACGTATTTAGTAACGAATTAAATAATCTTGAGCTCCGAGATGTGAGTTCAAGGCCGCACACTCACCCCTCGCAGCCCGCCCTCCTGCGGCTTCTCTCCAGCCTCCACTTGCAATTCAGCTCCTCCAGGAAGTTACAGGCAGTCACGTGAGGTCAGGAAGGCCTCAGGGGGCCTTCCTGACCCTGAACTTCCACAGCCTTTCCCCTCCCACACCTCACTCCCCACGGGCCGAGAGCACACTCTTCTTGTTCACCTGAGTACGCCCGGTGCCGAGCACGGGGCTCAACCCCCCTTTCTCGGAAAGACAAAGGTGAAAGCAAATTTCAAGAAATAAAACCTGGCAATAAAATATCAAACGCCATGAGAGACCCATACCCAGGGTTTCCTGATTAAAGCAATTACTTTCCACCACTCCTCCAACCTGGAATCACTAATGGGATAGTGTAATTGATCCCCCCCCCCAAGAAAGAAAATCTCGTATTTTCAACTTGCAGCTAATGACAGAGACTTGAGGCCTGATTAACCTCAGTTTTACAAGACTCCGCCCTACCCATTCTCTCTTTGTTTCGCACCTTCACCCCTGGAGAGCTAAGCATTGTAATGGGCGTGGGTCTCCTTCCTCCCCGCCCACCTATGGGGACATCCCCTCCACCCAGGGGTTTGTCGTTGAGGAGGGAGTATCCCGGGGAAGGCTGAGTGCCTGGCTAAGGATTAGGACGCCGACACTGACGAGCGCCCCAGTTTCTCCGGACGTCCTGGCTCGTGCTTCTTCTAAGACCTGGGAAAAGCACATTTCTCATCCGGAATCTTTTTCTTTTTAAATTCCCATTTCCGTTTCAGGAAATTAATTTTTTCCTTTGGTTGTTTTGGCATGACTGTGAATTATAGCCACGCTAACATTTTCCCCTTTATATTGCTAGGGGCTATGGACGGCTGGAAGATGGAGTGCTTCTCTTCCAGGTATGAACCAATCTTGAACTTTTCATTACTAGAGCTTGCCAATTTAGGAAGTAATGTTCTTCACCTCTCTGTTTGATTTCATCCTGCTCAAACTTTGAAAGAGCCGCCGACAGTGCTGCTGGTTTTCCTGAAAGACCTGGGACTTCACACTTGTAGTTACATCCAACTTTGTCACTGGTTTTTAAGATGTTTTCATCAGGTCAATGGCTCTGCCAATGACTAGTGTTTTCTACTCTTGTTTAAGAAAAGGTCAATATTACAACCAAGTTAAAAATCTGTTTCTGAGAACATTAGAGGCATAGACAGACTCACAATTTGCAAAACCATTAAGAATAATGGGAATTTTTTTAACCTGAAAATTTTTCAAAGGACTGGTTTAAATGAAATAGTTGGTAAAATGTGATTTGTCAATTACACAGAATGTTACACAGTCATTTTAAAGTTCATCTATGAAAACTATGTAAATAAGAAAAATATACGTGAAATAGAAGATAAAAAAATTATACTTAAAATTATGTGCATATGACGACAGCCTAAGAAGTAATACATATTGAAAAGAGTTGGATATTAGGTGGCTTTTATTCTCATCATTTTTCTTTGTGTTATTGCGTGTATTAGCCATTTCAAAAGAAAGGGAACAGAAAAAAAAAAAGAAAGGTGATACTCTAGAATTTCTCCTTAGTGGTCTGCGGTCTTGTCCTTGTGATGGAAGACCCAGGTGTTAACTCAGGGTTTTATTTGCTTTGTTTTACTAGCAATGTCTGATTTCCCCTTCCTAGGGTGATTTTGATCGTGGCCATTTTCACAGCCTTTGAACTGGGATTAGTTGCTGGTAAGAGGTTTTTGGTTCTTTTGATCACTAGCAATTTTCATGTGGTCTGAACTACAGACTCCATGAGTTGATTTTGTCATTAAGGGTTGGACCACCATGAACTTGCACAGCTGTCACGGGGAGACCTGGCCTTCAGAGATAACCGCCCTCAATCCCAGGAGGAGCGTGCAATTCGTCATCAGTCTTTCCAGTTTGTGCCACGCATGAGAATCCAGGATAGTAAGACCTACCTGCTTTAGATTTACAGTGTGGGTGATAACTGTCCGCGCCCTTCACCTGTTTCCTATTTTTGACACTTTCACCTGAGAGAGTGGGCACATGATTCTGGAGTTGAGTGGATGATTAGACAGGTTTCCATGATGGAGGCGAGACAGGCATTGTGTACTTCACCTACCTGGAAGTATCTGCTTCCACTTCACACTGGGTATTCTGGGCACCATCCCTAGCCTTTGCATGTAAAGGATTTCTCTGCTCAAAGACACAGGTAGCAAAAGGAACATTAAAAACCGGAGTCTTGTTCTGTGAGGTTTATAATGTTTAGACATCTACAGACACTTTGGGGAGAGTAAGTCCTTGGTACTGTATTAACCTTTGCTAATAGGAACTCGGCTTTTCTATCCCTCTACCCTCTGAGCCACCTCTTCATACATTTCAGGTAAGGAGCTCAACAAAACCTGCTGTCTGAATGGGGGAACCTGCATGCTAGGGTCCTTTTGTGCCTGCCTCCCCTCCTTCTATGGACGGAACTGTGAGCATGATAGTCGCAAAGAGTAAGCCATTAAAAGAGGGGCTGGGGTGGAGCGGAGAGGGAAAAAGAAGCGGGGGATTTAAAATACCTATGGATCACCTTATCCGTTCATTCTCAGGAACTGTGGGTCTGTGCCACATGACACCTGGCTGCCCAAGAAGTGTTCAATGTGTAAATGCTGGCATGGCCAGCTCCACTGCTTCCCTCAGACATTCCTACCCGGTTGTGGTAAGTGGCGAGTGCTCTCTTGCCCTTTCAGGTTAGTTAGTTGCCTGTGGGCGCTTAGTTACTGGGGCCTCTTTTCTCACCTCATGGCTTGTAAGAGACTTGCAGCCAAAGTTCTGCCTGTAAAAGCATCTAGGACTCCAGATGGGCTATCACCTCAGTGTCCTTGATATTTACACCCTCAAAATATCACTAGCCGTGCTACCTTTCAGATAGAGTTATTTCACGTCTATTTGACATTTTATAGTACGTAAAGTTCTATTAAGAGAAACAAACAAGGAAAAGCTTTGGCCTCTTAAAACACCAAGAGATGCTTTTCCGGTGTACCTTTCCTTAGGGCAGGGAGAACCAGACAATCTCCAGGGGGCAGCTCAGTTAGTACCCAGCCCAACAGCAGGGTGTGGGGGGCACCCAACTCCAATTAATGCCCCTAAATTCCACCAGAGGCTGGACCCCACTCTCGTTCCTTAGGAATTTCTTCATGGGTCCTAAAACGTCACTTCATAAACCTCCTGGTGATTGGTCTCCGAACCTTTTCAGCTTGTTGATTTTTACTGATTTAAGGAAAACAATGACATGAAGGGCAGGGATTTAGATGAGAACAAGAGGAGAGGTTTCTCTCCCCACCCTGACCTGAGCCAGATTTCTAGGTCCACCCAAGTTCAAAGACCTCTCATAGTTCTCACCCTGTAGATGTTAGAAATTGAAAATGTTCAAGTCCAGAAAATAAATGAAAGCAAATGCTTCACTTGAAGTACAAGATGGGACTCCCGATTCAGGAGGGGATTTTCCATTTGCATCCTTAGTGTCAGGCCCAGGACAGGCGTTTGGTAAGTGTGG
The DNA here is from genome assembly GCF_964194185.1 of Rhinolophus hipposideros. Lineage (NCBI taxonomy): Eukaryota > Metazoa > Chordata > Mammalia > Chiroptera > Rhinolophidae > Rhinolophus > Rhinolophus hipposideros. The sequence continues at coordinate 59,561,167 of NC_138060.1, forward strand.
GGTGATAGATTGGATAGGTGGGGACCATATTTTCTTCCTGCAACTTGGGACCCAAAATGTGCTGTCTCCTTATCATCAGAGCCCAACCAAGCTCTCCTGCACCCCTGCAATTGATTGAAGGTGTCACTGGCTGGGGTAGGTTACCAGAGGGAAGAGCAAGTTCACAGTAGAGCAGTGGCAACTTTTGTTGAAAGATTTGTTTCAGGAGAGTCTGAATTCCGTGTAGTCAATTCTGTTGATCCCATAAGCACGCTGTACTCATCAGATGTTGGGCCCCGACTGGTTTTTGGCCCATGTAGATATGCCACATGAGTGGGCAGCAGGTTCAACTGCCGGAGAGATTTCCTTTAATGACCGAGTGTGCCTACCTTCCAGATGGCGATGTGATGGATGAGCATCCTACAGCTTCCAAGACTCCAGAACTAACACCGTCTGTACGCACTATTCTTACGCTGGCTGGCATCTGCCTTGCTGTACAAAGTTAATATTAATCAACATTTGCATGTAACATTTGCTAATAAACTATACACACTTTCATTCTAATGTCCTGAGAGATGATCATTTGGTAGTTGCCTTGAAATAGTGAATCGAGTTCCATAATGGTCTCTAACATTTCCTTAAAGTCCAGGCAGACCTCAGAGACACTGCAGATTTGGTTCCAGACCACCGCAATAGAGTGAGCGTCGCAATCAATTGAGGCACACGTTTTTTGGTTTTGCAGTGCATATAAAAGTTATATTTATACTATAGTGTAGTCTATTAAGTGTGCAATAGCATTACATCTTAAAAAAACGATGTACATACCTTAAATTGAAAAATAGTTTATTGTTAAAAAATGCTAACCATCATCTGAGTCTTCAGTGAGTCCTCTTTTTGCAGGTAGAGGGTCTTGCCTTCCAATTTGTAAAAAAAAAAACAAAACACCGCAGTATCTGTGAAGTGAAATAAAGTGCAGTAAATGAGGTTTGCCTACACCAACTACTTTTCCTCTGCCCTGCCCTCGCCAAAAAACTACTTAAAAAAGAAAAATACTCAGCCATGTCTGCCTTGTGCCCAAGTCCTATTTCTTGATATATGTAACTCTACCAAGGGCTTCTTACTATAGTTTCCTTTAAACAATTGAATTTTATCTTCAGATTATTAAAAGCTAATCCTGATGTGGAATTGATAAAGCTTTGAGTGGATCAAAATCAGTTAAGACAGTATGTTGAAAAGGAAGCATCTGTAAGGGGAGCAAAGGAGAGGGGAGGGGTCAGATACTGGGGGAACGGACATGTGCATGTGTGTGCCAGGGAGACTGGGAAGGAAATGGGAGAGAGACTGGAAACAATGAAATTAATTACTTGGTTGATGATTAGAAGGGCACAGAGAAGCAAGTTAAAAAGCAAAGTTGAAGGACAAGTTTCTGTCATCTATGGAAAGCTATAAAAAAGGACACCCCTTTTTTCCTCAAGGTATTACAACGAGAATAAAGTCTCCTTGGAAAAAAACTGGATCTAAATTTCCCCAATAAGAGTGCTTAATCAGTTATGTTTTCTCCATATTATGCAATTATTTTAACTGTTATAAAAGAGAAAAATGTTCCCAATTATATTTAGTTGTGAACCAGGTGATAAAACTGTATTGTAAAGCTGTGTTTAAAATGTGTTGTGTATATGTGTATTGTCAGTAAAAATGGGAAATATACTGACCCAAATGTGAACCGTGGTTATTTCTGGGTGGTGCCCTGACTGGTGCTTGGTGGTGGTGCATTTTTTACCCTCTGTGCACTTTTGTGTTTTCCATGGCGAGGGTGTATGACATTGTTTTCTCCTGTGAAACTGAAGAAACGAAAAGCCAGGAGTTCCAGGCAGTGCCCAGCGTGTGTTCTGGTTTCAGTGTGTGTGCTCCACTGCAAGGGACAAGATTTGCTCCCATTACTGAGATACTGTTTAATCTACAGTTCGTGTTTTTCAAAACTAATGCCCTACAGATACAAAATTCCAAATGAGTGAGATTTTTTCTTTTTTTTTGCAATGCCCAATGGACAGAAGGTGAAATGGGATAAACGGGAACAGTGAGGGATAACCCCAAGAGCTCAGAGTGGAGAGGTGAGTGTCCACGTCCAGCTGGACCCAGGAGAGGCCTGGGCCAGGCACGGGTAAGGAGTAATGAAGGCCACTGGACCCTGAGCTGTGCCTGGGGAGCAGTGCCCGTCTGGCCTCTGCTGCTCCGGAGCAAAGTGACTCCAGGTAATGCTCGAGCTCCTGCTTTCACCTGCAAGGGCAAGGTCAGAAGACCTGGCCTACAGGGCATGCATGAGAATGCGCAGAAATGGGTGGAAGCGCCTGGCCAGGCAGAGATCCTCGGTAAATCAGCTGTCATTATCTTCATCTTCAGTGCACAGAAAACCAGTCTTTCACAGGCAAATGCCAAGCATAAAATTTGTGGTATCACAAATATAGAACCGGGCGTACTGCCAAGGAGGCATTCAGTCACCGAGGGGCCAGGCAATGGTGACTGGATTAGAATTTTCCGTGTGTACTGCCTTGTATGGCAACTTTGTTAACAAGGTAAGACACTGAATAATTGTGAGAAAACCCAAGGGCTCTCTGTAACCGTGGGCAGATGCTAATTCTCTAGATCTCACTTTCCTTGACTCTACAATGGGGGATGCTATCAACACCCATATTCGAAGGATCCTTGGGATAACACGAGAGCATGCAGGGGTCCTGCTGGACCGCGTCCACCTCAGGGTAAGGGCCAGCCACACAGGCCTGCCCAGTAGCTGAGCAAAATGTTTCCCTGGGGGCTGGGTGGAGCGTGCAAGACAGCTCTGCCATGTGGTCTGATGGTCTGAGTTTGGGCGGTTGTCCTGGCTCCTGGCCACCTATGTGTCAGACGAGGAACACATGCCTCATTCAGAGTTGGGACCCGGGACAGTGCACGGCATGGACTCTGCTCTGCAGTGCAAGAAACTGGGTGGCAGGAAGCCCTGACTCAGAATGAGAAAATGGGTCCGTGTCCTCTCTGTTCTTCCCGGGCCATGAGGCACTGGCCCTTCACGTCACTTCTCAGATTCTTACCAATGAATCAAGACAGGCCAACACGCTGGCTGCAAAATCCCTGCGGCTCATACTTTTTGCATTTCTCGAAGCATTTGGAACTAAGTGCAAGACAGTTTTTGACTCATAGCCTAAGACCCGAAAGCCACCGCCATGCCTGAGTGACTGCTGCATACTTTTCTCAAACCCTCTCCTTGAGTTCCTGCATCTGACAGCATTTTCTTACTGCTTCTCAACGTCCTTTTTCTGACTGTTTCCTTCCTGACTTCTTTGGCTGCTTACTTTTCTATTTGGTATGCTTTTCCCAAACTCATATTATCTCCTTCATGGCCCCAACTTCTCTCAATGGAATTTTCCATCTATATTACACTTTCCCCCTCTTTTTCAGAATGCGATCAGGATGCTGGTCTCGCCCCCAGAATGCAGCATCTCGGCTCTCCAACCGCCCCTCACTCAGAGCACCTGGCCTTTGGACTGCTGTACGACCACATTCTAGACTTCTCTGACTCCATGCCAACTCCATTAAGACGTGTCGTAAAATATGAACTAGAAGGGAGTCTGCTGGCAAGTGGATTTTATGGTTTCCTTTTCCTCTGTGGTCTAGTTTTCCCACTCACTTTTGGGTACCTGTGGGCTTGCTGAACATGAGCTGGCCAACTGTGCTGTGGGGATAGAGGAAGCACCGTAGGTGTGAAGACCAGGAACTGCTGTCCTCCCAGTGAGGTCTGGGAGCAAGTCAGCCCAGCAGTGCAGGCCCCTCCAATTCCCTTCTGGGCAGTGAATAGTCTGTCTCTTTTTAGGGACGAGACGGGATCTGGCCAGCCTTCCCCTCAGCGAGCCTTCCCCTCTGCTTCTAGCCATTTACATTTAAAAAGCCACATGTCTTATTTCTACATATGTTTGTACATATGCCTAGTAAAATGACTGGGACCCACACTAAACCTGGGAATGGTTGTAGCCTGAACAGGAAAGCAGGGTTAGGTTGATGTGAGAGGATGTGGTGGTGAAAGGGAACGTTCATGTCTAATTCTAGGTGTCTCTGTGTTGTTTCAACTTTTTACACACACACACACACACACACACACACACACACACACACACAAAGCACTCACATATTACTTATTGTAAAAATAAAGCAACTCATTAAATGAAACCCAATACATTAACATAACAGTATAGGTTTTTAGATTGACATTTCCATCAAAAGACTCTGAGAGCGCCTGTTTGCCTGTATCATTTCAGCGTAGGGTCTTAGCCCCTTTTGAATCTTCAGCAAATACAGTAACCTCGTGTTTCATTATTATTGTCATTAGCAATATATGAAAATGAAGTTGAGCATCTTTCTGTATGTTTATTGACCACCTGTGTATCTCCTTCTCTGTCCTTTGCCTAATTGTATATTAGATTATCTTTTAAGGATTTGCTGTCTGCCTTATACATAGCCTACAGACTTGCATTGTTTTTCTACTGCCTTTTTTCCCCACAATGTGATATAATAGAACAAATACTCCTCATTGTATGAATTGGGGCAATTCATTTAACCCCTCTGTTTCTTAATGTTCTCATAATAGCTTCCACTAGCCAACCATCTATGTGGGCTTACTCTGCCAGGAACTTTGCTAGAAAATTCTTACATACATGATCTCATTTGATGCTTTCAACCACAGTATTGATCTATTGTCACCACCATTTTCCAGAAAAATAAAAACAACTCAGAGACTCAGAGAGGATAATTAACCTGCCCAAGGTCACACAACTGGTAGCTGAAAATAGATTCGAAAACTGACTACACACTCCAGGCCCCTAAATCCCATGGTACATTGTAACTGCCCAGCTCCAGCCCCACCTCATCCTAAAAATGTGGATTTTGAGCAAATTAAATCAAATGTTATTGATTTTTCTTTAAGCTAACAAACATTTAGTAGAAAGAAGAAAAACATGCTTCCTATGTACAAAGCATTGTCCTAGGAGCCTGGAGCAAACGCATCAAGATGCCCAGGACAAACTCCCACAAACCACAGTGCCCACTGGTATGATATCTAGTACCATCGTACACTCAGAAATCCTCCAAGTCATATCTGTTGCCTGAATCCAAGGAATGAAGCAGCCATCCGGTAAAAGGTTTGCTTGATCTGGGTCTCCAGAATAAATATACAAAAACGTGAAGTTAAGCGAGGTTGTCAGGCTTGACTATAGAGGAATAATTTTTCTATGTTGGGTGTCCTACAGAAAAACATTTTCCAAGTAATGAGTCACCTTTGATGTCTCCCTTATCTTTTTATTCTTTTGTTGTGGTTATAGGTACATGTTTGGGTAACAACAGACCATAGGCTCATGTATTGTTACCAAAAAAAACTAATTCTCCAGTGCAAGTCTTGGGAATGCCTTTAACCATCTTTGGGAAGAATAACAACAGATTGGTTTGCACAGGACATTATGGACAATCATAGGGATCCCCTCAAATAGTGATTAGCTGAGATCAGTCACCTACTATGAAATGCAAACTGTATGAAATTCATGCATCCATCCCGTTATTCATGTACCAATCAATTTTCCCATAGCTATTAATAAAGTTTCACTATTAATTATTTAAATCATTATTATCGATTTATTGCCATGTATTCATAATTAATTTATGATTGACTTAAATTGGCACTGATGATTTAATCATTGATGATTGGAATCAACACTGATGATTTAAATCAGAAGAGAAATTCAGCCTTAAAACACTTTATTAGCTCTTATAATATGACCTCAGCTGAAGATAGAGGGTTTTGGGGTTTTCTTTCTTCAGATATTCTTGGGAAGGTCATTTCTTACTCACATGTAGTATAGTGGTCAAGAGCTTGGGCTGTAACACCCAAATGCCCACTGTATGACCATGGGTAAATTACTTGTGCTCTCTGTGCCCCCGAGGGCTAATGTGATTCATATAAAGAGTGAGATAGTGCTTGGCCTATAATGCATGCTCTAAGTGTCATTGTCAACTGAACCCTTTGAGGATTTAAGGAAGCGATGGACTCTATTCAGGAAAAAAAATGCACATATATAAAGGTACATACAAGGGCTTCATGGACCCCTTGAAGTCTCTTCATGATCAATGGAGCTCGGGTTAAGAAACCTCCCCGAAACCATTGTGTATTCAAGCTGGAGATGACCTTAAAATCCTTCCAAGGCCTGACAGAGGCAGAGCTGGGTCTTAAATCAGCCTCTGGACTCTCCCCGTCTTCTCACCCCAACCCCAGGCTGCACCCTGGTCACACCTTAACCATCGGGAGGACTCAGGGTAGAGGCCTTCCAGTCCAACTGCTGGCATTCCCCACTGTCCGGCAGCAGCCCTGGCTGGGCGCTGTGTCCCTCACAGATAACCAGCTGCAGTCCAGGCACAGGGTGTCAGTATGCTGAGACCTGCACACGTGTTCTCACTCACACGCAATCTCACTCCCCGGGTCCTAGTGGAGGAGTGGAGGAGGAGCCCCTTCTTTTTTTTTTTTTAAAGATTTTATTGGGGAAGGGAACAGGGCTTTATTGGGGAACAGTGTGTACTTCCAGGCCTTTTTTCCAAGTCAAGTTGTTGTCTTTTCAGTCTTAGTTGTGGAGGGCACAGCTCAGCTCCAGGTCCAGTTGCCGTTGCTAGTTGCAGGGGGCACAGCCCACCATCCCTTGAGGGAGTTGAACCGGCCACCTTGTGGTTGAGAGCCCACTGGCCCATGTGGGAATTGAACCGGCAGCCTTTGGAGTTAGGAGCATGGAGCTCTAACCACCTGAGCCACCAGGCCAGCCCAGGAGCCCCTTCTTACACTCACTACAGCCTGACCCCTTGTCCATGAAGCCAGCCTCAGGGCTGGCCAGAAAGCTGCTCTGGGGGCTGCCTCTGTCCTTCCTGAGCTGTACCCTTGAAACGTAAGGACGTGCTTGGCCAGACATGACTGGACTCAGCAGCTTCATTTTTAATGTTTGGAAAGACCTCAAAAAGTCCTTGCCCAAAATAATCTTCCCGTGGCTCTGCTGGAAAATCCCCCCCTTTCTCATTTTTCTTCAGAGAATGACAGGGAAGACTTTGGTGAAAATGCTGATGAAATCCAGGGCAGCTCACAAACTGCCCGGTCCCCACCTGGCCAAGCAGGAATGGTTTATCCAAAGGATCAGATTCATAGAGGAGTGGGAAAGGTCAGGGGAGAGATGCAAGCCCAGGCAGGCCCTGTCGATTTTGCAACTCTTATCTTTTACAAAGCACGATTTTAAAGGAGGTCCTTGTGACAAATCGCCAGGAGGACAGACTTCTAATTCCCTACAGATTAGTGTATCACAAAGTGGTCCAGTTCTCCTGGCCACACGAAGGCACTAGAAGCTTCAGAGGGAGGCTTCTGGCAGAGTTTACAGAAGATGTCTCTTAGAAAAGCTCCAGCTCCAGGCTCTGCATGAGTTAGGGTCTGCAGTGGGCAGAGGTCTGGCTACTTAGGAAACAGAGTCAGCAGTTCGGTCTGTCAAGTCCTGTCCTGCCTTTGCCCAGGCTGGCCGGCACTCAGGGACCTGCCCACCTACAGAACTTCACCTCACTAATCACCCTTTTACAGCAGCAGCATTGTCATCTGGGGGACTTCCCACTGTTGTCTTATGTCTTTTGTCATATTTGTCGTGCTTCTTATCCCTTTTCCTTATCCTCATTGATAACTCATTATTAGATCATCTAATGGAAAGCACTTTGTAAACAAAAATGTGTCCTACAGAATCAGCATTAAATGTTTAGCCTTGCAGGATCATAATCTCAACTCAGGACTTGACCTCTCCATCAGGTCAAGAGGACGCCAGATATAAGGAGTCGGGTCTGGGAAAGCAACTGCTGAAAAAAGGCAGAGGGAGAAGCAAGACGCTCAGCTGGCTCCTATTTAACCACCTGTGGGTCCTGGTGAAGGAGCACAGGTTTACCCAAAGTTAAAGCCACCCAGAGATGACAGAATAAGGGGCACAACCCTGCCGTAGACTACTACTACAACTTCCAGACTTCCCCCAGGTTTGGCCCAGCCATCCAGAGATCTCTTTGCTTATGGTGACCATATTTTGAAACTGAAATCAGAGACACCATGGCCTTCAAGCAGCAGCACCTCAAGGGCGAATAGGTTAGGATAATTGCTGTCAGGAATGTCCTCAAAAACTGTTACGTGGCAAGGTCATCAGACCTTTGTAATCTTGGTCATGAGCACCTTTTCACAGTCTGTGCTTGGCGGTAGGACTGTACACTCACATGAGGGTTTCTCGTTTTCCATTCAGTCCTTGGCCAAATCACAACAGAGGTTAAGCACTTGTCCTGTGTTGCACAGCTAATGATTCGAGCTGTCAAGAGTCACACGAAATAAACAGGATTCCAGAACCCACAGTCTTAGATACCAAGCCCTCCCTCTCTGTTGACCAAACCCAACAATCCCATTCTATTTGGTCATTTATTTGGTCATCTTTTATTTAACTGATCGCATTGGCCATAGTTATTTTCTATTTAAGTATCAAAGAGTTCACGTTGAATCCCCCACCTCCACCTTATTAAAAGGATCACCAGAGATGTTCACATGCCTTCTTCAAGGGTGGGCTCAATTTACCCAATGTTAATCATGTTTTATGTGGATATTTACAAGTATATTTTATGTGCCTAATATATGGGTTCATTTCAACACATAACTTCAAGAGCACTTGCATGCTTTGAATTCAGATCAATGTAGGTCTGAGTCTCAGCTCTACCATTTACAGCTGTGGGATCACAGGCATGTTATTCAGGCTTTCTCAGCCTCAGTTTTCATGTCTATAAAGCAGGGATGATAAACTCATGTGAAGACTGTTAGTGAAGAACCACAGTATAACATAAAATGCTTCACAATATAACATACATAAATATTACTTTTGTTTCCCTTCCACTCTCAGGTAGAAAATTAGTCTCCTATGCTTAAATTTAAACACTCTCCCTTTTTACTAATTTTACCCTCCTTCTGACTATGAAGCACTGGGATAACTAATATGTAATGTGTAAAGAATCGTGAACTCTTAGAGGGAATGGAGCTCACTCTTAGAATGAAAGACCATCATTATGTTAATAGGAAGGTTTGGTGCTACCAACCCTGGGAAGGCCTTTCCTGGCCCAGTCAGCCTATCCCAGAAAAGCAGCCAAATGAAAGAGAGAAACACCATGCAACCCATGTAAATATTTCAAGTGTCACAAAACTGATACGAGTAAGAGGTTGGAATTGGCTAAAGAAATGTGTTGGTTCCCTGATTTCTGCCTTATTGATCTTGCACTTGCTTATGAAAGGTCTAACATTGCTGTGGGCCAATAAATACTTGCCTTCTTGATGGAGAAGGATAATCTGATTGAGAAGACCTCTGGAAAAGTCTTTGCCCATTAAATAAGTTATAAACACAAAATGAAAATTTGGAAATTCAGAAGGTTGTCAATCCAAAATTCAGTGGTATTGAGAAAAATCATAAACATTTGTCCTTTAAATTCCATGCTAGGGGGAGTTCTGGTCAAGATAGCAGAGAAGGTAAACGCTGTGCTTACCCTCTCTCACAACCACATCAAAATTACAACTAAACTACAAAACAACCATCATTGAAAATTGCTTGAAATCTTGCTGAACTGAGCCCTACAACTAAGGACATACAGAATAAGCCACCTCAAGACTGGTAGGAGGGGCAGAGACTCTCAAGGGCTGGTCCCACACCTGCATGTGACCATAAAAATTGGGAGGGATATCTAGGCTATGGAGGTTTCCCCCAGAGGAGTGAGGGGTCCCAGCCCCACACAAGGCTCCCCAGCCCAGGGTTCCAGTGCTGGGAAGGGAAGTCCCCATGATTTCTGGTTGTGAAAACCAGCGGAGATTGTGGCTAAGTTAAAGGGAAGGCGGCTGGAGTCCCAGGCGATCCTCTTAAAGGGACTGGACACAGACTTACCCACCGATGAAATCACTGGCTCTGAGCTCCAGCGCTGGGGCAGCAGCTGGAGAGGCGACAGGAACATACGGGGGTTGGGGGCTGAGGGGGAACTGAGTTGTCTAGCTTCAGGATGAGGGTTGGAGAGGCAGCTTTCCACCAGATGTAGGAGCTGGCAGAAGCCATTGCTTCTTTGTTGAGTCCTCCCCCTTCCTGAAGTGCAGACACAGGTGGCTACCATATCTGAGCCTCCATCAAGCAGGCTAACACCATACGTTCATTCACCCTGCCTTGGTGATTCTGAGACCCTGCCTCACCCAACTTTCAGGCATACCCAAGCCACTTCCAGTGGCTTTTTTTGTACAAACTTCCTGCCTTGGCTCATGCTGCTGGCTCAGACCTTCTTAGAGTCTCCCAAAGGTTCACGGAACCAGGACAAGAGTCTGGCTTGAGCATTTCTCATACCTCTGGCTGAGCAGCCCTAGGCCCGGCGGCAGCTGGTCTTGATTCACGGCTTGGCCTCTTGAGGCACTTCCAAGCACAGCACAGGTGGTAACCATCTGCAGATTGCTTTGTGGCTCCTGCCAGGTGGCCCTAGGTGGGGCATGGGCTACAGTTGAACTTGACCTGCAGCGGGTCCCCTCCCAGGTGTGCTGGTGTGCCCAGTGGCTAGCTTTGAAATGAGCTGTAGCATCACCCCGCCACCTCCAAAGACAACACATCCAAGGGGCCAATTGGGCAGGCAGCAGAGCCCTGCTGAGACAGATCCTGCCCCTGTACCACAACGCTTCTATAGTCAAGACTTGTCCTCACAATCAATGAGCCCAAGGGTCAGTCCCTCCCATTGATGTGTAAACAGCAATCAAGGCTCAACTACAACAGGAGGGCACACACAACCCACACAAGGGACACAACAAGAGTGCATGGAAGACTGTGCCACTGGGCCCCACAGCACACCTACTACATAAGGCCACGCTACTAAGACCAGGAGACATAGCAGTCCTACCTAATACATAGAAACAAACACAGGGAGGCAGCCAAAATGGAGATACAAAGAAACCTGTCCCAAATAAAAGTACAGAACAAAGATCCAGGAAAAGAATTAAACAAAACAGAGATAAGCAATCAACCAGACTCAGAGTTCCAAACATTGGTTATGAGGATGCTCAATGATCTCAGGGAGAACCTCAACAAAGAGTTAGGAAACATAAAAATGGAGACAGAAAACATAAAAAGAACCAGTCAGAAATAAAGAATACAATAACAGAAGTGAAGAATACATTACATGGAATCAACAGTAGATTAAATGAAGCAGAAGATCAAATCAGCGATTTAGAAGATAAGGTAGCAGAAAACACCCGATCAGAACAGCAAAAAGAAAACAGAATCCAAAAAAGTAAGAATAACTTAAAGGGCTTTTGGGACAACATCAAGTGTACCAACATTTGCATTATAGGGTACCAGAAGGAGAAGAGAGAGAACAAGGAATTAAAAATCTATTTGAAGAAATAATGATGGAAAACTTCCCTAACCTGGGGAAGGAAATAGATATACAAGCCCAAGAAGTGCAGAGTCCCAAACAAGATGAACCCAAAGAGGCCTACACCAAGACACATCATAATTAAAATGCTAAAGGTTAAAAACAAAGAGACAATCGTAAAATATATATATATATGTATGTATGTATGTATATATATAATAAAATGGCAATAATTACATTCTTATCAACAATTATTTCAATGTAAATGGGTTAAATGCTCCAATCAAAAGATAGAAGGGCTGAATGGATAAGAAAACAAGATCCTTACATATGATGCCTATAACAGACTCACTTCAGATTGAAAGACACACACAAACTGAAAATAAAGTAATGGAAAAAGATATTTCAGGAAAATGGAAAGAAACAAAAAAGTTGGGGTAGCAATACTTACACCAGACAAAATAAACTTTAAAACAAAAACTATAACAAGGGTCAAAGAAGGACCCCGTTATCTCACTTCTGGGTATTTGTCCAAAGAAACTCAAAATACTACTTTGAGGGGACATGCTCATCCACATGTTTATTGCAGCATTATTTACAATAGCCAAGATACGAAGGCAACCTGGGTGTCCCTGCATGGATGAATGGATAAAGAAGAGGTGGTACATATATACAATGGAAGATTACTCAGCTGTAAAGAAGAATGAAATCTTGCCATCAGCAACAACATGGATGGACCTAGACGGTATTCTGCTGAATGTAAGACAGAGAAAGACAAATGTCATAGGATTTCACTTATAAGTGGAATCTAAAGGACAAAAAATAAATGAACGAAACAGAAACAAACTCACAGATACAGAGAACATTTTGATGGTTGCCAGATGGGAGGTGCTGTGGGGTGGGTAAGAAAGGAGAAGGGATTAAGAATTACAAATTGGTTGTTACGTGGTAGTCATGGGGATGTAGGGTATAGCAGAAGGAACACAGTCAATAACATTGTAATAACTGTGTATGGTGTCAGATGGGTACTAGATCTGTTGGGGTGATAGATGGGAGGGGGTTGGGAGCAGGGTCAAAAGGTGAAGGGATAAGAAATGCAAATTGGTTGTTATAAAATAGTCATGGGGAAGTAAAGTAAAGCATAGGGAATATAATCAATCAATAATATAGTGATAACTATGTATGGTGCCTTGTGGGTACTAGTCAGGGGGATCACTTCATAAATTATATGAATGTCTAACCACTGTGCTGTATACCTGAAATTAATATTGACTGTCAGCTGTAATTAAAAATTTTTTAAAGGGCGGGGAAGATAAAGGAGACTAAGAGCTTCAAAGTTCCAGATATAAAATAAATTAAGTCTTGGGGATGTAATATAGAGCACAGGAAATATAGTCAATAATATTGTGATAGTGTGGTATGGTGTCAGATGGTTGCTGGACTTATCATGGTGATCACTTCTTTAGCATAGGGATATAATTAATAATATGGTAATAACTATGTATAGTGTGAGGTGGGCACTGATGAATAACTATGATGTACACCTGAAACTAATATAATATTTTATGTTAGCTATACTTTAATAAAAATCTTATAAATAAATAAATAAATAAATAAATAAATAAATAAATAAATTTCCATGCTAGAGGATTAAGTAGGTTTCTCAGACCACTTGTGAGAGGGTGACTGGGGGAGCAGCAACACTTAAGCTTAATTTGATACGTTTTTCTTAAAGGACTTACTAATGGCTGCCATAAAGTGTGAGGAAATTAAAAAGGTCTTCCCAACATTTAGCATGTCAGTGCAAAACCAAAAATCTTTCAAGATAATCTTTCAGCTCTTAAATATTCAGTTCCACTGTGGATTTCGTTTAAAGAGGAAAAGGGCATTTAAAAATTCATAGAAGAAATATTTTACTACTATTTTTATCCTATCCTCTCTGCTTGCATATATAACATTTATCAGCACAAAGACACTATACGCAAAATGGGTGTTTTTCCCTTTCAATACACTTCTGCGATATCAGCATTGCTGTCAGTATCATTTTGAATCGGTCGTCCTGTGAAAAGTGGCGCCCAGATCTACCTCACCTACGTGATCTGGTTCTGCTGCTCCATTAGACACTCACCTGAGGAGGGCAAAGGCCCATTCAAATAGCGCCAGATTCAACACCAGCTTCACTGTCCTGGCTTCCCACATAGACACTTAGTGGTAAGCCATGGCCTAGCAGGGTTTGATGACAACCTGACTGTTCTCAGACAAGGGCCCATTCCAGATGTTTCACCCAAAACCACAACGCGATCTTTGAAATGACTTGAAGGCCACTTTCAACTGAGAAGCCCTTCCCGGTTTCATGCCTTCACTGGAAGACAGTCCCCATTCACTGGAAGACAGTGTCACCTGGCCAGTTCCTGCTCCCGCTGGCGGGGGGAACTGAGCAGACTGTGAAATGTCTTCATTAAGCTCCATGCGTGGATTAGCGGCTCCAAAGGACAGCAAGCCTCCCTAAGTCATCCTGTAAAGTGACCCCAAAGTGTGACTTGTCACACCATCCAAGGCTCCTTTACACCCGAGGGGTGGAGGGTGGCTTTGCCCGAGGCACAGCAGGTTCGTGCTCACGGATAATCCAGAGCATGTTCTAAACAATAACTGGTTCCAGCCAACTCATGGTCCCCACAGCTTCTGCCAGAGCAGAGCTCTCCTACTCTGGGGTGGGTAGGGAAGCAGCGCATGGGAGCAATTTCTCACCAGGAAGGAGGCCACCATGTCCCTGGAATGAGACCTCTGATTCCGATACTAATTTGGTGCATGTAACCTTGAAAAGCTAGGGCATTTCTGTGACTCCTCCACTCCACATATAAAGGGCTGCGACCCTGAGGGTGCAGGACCAGGCCCTGGCCTTCAGAGTGGCACTACTCACCCTCCTTTCCCACCAAGGCAGCAGCAGGTTCATCTCAAAGGTAAAGGGTGTTGAACTTGAGTGCCTGGGATGGGGTTCACCTTGCACTTCTCGGGGGAAGTGAGGTGGAGGAACTCCTTGTGAGCCTGTCTTTTTCAGCCTCTGGATTCACCCTTTCTCGGAAGCCCCTACCTAGTGTCTGCTTAGAAGTGACTTAGGTATCTTAATGGGGGTTTTCCGTATCTAATTTATGTATTTAGGTGATGCATTCAAAAACAAGCTAAACTCTGTGAGAAAGCCAGAAATCAGTGCGAGTGTTCACTGACTAAGGCTCTGAGTAGATGAGATACTGTGAAGAAAAGCAGGGTATATTGAGGGGAAGATGCGACACAGCCCCTACCCCACCTCCCCGGGGAACCAACAGCTTCAAGGAATGTTCAAATCCAGATGCTCACAGTAGGCTTCTCAGAAGACAGGCTTCAGAGGAGGTACTAAGTTTTGGTCTCTGTAATTCCCAAGCCAAGCTTCTTCAACTTTACTATGCAGGTGAATCAGCCGGGGATCTAGTTAAAAAGGCAGATTTTGATTCAGGTTTTGGTCCTGATAAATTCTGCATTTGTAACATCTCCCATGGGACACCAGCTCTGCTGGTTCATGGGACAATTGAGTAGCAAGGTCCAGTGCTGCTTCCGGGACAATAACTGATCTTTAGACTTTTCAAAGGCTGACTCTTATCAAATCAGCAAAAAATGAAAATACATTTTACTAAAAACATTTCTGTTACTTTTTTAAATTTTTTATTTTTATATCAACATGTGGCAAAAAATGACTCTTTTGTATGTGCTCAGTTCTGTGAATTTATCACCCATATAGCTCCGTGTAACCACCGCCACCACCAGGATACAGAACAATACCATGACCCCCCCCTCAAATTCCCTCATGCTATGCCTTTGTATTATAGTTATACTCTCCCCCTATCTCTAACCCCAAGCAGTTATTATAGTTTGTCTTTTCCAGACTGTCCTATAAATGGAATCATAGAGAACGTATAGTCTATTGAGACTGGTTCTTGCACTCAGCATGATGCCTTTGAGATTCATCCAAGTTATTGAATGTATCAATAGAGTGTTCTTTTTTATTGCTGCATAGTATTCCATAGAATGGATGTTGGATAGTTTTTTATTCATTCACTCACTGAAGAACTATTAGGTTGTTTGTCCACTTTTTGGCAATTGCAAGTAGAACTATATACAGGTTTTTGCTAGAACATATGCTTGCATTTCTCTAGGCAATATACCTAAGAGTGGGATTGCTGGGTCGTATGGTGGGTATATGTTGAGCTTTATAAGAAACTGCCCAACTGTTTTCTGAAATAATAATTGCACCATTTTGCATTCCCAGCAGCAATGTATGAGAGTTCCAACTTATCCACACCCACCCTACCTAAAAATTGATAATGGCAATAATTTTTTATTTTGGCCCTTCTTGTAGAGGTATAGTGGTATCTCTACATAGTTTTAATTTGTATTTCCCCAGGGGCTAATAATGTTCAACAGCTTTTAATGTGCTCATATGACAGCTGTGTATTCTCTTTGGTGCAGTGTCTGTTAAAGTGCTTTGCCCATCTTTTAATTGGGTTGTTTGCTTTCATATTGTTGAGTTTTGAGAGTTCTTTATATATTCTGGCTACAAATCTTTTGTCATATATGTAATTGGCAAATTTTTTTTCTTAGTTTGTATCTTGTCTTTCGTTCCCTTAACAGTGTCTTTTGCAGAGCAAAATATTCATTACGATGAAGCCCAACTTATTTTTTTCTTTTATAAGTTGTGTTTTTGGTGTCATGTCTAAGACCCCAAGCCACACAAAGAAATTTCTCTTATGTTCTCTCCTACAAGTTTTACTTTTTTACATTTTATATTAGCTCTATGATCCATTTTGACTTACTTTTTGTATAAAATGTGGGGTTTGGGTCAGGTTCTTTTCTTCCTTTCTTTCCTTCTTTCCTTCTTTCCTTCTTTCCTTCTTTCCTTCTTTCCTTCTTTCCTTCTTTCCTTCTTCCTTCCTTCCTTCCTTCCTTCCTTCCTTCCTTCCTTCCTTCCTTCCTTCCTTCCTTCCTTCCTTTCTTTCTTTCTTTTCCCTCTTATTGGCATCCTATTGTTCCAACACCATTTGTTGAGACACATCTGTGACATGTCTGTCCTTTTGCCAACACCCACCACCACATACCTTCATTATTGTAGCTTTATAGTATGTCTTAAAACTAGGCAGTGTGATTCCTTCAATTTAATTCTTAATTTGCAAATCTGCTTTAGTTACTCTAGTTTACTCTTTAGTTACTCTTTTGCCTTTCCATATAAATTTTAGAATCAGCTTGTCTTTATCTATTTAAAAAAATCCAACTTGGATTTTTATTAGAGTTGCAATAACACTATAAATTAATTTGGGGAGAACTGATATCTCTGCTATGCTGAGTCTTCTAATCATTGACATATGTCTATTTGTTGACGTTTTCTTTCATTTCATTCATCAGCATTTTGCAGTTTTTAACAAACGTATTTGGTACATGTTTTGTTAGATTTATACCTAAGTATTTCATTTTGGGGTTATTATAAATGGTATTGTGTTTTTTAGTTTCAGCAATCGTCTGTTGCTGGCATGCAACATATATTAATTTTGTGTGTTTATCTCATCCTTGCTAAACTCACTTATTCTAGGAATATTTTTGTGGTTTGCTTCATGTTTACTTGAAAAGAATCTGTATTCTGCCATCATTGGGTGAAAAGGTCCATAAATTACACTTTGATATAGTTGGCTGATGATGTTGTTCAGTTTTTCTGTATCTATGATGAGTCTCCTCTCTAATAGTTCTGCTGTTTGGGATCAGAACCACGCATGTGCAGCCAGAATGCCAGCCTCGATGCTCATAAGCAGTTTTTAAGGAGTCTCTTTCCAGAGGTCTGCCCACCTCTCTGGTATCCCTGGTCATTTCCAGTTCCCTGGACTCCCCTTTTTTCAGTCCTTTGGCCAGAAACCTGGGGCTTTAGTTACCTGTTCTGCCAGTGCACTTCTTGGGGCTGTACTCACATCTGGGGTCAAATATCCAGAGGTCTGAGAGAGAAAAAGCAGCGAGGGTCCACTACACACCATAGGACCACAGCTCCAACTATCGGAGCAAGTTTAGCGGTTCTCAGGGCTTTGTGTCTGCAGGTCCTGCTGCTGCCGTGCCAGTCAATTCCATTGCTGCTGCCTCACCTTGGAGTTCCCTGGACACCTGAGAGGATGGAGAAAGGAAAAACTAGTGATTTCCCAGATTCTCTGAGCACTAGGAGTCTCCTTTCTCCCTAGAATCAGAGGACTTCTTGGAGCTCTGTCTGGCCATGTTACCACATGTGGGTTTCCAGTTGCCTTGAGTCTCAACAGGGGAGCCAAGAATAAAAATAGAAAGTTTAGTGCCATTCTATGGTTATTGGAATTCTGGTATTTTCTGGGGCACCTGCTTCTGTCTGCTTTTCAGAGTCCGCAGTCGGCTGAAGTCTGTCTAGGCTTTGGAGCTGCAGTGTCTGGAGAGAGAGGGTGGAGTGTGCTTCCTCCATTTTATCTGAAACTGGAACGCTTTGTTCTGCTTCAAGTTGTGATCTTTATGACGCCTTTTTAAATGTTGTGAAAAATAATCACAAAAATAGTTGCTCTTCTGAGGTGTTGGATATACAAGAAATATACTGGTAGCATGCACGGTCGGCTGGTGTATAATGAGCCACTCCGGCCAAGAGTCCTAAGAACGAGCAGTTTAAGCCAAAATTCTTTTTTTTAAAAAAAAAAACCACCTCTCTCATTCCTCAATTTGGGTTTGATACTCTGAGTAACCTGAGGCTTGGAAAATTAAATGGTTGGTACAGCGTTAGGACTCACAACGGACAAATGTGCCTTTGTTTTTAGTTGCCAGGAGGAGAGGAGAGAAGAACAGCAGACCAGGGCAGCACTTTGCAGCCTAAGGCACATGGTGTGGCTTGGGGACAGGAGAGGCCAAGAGGCCCAGAGTCACTGTGTAGCAAAAGCAGACAGAGAGCTGGAGAGTTCAGGGCATCCTGAGGAAGGCTGGGAAGCAGAGGTGGGCATTTCCAGACGTAAAGATTACATGAGTTAATTGTTGTTAGAGAAGAGTAGATGTTCACTGAATGTTGGTGATGATGCCAATTCCGGGACTGCTCCCTCTTCACTGGGCATCCAGCATACAGCTGCTGCATAACTGGGTGGTGGGCGTAGCAGGCAAGTGGGTGAGGGAAAGGGTTTTGATGCTCGTGGATCAGGCACGGATGGACTCTGTGGTGTCTGCCTCCCTTGGCTCCCTGCGGGACACAGCTGCTTCACTCCCGTGTGATGCTCCCCTGGGTGCTGGGTCTGCGATTCTGCCTTAACCGCTCTGGGTGCCTCCCCTGGCCTGGAGCCCCAGAAGCTCAGCCCAGGAGGAGGCTGAAGCAGACATAGCAGGAGTGGTTTCCGGAGCTTGCTGCCTGCATTCTTCTGGGCCCACTCTGATGTGATTTTCTGCTTGGCAGGGGAGGCCGCCCTTGTTTTCAGCAATTCTCTGAGCCTGGCTCCCAATTCTGGAGCTTGGGCGGCCTCTGGATCCAAATGCAGGCAGAGCATTCAGACGAGCAGGTAGTCGTAGGCCCAATGGCGCACGCAGTCTCTGTTCAGGTTCTCGCTGCTCGTTTCTTCTGCAGTAGATGTTTCAGAGTAAAAATGAACCTGCTAAATTTTGTGGGGAAATAATCTAATGTGCACATAACTTTCCCAAATTGTCTCTCCCCCGAATGCCAGAAACTTCACATGAACTCAAAAGGACCAGGATTACTCTGCAGTAACGAACTCCAGTAAAGGACCGTGCAAACGGGAATTAATTCCTTCCTGCCATCCCTGAAAAGCATGTTCCACGGTAACATGCACCACCAGGGCCACTAGGCAGGCAAGGTGACTTGAGGGAGCCCCCACATTGTCCCTACAGACTTTCCCTCGATGCCTGCAGCACTGCCAAAGGGACCACTGCCACTTCTGGGCCAGCCTTTGAGAATTGTATAACTTGGGGGGTGGAGGGAGCATTTATTCGATTCAACAAATATTTATTGGCCATCACTACACACTTTAAGACATTTAAATAAAACATAGGGTCGTCCTCATTTCCAAAGAACTCTGCTCTGGGGTGGGGGCCTCACTGCAAAGTCAGACCTCTGCTATTTTGCCAGGAAAGTATGAGGTCACTGAGCACTTCCAGAAGGTGAGGAAGTCACTCTCCTCCATAGGGGACAGTTAAGGGGCAGATGGAGCCATGGGCCCTGAGTATGACAGCTGCCCCTCTTACCAGCTGGATGACCTTGATAAAGTCAAATTGCTACCTCTGAACCTCAGCTTTCTTATCTGCAAAATGGGAAAATGATGCCTACTTTGCAAGATGGCTGTGACTGTGCCATCCCTATGCCCAGCCCTCATCCCCTCAGCCTGGGGCGAGAAAGGACAGGATCAAAGACTGCAGTTCTCACCTTGGCTCACATTGGAATCACAGGGGGAGCTTTAAGAAGCCTGTTGTGCAGGCCAGTCCCAGTGCACGGAATCGGACTCCCTGGGGATGGAGGCCCAGCGTCAGGTTTTTGTAAAGCTCCCGAGTGACTCCAGTGGGCAGCCAAAGTCAACAGCCACTGATTCAGAAGAAAAAAGAAGACACGTGGAATTATTTCATCCCTACAGAAAGAACGTTGGGGGAGGTAATTATGACGACTTATTGTTGATAACACTGTGTTTCCCTGTACAACTTGAAATTGAAGAACTACAAAAGTTCTATGTATTCAGAACCTCATAAATTGCAGAACACTTTCAGACCATGATCAAATTTGATCTTCAGAGAAATTTTAAAGATGAGGAAACTGAGGCCCAGATAATTTGTTGACAAGCAGAAGGTGCGGCAAGTCAGTGCACAATCAGGTCTGAAGTAAGCGTGTGGCTTCAAACCCCTCTCCTTCCACCAGCGCCGCTGCCCAGTAGCCTCTGAGAGGGAGCTGTGGTCCCGACATTCATGCTGGGTTCCAGGCCCATGTGTCCGGATGCCCCTCCTGTATTTCCCGTGGATTTTAGCACCCAGGCGACTCACACTGTGTCCAGCACTGCTTGACCATTCCCCACGAGCCTTGCGCTGGTGTTCCCATCTTTGCACAGACACAGCCACTGAAGGCTCCACTGATACCCCCCACCTTTGTTTATCACGAGTTGGCACCCTCACAATACCCTGTGATCCCGTCCCTTTTCATTATCGCTGCTTCTGTCACCCTGGGCACTGCTTCTCCCTGGACATTTCCAATAGCCCACTAACTCCTCTCTCTCGCTGTCCAGTCCCTGCTTGTGACCTGCCTCCTGGACCCACTGAGGTCTGAGAGTTAGGCAGAGTTTTTTCATGTAAAAAAATGAGCATTCGTGAGTGTCTGATGTATATCATTCCAATACACACACACACACACACACACACACACACACACACACACCTCAAAGCTGCTTTCTCTGGTGTGCCAGACACTGGGAGTCCTCTGTGACAAAGCCCTTTAAGAAAGGGCTTGAAAACATCCAGAAGTATGCAGCCTGCCTTCTGCCGGTCACGGCTGGGGGACCACAGGCAAGTCCCATAACTCCTCAGATGTCCCACCTCTAAAATAGAGAAGGTAATGTCCACTCGTGAGGCAGTTGTGACAATGAAATGCATAAAATGCCTGCACATAGTCCTGTTGATAAGCTGAGAAGCTGTTCTTCTGTGAGAAGGACGGACAGAGGTACTTGCGAGGTCCCTCCGACCTGCCACGCTCCGGTGGGGAGCTGCTTCTGCAGTCACACCACTGGATCGTGACAACAGGTGGCTGTTGTCATCCCCGCTGGCGAGGGTCAGTGCCTGGCCAGGGTCTCCCTCAGGTAAAGGACGTCTGTACTTTGTGGAGCTAGAGGGAGCGTGTTCTATAGGGTTTCGGCTGATATTTTCTCTTTCAGGGGATGAACAATCAGTACGTCCGCCGGGAGGTCTTCTGCGGGAACACCTGTCACGAGCTGAAACGCTTCTGGGAAAGGGAAATTGGCAAACAGACTTACTACCGAGAATCAGAGGAATACCGCCTGGGCAGAAGTGCACTGAGAAAGTATGTGACTTGTTAATCTATTTTCTATTAATTAATCTTTAAAAATAGACTGCTTGTTCAAGCAGGTTCGCAGCAAAATTGAGCAAAAAGGAGAAAGTTCCCATCTTGCCCTCCCGCCACGCACAACCTCCCCACTCTCAGCGTCTCCCACCATGAACATAACACCCAAGAGATGAACACTCCATCTGTGTGTGTTTTGTTTCTATTTTTAGGCTTAGAGAAGAATGGAGGCAGAGACTGGAAACCAAGCTGAGGCTGAGGAACAATCCAGATGAGACTGAAAAGCGGGCAAATGTTGGCCAAGAGCTGCTTGCTTCACTGACACAAGACGATACAAAGCACTGAGGTCACTGTGCTGGGAGAAGTCAACACAAATCGCTGAGTCCCTTTGCCATGCCAAACAGATCTCATATGATTGTCTCCCCCTACCTGCGAGGGATTTACCTGCACCTCCTTTCCCAGTGCTCAGTGGGAATTATCAGCCACGTCAGTCCTCTGCATGGGGGCCAGAATATTATCCCAAATGTCTCTAACGATGAGACTATTTAATACCAAAGTTCCATGCAGCATCCTTTATTTCCATATAATTATCGTCTAATTTTGAAATCCAAATATTTTCAAAGCACAGCAGGTAGGAGCTGATCTTCACGGTTAGACTTAAAACGTTGCATAGTAGTTTGCTCCACATTTCTCCTAGGAAACAGTTTTGTGTTTTCCTTTCAGGTGAAGAAAAATACACCTATCTGCAGAAATAAAAATATTGTAAATAGTCATTTAAATAAGGTTTGCAAATAAATTGGTCTAACACTATTTTTTCTTCATACGAAATTAATTGGCTTGTTCAGAAACATGATTACCTAGACCCATTCAATAAGATCGGGATAATTTTAATAAAATGTGGTTGCCTTGCCATCACGAGTGTGCACCCTTTTCATTTCATTCCTTTACTTTAAATGTCCACAGGCTTGCACTGGTTAGCTCCCTGTTGACTCAGCTAAAGTATATCAGGCCACCTCCACAAAACGTTTGCCATGTAGAATCTGAACTTGGACATGTCGCTGTCACTCCTCAACCACCTCTCAGGTCCCCAGTATAGGGTTGGGCTGCTGCTTCCGAAAGTGCAAACTGGAACTGGGCCTGAGGCAACAGCTTCTAACCAGGGCCAGGGAGCAGAGAGGCGCATGTTGTAAAGTACCTGATGGTTGTGGGTAGCACCTGCAAAGCTTTCCATACACAGGGGCCATATGACCGGGAGACCCACAGAGCACAGCAGAGGCAATTCTGGACCTTAGCAAGTGTGGGTTCCAGTCCTCTACATGCCCTGATGTGCCACCACGTGCTTCCATCCACATCGCCAGGGCGCCCAGAAGCCTTCGTGAGGGCAATAGGAGCCACCAGGAGGCAAGAAGGGTTGAGGGAGCATCTCCCCAGGTCCCACACTTCTATGATCCAGGGAACAGGGCTCAGAGCCCCCCTCCCACTATGGTCTCTCACGCAATCTGGGATTCAATTCAACTAATAAACTACAAATCCCAGCTGGGCTCATTTGAGAGCATTTTGACGAAAGAGGAATTTTTGTGGGCATAGGAGGAAAATAGAAATTAAACACGGGGAGGAGAGAAGACAAGCCTTGCAGGCTGACGCCCTCAGAAGCAGAGACCGGCCATCACGAACTGCAAAACGCTGATGCTGGGATCTAAATGCAGTAGAATGGGGCAGGAAATGCAGGAGAACATTCGTTGTTCATTTACTGGTACACCACATGCCAGGCACTGTGCTATACAACCAGAGTAGAGCAGAGAAAACCAGAAGCGCTGGCTCAGGAGGCTATAGTCTAGGGAAGACAGCAGAAAACTCAAGGCAATTAGCGTAAGGGACTTTAGCACTGGGAGCCCCAGCAGGGAATGGGTCCCCTAGCCTAGGGAGAATTCCTTAAGAACAGGCTAGGTAAGCCCAAGCATCATCTGAGTAAAGGTGACATTCCGGGCTCACAAGTCCTAGGTGCTTTGAGGGAATACTTTCAGCAAAGCTAGAATGTGCGTGAAGAGAAGGCATAGCAAGAGCTGAATCTGCAAAACTCGCAGACAGGGTCTTGCTGACTGACAGTCTCCGCTTTTCTCAAAGACACAAGAAGCCACTGAAGGGTGTTGGCCAGGGGAACGCCACAATGGCCATGGTTCGGGAGGGTGGCCCTCACCGAAAGGTGGGAGGACAGAGATGAGGAGGCCAGCCAGGAGCTTCTGCAAGGGCCCCACGCTCATGACCTCCTCTAAACCCAATTACCTCCCAAAGGTGCCATCTCCAAAGCCATCACATTAGGGGTTAAGGCTTCAACATATGAATGGAGAGGGCCGGGGGAGGGCGGGGAGGGGAGTACTGGAGGGAGTACACAATTCAGTCCATAGCCAAATGGGATACTTTAAACCTGTGTAGCGAGTCCTGCACACACCCCATTTATCTAAGGGACCAGGAACAACACAGCAAAACACTGAACTGAACTACGGTGTAGAGTACTGCCCAGGTTTCAAACTGGCCTGTCCGTAGCCCACTAGCATGGACCGCAGCAGCACAGCAAAGGCCTTGAAAAGGACTTGCCAGTCAAAACAGCCCGCAAACATGGGCCAGGACACGCGTTCTTAACATAAATAGATTGACCGCCTGCTAAAATAGACATGTAAAAAGGAGAGAGTGTCTCGTAGCCTCGTCCTCAAAATGTCCAGGGTACAGTCCCAAATGGCTCACACCAAGAGCCAGGAAAATCTCAACTCAAATAAGAAAGGATAAGCAACAGACACACAGATGTTGGAATCATCTGACAAGGACTTTTAAGCCGTTATACCAATGCGCCAACAAGCAATTGCCACACTCTTTAAGCAAACTTAAAAAGTAAAGTTTCTCAGCAAAGAAATAAAGAACATAATGGAAATTTTAGAAAGGTACAACAACCAAAGTAAACAAACTAACAACAAAAATAACACTAGATGAGCTCGATAGCAGAATGGAGAATACAGAGAAAAGGACCAGTAAACTTGCATATAGTTAATAAAATTATCTAATTTGAACAACAGAGACAACATAGTTTTCTTTTTAAACAAAGGAACAGAGTCTCAAGATCTATGGGACAATAACAAAAAATGTAAACTGTGTGTCACCGAGTCCCAACAGGAGAGGATGCCCACTTTCTCCACTTCTATTCAATGTAGTACCAGTCACCTGGCTAGTACAATTAGACTAGAAAAAAGAAA
Organism: Rhinolophus hipposideros; assembly: GCF_964194185.1. Taxonomy (NCBI): domain Eukaryota; kingdom Metazoa; phylum Chordata; class Mammalia; order Chiroptera; family Rhinolophidae; genus Rhinolophus; species Rhinolophus hipposideros. The sequence continues at coordinate 59,585,923 of NC_138060.1, forward strand.
TAAAAGGCTTATCTCCTTTTTGCAGATGACATGATCATATATACAGATTACCCTAAAGATTACACACACGCACATACACACATAAACTATTAGAACTAATAATAAACAAATTCAGAAAAGTTGCAGGACACAAAATTAATATGCAAAAATCAGTTGCATTTCTAACACACCAACAATAAACTACCTGAAAAAATTTTGAAACAATTCCATTTGCAATTGCATCAAAAAGAATACTTAGGAATTAACGTAACCAAAAAGGCAAACACTTGCACACCGGAAACTATAAAACATTGCTGAAAGAAGTTAAAGAAGACAAATAAACGGAACAGACATCCCGTGTTCATGGGTCAGACAATTTAATATTGTTAGGATGTCAATACTACCCAAACCAATCCACAGATTCAGTGCAATCCTACCAAAATCCCAATGGTGTTTTTTACCAAAATAGAAAAATCTGTCTTAACAACCACAAAGAATCTCAAGGAACTCCAAATAACAAAAACAATCTTGAAAAAGAAGGATAAGTTGGAGGTCGCACACTTCCTGATTTCAAAACTTTTTACAAAGCTAAAGTAATCAAAACAAGGTGGAGCTGGCATAAAGACAGACACATAGGCCACAGGAATAGGATAGGGAGCCCAGAAATAAACCCTCACACATGTGGACAAATGGTTTTGAACAAAGGTGCCAAGACCATGAATAGGGAAAGGATAGTCTTCAACAAATGGTGCTGGAAAAACTGGATATTCACAGGTAAAAGAATGAAGTGGGGCCCTTACGTTACACCAAATTCAAAAATTAACTCACATTGGATCAAAGACCTAAACACAGGACTAAAACTATAAAACTCTTCAAGGAAAATATAGGGGGAAAGCTTTAGGACACTGGATTTGGCAGTGGTTTCTTGGCGATGACTACAAAAACACAGATAACAAAAGAAAATAATAGATAAATTGAACTACATCAAAATTTAAAACTTCTGTACATCAAAGTACACAATTAACAGAGTGGAAAGGCAACCCATGGACTAGTAGGAAACATTTGCAAATCATGTACCTGATAAGGGGTTAATATCCAGAATATATAAACAACTCTTAGAACTCAACAACAAAAAATAAACAACCGAATTCAAAAATGGGCAATGGACTTGAGCAGACATATTCAAGAAAAAATTCAATAGACATCTCCAAAGAAGATACACAAATGGCCAATAAGCACATGAAAATATGCTCAACAACACTAATCGTTAGGGAAATGCAAATCAAAACTACAGTGAGATACCACCTCACACCCATTAGGATGGCTACTATTTAAAAAAAAAAAAATAGGAGCAGTTGGTTGACTCAGTTATTTAGAGCGCAGTGCTCATAATACCAAGGTTGCTGGTTCAATCCCCACATGGACCAGTGAGCTGCACCCGCCACAACTAGATTGAAAACAACGGCTTGACTTGGAGCTGATGGATCCTGGAAAAACACACTGTTTTCCAACATTTCCCAATAAAAATATAGAAAAAAAAAACAGAAAATAAGTGTTGCTGAGGAGGTGGAGAAATTGGAACCCTTGTGTACTGTTGGTGGGAGTGTAAAATGGTACAGCCATTGTGGAAAACAGTATGATGGTTCCTCAAAAAATTTAGGATAGAATTACCATAGATCCAACTATTCCACTTTTGCATATATACCCCCCAAAATTGAAAACAGGATCTTAAAGAGATATTTGCACACCCATGTTCATTGCAGCATTCACAATAGCCAAAAGGTGGAAGCAACCCAAGTGTCCATTGATGATGAATGGATAATCAAAATGTGGTATAATACACACAATGGAATATTAGTCAGCCTTTAAAAGGAAGGACTATCTGACACCTGCTACACCATGGATGAACCTGGAAGACGTCGTGCTGAGTGAAATAAGCCAGTCACAAAGGGACAAATACTGTATGATTCCCACCAGGCCCACAGGGAATGGGGAAGGAGCAGTTTCTCAAATAAAAAGTGGAAAGTGTACTGAATAGAAAATAATGACAGTGCCCACAGATCCAAGGGACTGTGACCAAATGGCAAACACCCACAGGATCTCAACAAACCTCCTTGCAGGAGCCCAGTCACGCTTCTATCCTTGACTGTTCTCCAGTTTAGCTCTGGAGCAGCAACCGACCAGCGCTAAACTTAGAGAAAAAGTTTCCTTCTGCCTATTTCTCTCCAAATCTGTGGCCTCCACAACAGGAGTGTTTATACCACATAGCCCTGTCCTGACTGAGGCTTAGAAGAGAGCACAGGGCGGACCCAGCGGACATTTCCCCAGAGTGTGGGGTGGGACCAAGAAAGAATCCATTTTCTTCTGAGCATCTGAATTAATACCATGGAAATCTGAGAGTTCTGGGGGCCGCTACAGTGACTGGAAAGCAGAGAAATCTAACTGCTAGGAAAAAAGAGACAAGGCGGCGCCCAGAGAAAATTATCACAGGTGACAAAATGACTCTCCAGGGTTCTCAGCAGCTTTCCACTCTCAGTTCTGGTCCTTCCCCAACCACATACGACTATGCTGCATCCAGACAGTAAATTCCCTTCTCTGGGGCTGCCTGGAGTTTGTTTCTCTTGCTCACACACAAAGTCACAAATAACATAGATTAAAAGGTGATTTCAGGGTCCAGATCAGGGAGTGGGGCTGTGCTTCAGTGAGGTCCTCCCATGTCACCTGTAAAGTCTGCTGGGACCTGAGGCCTCAGAGGTCAGACAATGCTCTAGAAAGCCCGGTTATACCTCTAGGGGAAAGTCAATCTGAGAGGTGCGGTGTGATGGGTTATTTGCTGGGAGGAGAACACCCAGAGCCCACTCAGCTCACGGACTAAATTCTGCAGACACCACTCCCAGTTCCATCTCAAGGGAGAACCTATTAATCTGAGCTCCTCAGACCAGTCCTGATTTCAAATGCGCTACTAATATCTGGCCCTGTGTTGCAATTTTTAAGGAAGAAATCTGGTCACCAAAAATATATTCCAGGAGGGTTCCAAGGATCTTTCAAAGGCATCTCTCAGATTCACGTTTCTCAGCAAGTACGTTGTACTGTGCACTCACTGGATAAAGTATGTAGTGACCAGGAGAAGCTTCTGGTCGGGGTAGCGTGTATTTCACAGGGACCAGAGAGCTGGTGCTGTTTGTTTTGAAGCCACAAAATATTGGGCTAACTTTCTATATAGTGTAACTATACAGAAAGAGAATTCTATTGTGCATAATTCTAGCTAGGGGGCCTTAGTCAAATTATTCAAGATCCAGGCTTCAGTTAATAATAGTACGTTCTTCATAACTAAAGTACAGTGCCTGACACATAGCAAGTTATGGTAAGTGAATAAATGCTGTAAATAATGTTGTAAACAAATTAATGGTTGCTGAGCTTCTAAGAATGATAAATTTTAGAGCTGTAAATGGGGTGTAAGTGAGTGCACCTAAAGACTACTCCCACATTGAAATTTTCAAAATCAAAGCGTTTTTTCCCTTCTAAGAAGGTTTTTCCAGATGACTTCTCCACACCCACCTCCAATTTCCACCTACCCCCAGTCTTATTATCTCTATAAATGATGCCCTATTCACCCAGTTACTCAGACTAAAATCTAGTCATCCCAACTCCTCTCTTTCTCTTAACCTTTTCATCTAAGCCACTCACAAATCTTGCCAATTCCATTTTCAAAATGTCAGTTCCATCTTCTAAAGTTTACAAGGTTTAGAACCAAACCACTACACCCTACTTCAAAGGTGACAGTAATTTCCATATAATTAAAATGTATCACCTTTGTACTGCTTACTTTATAAGAGAGGGTCAGAGTCTCCTGTCCTGCCCAAGGTCACTCCCTCTGGCAGGTGCTGCCCCATTTCCATGAGCGATGGCTTTCTCAGGATAAGATGCGAGGGAGCTGGGTTGGGGAGGGTTACAGGAAGTCATGCAGGAAGCCTGGTGGAATGTAATATGGAGAAGGAATTCAATTCCCAGGTCACTGCTCAGATATTCTAGGACACTACCCCCTCAGGACACTTTTTGGATCTCTCAACACCTGTCTATTTTGATGTCTGTCTGGTCTTTTAAACGGGGGAGAGATACTGGCAAAAATCTTGGCTGGTTCCATGCTGGCCTCCAGCACAGAGCATATGACCCATGAACTCATGGCCAAGAGGGTGATGTGATGAGTGGGAAGAAGAGGAACTGGACATCCCGTTTCCATGGGGAAGGGTTGTACTATGGCTGTGCTGAGTGGTGAAGCAGTTTGTAAATGTCCTGTCTCTGAGTATTAAAAACGAATGTCTAGCTTTTGAAATGCCCCAGCATTGTTGACTCGCTAGGGCTCGATCCTATTCCCAGGCTGAACCTGCACTGAAGAGACTTTTATTGACTGCTACGTTTTGGTTACAAGTATTTTAGGTGCTTTTTTGTAAAGCACATAAATTAAGCGGAATAAAATTACTCTTTCAAGACATAAAGACAAATTTTCAAGTCTACCTATGTGGATGTAACTCATCATTTGAAAAGCTCCAGTGGAATTCTCTTCTAGGAACAGCATGTTTCTGTGAAACGTGGTTTAGTTCCTGGAAAATAATACATAGGATTAATCTCTTCAAGGTCAAAAAAGAGCCTTAGAGGCCAAATCAAGCCTTGAAGCTCAGCTCGATTCATTCTGCCCCATTGGCTTCTGTCCTTCCAGTCCCCATTGTTTCTCTTTGGAAAACATGACTCCCTGGAGCTGAGCAGACACTGCTTCCTTTTCTCTGACCTATGAAACAGCCACCAAGACAAAGCACCTGCAGCGTGGGAGGCCAACTTTGGGAGAACTTAAGAAAGACCGGAAGAATACCTCAAAAGGAGGCTGTGGGCAAGAGGAAGGTAAATTAAGGCAGGGCCAGGAAGACCCAGGAGCCACCTGTGGGGGCTCAGCGGCTGAATTAGGCTGAAGCTTTGGCTGTCCTGGCAGCCGGTACAGCCTTAGGGACTGGAACAACATTTACAACATGCTATGAGACACAAAACGTATCTGTTAGATGAATGAACGGAGGGTTTGCATACAGCACAAGCACATTGTTCTATGGGAGACTCCTCCATAATACCCCATTCAAAGCAGGGCTGAGGAAGCTGAATAAATGTCACTGGGTGCTTCTTTCCTCTCCCTTTGAGCAGACAGCCTGCCCCGCTTGCCTGAGTCAACGTGAAACAGACTGATGTCAGTTGCTAAGTTTCAGAGGCTTCTCCTTTTTACAAGCCCACTTCCTGACCAGGAGGCTTTCAGTATTTTGTAATTGTCCAACTCTTTCCATTTGGCCTAGAAAACGAAGGGCACGACAGGGGTGTGGTGCTTCTGGAACCTTCCCACAGTGTGCCCCGTTCAACGGTGCCAGGCCTGAGCCCACCTCCGGGGGTGCTCAGCAGCCTGCCTGTACTTTTCCCCTAATAAACATAACTGTACATTTATGCCCAGGGTGGCTTTAGTGATAGATGGTCCATGCCCCATGGTCATGACGGTGGCCCCACCCAGATAGTCCCAGGCCCAGAGGCTGTCTTGTAGGACAGCCCCCAAGTCTACAGAGGATTTGAGACAGGAAGAGGGACGGCTACAAAGAGGGCAGAGAACAAAACTGAGGAACGTAAAACCCACAAAGGAGAGAGAGAGAATCGTTTTCTGGGAAGACTCTGGCACAGAGTTTAGAGTAATTCGTTCTTGATCAGACTCATCTGACAGATACTGGCCAGAGTCATTCAGCTGACTCAGACAGCATTAAATTAAGCCAACCGTGAACAGGACTTCAAGCTGCCGATAAAGCCAACCTGCAATCTTGGCTGTAGCCACATCCCCCAGGGGCCTGGATCCAACCAGCTGAACAAATCCCATCAACCACCAGGGAGCTCTCCCTTAGACAGCCAGGTGGCTTTCTCTTTACGTTTCTTTGTTGCCCTTTCCTCTTGGCCCACAGGAGTAATCCAAGGAGGGTAGAATGTACTAGAAATTGCAGACTCCACCGTAGCCTGCAAGGAAAAAACGCAGAGAGATTCTGTCATCCGCAACAGCCCTGGTCAGTGAGCGGAAGCTGCCCTGAGTGTTCTCCAGAGCCGCATCCCTGATCATCGCCGCTAAAAGCAGGGACAAATTTCATGCCGCTTTTTCTGTCTGGATGACGCCCGTTGTAGGGACAATGCCCCCAGGGTGACATGCAGAGTCTGAGTCATTCTGAAGAGATCTCCACAGTTGTCTGAGGACTACAGGATTCACTGGTGGTGTTTCCTTAAGCACTCGAAGCTTGTCTGGTGACAGCCCTAAGGTACAAGTCACCTACTGGCTTGATGAGATGGAGATGGCTGTGTCACAGGGATGGGGGCAGTCTTGTGGGACTGAGCCCTTACTTACCCTGTGAAATCTGACGCTATCTCTAGGTAGATAGTGTTGGAATTGAGTAACATTGTATGACTCCAACTGGTGTCGGAGAATTACTGGGTGTTGTGGGGGGAAAGAAACATTGCATCAGGTGGTAGAAGAGGGTAAACGGGGTCAAATATATGGTGATGGAAGGAGAACTGACTCTGGGTGGTGAACACACAATGGGATATAGAGATAATGTATCACAGAATTGTACACTTGAAATCTATGCAATTTTACTAACCATTGTCACCCCAATACATTTTAATTAAAAAGAAAAAAACAAAAAAAACCGTTGCATCGGACCTGGTGAGCAGAGCCTTGGGGAGACTCCATTCTTTCTGCCTTTTCCAGCGTCTGGAGGCCTCACATTCCTGTGCTCCTGCCCCTCCCCCATCTTCAAAGTCAGCAGCATTTCACGTCTCTGATCATTCCTCGGTAGTCCTACCTCTCTCTGATTCTCCTGTCTCCCTCTTGCACTTGTAAGGACTCGCATGTTCGATTGGGTCCATGCAGACAATCCAGGGTAGCCTTCCCATCCCAAGGTCCTTAACTTCACATCTGCAAAGTCCCTTTTGCCATGTAAGGTGACACAGTCACAGGTTTCTGGAGATTAGGTCGTGGGCATCTTTGGGGGACAATTATTCTGCCTACCACACCAGGAATTAAAGAACTGAAAAAGCAAAACAAGAGATTTTCAAACAATTATAGGAAGCAGCTTCCTGTCCCTAGGGCTGGGGGAAAACATGGAAGAGGCTAAAACTAGCAGAACCTCGAAACTTGGAAGATGGGCCCCATGGGACAGAAACCCAGAACCCTGAGAAAGGGGTGCCTCTCAGCGGGTCGTGGGGCTTGTAAGGAGGCTCAGTGATGAACTGGTTCTTGCACATCCCCACACAGGCCCTGCAGGCAAGGCTGGACTGCAGCCCTACCAAGTGTTAGGGAAGATGGTGCTGCAACTGTGCCTGGAACAAAGGGAGACCCTGGGCCCTTCTCATCTGCCTTCCTGTCTGTCTGTCTGTCTGTCTGTCTCTCTCTCTCTCTCTCTCTCTCCACACACACACAGAGCTTAGGGGATAACCTCAGGCTGAAAAACTGCTCGGCTGTAATTTGGAGGCAGCCCCTCAATGGCTGAGCCACCCACTTTTCACCCTGTTGTCTGACCCCCCTAGTTCAGTGTTACGCTGTGGGACCAGGGCGAGGGAGCTGACACCTGCTGATCTTGCTTATGCTGTCAGTGCAGATAATAAACCGTGTGAAGCCTGTGGGCTCAGTGCTTCTTTACTGGGCCTCTGGATGTGTGGCAAGTTCCCCCTGCAGCTGCAGTACTGTTAGCTGCCACACTGCCACTTGGGGACCGCTTCACTGCTTGATAGATTGGCACCCAACATGAGGCTATACACGTACGTGGCCTCTTTGGAGAAAAGCGGCCCACGAGGCTAAGCTGAGGGATGTGAAAAGATTCCCTGGGATCCCGTAGGGCATGCTGTCACCAAGCAGTGGGTGAGAGGAGGGGAACAAGGGGACCCCACTCTCCCTCCTGTAACTCAGTGTCTGGACCCTGAGCAGCATGTGGTGGGATTGGAACCAGCCACCAGAATGTTGCCTTAGTTGTAGCTACAAGTTTGTTGAGAGGAGTTGGTGGCTACTTGAAACATAAGTCATCCCAGAGTGGGCTTGGGGTGAAGAGCTGCTCTCTCCTTCCCCATCTCTACCCTCCCTTCTCTTCTGCCCTCAGTTGCTTTAAGAAAGGAAAATCCCCCTAAGCACAAATACTCTGTGGGCACCGAGAGGGGCACAAGGAGAAAAGAAGGTGCCCCCTCCCAACGCACGGGAGCCCATCCTGCACTCTGGGAGCTCCTTGTGCTCCAGCTGCAGGCAGCATGATCTCCCCTCGTTGCTACTGTAACCCCTGAAAAGTGCATGATAACACCTTGGTCCACGTCCTTTGAACAAGCCAACAAAAACGCCTCGATGTAACTGCTGAGATTTGGGCAAAATTTACAGGGAAAAACAGTTTCCAGTGATCTTGTGAGTGGGGCCTTCGGGCCAATTCAATGTCCTGCTATAGAAATGCAAAACTGGTATTGAGGTGACAAACAAGACTTGCCCTGCAAATGCTCATGAGGTACTGGGGGACGTTCCCCTGTTCAGGGCATGGCCACATGTAAAAATGGCCAGTGGGACAAAGCCCCTGCCGTGTACCACCGATTGGGTCAGAATCCAGCATGAGCGGCTCTACCCTGTGACGCGAAGCAAGTGCTCACTCACAAATGAACTCAGTGAACTCAGTGGCCTCCCTCAAAAGCCTGACGTTAGCTCACTTCCGCCAGCAGGGGCAGCTGGTGTCCCCAAGAAAACCCAGGGCTCCGCCTGTCAAGGAGTCTCTTGGACTATGTGGGTGGGTTCCCAGTACTCCATCCCTCTTGCAGTCAAGAAAAGAAGTGCTGTCCCTTTCAAGGCTGAGGAACGTATGTTTCTGACGCAGAAGCCATTACGTATCAGAATGTCCCCATTATGATCCTGAAACCAGTTTGTGTCATGTTTCATTTGGTGGACATTCCACACACCCAGGCAGCTGATCCTGCTGAAGGCTTTGTGGAAATGATGTGTTAAGTATGAGTAACCCTTCTCCTGACTATAAGGGGTGCTGCCATTGGGGAAAGGCCATGGTTAGGAAGGACAATGGCAGTGGGACAGGTGCACAAGTGGGAGCCCAGCCACATGGTGGCAGCAACGCAATACAGAAGGCGAGGGTGGTGGGGGCAGAGATCACCACTCACCAACTAGAGCTGGTAGGTGCAGAAGTGCTTAAGGAAACCTCCCAGCAGGCGGGACAACTGCCCTCCCTCAGGCCAGTTAGTCCTAAAGAGCCTTTGAATTTACAAGTGTCGGAGACTGACAATTATACCAACCGGAGCCTGGGGCAGAAGGATGTTGACGCTCAGCAAAGGTGACCCCTGCTGTTTTAACCATGGCAATGGCCTGGCAGCCACCACTCAGCATACCCCAGCTGAGAGCCACTTACTGGCTTGCAACTGGGCACTGGTGGACAATGAGAGACCAGCTTCCCATGTCTTGTTGCTCCCTGGCATCTCCATTAGGGGACAATGTGGGCTCTGCCCAGCAAGCATCTGTTAGCAAATGAAAATGCTACATCCAAGAAAGGAATACATCAGCCATCGATGGAATCGCCCACCTGCATGAAAGGTGGCGTCACCCCCAGGTGCAGCTATCCCAGACACGGGGGCTGGGCGAGCACCTTAGGTTCCTTGTGAGTTTCACACCAAGGTCCCTGAGGACCTGGCGCCCAATTCACAGATGGACCAGCTAAGTTACAAGGACCACGGCAGCGGGGCAACCACAGGGAAAAACTGTAAACTGTGAAGGAGGAAAAACCCCTGCCTCACGGTCAGAGATGCAGACGGTAGTGTTTGTCCTGTAAAACACTCCCAGAATGCACCTTGGTACATTTCACCCACTTGTAGCTGGTGGCCAATGGGCTGTCAGTGTGGTCTGACCCCTGACAATGGAACTGGATAGTCAAGTCCCAACCCCTGTGGGGACAAACCTTGTGGCAGCAGACTGCACAGGACCGATGCCCTCTGTTCACGACCCACATGGCTGCCTGTGGAAAATGACCCTTTGACAATGAACATCAGTGGGACTGACAAGCCGACCAATCCCGCATCACCCAGATAAACACCGCAGCCACCTGGATACCCCATCGCACAGGGCATGCCAATCAAGGTACAATCAAAGCCTGGTGATGCCAGCACACGAGGCCAAGGAAGACTGGCTAACGAGTCTGACCGCCAGCTCCACCAAAAGGGACAAAAGGAACTCTAGGGCGCATAGCCCAGCGCACTGGACCTGCCAGTCCTGCTAAAGTCCCCTCCCAAAGGTACCACTTTTTCTGGAGATGGCCCAATTCCCATTTGGAGAGCAAACGCAGGCCATACTGTTGAAAAACTCCTCAACATACCACTGCATACTTGCCCTCCCTGAATACACTCAATTGATGCCACCCTCATGGTGACGAGTCCCGGCAGCAGACAGCCCTCTGGGCATTCATGGGATGTGTCATGCCTCGTGTTACCCACAGACAACAGGTGTCATGAAAAGACAAAAGGGACTCTTTAAAAAAGAACTGAACAAAAACGTGGACCCTAATTGTGGCAACTCCCCAGAAACTGCCCACTTAAATCCAATGTTTAATTATGGAGTGGGGAGGGGGAATGAGAAAAGGCCCACACTGGCTGCAAGAGCCCCCAAGCACATGAGCCCTTTGGGAAAACAGGCTACTGGGACTTCTGGGTGGCAGAGCAGAGCAGGGGGTGGGGGGGTCTCACCTGGGGCTTCTCCTCCCTCCTGCCTACACTTGCTGGATCCGGGCAGCTATGGACATTGGTGGTGACCATCGTGAGTGTGAGCTGGGCAATATTCTCGGATGGCACATTGTCAACACCTACAGGTGAGCCCAGCCAGAGAGTGTGGTTTAGAAATGGTGACATATTACAGGGTGAAGTCCCTGTGCAGCAGGGACAGGTCATGCTGACCGTGCAGCTGTGAAAGCAGCTCCGCTGGTAGGAAAGAGCACCTTGGACCTCGGGAGGTCAGATATGGCGGGTGGGACCATTAGCATCTTTTGGCTTACCTGCAGGACACCTGGCCCGGCGGTCATCTCAGAATGCTGTGGTAACCTTGTCCCAGACCATCACCACGGCCCTCAGTCCAACTCCTGGACCCCATTCTCTTGAGAGACTTTCAACTGAGGCCTATTGACGTCGGAGGCAGGACAGCTTCCGCCAAAATAGCGACACAAAATTCATTTTCGAGATACTGACATGCTCTGCTTTGGCCTCATATTATTGCCAATGCCCTGGGCTTTCTCACTACTGCCAAACCAAACAAGCCCAAAGCTGTCTTGTGTGCTTTCTCCAAACCATAACTACTGCCCTCAATTTAACTAATGGCTGGATGTCATCCTCCGCGTGGCCCTGCTGACCAGACCACCTTCCCCTCTGATCTCTGCCAGCCACCCTGGGACCTGAGGAGGCAGGCCTCAGCCGGGGGCACAGGTGGAGATTGCTTTGGGAGACCTGCCCATCTTGAGGCACCTTCTGTCCGTGGACAGGGGCCCATGAGAGGAGGGAACAGGTGGCCCCGACACCTGGGCTCCAGACTCACCACCCATGTGGCACTGGGACCGTGCTGTCAAAGCCAACCAGGAAAGTCCTGACCTAAACCTGACCATGACCCTTACTCTAACCTACCTCATTCTTAACTCCCTCCCTCACTCCAACCCTAACCCCTAACTCTGACACTGACCTGACCCTGACCTTAGCCCTAATCCCTAACTTTATACCTAACACTGACTTTGACCCTAACCCTAAACATATCCCTTCTCCAGTGACCATGTCAGGGCACTGACCCCCACAGCGGGCAGTCATCCTTTGGGAGAGCCATGTGGCCCTCACTTAGGTTCCTGCTCAGGGAATATTGGTTTCATTTACACGCCATTGCTAAAGGTCTCTCCAGCAGGCCCGAGTCACCAGATTGCCCCCCATGCTCCCACACCTTCCAGCCTTCCCTGGAGCTGCCGTGGGCAAAGGGGTGCCCAGCTGAGCATGAGTTCCCAGCACCCTTGGGGGTCACCCAAATCAACAGAAGCTTGGTCAGAACTCAGGTCCCTCTAGATGTCTGCCAGCTCCCACTTAGACAGCTGTGGACTCAATTTCTCCAACGTCTTCTTCTCTGGGCCTAGTAAGCACAGGTAGTCTGCAGGGGTCTTTCTGGGAGAGAAAGCCAGCCTTTCTCACCTGAAGAGGGCTGGGAACTTGTTTGCCAGGTTCCAGACCATGCAGGGCCCAGGGCTGGTACCCAGGAAGGCCCTGGTAAAGCTTGTTGACTGAGGGAGGGAGGCAGTCCCTGCAGGGGACTTCATGGGGCCACCGTCTGTCCCTCTCCCTCTCAGGAAGACATCATCTCCATCCAGCACCACTGGGTCAAAGGCTGTCACCTGACCATCATGGAGCTCATGCCCTGCAGCAGATCGGGTCATGGAGAAGCCATGCCAGACTGTAGCACCATCACTGTCGGGCCCTGGGCCAGAGGACCAGGCCTGAGCCCCTGCGGCCCAGGCGAGGTCAACCTGAGGCCGAGATAGACAGAGAGAGCAGCTGTCCTCTCTTCCCTTTCTCTTGAGGAGTTGGCATCAACTTCCTGACTGCTCGCAGCCCAAGTTTGGCCAGGCCTCCAGCTCCCTGTGGGTCCCTGCTTGTCCTGGTCATGCCTAAGGGGCTTCTGTTTGCACAGATGTTGCCCGGCCAGTCAAATGCAGACCCACCCTGGGGTCCAGGGCCCATCAGTCTGACCTCTCCTGAGTGGACTTGTTTCTACCCACGTCTCCCACTGCTACTGACACTCGTGCAGGGAGAGGCAGCCAGCAGTGTGCCTGAAGAACCCAGGGGAGCAGGCATCCAGCTGTCACTCACCAATAACATGATGGGTCAGGGAAGGGGCCCTGGAGAAGGGCTAGGGAGCGGGGAGCCTTCTTCCTTGGGTCACAGGGGCTTCCTGGGAGCTGGGCCTGCGAGGTTGGAGCAGCCTGGGACCCAGTGGGCCGGGACCAGACGCGGGGCAGGAACTAGGGAGCAGGGTGGCAGCAGGCAGGTTTGGCTGTGGAAGGGAAGCAATGGGCAAGGGGAAGCAGAGGGTGAAAAGCTGCCAGAGAGACTGCACACTGGGCCAGGGCTGCGGTGGGGGCGGGGGTGGGGGCAAAGGTAGGTCGCCAGGGCCAGGGCTGCAGTCAGAGGGACTCAGACACATCTGTTCACTGAGAGGCCATTTAATCTCTCCGGTGTCTGTCTTTCTCAGCCCCAAATCCAGGCCCTCGAGGGCAGGGCCAGTGTGGTCCTGTCAGAAAGCGGCCTGGGGGTGGTCACCGAGCAGTGTCTCCTGGGTGTCTCTCCTCCCTGGCCCAGGTGATCAGGAGTCCTGTTTGGGGTCTATTATGAAGAATTCTGCCACTTCCTGACGGTCACTGCTGGAAGGAGAACCCTCCTCCTGGGGGAGAATGGGGACCAGAACAATAGAGGGCGGAATGGCTGGATCGGGAAGGAGTCTCCGGCCAACTGTACTTCCAGAGTGGACACCAGTGTGCTCTCACTGCAGCTGGACGGACTCCTGCAGCAGCTGGGAGATGCCATCGCTGGGGTCCCTGAAGGTCACCCATCCCTGTCAGCCTCTCTCAGGCACCCACATGGCAGGTAGTTACCTGGCTCCAGGTATCTCTTCTATAAATGGAGCAGTGACCTCAGGGGTCAATTTCCCATCTAATGAAAAGGTCCTCGCCGGCTCCATGGCTTTGTAGAAAGAGTCTGATGTAGTTCTGGCCACCCTTGACCTTTCCCAAGGTCCTGTCCAGGGGCTCCAGTTCGGCAGGTGAGGTCAAGAGGGCGGGTCCTGGTGAGTCTGAATGGTAGCAAGGGTGCCCTGATCCTGGAGGAGGCCGGGGCAGCGTGCGCGGCTCTGAGTGAGGCTGCAGCATCTCCCAGACTCGGGGCTGCCCTAGGGCAAGGCATTCTCATTTGTCAAAACACAAGAACCAGCTTGGAGAGGATGGAAATACTGGTAAGAGCTGCCACTCCTGGGGAAGCACGAATGCCCATAGTATCCTGGGTATCTTCACTCTTCAGCAGTTCAAACCCATTCCAGGGACCTTCGTGGGGATGTCACAGGGTTTCCGGCAAAACCAGAGCCAAGACCATTTCAGCTGCCACAGTTGGTGGAACCAGTCAGAAAAAGCCCCACCCCTGCCCGTGCCTGAAGACAGCAGCACAGGGAGGGACGTGGGTCTCTCGGCCCACTGCCCCACAGCACCTCTGGGGGTCTGTGGGTGCCCCGCAGCCACCCCCACACCCTGAGGCTCCTGCTGGGGATGCAGCCTCAGGCTCAGGTGTGGTGAGCTTTCTCAGAATCTCCAGTTCCGAGGCCAGTGCTTTGTTTATGGAAGGCATGCCTGCAGCCAAGAAAAGTGATCCGACTTGCTTGGCAGAGGGCATGGCAGGGGGGTGGGCCCCGCAGCTGCATAAACCCACCCTCTCCTCATGCTTCACCCCTGGAGCAGTCAGGAAGGCAGCAGGTCTCCAGGAGAGACGACTCAGGGCAGAAAGGCCCGGCAGACAGTGGGCACTAGCAGCTTGGAGCCTCCGGTCAGGAGTGGAGAAACAGGGAACACTGACAGTGATGTGACAATTTCAGTTGCAGCCTGACAGGCCAAAGTCAGACTTCCGAAAGGACTTCAGCAAGATGGATGGAAACTCCTTTATAAACTCTCTAGTCCACCATTTTACAGACAGCGACACTGAGGCCCAGCGTGATTCCAATGACTTGGGGGCAAGGTTCCTTGCCCTCAGCCTGCAGGCTGCTTTAGGTCAAGCAGGTCATCTGAGACAGCTCAGTGGCAGGGTCAGAGGGAGGGGAAACCACCAGCTCTGGGTCCATACCCGTCACCCCTCACCCTCATCCCAGTCGGGGCAGCACCTCCCTGCGAGAAACTCAACCGTCATCTCCTCCAAGAGTCGCCTCCAAGGACCCATCCTGCCCTCTGCTCTTTGGGCCACAAGGTGCCAGGCTGGGCCATGCTCGCTGCACGGGGAATCCACGGCAGGCTCCTCGGTTCTGCGGTTTGTCCTGGGGAGGCCAAGCTACCAGGGCTCCCCCGAGTCCCGGCGGCTGGGCAAGCGGTGCATATCTTCCTTCTGGATGTGCTCGTAGCATGACTGCAGGAGAGAGGAGGGGTTGAGGCCAGCTGCTGCCTATCCCAGCCCCCTGCACAGGCTCTAGGGCCAGACACCGGGGAGTGCCCACCTCCCGGCCTGGACCAGTGTCTCCAACTCAGCTCTCCCCACTGTCTGCAAGGAAATAGGGCCTTCCCTCTCCTATTGTGCTCGGGACGCAGCCTAGAACACATTCGGGGTCCTGGGGAATCCAGGGCTGAGAAGCATTGTGGCCACAGCTCCTCGGCCCCTTTTAACACGGGCAGGACCAGGGGCTCTGTGGGGACCCTCCCATAAAGGCACACAAGTTATGCAGGTGAGTGTATCGAGCTCAGGATGGTGGCTGAGGCGGGGGAGGGGACTGACCCAACGGCCAGCGCATTTCTGTCTCTCACCTCGAGGGCCGTGAGGAGGAAGTCATACAGGCCCCCTGTGTGGACGGGGTCCATCATGTCACGGATCAGGTGGATCTCGGCCCCCAGGTGCTGGATTCTGCAGAACCGCCCCCAAGTGAGAGGGAGAAGAGGGTACATCAGGGACAGACCCGGAGCAGCTGGGGAAGGAGCCCTGGCCTGGGTGGCTAGACACCCGCGGTGTGGTCCCTGCTCTGCTTCTGGCAACCATGGCACCCGGGCTGGGACCCTGGGACCCTCTCCTCTCTGGGCCTCGGCGTCCCCAGCGGTACCAAGAAAAACTGTGCCCATAAACCCTGATGTTCAAAGACTTCATTGTTCAGAGTGCGTCTTGGCTGGGGGAGGGGCAGGTGGGAAGGGAGCCAGCGCCTGGCCTGGCTGCAGCTCACCGGGCACGTGACACCACGTAGATGAGCAGAGGCAGCAGGTCGTCCATGGGCAGTTTGTGCTCCTGGCCCAGCACCCGAGACACAGTGGCCTCAATCTCCCCATACGTCCTCTCCAGCACCTCCAGCTTCTCCCGGGGGTCCATCGTGCTGCTGCAGAGGGGGGCTGGCTTCAGGTCAAGGTCCTCAGGCTCCGTCCCAACGGGGTGCCCCAACACGCCTGCCTCACCCCCACCCTACCCAGGGTGTGCACTCACATGACCTTCTGCAGACACTCAGTAGCCGACAGGAAGCACTTGTCCCTCACCAGGGAGTGTCTCTGTGTGGTGGGGGAGCACGTTAGGCCAGACCACGTCCCCTAGCTGTCATGTCCTCCTCCCCAGGGCGACCTGGGCGTCTGGCCACCCACCCCACCCCCAACACTGGCTGCAGCACAGCCCTGCCCAGAGGACTGAGTGCCCCAGGGCAAGCCACAGGGCCACCGTGAGCCTCCATTTACTCGACTATAAAGTGGGGTAGATGGATGACAGCAGTCTGGGGGGCTGCAAATGGATCAAAAAGATAATAAGCACAACAGCTTATTATCACTGGGTGCCGCCCAGTTCTGGCCACCTATACCGATGGCTCTTGAACCCTGGTGCTTGTTGGACACCGATTCCCACTCCAGTCCCTGAGTTTCTGATTCAGTAGGCCTGGGGCGGGTCCAAGAACATGCTTTACTAACAGCCTCCCCGAGGCGGGTCCAGCAAGCACCCTCTGAGACCACTGCCTGGGCAGTGCCTGCCCACTTCCCCCCCAGCCACCCCATGAGGCAGACTAGTACAGCGGAGGTGGCACTTTCACAGAAGAGGAAACTGAGGCACAGAGATCAAATACTACACCTGTAAAAGGGCAGAGCCTGTGTTTGAGTCCGCCCACTGTGGGCCAGCAGCTGCAGCCTCACCCACCAGAGATCAGGACAACGCTGAAGCCTGGCGCCTCTCCCTTGCGGGCCTCTGCCCCTCCCGCCTCTGCCCCTCCCGGATACTCTGTAGCCTCTGACCAGCAATACGAGGCAGAAGGCTGCTTGGAAGCCTGGGTGAATCTGCATGCCCAGCTCAGAGCTCGGGCCTCCCCTGGGGCAGCTAACGGGCCCACCTTCTCACCTGATTGGTCGTCAGTGTGAGGTCCTTGAGGGGCCACAGGTGCCTGAAATTTGGAAGATGGGATAGGAGGCTTTGCCAAGAGGAGAGGGCAGGGTCTGAGGTCAGAGGGCAAATTCCCTGTGCCACCATGTCTCCCAGCAGGGCTGAGTGCAGGAAATGGGTCCACCCTGACATCCCAGAGCATGCGCGTGGAGTCCAAGGAAGGGGAGGCCAGGAGGGAATCCTGGAGAAGGCGGCCTCCATCTGGCCCCAAAACATGAGCAGGACTTGGCAGCAGGGGCGGTGTGGAAGAGGGGCACCTGGGAAGCCGCTGGCCACCAGGTCTCTGGGCTGGTGACTGGTCACATGCAGGAAACATTCACACGAGGAAAGGGGAGATGGGGTGGGAAGCATTGTCACTGTGTGACAAAGGAGACCGGGCGTGGGAGGGGACAGAGAATCCATGTCCTGGTCTCGTGCAGTATCAGGGATCAGAAGTGGCGCTGAGGAGATAGGATATCCTCCAACCAAAGGTAAGAGAGGCTCTGATCAGCTTAGTTTCCCCTTGAGAGAGGAGGGTCTCCCCTCCCCCACTCTCAGCCCAACAGCCGGGAGCAGGTGACCTTTCCCCACTGTCTTGTCCCCAGGCAGCATATTGAGACAGGCCCGGCCAATGTGGGCCACAGCCAGCATTCAGGGGCACACTCAAGACCCAAGCCACGCCAGTGGGAGACTTCAGGGGCGCTGCTGGAGCTGTTGGGAAGGAGACAGCAGCTCCCTGTGGGGACAGTGGTGGGGACTGAGCTGGGAGAGTATAAACCTTGGGTGCTATGTTCATCACTGTACGGGGGAGCCAGAGACAGACCAACAGAGAGAAAGAGAGACAGAAGTTGCTTTTCTCATGTCGTTGAGCACCTAGGTCCAGCTACACCTGAATTCGGTGCCACCAGCATAACCGAGGACTTCACGGGTACATGGCCAATGGACGCCCTGCTGTTTTTGCTAAAGAAAAGTTGAGTTGAGGTTGTATCCCCTGCTACACGAGAGCTCTGGTACACGTGGCGTGGGGGGAGGGCTTACTTCTGCACATCCAAGAACTCAAGCAGCTTGGTGTCGGGGAACAGGCTGAGGTTGGTGATGCCCTGGCTGTAGAGACTGTCCTCTCTCTCATGAAGAAGCAGGTAGAGGGTGAAGAGCTCCGAGTAGAAGCTGGGCAGCACGAGGGGCAGCATCAATCCATGCACCTGCCGGTCCCTGAGTGAGAGCGACCAGGACAGGCGGGGGTCGGCAAGCTGGGGGTCTGGGGGTGGGGATCACTCCTTGGGCTGCCCCTCCACAAGCCCACATGGCTCCTCGTCCCACAATAGTGTCCCTGCCTCCAGCCCTCTACATTCCCCAGAAAACCCTTCCCAAGCCTGATCTCGGTCACAGCACAGCCAATGGAGCATGTGGGGCAGGATTTTGATCCCCATTTGATTAGGAGCAAAACCAGGGCCCCAGATGGACAAGTGACTCTAGCAGCAGAACTTCCGGGTGAGACCAGTCCTGCCTCCCAGTTTTCTGTGCTTCATAGGACTCCAGGGAGATGCTCTCCTTAACATCTAACCCATTTCCCACGCCCCCTGCACGGCAGTGACAGAAAGACCTCTCTGATCAGCATCTCTAGGCTGAGAGTCTGAAGGCAAATTATAAGGTTTGATCTTGGGGTCCCGGGAGGACAGATTTAATGACCCACATAACTCCTGATGTGTAGCCTCAAGCTTCCCATCTGTGCGCAGGGAGAAGGAGGGCGCCTGGGGCAGCTGCGTACAGGGAGATGAGGTTCGGCTAACACATTGAGAACAGAGAGACACCCATACATTGACCCCCGCCCAGGCAGCTGGTGGAACAGAGCTCATGGGTCATTCTGATCCTCGAATAGTCAATAAACAATGCTCCGTCAATGGCACTGACGTTCAATGGCATCAATGAACTCCCAACACTTCCCCCAGAAGCATCCCTTTCCCCAAGGGAAGCCCTGGGAGCAAAGGGGTGAGGCCTCTCTGGACCCGAGCCTGGCTGCCTGCCGTCAGGGGGAGGACCCCACAGACCCCCATGGGGGCCGGGGGCAGCTACCGTGTCTCTGTGTCTTCCTCTTCCTCCGGGGCCTGGCCCTTGCGCTGTAAGGCAACCTGCAGCAGACCCCTGCAAACCAATGAGACAGGGACAGCATGGCTGCCACCTGCTACAAAACCAGAGCTCCACCTGCCCTGCCACCAAGGCAGGTGGCTCCTCCCCTCAGAACTATGGAGCACCAGCTGCACAGCCCCGCCTCCCAAACCGCAGTGCATAGGAGTTTGGGAGGATAGGGTGCCAGCCCGAGGCCTAGAACCCCACAATGGAGGGCAATGCAGCACCCAGGGCCCTATCTGTAATGACTGAGGGGGTCACAGGTCAGCGGAATTGGAGATGGGGCCTGAGTCCAGGGTCAAGCTCAGCCTGCAGTGGGGTTAGAGTTCCCCTGGGGTCAGGGGTCAGCCCAGGGCCCAGTCAGGCCTTGCCATCATCTCTCACCCCTCTAACCCATTTGCTCACCAACTGCACACTGACCAACCCACCCTCTGATTCCTTCTCGATCCAGACCTAAGGAAGTGCCACCATTCCTGCTCAGGGTGCCAGGCGGAGCCGATGCAGAGAGAGGGCAGAGCTCCCCCCCCCCCGGGGGTCACGGGGCAGTGCCTGTCCACGTGTGCCACTCAGCTCACCTGTAGGCAGCCCAGATCTCCTGGGCATGCTGCTTCACCTCCTCCTGGGCCAGCCCCTGAAGGTGCTTGTTGGCCCCAATACCTGCATACGTGGCCTGGAAGGTCAGCATCACAGTCCGGAGCAGCTTTCCCAGGGGATGCAGCGAGTTGCTCAGAGCCTGGCCAGTGCGCAGGCAAAGAGAAGTTCAGGGCCTAGGGCTGGAGTGCAGTGGGCCCAGACAAGACTGCCAAGACTGCTCCCATTTCATAGATGGGAACACTGAGGCCCTCAGTGAAGTCCCCCCTCCCCCAGCCTGCCCCTCCAGTCAGCACTAGGGGCAGTGAAAAGGCCCCTTTGATGTAGGCCCCTCTCCCGGAGGGCCCTCACCTTGCTGAGGCACTGCTGCAGAGCCTCGGGGTGGCGGTGCTGCAGCAGCTCCTCCAGGATGTCTTCCATTCTTCCCACACTGTCATCCGGTTGGGTTCTGGGGCATCACACACACACGTTTCTCGCCATGCCTGGGCCCAGGCCCACCCCCTCCAGGAAGCCTTCTGGATGTCCCCATGCGTGCACAGGCACAAGCACACCTGGGCCTCACCTCTCGCAGCACAGGTACTCCTGGGACTTCCGCAGTTCCCTCGAGCTCTGCACGTGGAAGCCCAGCAGGGCCTCCTGCAGGTCCCCAGGGCAGCCGGCACGTACGAAGTCCCAGAAGGGGCCATAGACACCCTGCCAGCGGCTCTCCACGGGGAAGGCGCCGAGGCCAAGCTGCCTGCGATGGGTGTGGTGGAGGGCAAGGGGTAGAAATGGAGCAGGCGTGGGCAGGACCCTGTCCAGGCCCCTGGAGAGGTGAGGATAGCCAGCTTGGCCCAGAGTCAGGGCCCAGAAGGGTGGATGGATTGGGGATAGAGATGGGGCTACCTCCAACGCTCCAGGAGGAGAAAGGAGAGGCCGAGAATGGACGGAGAGAATCTACTGCTCGGTGGAGGAGAGAGACAGGGCCACACAGAGCCCTGGAAAGGAGACAGAAAGATGTGGAGAGCTGGAGGCCCAGTCCAGAGAGTGGGGTCTTGTCCTAAGAGAGACCAGTGCCCAAAAGTCCAGTGTTTCTCTTCCACGAGACCCCACTCTCCCTCCCACATCTGGTTCCTTCCTGAGCTTGATCCTGTCTTGTCCAACAGGCCCGGAGGTCTGGCTCTGTGTGTGTCTAATGGAGCACTGCCCTCCCATGTCACACTCACAGATTTTCCTACACCTGCACCCGGGCTGGGTCATGCCCCTAAGGTTTGCTGGCCATGCTCAGCAACTACTATCAGGGAGAAGAAGCATGGATCAAGAAGCCAACTGTACCCCTCCCCACATCTGAAATGCTGGCTGGGATTGCACCCTGTTAGAACCACCACTAATGCCCTCATTAATGCAAAACCAAGTCTCCCTCTTCCACTTAGCAAGTTTCCTTCTTCACCTTGGCTGCCAGGGCAACTCAGAGCAAGGCTAACGCTCAATCATAACTATTATAAGGCCTATCTGCACATCCCTTTCTTTTAAGCTCAACTCGCACTTTTATTTTCTATTTTATTCTTGCTTGTTTGTTTTGTTTTATAAGCTGTCTTATAAAACAGAGAGCTTATACCCTCCCAAGAAAAAAGCTGTCTTATACCCTCCCTAGAAAAAAAGCAGGGTCTAAGCAAACCCTACATATAATATTTTTCTACAGTTTTGTGGCATGTGGAGTTACCACTACATAAACCCTTGATTCCAAGAGTATCTGACTTGGGGATTATGTACTCTGGTCGCTCTGAACTCTCCAAAGAGCTAAGAGGAAGTCTAGAAAAGACCCTCTGATGAGATCTGAGACCTTCGGGTGGAAACAGACACACAGACACCCGCCCTCGCCCCCAACAGGCTCCAGAATGCCCAGGGCCAGATGACAAGCGTCTCACCTCTTGCAGGTGCTGCTTGGGTCAGGCGGCGGGGCAGCCGTGTCGAGCACACCCTGAGTATGCAGTCCTCTCCCTGTCCCACTGCCAAAGGAGCCCTCCAGGATGAAGCCATTGGGGAAGGTGACCTTGCCCTGGAAGCCAGGAGAGGGGGGCAGGGATGTCTGTCTACTATGTCTGTCCGTCGGCCCTGCCATCCAATCATGACAGGCCTGTCCATCCTGGGCCATAGAGGCCCAGGACTAGTGGCTGACCATAGACTAGTGGGTGACCTTCCCTCCGTCCATTCAATCTGTTCCACCCGAGGGACTCCTAATGCTCCACCCATGCAGTAGTCCCCTCACCAACACCTGTCCCCCTCACCCAGGGGCTCACCTCTAAGGTAGAAGACGGGGAGAGAGAAGACACTCACAGCTCAGAGTGGGGAGAACAACCACTCGGGCTGGGGTGGGTAAGTCCAGAGGTAGGCAGGAGCGTCGGGAGGGCAAGGGGCACTACCAGCCCTGGGGAGGGGCAATTCTTTGCCGCATGGGGCTGCCCCATGCCTAGCTCTCCTGGTCTCCACCCATCAGATGCCACAGTGCGCTCCAGTCATTACAAAACCAAAACAGCCCCCACATTTCCAAAGCCCCAGCAGGGATACCACTGCCGTTTGCTGGGTCAGCTCGGGCAGGAAAGCAGTCACTCCAGGGGCACCGGCCCAAGGCACTAATGGTGGTGGTGCAGGGGGTGGATTCCCACCAGTGGGCCTGTAAGTGTACACAGCCAGGGGACCACCAGCTCCCACTGCACTCATGCAAGCCCGCCCCTCCCCCTCTTGACTCCTGCCAGAATCAAATCACCCTCCACAGTGGGAAAGGTCACTGCGCCCACCCCTGGGACGTGGTGAAGATGGGAGGGGCCCTGCCCTACCTTCTCCACCCACTGCCCACACCTCCGCCTGGGTCCCAGCAGGTTACAGACTGCAGCCCAGTGTCAGCAGGGAGTGCAGTAGGGTCTCAGTGGCCCTTACCTTCCCCATGAGGGTCAGGTCCCTGGTGAAAGTGCCCTCGTACAAGGAGTCATCTTCAGAGAGAAGGACCCCTGGGCCCTAGGGAAGGAAGTCGGGGAGAGGAGAAGCGGTGGGTTCGCAAGGACCAGAAGACAGGGCATGGGGAGGGAACGGTAGGGAAAGGGCATTATTCACAGGGAACAGGGTCCTGAGCCGTGGCACACCTCGCCGGACTGAGCCAGGGGGGGTGCCAGCCCTGGCCTGCCGTGCACTAAGCACGAGCCCCACGAATCTCATCCCCAGGTTACCCTGAACAATACACACCCTGGGACCTGGCTCTGGGGGACCCGTCCTTCACCCCTATGGCTCAGGAAGTGCTGTGTTTACTTCCCTGTCACTGACCCGAGGAGGTGAAGGGGGGAGACCGTGGACCTGATCAGATGCCCATGCTGCACGAGCTGCCAGGAAGCTCAGAGCCAAACAGGATACAATTTCTGTTCTACTTATTTCTGACTATATGTTATGTGCCTGTTCTTGTCTTCTTTTCCTCCTTCAATCCTTTTCAGAACTAAGTGTAGCATAAATAAACAAGCCATAATAACAATAACGGCCATCAGGCCAGAGCCCTGCTGTGCACCAAGCCCCTGGCAGCGTGTCCGTGAGGCAGGAGGCGAGTGCTGGGCGCCCCAGCTCGAGACCTGGGTTTGAGTCTCAGCTCCGCCATTCAGTAGAATGTGACATTAAACAGGTTCTCTGACCTCTCTGAGTGTCGCAGTTGTCATTCACACACTAGGGACAATGACAGGAGCCTCAGGGCTACTGGAAGGACCCCACAGGATCACTCTGGGAGGCTGAGCCCAGAGCTAGGCATCCAGTCAGGGGTCTATAGTGTTGGCTGCAGAGGCTGCTGGCATCACCATACCACGTACTTCGTCCTTGCTATTTCACCGAGTCTTTACGATAAGTGGGCAACCTGAGTTGCTGATGGGGAAACTGAGGCTGGGAGGGGCAGGGACTTAGCCAAAAGGCCAGGGTAGGTGGCTGGCAGTACTGGATTCCAGTCCAAGTTTTGGCTCCCCCCAGAACCTAGGAACCCAGCTTCTCACCCCATCCACCCCTGACCAGCCTCCACTCAGCTTCAGAGACCCCAATGCAGAGGGCTTCAGAATTCAGCGCCCGTACAGGGAGAGGGGAGCTAAGGACACGCGTGGGTCACCCCACTCACCACCATCTTATCTGCCTGGAAGGTCCCTTGGTAGCAGACTCCTGCCTGGGTGACCATGATCCCCGGCCCATGTCGCTGGTCAGCCTGCCACATGCCAATGTAGTGCTCCCCCCTGGAGAGAAAGGGGATGGCCAGAGTCGGATCAGAATCATTCCCGTGCCCCTTCTGCGTGCTCTGCTGGCATGGGGGAGGGGCAGATAAGGAGCAGCGACATCGCCTGCCTCCACACAACTCAGACACAGGGCAGGTGAGGTCAGGACCCCCAAGAGGGGGGAAGGTAAAGGGAGCCTGCCTGGAGTTGGCAAGAAACACAGATGGAGCGGGGGTGCCATTCACACGCGTGCAAAGCCATGGGGGTAGAAGTGTACAACAGACCTATGGGGATACTGAGTGGTTCAGAAGGTTGGAGGGGTCCGTGGGTGTCAGGGGCGGGGGTGAGGTCAGAGGAGTAGGCGGGGCAGGCCGGGGACCCTGAGCTTTGCCTCAGAGCCCAGAGAGCCGTGAAGGGCTGTGATCCTTAAGAGCAGATCTGGGGGTCACAAACTCCTCTCAGACAGCACAAGGAGGGGCCAGGACAGGGAGGGTCCCGCAGTCAGGGGGCCAGGGCTCCCTCATCCTGAGTCCAGAGATAACCAAGGGCGTGAGGGGGAAGTGAGCGACCTCAGAGAGACCCCGTGGGGACACACAGAATGGACTCACTGACTTGAGGCAATTTGGTCTGTGAGGGTCTCTCTGCCCCCATCCTGGAGGGTGGCCGTGAATCACTCACCTGTCACCATTCTCCTCGATGCCATAGCCGCTCCTCTGGCCCCTCTCCCAGTGGCCCGTGTACTTGCAGTGCTGAGGGGCCTGCAGGGTGCTCTCAAGGACCCCAAATCCATGTCTCAGGCCCTCCTGGAAGTAGCCCTTGTACACCTCATCGTTGCCGTACCTGGAGAGGTCACCAGCAGCTGGTCCTGCCTCCCAGAGCGCAGCCCAAGGGAGGTGCCCAGCCCTCGAGCCCACCCTACCAACAGGCCGAGGGGCACTTACTCACAGATGCCATAGCCGCACATGCCGCCTTCCCGCCAGTGGCATTTATAACAGTCAAACTTGTCCTCAGAGGCCTGAGGCACCAGGCAGATGCCAAAGCTGCCAGAGAAGGAAGTCAGCACCATGGGCACCCCCGCCCTGACCCAAGACAGCCGGCCACGCCCCCCTCCATGCCACCCAGGAGGGTCCCTGGCTCCAGGGGCTTCTGAGATGATGGGAGAATCTCACAGGTGCTCAGGCCCTCAACTTTCCAGGGGCCCCTCTCAGGACACCTCCTCCATCCTGTCCCCACACACGCTGGGAGCACCTTTTGGCTCTGGGCCACTCCCACCATGACCCACCCCTGCTCAGGGCCTCGGTTCCCATTTTGTACAATGAGGGGACCTGGACCACATGGCCTCCGAGTTCCTCCTTGAGGTTTGGGAATTTAGGATGGGACCAGACTGGTGGTGACCGGCAGGGGTGAAAACCACTCTGCTGCCCACCACACACTCCCACATTAGCCCCAGCCGTACCCGTGCTCCAGGCCCTGGCAGAAATTCCCCACGTGATTCCGCCCGTCTGGCCATTTCAGGGTTCCCCTGGAACACAGTTGAGGGCCACGGGCATCAGGCACACCAGACGCACCCGTCTACATGCCCAGGCCCCCAGCCACCCTCCACACCAGACGCCCAGAAACCTAGATTCCCCTTGGACTGCACTCTCTGCCCCACCCAGCCCTCTTCTCTGAGCTCTGTGACCCCACAGCTCTCCGCCTTCCCTGGCACAACTGCCCCAGCAGCCTCAAGGGGCACACTTGCCACACTCCATAGGGAGAGCTCTGGAAACATCCAGGTTCCCTTTTCCCCTTGACGAACAGGAAGCTTAGCTAAACTTCCAGCTCAAGCCAAATGCTATAGTCAGTGGGTTTTTTACCATCCTCCTGTTCTCTTCTGACACGGCACTGTTTTTTCTGTCTTTTTTGTTCATAAGCTTTCTCAAGCCCTTTCTGGAAGTCTCAGGGATCAGAACTAACAGACATGCTTGGGAGCATAACCTTGGCAAGTCCCCAGTGCTTTCTGGACCTTGGTTTTCCCAGCTGTAGCACAGCGTGGGGCCACATGTTCTTCAAGAGCCTACGTGCCTGTGGGGTCAGATAGACCTGAGGTTGTGGCCAGGAACACCCTATAACCTGCCCTGAGGCCTTGGGCAAATCATGCCTGTCTTGGGCCTCAGTTGGTGCACCTATCAAATGGGTGACACCACTCCCCCAGAGCACTGTTGTAAGGACTGATGAAGACAGGATGTCTGCCAACCATTTCCACCACTGCCACACCATTCTACGTGGATACGAGGACCATCCAGCCTTTCACCTCCTGAGAACAGAAGGGCAACTGCAGGCTCTCAGGCCAGCCACCGGATGTCTGCCCCACGCCCTGGCATCACCATCAAGACTTTATATGGCACAGACCTACTATGCACCAGGTCCTGTCCAAGAAGACTTAAGAGAGACTCGGGGAGACCAACAGAATTGATCAACTGACCATAGGAAGTAACAGCCTTTGGATCGTTTTCCAAGGCAATGAGGTCCACGTGGGTCTGTCTGCCCCTCAGACTCCTAAGAGGAGCCCGCCTTGCCCAGCTCAGAGCCCCCGTCACTCACTTGCCATGGGGCCTGCCCTGGCACCACTCGCCCTCATAGGTGGCCTGGCAGAGCCGGCCCTCCGCGAGGAAGGTGTATGCCATGAAGCGGCAGATGGGGGGCTTGGAGGGCTCCAGGCCCGCCCCCAGCAGCGGGAAGTCCTTCTTCCCACGCAGGGCCTGGCACACGGCCTGGGTCACCTTCCACTGCCAGACCACCTGGTGGGGACAGGGGAAACACCAGACAGGTCATTGCTGCTGGAGGCAGCCCCTGTAGGAAGACTTCCTGCGGTGGCTCCAGTATGACTCTCTCCAACCCACTCCCCACCCCCAACCCCACTCCGTCACTTGAAGGAAACTCCAACTGCTCCCCCCTGCTCCCTAGGGCCCTCCAGCCAGACCTGAGATCCTTGTGTGCAGTTTCAGGGCCTGCCCAGAGGGGACAGACAAAACCATGGGGCAGCGATAACACGGGCCCCAGTGCTGGCTTCATAGAGGAAACTACCTGCTCTCTACGGCTTTCTGATGCCTGACCCCAGGCTGACCCCTGCCTGACTCCCTCTGACCATGATCCGCCGGTCTGACACACCTGTGGATCTCCCAGGGCTGTACACTCATGTCCTCCCCTCCCCTCTGTGGCCTTCCTCACTCCTGTGGCCCCAACCTTAATTCACAGTTGACCCACACTCACCTGGCCCTGGGGGTCCTTGGAGCAAAAAAAGAACTCTTCCTCAGGTGTGAGGAGGTGAAACATGCACCTAGACAGACGGAGGTGGCGAGTAGGCCCCAGCTCTATCCAGGAGGGTGTTGGGGGGGAGTCGGAGCCTTGGGGTGCAGGCAGGTTTAATGGGATAGGGGGAGGGAAGGCTGGGGTTGTCACGGAGGAGGCCGCTCACCCGTCCTGCTCAGAATCCACCCACACCAGCTTCAGGTCGAAGGTGTGGACACTGTGGCCCTGGAAGAAGACAGGGCATGAGTGTCCTCCAGAGCCCAGACCAGCTGCTCACCTACTCTTCTGACCAGGCCCTGTCCCCAGGCACCAGCCACTGGTGTCCCCAGGCGGCTCTGTCCAGCATGCCCAGTGCTGAGTCCCTGACCATCCTGGCCTGCTTTCCATCTCCAAGGCAGCTCCTCCAGCTCATTCCCACCTAGGGTTCTGGCCAGGAACCTGGGATCAGCCTTCCTCGCCCCCCAATCCTGGTCCATCATGGCCACCACAATGGCTGTCTGGAAACACAGCTTGGACCCCACCAGTCCCTGCTGGAAACCTCCTTAAGGCTCCTGCTGCCTGGGGAATGGCGACCTCACTGCTGAGCCTACCACCTGAGTCCACACAGACCACGTACGTGCCCTTCTCCACCACACAGCATCACCCGCCACTCCACACTCGCACCTTCTCGAGCTTGCCCCAAACTCTCCTCGATCTGATGTTCCTTCTACCTGAAATACCATCCCTGCTCTGAGAGCCACACTGAACGCCTCTTCCTCTGGAAGATTTTATGTAAGGACATCCGACCCAGCCCAGGCCAGGCGTCACTGCCACAGAAGGAAGAGAAGGCACCGGGCGCAGTGCTGAGTTAAGGAGGAGTGGGCCAGACACAGGCAAGGGACAAGAGTGGGTCCAGCAAAGACAATAGGATGTGCAAAGGTCCAGAGGTAGGAAAGGGCTCAGTGCATTTAAATGACAGTATCTTTTCAGTGTACCGGGAGCACAGACTGTTGGTGGGAGTGGAGGGGAACTCAGATTGAATCAGAACAAACCCCCAAAGCAGGCTTCAGGGGACACAGGTTTGGGTGATGTAAGTAACATCCCTCCCGGACCTCAGCCTCCCTGTCTCCAGGGGAGTTCCAGACTGACATTCCAGAGAGGGACAGAAGACAGTCCTGTGGCTGTCACAAGAGCAAACAATTCAGGGGAACGAAGCAGTCAAGGTTACTGGCCACAGAACAATCCCAAACACAGGCTTGGCTCCTTCTCTAGATGCCTGCGCACACGCTGAGTGTTCATCCAGCCCTCCTCAGCCACCAAGGGCCAGCCATGACCCCCATCTGGGGTTCCTCTCCTATCTGAGGAATAGAACTGAGAGTTGTCCAGCATCTGCTGAAGGACAAACTCACTCACAATTATCCCATTTTCCAGATGAGGAACCTGACGTGAAGACATTAGCAAGGACAACGTCAAAGGCTGGGAAAGGTTGAGGCCAGCTGCACCCGCCCCACAGCCCACGCTCCTCAGGACCACTCGCACCGGCTGCCCCCGCCCTGGCCCTCTGCCTTTCTGCCCCATCACTTCCCCACGAGCCCCAGGTCTCGCTCCCACCTGCTTGTCTCTTTCCTACTCCTTTTTCAACCAGACCCCAGACAGCCCCACCCCGCCAGTCAGCATGCCCCCAACCTGCAGAAGGACAAGCACATCATCAAAGAGCAGCACACGCTCTGCCCGCAGTGGGGTCACCATCACGGGCATGTCCTGGCTGTCCTGCAAGAGTCGACGAGCAGGAGTGCAGAGTGCGTCCTGGGGAGATGATAGGGGAGGCGCAGGGTTCAGGCACCACTGTCCTGGGTGCTGCCTCCACCCTGGACCCTCCACTCTGAGCATCTCCTGGAGGCCCCCCGGCCAGTGGTGGACAGTGATGGACAGTGATGGGGCTCGGAGGTCTGGAGGGCCATTCCCGGCCACTCCCAGCAGGGCAGCACAACCTCTTTTAAAGTGTCACTTTGTCCTCCCCCACCTACATCGAGCCATGGCCTCTGACAAGCCGCCATCAACTCTCACCCAGACTTCTGCCATGTCTGCCTCTCTCTGACAATTCTTGTCCCCTTTACCCATTCTCCTGATTCTCTACACTGGGTCTCAAGCCTGTCACGCCTTCTCAGGACACAGGGACTGTCCCCTCTGCAGGGATAGTCCATACAGTGGGCAGGGGTGTGGGGATGCAATCATTTGGTGACACCCCAGAAGAAAGGGTCAGTTCTGCTGACCGCTCTTCCCCAGAGCCAGCTCACGCCTGGCCCAGGAGGTACTCAGCAAGTGGGTGAGGGTGACTAGACAGAGGGACCTCACAACCCCCTGGTTCAGCCACCACCCTGCTTCTAGATGGGGAAACTGAGGCACAGAGAGTACAGCAAGCAGCTCGAGCCACCCAGCAGGTCCTTGCCCGACAGAGTCCCTTTGCTGACCATCTTCAGGCCTCGAACTCACCCTCGGCCGGCTGCTCAGCGTGCGCCAGAGGACCTGCGTGGCCACGGCCTGGTCCAGCGCCTGCCTCATGAAGGACTGTAGGTCCCCAAAGAGGGTGGTTGCGTGTGCCACCAGCTCCTGGGTGGGGTGACGCTGCAGGAAGACAGAGCAGCCAGGGCACGGAGCTTATCAGAACCTCTCCCCACCCCATGAGGGCTGCCCCAGGCCAGGGCCAAGTACCTCAGATACCCTGGGGCAAAAACATGGCCCTTCAAAACCCCCAGGACATAGCCATGTCTACAAAGCCTGGCCCGTCCTTCTCAAACCAGGCTTCCTGAGTCAGGCGGGTGCCCTGAGCCAGGGCCGCATGGTTCCCCTCCCTAGGCTTCCCCACAGGGACCAGCATGGTGAGCAGCGCCTGGCCCCTGCCACCTACCTCCCCCATGGTGTCCCTGAGGCTCAGCAAGTGGAGCACACACTGCTGCACGTGATGAGTGAGCGGCTGGCGGAGGGCCTGGACCAGCGCGGTGCCCACCGAGCCCTCGGAGCTCACGCCCCATAGGAGCTGCCGCAGCGCCTTCCGCTGGCGCCGCCAGTAGTCACTGAGTGGAGGGAGGGCGACACGCCACCTTCACTCTCCCTCCTTCCACTCCCACACCCATCATCATCACCTCCCTGGCCTGGCTAATCCCCCGAGATCCCAGCACCCGTCTCAGACCCCAAACCTCTCTCCTCGCAGGTAAATTCAGAGCCTGAGTGGCCCTTTTGGAGATTTAGTAGCAATATCTCAGCATTCCAAGGGATCAGGGATTACCACCATCCACCCTGAGTAGGAGTGCCCCCCTTCCCCACCCCAGGGTCACCCCTGGCTAGTGGATAGCTGGAGTCTGCTCACTAGGCTTCCCTGCCTCTCTTCCGGGGTAGATCAGTGAGGAATTGTTAAGCCAGGAGTGCTCAGGATGAGTCGCAGGCTGTGACGCTCACTGCTCTGGGCTGGGGCTGCCCCAGCCCTCCCCTCCCAGACACCCCCACCCACCGAGGCCCACTATAGTACCCCATGCTTACCTCCTCCTCTTTGCTGCCTTCTGAAAGGCCTGCATCACCACGCAGTTCGTGTAGGACTCGATGTACCTGCAGGCAGCATAGGGGGCACCCTGCAGGCCCAGCCCCTAGCTCCAGACCCAAGTCCCTGCCCTTCCGGGGTCCCCAGACCCACTCACTGAGTGGCTGCCGCCCTGAGGGCCTCAACAGTGGCCTGGCTCTAGGCACTGGTGACCTCAAGTCTTGACTGACCCAACAAGACAATTCTAACATAAAATCTTTCTTCCCTGGGAGGCCCCAACGCTCAGGTCTGGGGTGTCTGAGGCGGCACCAGGCTAAAGCCCAAGCCCACTGAGGCCGACCCCAGGCGGCACCCTGACACCCAGGCCGAGCCCCAGCCCCTCCTCGCTGTCTTACTCCATGTGGACCTGCAGGACATGGTCAGCACCACGCAGCAGCAGCAGAGATTCTAGACCGATGGTGTCTGGGTGGCGCAGCCTCTCCCGCAGTGAACGCAAGCTGTCCTCTGTCACCTCCCAGAGCTGCTGGGAGCTCCTGTGCAGCTGCTGCAGGAGCTGCAGGCATTCTCTGCCCTCGGGGTCCGAGGGCTCTGGGGCTGGGGCAGGAGCACAACCACACTGTGAGGGGGGACAGGGCCACTCCACCTTTTAGGGAACACACAGAGGCTCAGCAGCACCCCACAGCCCTGGAGCTGCAGCCAAGGGTCCTTGGGACAGGACTGGACACTGATGTGTCCCCTTTGAGCTCAGCAGGGGCCGTGCAGGCTGGAGTGGTGAGCAGCACCCTGACGTGTAAATACAGCACATATCCACCTCCTCACTAAACAGGGACAAGATGACCTGGGGCACCAAGTACGCTAATGGCCCCAGAGTCTCGGCTTCCTCGGACCAGGAATGTGGAGTCCATAGGGTCCTGCAGTCCCTGTCATTCACAGACACCTGGACAGAGCCCCCAAGAAGAAGGCACCTGCCCAGGTCACTTGAAAAGTGAGACCCAAACTGGAAGTAACAGCTCGGCATGCTGCCTTCCAGTCATGCCCTGGGGAAGCGCAAGATGAGAATTCAGCCAGAGAATCAGGCCTGTGCCCTGGGAGAGGCGGGATTTCGTCTCTATGCACAGCCAGGTCTGGGCTAGGACAGGCTTCATGGCCTGGCCCCTCAGAATCCCTCTGAGAAAGGAGCAGGCAGCACCTGGGGGCCAGGACTCCAGTCCCATGAGAAGATGCTGACACCAAGTGTCACCCCTTCCATGTGAGGGTGAGAAGGCTGAAGCTCAGAGGGCCCCACCAGCTAAAACTCCTGCCGCTGACAGTTCCTGTGTCCCTTACCCTCCTCACAGGACAACTGAGACTCACCGTCCGTGAGCAGGGGCTGGAGGACACGGCTGTTAATTCGGGCGAGGGTGGCTGAGAAGACCTCCTCTAGCCGGAGCAGGGCCGCCTCCTCAGGGCTGCACATGGCCAGTGTGCCAGCCTCGGCCTGTGAACGGGGCCCAGACTAGAGCGAGACAGCACAGAGGGTGGAGCAGGGTCAGCGCCCATCCTCTCAGGCATGTGCCAGTAGTAAGGCCCATGCTCACCCCATATCAGAACTGAGCAAGCCCAGGCCACCTCAACGGGAAGTTCCGAGCCTGGGCACTGACGCCTGCCCCACGCTCCACCTGGGCCCAGCTGAGGAAGGCCTGAAGGAGTGGGAGACAGGACTCAACTGCCAAGGGAAGCTCCCTTTTTACCCCCAAAGGCAGACGCTCCTCAGGCCCAGGCCCAGTTCTGATCTGCTCACTCCTGGGCTCAAGCACCCACCATGGCTCCCAAGGGCTCAGAGGGACATCTGGCGGTGCTCTGATCTAGCCCTCTGTCCACTGACTCTGGAAACGAGGACATGCTGCCGGAGGGGCCCAGCCTCTCTCAAGGCCATGGCTCAGGACTCCCTATCACCCAGTACGGCTGGGTAAGCAAGGAGAGGGCTGAGGGGCTGGGGGTTCTGCGGGAGCCTTGAAGGATGAGCAAGAAATAAAAAGGCAGAGAGAAAGACAAGGCATGTAGGTGGGGAAGCATGAGGGTCTAGGCTCTGCAGGTGGCCCACCACTTAGGGTTAAGTGTGGACGGAGGAGCCATGGCAGACCTCAGAGGAGGGAGTGGTGTCACTCAGACTCGGGGACATATACTTGGTGACAGTTACAGAGATGAGAGGAGTGCCAAGCAGTGAGAGGGTGAGTGTGGGTGGGAGTCAGAACCGCCATGGCCCCCCCTAACCAGGCCGATCCTACTGGATGAGTCCTACTCAAGATGTGGGGGCTGTGGGGATGGGCAGATGGGGTTGACCTTTGGACTTCCTGCCCTGGAGGGATCCTCCAGGAGGCAGGGATCATCTGAGAAGGCGGCATCATGCCTGGAGGGTGGGGCAGCAAGGGGCCTGGGCTCCACCCCACCCCCACAGCCAGGCTGCAGCCTCCAAGCGGACACAGTCCTCTCCTACTGGAGCTTGGTGCCCTCACCTGACAAAGGAGTTTTGCCCAGACTTTGCCTCTCCCTGGTGCTGACAATCTGAGGCCCTGGAGTTAGCCGACCTGGGTGAGGCGGGAAACATAATTGAAGTAGCTGACGATGGGCAGGCGACAGGGGCAGACCCAAGCGGAAAGGGGTTTCATCCCTCCCCACCCAGCCCCACAGAAGGAGGCCCCCAGAGGAGCCTACAACTCCCAGGGCACTGGCTCTGGGGCAGAGTGGGGCAGGTACCTCAGAACTCTGGCCAAGGGCCCAGGCCCAGGCATTCCCGCCCCACCTTTCCTGCTGCTGCTGCTTCAGGAGGGCGAGGCCTTGGGAGGGAGAGGCAGGAAGGGGAAGCTGCTAGAAGCCCAGCTGCAGCCTCCTTCTCTCTCTGCCCGCCCCTGGAGCAACCCCAGCCCTCCCACCAGGGGAGGGGGCCAGGTGGTTCCAGGTCAGCTCAGGCAGACCAGGAGAGCCCAGTCAATGGGTCAGGGGTACAGCAAGTGTGGCCTGGGCCCACCTGACCCTCACTCGTATCCCAGAAACTGATGGAATGGAAAGGCCCTTTGGGGAATGACCTTTCCACCCTCAGCTGGCAGGCAATTGGGGTCTGAGCTGAGAGGTGTGGATAATGGCCAAACGTGGAGGGGGGAGGGTGAGGCCAGAATAGGAGGCGCAGACTGGGAACCAGATCAGGGTGAGCAGGGGACCTGCAGTAAACATCACTTCTGGAAGGTCTTAAATACCATTATCCCCCACGCTCCCCTGGGTGCCAGGTAGCCCTACCCATACCAATGCCACACGCAGGGCCCTGAGCTCTCTGCCCCTCTCCCCCACGGGCCTGGCAGCTGCTCCCATACCCCGGAGCTATGACCCACACCTCAACTGCTCCCATAGGACCCCCTGTGGCCTCCTATTCAGCTGTTCAGCCTGGTCAGGCCCCAGCTTATCCACAGCCCGCTCCTCTCTGAGCCTCAGTCACCTCCTCTATGAAATGGGGGTCCAAAAAGATCAGAACTTTCAAAATATTGTAGTCCTCCCTAAAAAGGATAAAATAGTCGAGGGAAGTGGCTCTGTGTTTGGGGACCTGGTCCTCAGCCTCCTCTGAGGCTGGGGCCCCTTGGGATGAGTCTTACCTACCTGGCTGGCAGACACTATTTGAGCCCTCGCAGGTCTGTGGCCCCAAAGGGGCCTTTAACCATAGGAAAGTAAGTCACACTGTCCAAAGGACAGGCCAGTTGAGGCTGGGGGATATGGTCTGGTGCCCCCTGGGTGAGGGAGCTTTGGGCTTCATCCTGGAGGTGATGAGGAGAGTGTGAGGGCAGGAGTGAGGCTAGGCGTGAGTATACACAGGTGTGTGTGTTTGCAGGCAGGGAGGAGGAGGAGGTGCTGAACTTAACATGACAGGGACCCAGCAGGTAACCTCTCCTCTCTAACCCAGGCGCACCCCCAACCCTCCTCTCTCTGGTCAAGAGCATGGCCTCTTTACCCTCTCTCTCCATCCAGTTATAAATTTCCTTAGTGAAAGGCTGCATATGATTTATATATGGGAAAACTAAGGCCCAGGAAGGAACAGGCGGCCCCAGAGACACCATCTGTACAGCATGTATTGGAATCAGACCCAGAGCTCTGGCTCCCAGTCCCACTAGCCTCACCTGAGCTACGTGGTTCAGAGAAGCTGGACGACTCATCTGAGGGCCCAGCCTCCTACCTCCCCAGGCAGCCTTAATGCTCACCATGAGGTGGAGTAAGCACAAAACTGGCCAGTCTTGGCGTGCCCAGGTGAGTCAGCTGCCTGTCCCTGTGTCAATCTAACCAGGAGCCAGACATGCTCTCTCCCTTGCATTCCTGGCCTCTGTTCACACTGCGTCCTTCTCAGGCAGGGTCACTGCTAAGGCCTCCCCTGCCCTCTCCAAGGCCTGACCCCTCTGGCCCCTCAGCCACACCCTGTCATGGCACTCATTCTGGTATTTCCTGGTCTGGACAGGCAAAGAAGTTCTACTTGCTGTGGAGAAGTTTTCCTGGGCTGCTCTGGAGCCCCTTTGATCAACCAGCAAACCTAGTGGTAGACAGAGAGGGGCTGCCCAAGGGAGGAGGCACTGAACTGTCACCACTGACCCCTCAGTCTCCACCTCGGCCTCTCCCCCAGCACCCCTCCTCTGCCCCTCCTTGGCTCCAAGGTCCTTGTCCTAGAGGCTCCCCCACTCCTAATCTCTGGTTGCATACTTCACAACTTCCCTTCCTCTCCCGGCCAGGCACGCACAATCACTGGAGTTTCCCAAACATGGGCTCCTGTTCCAGCCACCAGGCATTCGCCCACGCGCCCATGCCTTGTCACTGCAGGCAACACCAGCCCGTGTCACCTCCTCCTGGCAGTCTCTCAGGCTGGATGCGGCCCCGCAGCCCTCGCACCACGGCCCAGGGGAAGCCCCAGGGCACTGCGCTCCTGCCGGGTCCGTCCCCGCAGGGGCTGTCCCTGCGTTACCCCCTAAACCCGAACCAGCCAAGTGACCACGAGTCCGGGAGGCCGAAGCTGAATCCCGCGGGGTCGGATAAACTCGGACGTCACGGGTGTGAGTGCTGCTGGACCCCAGGAGCCACAGAGGGACGCCGACGCCGCGGCACGAAGGGTCGCGGAGACAAAAGTCCCACCTGGAGCGCAGAGAGCGCGCAGCGCAGGCGCCCGCCCTTACCTGCGCGGTGCGGTGCGGGGCGCCCGGGAGCCGAGCCGCCGATCGCCCGCCGCCGGGATCCGCCGCCGCCCACCACGCCCCTCGCGTAGCCCAGGCCCCGGCCCCGCCCCTCGCCGCGCCACGCCTCCGGCTTGTACTCACGGTGGCGGGAGC
This sequence comes from Rhinolophus hipposideros, assembly GCF_964194185.1. NCBI lineage: Eukaryota > Metazoa > Chordata > Mammalia > Chiroptera > Rhinolophidae > Rhinolophus > Rhinolophus hipposideros. The sequence continues at coordinate 59,622,135 of NC_138060.1, forward strand.
GAGGGACCAGCCTAGGAGCAGGCGGGGCGCCGCGTCGGTCCGCCCGGTGCCCGAGGCCTCCCCGGAGGTCTCCCTCTGGTGTCCTTCAGAGTCCGAAGACTCCCGGGAGGCCACCAGGGGAGGGGACCTTGACCCTTCTACGTTCACTCCCAGGCTCGCCTTGCTTCCTGGAGCGCTGGGTGGATTCGTGAAACCTGTAGAGTGGGTAAACCGAGGCTGCCGCCGCACTCTCCGCCCGTTAGGCCGGGCGTCCACGGCCAGCCGCCACTCCTGTCTGTGTGACCTTGGGGAAGTCCCCTTCCCCCCACTCCTGGGTCTGAACATGGACCGGTAGAGCGTGAAGCCAGCAGTTGTCTGCGCCAGGGACTGCGACCTTGGAAAGAGTTTCGTAAACCTAGTGCTGAGGACCTCCCTGGAGGGGGAGGAACCGTAGTTCACGCTGGTAACAAAGGAGCCCGCTGTCTGCCACCCGGTCCCCCTAGGGCTGCTAGGCCAGATCCCCATCACTTCCTGTAGCACTGTTTCCAGAAGATGACTGGTGTCCCTTTCAGTGCTGAGAACACTGAGGGGAAGAGGGCCCTATCCAGAGACCAGCAGTAGAAGAGCGAAAAGTGTGGGTGGGCCCCTCCAAGTCTGAGGCGGTGGGAGTCATGCTCCATTCTGCCAGGCCGAATAGAAGTTCCCAGTGGAGGGGGTACGTGGCAGGTTCATCAGGTTTCTTCGTGGGTGAGCAGGGTCTTTGTAGGTCTGTGGGTCCCCTGGCACATGGGGGTAGGCCGGCAAGAAGATCTTTGGGGCCTGGGAGGAAGGAGAGTGGCCATGGCCACATGTGGAGAGAGCACGTTTGTCCAGGAGCATATGGTCTCACCACTTGGGGTAGGTAGGGCAGGGCCCTAAGCAGGAGGGATCTGATCTTGCGCTGGGTGTTTCTGGGCCAGCCCTGCCCCTCTCTAGGCCTCAGTTTCCTCATCTATAGCTGAGGGAAGGTAGTGCTGCCTGGGCTCAAGCAGGAAGGGAAGGGCCCTCTCAGCTTCCTCCCCAGAGTCCAGACTTCCTGTTCAGTCACATCTAAGGGAACGGGAAGGCTGGAGGCCTGTCTTCACTCACCCACTCCCCCTTCACTGGGTGACCTCACAGGCATTGCCAAGTCCAATTTATTATCTGCCAAATGGGGCAAGACCAACCCGTCCTTGGCTTTGAGCCAGGTAATTTGAAGTGCCCAGGGAAGTACCCAAAGTATAGCCTCTGTTGGGTCTACCTGCCCTTGGCCACCTGCAACATAGCCAAGAGTCCTTGCCCAGTCCTGCCCCACTCCCACACCCCCTGCACACATATACGATTCCACAGTCATGAAATGTGGTGGCATGAACACTCACTCACTTGTGCCACGCAGACCCATCTACTAGTGAACTCAAGGCAGGGTCTCCATGTTGCCTAACTCAGGTGGCAGCCCTGCACATGGGCTCATGTGTGCAGACTATGTACACGACCACATGCATGCAGACTTACACTGCTCCACAGAATGCACAGAGACTCACCCAGACACAGAGGCACATGCAAAGTGCATGTGTACTCTCATGTACACAAGTGACTCGGGACACAAGCGCATGCTTGTGCACACACAGGTATCACCCAAGCTCAGCCCAGCCACAAAGCTATTCTGGGTCAGGCCCAGGGCCAACAGAGTCAGAGACTGCCAGCTTCCAGCAAGCCCCAGCCGCTGTGTTACAGGTCTAGGCTGCCCAGCCCCCACCCCCAGCCCAGGCTAAGTCCAAGATGCACCAGATCCCAGCCTGACTCTGACTGGGGGGATCCCTGCTCCCTACCCCCTGCTTCCCCAGAGCTGAACCTTGAGCCCTGGAGTTTCAGGTTCCAGGAGAGAACTCTCCACTGTCCCCTGGCCATTGCCAACTGACTCTGCTCGTGGCTTCCAACCCAAAAGCCCTGGAACCTGGACTGGGTCCCTACAGGAAACTCACAGGAGCTAAAAATAGTACACAAGGGGTAAACAGGTTCGGCAGGCCAGCATTCATGCCACCGTGCATGGAAGGGACACTGCCTTCCAGGGGAGCCAGGGTGGGGAACCTGGGGGTCCAGAACTCTGCCACCTCAGACCTGATGGGCCCAACTAGACGTGAGGTGCAGGGAGATACAGACACCTCATAAGAAGTAGAAACAGTAGTGGACAGTGGTCAGAGCCCTGGGTTAGGGGCTGAGACTGAGTTTGAGGCTCCAGTTCCTGAGTGCCCTCAGGCAGGACACAACCCCTCTCTGGCCTTCAATTTTTCATGAGTAAACAAGGGAGAGGAATAAAAAATATGAATAAGGCTTTAGCTTTCCAGATGTTCCCCTCACTGTTTACCATTGGAGAACTGGAAACAATGCAAATGTTCAACAATGCGTTGACTGAACAAAGTATTGTTGGGTTTTTATACGGTATAATATCTCACTACCTTTAGTCACAATGACAACAATAATCATAATGATTAGCATTTACCAAAGGCTTGTGGTGTGCAGGTGCTATGATACAGAATCATACCCATTTTACAGATGATGGATTGAAGCTCAGAGAGGTTTAGTAGCTCACTGGGGGCTCACAGCTGTCTGTGTGATTGCACCCCAGAAGTCTTAGTTTTAAGCTTTAATAACTTCAGAAATTATAAAGTATCAAGCTACAAATTTACAAGAAACATAATTTGAAAGTTTAATTACATAAAATTTCTCGGTGCTAACCCAGTTTTGTGAATTTTAGAAAATAACTGATTTTTTTTTCAGTCAACTTTTGCCATCTTCAGAAGGCAGAAAGGGAAATTTAGATAATTAAATTTTCAAATGGCGTTTCTTATAAATTTGTAGCTTTACACTTCTGAGATTGTTGAAACTTAAGTTTGCACTGAGACTTTTGGGACTCTGTTGTTTTAAGTCAGTTTGACTTCAAAGCCTGTGGGATAGTATTTGATAATGTGTTTGGGGTAGGGGTGGGAGAATCTAGGATGCTTGTGTTGGGTAAAAAGCTCTGGGGAAAAGTTATTAAGAGCCTGCAGAGAAGTGGAACCCACTGGGAACAGTGGCCATGTCAAGGGACAGTGGGGACACACATGGTTGTATTCCCTGTCAGAGTTCTTCAGTGGGCTTGCCCTGCTTCTTGGATGGAAAGACAATGAACTTAACAGGAAACAGTGAAAGCCTCCTCCCCTCTCCCCTCACGGAGCAGTCCTATGAGGAGAGCCAGCACATAGTCAGCACTCTCATAATTCTTAGCTCATATAATCCTCCATCAGCCCTGTAATGACAGTCTTGCCCGCTATTCCATAGATGAGGAAGTCGAAGCAGAAAATAATGATTTGCCCAAGGCCACTGTTAGGCTCAGGAACCCCAGCCCAGTTCAGCCAAGTCCTCTCTGACCCCATTTCCCAAGGATGACCTTCCTGGCTGGTCAGTGTGGCTTTCTTCAGCCTGGCCCATGACATGGAATGAGGAAGTGGAGTGAGGATGGAGAGCTGCGGCAAGCGATTTAGGCTTTAGTAGAATTCCTGTTTGCCTGGCCAGGGCAAGCATGGGGAGGATGAGGTGACCCAGCCCTCCCAGCCCCTCAGACCTTGCCCCCCACTGTTGAGGGTCTCCTTAAGGGGTCCCTTGGGCCAGCCATCCTCTGCCAGTGGCCCTCCCATTTTCCTGCCCTCCCTGTCATCTCCCAGCCATGATGTCTAGTGTCCGTGGCTGGCCCTCTGCCCTCTGCTGCAGCTGCCTTGGTCCTTACCCATCTATGGCACCTCCAGGCAGGAGCCCCACAAGGCTCTGGAACTATAGCACCCCCAGTTCTCAGGGCGGCCCAAGGCCCAAAGCACCCCAACCTGTGCAGGTCTCCAATGGTGTTCTTGGTGAAAAGGAATGAAGGGGTCCAACACCTGAGCTGCTTCCCAGCACTCGGCAGGCAGGAGATTAATAATAATGGGAGGAAGGGAGAGAAGAAAGGAAGAAGGGAGGGAGGGAGGGAGAGAGGAGGGAATAAAGGGGAGAGGAGGGAGGATGGACCAGAGGAGTCTCCCCACCCAGGCCTCCGCACTCCTCTTCCAAAGTCCTCTTCAGTCTCCGCAGCCCCTCAGAACCTCTCACCCTCCACGCCTGTGTTGTCAAGGCTCACCCTGGGATCAGGACCAGAGTTCAATGGGGGCCAGGTTCAGTGTGAGACCAGGGTCAGGACTCAGGCTTCTGGCAGAGGCTGAGGGTCAGCCAGAATCAGCCCTTCCAGGGGGAGCCCACCCTGTCCTGCTGGCTGCAGATGCTGGCTCCTTCAGGAAACTTCCATAGCACTGGCAGCTGGTGGCTCTGACCATAATATCCGCTGCTCCCCATCCCCCTCCAGCTCTGGTGTCCAGGGTGACCAGAGCTGCCTCTGGGCAGGAAGCCAGCCCAGACAGCCCAGGACATCCCTGAGCGCCTGTCACCATGGCAACCTTACCATTTCCCCCCACACACACCTGGGTCCAGTACAGTTTTTCAAATTCAGAACGTCAGAATGGGAAGGGCCTCCTAAATCAGCAGATTGCAGCCCCTCCCTCTGTTCCAGATGGAGAAATTGAGGCCTGAGTGGGGAAGGGTGGGTAGGACCTGTTGTTCAAGGGCCTGATCCCAGCCTGTTCTCCCTCCCGCCCCCTCCTACCCCATGTCGGTCCTGGTCGGTGTCGGGAAGCCGGGAGTCTGGAGTCTGATCCCCCCCGAAGGGGCGGGCCCTCCTCCATCCGCACTGATGTGGGGGCCGGAGGCACAGCAACCAGACACCAACGATGAATAAATGATGCCCACTCGCAGCCTGCGACCAGATCGCCACAGCCAAGCGCCAGCTGGCCAAGGGGCAGTCACCGGGCCAACGGCCTGGCGGGCGTCGCTGGGCTGCGGGACCTGAGGCCCGCCAGGCAGGGGCGGCACGAAGATGGCGGGGCCGCGGCGGGGCGCAGGGCCCCTCTGGGCTCTGGGCGGCGCTGCGCTGGGAGTCTGCCTCGCAGGCGTCGCTGGGCAGCTGGTGGAGGTGAGGCCGGGGGCGCCGGGGGGGCTCCGGGGGGCTGGCGCCTGGGGGCTCCGGTGGCTGTCACCGTCCAGGCAGAGGGTGGGGGGCGACTTTCTGACCAGGAGCTGCCTTTTCCCTTTTCCCTCCTGCCCTGCCAGACCTAGCTTAATGGGTTGACCCAGCCCTGCCCCAAGTGCTTCCAGGATGTGGGGGAGACTCACCCCAGAATCTAAGGTCCCTGTTCTGGTGGGAGGACACAGCCCCTGGTGTCAGAGACTGGAAGAGACTCACCCTGACCTGATCTTAAGGATCCCTGTCTGATTGGGGAACACAGCGGTGCCCAGTCTGATGGGAACACTCGGCACCCCTCCTCTTGTCTGGTCTGATGGAGTTCTGGGGGGAGGAGTGCACAGTCCTTGGTTTCAGTGACCTCTAGTCCCATGGAGAAGATCTAGTTCCTGATCTTAGGGTCTGCTGAAGGAAACAGTTTCTGCCTCCAGAGATCTTCCAGGATTCCCTGTGGGATGGGGGAGACACAGCCTTTGGAAGGAAGTGACGGCATTCCAAGCTGGAGGCTGGGGACAAGAGGATGAACAGACCCTTTATAGAAGAGCCATGTGTTGAGTTGGACTCCATTCCTAGCACTCGGCCCTGTAGGGGCGGAGCGGGCAGGGCAGGACCCAGGGCCCTGGGGTCTGTCTTGGCCCTGGAGACAACCAGGAGCTAGCAGAGGTTTCTGAACAGGGGAGACTTGTGAGGAGTCCTGGTTTGGACAAAGGAGACTAAATGGGGGAAAGGCATGGAGTTGGGAGAACTGGGAGGAGCTGCTGAGAACGCCCAGGAAGACATGAGGAAGATGGCTGGGTGGTTGGCCAGGAGCCTGGCTGGGGCCAGGAAGGGCTGGGAGGGGCAGGGTGGGGACCATCTGCAGCCTCCCTGGACCTCCTGCATCCCATTGCTGCTGAGCCAGGAAGGGGGCCCAAAGACGCAGACAAGACCCAGAATTCTGGAGCACCAGGCCAGAGGGAGAAGGCCTGGAAGGCAGGTCTAGGGAGGAGTGGAGGCTGGAGCCTGTGCAGGGAGGGGCAGAGTGGAGAGAGCAGGGAGGCACCTGGAGAGCCCTGAAGTGGCAAGCTAGGGGACAGGATGGGAGTGGGAGGACAGAGCCTTCTTCTGGGGGTTTGAGGGGACACAGCCCTGAACTAGAGCGTCTGAGAGACGTGGGAAGAGAGCCCTGCACCCCAATGCTAGCCTGTTCCTGCTGCTGAGCAGAGGGTGTGAGCAGAAGGCTGGGCTGGAGTCAGATGTCAGCTCCAGTGTCCCTGTAAGGGGAGCCAGGCTGGCTTGAGCCACATGGAATGTACTTGTGCTGCTCACTGGCTTCCCTGAGGCCTCAGGTGCAGAAACTGAGCTAACCTGGGTGCAGGAAAGCTGAGGGCAGGGGTTGAGTCAGTTCTGAGCTAAGGACTCTCCCCCAGCCCCCAGGAGCACATCTTCTCCCACCTCATTAAGGGAAATTGCATTTGGAGTCCATCTACCTGCCATCGGCCTACAGCCTGAGCGAGGGGCTGGCCGAGCTAGGGGATGCGGGGAAGCACCAGAAAGATGGGCAGGACTGGGGTCCATGGCACTACCCACCCCAGCCCTATAGGCATCATTCTCCATCAGGCTGAGAGGCTCTGATGGAGGCCAGGGTCTCCAAGCTTCAGAGTTCAGCTCCCCAGCAGTGCCGACCACAAAGAGACGCCCAACTGCTACGTTTAATGTCTACCCAAAGCCCCTATCAGGGTGGGAGTATAGGCCCAATTCCACCCAGAACAAGGCTGGAACATGAATGTGTCAGTAGTGAGCTCTGTGCTGCCCAAGCTGAGAATGTGAGGTCCTTACTCTGGCCCTCGGAGTCTTCCAGTCCTACAAGCCAGCGGGCCAACACATTGAGTCTTAGGATCAGGGACCCTGTACCCACAATGTGTGCTCAACCCCACGTGTATCTCAATCCCATACACAAGTACCCTGAACTCACACATGTGTCTGAGCCAACATACATGTTCCTTGATCCCACATACACCTGCCTGACCCTGCAAATGGATCCAGGCCCCGGGGATGATGCTGAGAAGGGGTGTCTTCCTATCAATGTTACCACTCAGGTTGGGTAGAGAGAGCTTCCCAGAGACCCCTGGAGCAAACCACTCAAGTTACAGATGGAGAAACTGAGACCTAGTAAAAAGAAGGTGCCCACCCCAGTTCACCCTGGTTAAGAAAAAAGAGCCAGGGAATCGGGACCAATCCTGGCAACAGATCCTCTGGGTTACCTGGGACAGACTGCTGATCCTCTCCAAGGGTCCCCAACACCTGTTAAAGGGTGGTGTTCATTAGATGAGGAAGTACCTGGCTTGTGGAGGTGCCCAGTCCGTGCTTATGGCCTGGGGGAAAGATTGGGTGGATGGTAACCTATGGGCTGCCTCTTCTTCCCAGAGAGCCAGAAGAGACTCCTCCTGTCTGTCCTTGTTTGGTTAATCAGAGGATACGTTATGCAGATGTCCCAGGGTCCTCTCTCCTTCTAAGCACTAACTCCCGTTCACACCCCTCAGCCAAACTTGGCGACAGAGATCCTATCCCTGTCAGCCCCTTCCATCGTTATAGGTCTTGCTCAGACCACCCAGAGCAGGACCATGGCTCCTCAGCCCCCCAGGGCAGGGCTGTGTCCCCTCAGCCTCCCAGGGCAGCGTGGGTCCCACTGGGAAGGTACCGCGGGAAGTGGCTGGCTCTGTTCTGCGGACTTCTCCAGCCGTGCTTATACCTTTCGGCCTCCAGGTGTCGCTGTGGTATTGCAGACAGTTTACTGGTCTCCTGTGAGGAGGACTCTGTCCTAGCTTTCTGGTCAGAGGAAGTGACTCTGGTAGGGTGGGCAACTGTTGAGGCCACCTGGTGGGGATCCTGACCAGGTGGCAGAATCAGAGGCCTGACTCCAGTTCCACAGGCCACCCCACACTGGCGGTAAATGAGAGTAAAGTCCCCAGGGCAGGACAGACCTCACCATGTCTCTGGCCTTGGTCCTGAGTCCCCATCTTCCTGTGGGGGCCCAGGACTGGAGCAGGAGAGACTCGCAGGCTGCCTGCAGAGGCCTTGACCCTGGTGGAGACAGGCTGTCCACTTCTGCACCTTCGGGCCTTGGTTTCCCTGAGCACTAACCACCCACGCATTCCAAGTCCCCAGCTCCATGGGTCTGGGACTCTGCTCTCTTCTCTTGTTCTAAATCTGGAACTTCCCAAGGTCTAGGGCATTGGTGGTGAATGTCTAAGACACGTGATTCTGAGATTCCGAAATGCTTGGGCTGAGTCCTTGCTGAGACCTGGGCCTCCCTCAGCCCCGTCCCATGCCCTGGCTCCGCCCGGCTCACTCTCGTCTCTCCTGACTTCCAGCCCAGCACAGCCCCACCCAAGCCCAAGCCGCCTCCGCTGACCAAGGAGACGGTGGTGTTCTGGGACATGCGCCTGTGGCACGTGGTGGGCATCTTCTCGCTCTTCGTGTTGTCCATCAGTGAGTAGCTATTCCCTGTCCTCTCCATCACACCGCAGTGGGAACACAGCACCCCCCGCCACCCAGCACCACCCCCAGGGGCTCAGAGCAGCAATTCCGGGCAGTGCAAGCAGGCCAGGCGCCCGCAGGAGGCCCACTGTGGTTTCTGGCACCTCCTGAGCCACACAAAGTCCCTGTGGAGAGCTGACAGGCGGGTGGTGACCTGAAGTATTCATGGCAATTATGGTAATTACAGGGGACTCCATGCACCAGGACAAGGACGTGTCATTTTTCCCTATCATGGGCCTCCTGATGCTTTTCCTGCAGTTTGGCCAGCTTAAAGGGCCCACACCCAGGGGCCCCAGCAAGGCCACCCTTGGCCGCAGCTCAGCCCAGAAGCTCCCCAGATGCCCCGCAGATGTGGCTCCCAGCTGCAAACCCTGCTTTGTCAAATACCATTTCCCCAGAATGACTCACACCCACCTCAATTAAAAGCAGGAGACCCCTTCCTCTCCCGGGACTGCGAGTTGCTTGATGCAAAGTTGCAACAGAAATGGGCTGGGCATGCTCCTTTCAATCATCCTTCTGGAGTTGGGGGAAGGGGACAGAGAAATGCCAGCTGGGTGGGAGAGGTCCCCATGGCACAGAGTCTGAGGGAAGTTCTTACAGGCCAGAGGGGGTGGGAGACAGACAGTGAAGCAGAAGAAAACCCACTCCCCCGCAAAGGCTTCAGAGAGGAGGGGTCCCCTGAGCTGCAGATGGGTGGGATGATGGGTGGGGTTTCCAGTTGGGACTGCTAGAAAGGCACTCCAGGCTGAGGAGATGGTGTGTGTGTGCAGAGATGCGAGGAAATGGCCTCCACACAGGTCTCCACACAGATAAACCCTACAGGACACTTACGGAGTGCATCTTGGGTCTGGGCTAAAGCAGCATTTAAGTTCTAGCCGGAGCTGCCCCGGATGAGGTCCCCTGAGGGCAGCGCCGACAGCAAAAGGCTCATCCAGATGTGGGGGCTCCAAGAGAGACAAGGACATCTGATTTACATGTGCTTCTCCTGGCACCAGAAGTGCCCTCCCTGCAGGAAAATATCCACCCCACCCTCCACTATTTCTTCACAGCCAGTGGGAGCAGGATCTGAGCAAGAGGCTGCATTTTTTTCCCTAGCCAAAGCTGAGAGCATGTCAGGCTTCTCAGTGGGGGCCGCACAGACAGATAGATGTGGTTGCCGCTCCAGCCCAGGTGTCCACAATGGGGAGCAACCCCCTGCACCAAGAGGCAGGGTGGGGGAGGCATCTTCCCTGTAAGGGCCACAGGAGCAGTCTAGGGTACAGCTCAGGGGAGCAAGGGTGAGGGCACCGTGCAGCCTCAAATCACACAATGGCCTCTCCCGGGCCCTGCTCGGCCCCACATAGTGGAGGTAACTGGGGCCACATGAGAAAGCTACAGTGCCAGACTCAAAGAGGCACGTGGACACCAACCACACAGACCCATTCCTCCTCCTCACCCCATTTCCTAGAAAAGGGTTACGGATGGTCCCAAAGGCCCCTGAGCTGCAGGGCAGCGCTCGTTACCTCCACACAGGGCTCTAGGGAGTGGGGATGACAGCCCCATCTCCTGGGGAGGAGACAGCTTCTTGCTTCCCCATCTGCTTTTGCCTGGGAGGTGCAGCTGTTAGTGAAGCATTACCTCCACACCTCTGTGGAGAGGGGCTGGGTTTGGATGGGGTGCCTCTGAGGGTCTCTTCCAGCCTGGGGCCTCACATCCTAAGGCTCTGCCTGGGCCCTAGAACTCAATCCAAGACGCTTGGTTTCTCTCCTTTGAAGAGAAGTGACCAGGCCAGGCTGGGTGGGGCAGTATTTGAGCCAAGCTCTGGCCACCAGTAGCTGCCCTTTGAGCTTCCTTTGAAGCTCAGGCCTCCCAGGGCCTGGAACCCATCCTTGTGGAAAGGCTGAGTGTGCATGGTCCCAAGGAGGTGCCTGGTGGAAGAGGCGGCCCAAGCCAGGAGGGTCCGGGTTGGGGACCAACCTTAAGCCTCAGGCATACTGACAGGAGTTTGGAGAAGACCAGGACCCAGCACTTTGCAGAAGAAAGGCCTGCTGTCCAGTCCACCTCTAAACAGCAGTGTCCACTCAGACCTACTTTGGGGCCGCTCATGCAGCCCAGAGTGCTCCTGGATACTATTGGCTGCCCCATCCATTCATTCAGGAGTCAAGTCCTGTCCTCAGCAGCAAAAGCTTTGAGACCACCTCATTCATTCATTCACTCATTCATTCATTCATTCATTCATTCATTCAATGTTCCTTTCATTCTGTGTGTCTGGGTGAGACTCAGTGGGGCCACAATATTTGGCTGAATGGGTTACACAAGATGACTCCAGAGGGTGCTCTAACCCAGGCCACGTAGGTTTGACCCATCTTCCCCAAAATAGGCCTGGCTTGTCCTGCCTGGCCCTCCTGGCCCCAGGAAGTCATGTCTGGTCATCTGGTTTATAATAGGAAGCAGCTCCATCCCCTCCTCTGAGGCTGGGGCCAAGGTGGTCAGACTGTGGGGGCCGTAGAAAAATAAACTCAGTCCAGCCAGGTCCTGGCAGCCCTGCCTTGCCATACCCATCACTAGACAGGCCAGCTCCATGCCCTGGCCCAGCTTGCGTGGGCGCAGCCACCCTTGGCAGGAAAACCACTCCTGGAATAACTGTCTGAGGTGAACGCCCCAGGGCAGGGTCTGTGCCCTCTCCTGGCTGTCACAGCCAGGAGGAGCCCAGGCTGGTCCTCAGGGAGGTTGAGGAGCATGCAGCTAGGTCCTCCCATGTCTGAGGCTGCTCTGGCCCTGCTCTTCAGAGCCTGGGGAGGGCAAATGAGAATGTACTGGGAGCCCAGAGGCCGGGCTGGGAGGCACGGGACACCTCTCGGAAGCTGTAGCCTGTGTCATGGTGCAGCCCTCTGCCCTGAACTCCGGGAACTCTCAATCTGCTCAGAAGGACCCTCAGGACCAGGACCAGTGACAGGGACAGTGTAAAATGAAAATATGAGAGCCCTTGTCCAACAATAAGTAAGAATTTCAAGACAGTGACAGCACAGCATTGAGCCAAGTACCAGGCCCTTGTAAGGGTAGGGCCCTATGTGACTGCGTGAAGCCGCCCTGCTCAGGAAAGAGATGCTGGAAATCCCACGGTCCACAGGGGTGTGGTCACGATGCGGAGCCTCCTGTGGGAGTCTCTGCGGTGAGACATACGTAGGTGAATGGAGGCATGCCTGAAGTTTGGGTACCATTCCCGGGGTGTCTGAGCTCCAGCCCTGGCCAAGCCTACTCTGTCATTCCTACAGTCATCACTCTGTGCTGTGTTTTCAACTGCCGCGTGCCCCGGACCCGGAAGGAGATTGAAGCCCGTTATCTGCAGCGAAGGGCAGCCAAAATGTACACTGACAAACTGGAGACTGTGCCACCCCTCGACGAGCTCACAGAAGTCCCTGGAGGTGAGCAGGTTTGGGCCCCCAGCCCCGCCACCATGCAATCTTGCTCAGCCAGCCAGTTCCTCTGTCCTGCCACCCAGAGTCACCCTATACCTCCCCTTCACCCACAGTAGATTCAGGGAGGGGACCCTTCTTTGGCCCTGGAGCCCAAAACACAGAAATTGGTCCCTGTGAGGCAGGTGAAACAGGAGCTCTTCTGCAGGTAGGAGAGGTCTGGAAGGAAGAAGGAAGTGAAAGGCTAGGTGTGGGAGGCTCTGGGGTAAGCCCTAGGCCCCCGACTCACTCTGGTCACGTGCCTCTTTACCCCACAGGTGATAAGAAGAAGAAGAAAAAGGACACTGTAGACACAGTGGCCATCAAGGTAGAGGAGGATGAGAAGAACGAGGCCAAGAAATGAGAGAAATAAGAGCTTCCTGGAGGTGGCAGCTGGGGCTGGCAGGCCCTGGGGCTCAAGTCGTGGCTCGGCTCCAGGCATCTTAGACTCCAGGCTCATACGTGGACCACAAAGGTTATAGAACATCCTCGCCCTGCTCAAATGGGGTTGCTGAAGCCCATGACCATGTCCTTCTGGCTAATCAGGGGCAGGGAGAAGCCTGCAAGTGTCCTGCCTCCTGGCCCGGACTCTGCTACTTTTACACTATCCACGTGGCTCAGCAAAGTTGGTCTTGCGCCACTGTCCCTACAGAGATCCAGAGCAGCTTCACACACCCCAGACATGACTCTGTCCCACCCCTCTGCCAGAAGCAGCAGTGGCTCTAAAGAGATGATGGGGTGTGGGTTCACTTCCGGAAAGGGATGTGAACTGGATGGCCTGGGGGTGAGGCCACAGCCAGGCTGGCCATGAGGAGAGAGAGGCTCACTGTGGAAAACTGGGGCAGCAGGAGATTCCCAGACTTAACTAGATAGCAGCCCTGGTGGCTAGGGGGCTGTCCCAAGCCTGGCAGGGATTCTGGGGTGAGCAGAGGTGGCCTGGGAGCAGGAGACCCCCAGCCCAGCAGACCAAACTCCAGGCAATGGGACACACTTTCACATGTTGTGATGGAGCTGAGGCTGCTGGGAAGACAACATGAGGCCCAGGGGCTCACGGCTGGGGGCTGTAGGGGTGGGTCACAGGTGCAGGAGGCAGAGGCAAGCAGGCCAGAGGGAGAAAGCTGGCACCTGGTCTCCATCTTGGGAATACAGGGAATATTTGAGCAGCCAGGGGGAACCTTGGGCTGTTCTGTGGCCCTTTGCTCAGCTGTGGTGGGAAGTGCCAGGGCCCTAGGGGATCACCACAGGGGCAGCTAGGGGCTGAGGCAGCAAACAGCCTTCCACCTGCTGAATATAACAGCACGCACCTTCCGCTCATACCATTCTCAACTGCGGTGCCTCAAAGAAGCACTGCTGACGAGAAGGCAAAGGCCCAAAGGCCAACTGGGGACTGATTCCTTTGGGACTTCCAGATGGCAGCGGACATCAGCTGAGGCTTTCAGACTAGGCCTCGTGACTGAGGAGACACCAGAAAAGGTTTCCAAGCCAGGGGAGCTGCTGGAAAAAGTGACGCTGCTCCCACAGCCTGCAGATTTGTGAATAAAGCTGAGTGCCTTCTCATACCTGCGTGGCCCATGACCCCTCAGGATGCCCCCTCCCTGGGACACTTATGTGGAGGGTGACGCAGCCATCGGTGACAGGTGGCACATGCCAGGCTGAAGTTCCCTCCCATGACTTTTTTCCCAGAATCAGGAAGAGCTGGAGGGAGAGACAGTGATGGAGAAGCAAAGGGGGCGCTGTGGCCAGCTGGGCCCGCCCTGAGGCAGGGAGACAGGACCAGGGACGAAGCTCCCCACTCCCCTCCACACCACCCTGTGGCTTTCAACAGGCCTTCGATGGTCCAAGCCCCGTGCTGGGGACACAGGGGAGTCAAACCTGCATCCTGACCTGGACCTGGATCGTTCCTCTACAAGGAGAGGATCCAGGCTGGCATGGGGGAAGGTGCTCAGGGTCATGGAGCAGTGAGGGGGCAGAGATTGCCGAGAGCCCTGCTGTGCAAGCCGGGTCCCCACTCTGACACCAGGTGGGAACCCGGACTCTGCCCTCAGACTCCAGCCGATGGGCTTCTCATACAGAGGGTTGTGGCAATGGTCATTCTCCCATACAGACCAGAGCCCAGTGTGTGGCCCAGCAGCAGCATCCCAGAGGGTCAGGGACCACGTGAAGTCAAGCAGAGGCGCAGCTGGTAAAGCCTGGGGGAGTCCAGGCCCGGGCTCCCTCTGCCCTGCCCGCTGCCTCCCTGACCTCTGACCTGGGCCTCCACTAGCCCTTTACGGACTGGCATGGCTGCTGCTGGTGCTCCAGGCAGAGGGCAGCGCTGGAAGGTTCCAGTTCACTGTGGTACTTCAGGGCAATAAGAGAGTGTGTACCAGCCACTGGCCAGGACATGGGCTAAAGTCAAGGACAGCCTGACTCCCACGAAAGCATCACAGAAAACACACTCACCTGCTGGCCCACCAGGGCTGCACCCTGCCAGCCTCAGCCTGTGAAGGACGTTCTAGGCCCTCCATCCTCTGAGCACAGCACGGTCACTACATCCACTTCCCATCTTCTGCAGGAGCCACCCCAAACCTCTAGGTGGGGCAGATCCTGGCCTCTGCCCTTTTCAGTGCCCAGAATCCCCATCCCACTGCCATCTGGTTCACTCATCTCTCATTCCAGCAGGCCCAGGGAGCGCAGGCATGGCAAGAAAAGTGTTTAATTGAACATGTAGTATCTGCTCTGCCTTATGGGGATGGGAGAGCAGACCTGTAGCATTCTGAACACGGAGGGCGAGGGCGGGCACCCCCAGGCACAGCCAGAGAGTGTCAGCGGGCAGCAAGGAGGCTGAGGGGCAGCGACAGCGCCAGGAGCAGGGTCCTAGATGGGGCTGGCACAGCCTGCCCATTGATGCGTTCCCAGATCCACTGTTGGTAGGAAGAGATCCGTAGGTAGATGGGAGGGACCGTGTTTTCCTTGCAGCCTAAGCCCCAGCTCAGCATTCCCACCAGGTACCACGTGCTCTCCACAAGACAGGCCAAGGGCTCCCCACTTATCTCCTGTGGGGAAGGGTGGGAGAACAGGCCACATCAGGGAGGCCAGATGTGGCCTCAGGGAGATGTGACCCAGCTCAGGGACAAGCAGGGTACCGTCACACCAGACCTTCCCCACAGGCCGCAAGTATCCATAGCTGAGAGGTACCCTGTAGGTTCAGGCCCAGGAGACGTCCTCAGAGGGTTTCATCTCCCTTCTCGCTCATGCCACTCCTCTACTCCCCACCCCTTGAACACCGACCCTCCATCTTCCCACCATCCACCATCCTTCTCTCTCATCTCCAACCTCCATCCCCTACTCCCCATCTCTCACCCCAACTTCCATAATTTTCCTCCATCCTCCCCCATCTTTCTGCTTGATCACCCCTGCTCATCCTCTCCCCTTCCTCCCCCTCCTCCTCTGCGCCCCTGGCCCCAGCCCTGACCAGGTGCCTTGGAGGTGAGTGAACACAAAGGAGACAGGGCTCACATAGCAGAACTGTTCACTGTCCGTGTCGACATCCTGTGCACAAATCATCTGGGAGTTGATGATCCGAATCACATAGGGGAGTTTGGAGAATTTGTGGTAGAAGCTGTTACACTCCTTGCTGTTTAGGATGGTGACATCCTTCTCCTGAATGGTCCGGGACTGGGGCCAACTGCCTGTGGAACAGGGCCCCCCATTTCAGGCTTGGTGGTTTCTCTGCTGCCCACTGCCACCAGCCTTTGTCCAACCTCCCTTTGCACCTCACCACTCCTCCAGCACCAGCCCTGAAGGTCACCCCACCTGCCATTCCAGCTAACACTCCCAAGCACCCTTCCATATAGAGCTTGGAGCAGGCTGCCCACAGTCTGGCCTTGCTGGACCTGGTCTCACTTCCCACAGAGTCCAACCCACTGGGTCCATTCCTCCTTCAGCATCTTGGTTTTTGCCTTCCCTTCTATCCCCAATGCCTGCCAGGCACCTCTCGGGTCCAGATCCCTCCTTTTCTTCAAGCCCTTCCCAAAGTCCTCTTCCTGCCTGAGCTTGCCCAGACTACCCTCTGTGGGCCCCAGGCACTGCTTACTCCCCGCCCCCCCATCTGTCTCTAGACTGAGCTCCTGGGGGACAGGAGACTTCCAACCATTCTCAGACATCCCCCACACAGGCCATGCAGAGAAGACAAAAAGCCACCCCTCCCCAATCCCACCCTGGGCTGGAGTCCCTGTGGGTTGTTTTTAGGCAAGTTGGCTCCTTGAGGCTACAGGGAAGGGTACCTCTCTAATCGGAAAGGATAAGGGTCCCTGAAGGTAGTGGATATTCCTGGAGCTCATAAGGAAATGGACCCTTGGATGGCCAGGGAGAACACTCCTGCTCTTTGGGCCTTGCTCCTAAATTGGGATGACATGGGATTGAGGGCCACTGGGGGGAGGGGGCAACCAGAGCCTGCTCCTCTCATCTTGGATGTTCTGCTTCAGGGCATGGATGCCCTGGGATTGTGTGCAGACAGCAAGAAACTACTCTGGGCCCCCTCTGGCTTCATGGAGGTCCTCTTTCCATGTCTTGGCCTGGGCCTGAGGGCTCATGGGCAATCTGGACCCCCTAAGGCCTGAATGGCCATAACACACTCATCACTGAGACCCTCAAAAGGAAGAAGTCCTTGGACATGAGAGCCCGACAGGAAGGACCGGGGCAGGGGCTCCTGGGGTGATGTCTCAGAAACAGCTGTCTACAGCACCCTCGTCTGTGCCCAGGCCCTCTCCCACACCACCCACCCTGGTCTGGGGAGGCACGGACTCACCATTAACCCTGGGGAGTCCCCAGCCTGTCACAGTGCAGAGGGAGCCGTCCTTCAACACGTAGTCCAAGCCGGGCAGACAGATGGGCCACACATCCTGGCTGTACCTGACTGCCTGCTCCAGCTGCAGGAGGGCAATGTTGTTGGCGCGGCCCACCCAGGACCAGAGCCTTCGGGACCGGAACCGGCTGTTGATGATAACCTGCTGCACTGGGACGTCGGAGGTGGTCTGAGTCGTCTGGTCAGTCCAGGGGCTCCCCACCCGCACTGAATAGATAACACCGTGCCTAGGGGAACTGCGAGGCAAGTCCACCATCAGCTCCAGGCCCCCAGTCCAGCCTCCACCCCTCTGGTGCACTCTGAGCAAATCCAGGCAGGCCACCCACCTGCTTCAAGCCCCCCTGAAGCAACTCCTCCCAACAGATGCGGTAAGAACCCTGCACACACTGTGTGGGCATGACCTCACCACACCCTTCATTTTATGGAGGGGGAAACCAAGGCTCAGAGAAGCCCAGTGACCGGCTTACGGTTACACAGCTAGGAAGTGGTGGAGCTGGGATGTGAACCCAGTTTTCTCTGGTTCCAAACTGGACTCTGTCCAGCGCCCTGTGCCAAGCCCTGGAAATGACACGCCCTGTGTAATCAGCCCTGACCTTTCCCGGCATGCCCCTGGGGTCTCTGTGTCGGCCCTGAGGATTGGAGCGTGCTTCTCCACCCATCAGCCCTCACAGCCAGCACAGACGTTACACTCAGGCCACTACCCTGGCCCTGGCACTCGGGCATGCCCTCTCTCTTGTCCCCACACTGACCAGATTCCCCTGTGAATGTCTTATCTTCTTGTCTATCTTCCCCAGCCACCTGAGAGGAGTGCTGTGTCTCCTCTCTGCCCCCAGTACCCAGGCCAGTGCTCAGCTTCAAAGGAGTGTCAAAGGCTTTTGGCTGAATGAAGGAAGGAATGAGTAAGTGAAGCAAAGGGAGTAGAAGGAAAGATTTAGAACCTTCTTTGTGCGGATAGGAGGAAGGAGGCCTGGACAATGGCTTCCAAGCCCCCACTTCCTATCTGTGGAAGACCAGGTGAAGGGAGTAAGCTTCCGGCTTCCAGGAAGGAATCTGTAGAAGTCAGACCCCACCTGCTTGGAGCTGGGGTGAGGCTGGAGCTGGGACTGTGGGGTTCCGCAAAGGACACAGCTGCCACTGCTGGGCCAGGGGGCAGGGTGACTGGGCCCTCGGTGGCTCCAAATGCCTTTCTGCCCACCCACCTAGGCCCCAACTCACTGGGTCAGGCAGTGGGCCACGGTCAGCACCCACTGGGAGGCAATGAGCGTTCCTGTGCAGATATGTGTGCCATTGGCCTGCACACTGACCATCCATGGCCATCGCCGAACCATGGCCTCTGGGTCCCTGAGGGTGGGGTCAGGCTCACGGGACATGCCGCAGACTGAGGAGGAAGGCAAGGGCTTAATGAGGGAGGGGCCCTTCCAGCCACATCCCACGGCACCCTCCCCTTCCCTCCCCGAAGCCTGTGGCCCAAACCCATCCAGTGATTCCCCCTTTCCCACTGGTCATCATGCAATGATGCCGTCTCTGTGGAGACTGGCGTCTCCCGTCTCGGAAGGGCCTTCTCTGACTTTCCATGCCTCCTACCTCACCAGTACCAAAGGCCTGGGCCACAACAGGTGCTCCGCAAACACTTATAAAAGACAGATCTCTTCTCCGTCTTCCCTGCTCCTTCCTCCTCTGTCCCTTCTGTCCCCAGGGCTCCACGGTCCTGAAGAGTCCTCCCACATGCTCCTCCCCAGTGTAGACCCCTGTACTCACTGGGAGGTAGGTAAGTGCTGACTTGAGAAGTAGGGTTCTGTGACTGCAAGGTGGGCAGAGGGGTCAAGGTCGGCAACTGGGGGGTAGAGGCCTGCTGGAGGAGGCGAGGACCGCCGGAGGGACAGGAGGCACTAGGTGCACAGGGGGCGCCAGGGTCAGCAGGAGCAGCCGAGGACAGTGCCCCCGGGGCTTCGTCTGCGCAACCTGTGGAAGGACGCAGAGCCGGTCAGAGGTGGATCGGAGGTGGACAGCAAGGTCCGGCGGGGGAGGGGGTGGGGGTGGGCTCACCCACGGGCTTCAGCAGCAGCCACAGCAGCAGCAGCAGCAGCAGAACGGTCCGGTGGAGGGAAGGGGCAGGTGTCCTGCACCAGGGCTCCATCCTGGGGCAGCAGCGACTGCACCGCGGAGCTCCTCTCCTGACGGCGCGCCCCATTGGCTGTCCGCAATGGCTTCTGGTGTGTGGTGGTGGGTGCCGGCGCCCCTGCTTCCGGCCTGCGTGGCGCCCCCCAGCGGCCACTAGCGATGGTGCTCCTGGTGTCCCAGGAGGATGCCCCTAGTGACGGGCCTCCCTCGTACCTGCCCTGTTTCTGGCTACTCCCCTGTCCCCCTGGTTTCCTCACTGTGTTTGGCCAAGGAGTTTCCTGGAGCCGCTAAGTAACCTCGCCAATGCTTGTACCTCCGTGCTCCTGCAGCCCACTGCCCTGGGCTGGTTTCACGGCTTCATCCCTCCCTTGGTGACATGGACCAACCCCTGAAGCTGGCATCCATGATTTCCAAGTGGTTCCCTCTTCCAACCAGCCTGATAACTATAGTGGGGCTTTGCCCAGGACATGGAAATTAAGCAGACTGAAAAGTTTTCGACAGAGATTTTTGAAGATTGCATAATTTTAAGTGGTGTCCCCCCCTTGCCAATCCAACCTCCATTCAGCAAATGCACTTCCCTTACAGATCCACCTGCTTAGGAAAGATGGCGTGGTGAGGTTTCTACTTACAGAGAAAGTGATGGTAACCATCAGGCCCTTCTCAGAGCAGAAGGCCACTCTGTATGTTGGAATATGGGGAACGTTTTGATGGCTCTGTGACATAGATAAATAATGCATTTAAATAGTGTAGGGAAAGCCTATAAGAAGCTTTGGTTCAAAACTGTTGGAAAACTCCAACTTAATAAAAGATAAGGTCAAAGTTAAATCAAACCAGGACATTCTAACTTTTGCCAGGGCCTGCTGCCTTGGGAGAGACACTCAGGCTGGCCATCCAGTGCTCCAGTCTCTGAGAAGACAGCAAATCACCCCCACTACCTTTCAGAGGCAGGGGTAGCTGGCTGTTATAAACCTGAGGCCCACCAGGTCTGAAACTTCCTCCACACACGTGGTAGGACTCTGCCCGCGCAGCCTGGCAGCTTGGGCCAGTCTGTCCTCGCATTCCAGCGTCTGACGGAGGCCACTGAAGGCAGCTCAGGGGCTCAGGGTGCAGTTCACACAGTTCATCCAAGCAAGCACTATGCCTTGCCCTCCCCCCACCCTCCATCACCACACACTCCTGCCAGGGACAGAAGAGGAACTGGTCAGGTTCTGTAGACCCGGAAGGCGACAGCAGGGATTGGGAGAGGTCCACAGGCTCTGGAACAGGGTTCACAGAGGTCTGGTTATTGGGAGTATCTTCAGAAGGGGCCAATCCTCATAGGAAGGCCTGAAAGAAACTTGGTCAGAGACCCAGGTGAGTGCCATGGGGACCTGGGGATTGCTGGAGTGCTGTGGTGACTAAGCAGGGGTTGGGGTCACAGAGTCCAGCTCCATATTTGGCAGAGGAGGAAACTGCAGTTCAGAGAGGGGAACGCGACACACATAGCATAACGCACATAGCATAAGTAAGACTATCAGGGAAGGCTCCCCTGAGAGGACAGCCAGGCTTCTTGGGGGCAGGGCAGGCTCTGAAGGGTTCCTGCCAAAGTCAAGAAGAAAGATGACCAATGGTGTAAAGTTCAAGAGCATCTTCATTGAACAACTGAAAACACAGTGGCTCTGGGGCCCTGCCCAAGGGCGCTCTGCCCTAATGTCCTGCGCTCCTCCAGTCTTCACTTCTCCTGAAGGTGGACAGAGGGGAGGAAGAAGCGGCCTCTGAGAGGGACCGCCCTGGAAACACCACTCACAGGAGCCACAGGGAGCCCAAGGAGACCAGCAGAATGTAGCCAGTGAGTAAGACCGGGTTCAGGAAGGTGAGGTGGGCCCTACTGAGGAACTTCACATCGGCGATCTGCTTCCTGATCCAGTTGGCGAAGTAGGAGGTGCTGGTGTAGATGCCCGGGAAGCGATGCGTTTTGCAGCTAAAACTCCAGCTCACCACCCCCATCTGCATCCAGGTCTTGTTCACTTGGCAGACCATGGGGCTGCCGGAGTTATCCTGTGGAGGGGAGGAAGGGAGGCATAAGGGAGGCAGCAGGAGGGCTGCACTGTGGGCCCTGGATGAACTCGCCCCTTCGTGGGCCATATGCTTAGCATGAGCTGTGTAAGGCTTCTGCTGTCCCTGATAAGGGGGCCTGGCTATGGCCTGCTCTGGGACACAGAAGCGCTGCACCAGGGCCCCAACTCCAAACCACACTGGCCTGTCTCTTCACTCTCCTGCTAACTGTCTGACCATAACTCCCTGGCCCCCTCATCTGCCCTCCCCTTAAATCCTGGCAGGCCTCCAAAGAGTTGCTCTTGACCTCTCCCTTTCCTACAATCCTGTTTGCAGAGTGAGCTACTTGAAATGTAAACCACCTCTATTCTTTCTGTGCAAAGCAGATGCATGAATAAGAATAAGGTTTGCGGCATCATAGATCACAAGGTAACAGCTGTTATTTCTACTGATGGGAGGTTTATTATTTTTTAAAAAAAATTTCTTTATACTCTTCTGTATCATTGAAAATTTTTATAAATTAGAAAAACAGTTCTCTGTATATAGATATGGACATGGATATGGATATAGATACAGGTTTTTCAAAAGGTAATGCAAAGCAAGATTTCTAGGATATGATCTAATGAAGAGTGCATAAGACACTGAAGGAAAAAATAAAACTATACCTAAAATGATAAAAGACCTAGTTGAATGTACAAATATACCACTGTTCTTAGGTGACTCAACTTCAAACAATATAAAAATATGAATTCTCAGCATGTGGCTTCCTACAGTATGGAAGACTTGCTACCCTACCTTACCTTGCTGAAGATAACTAAATACGTGAGATTTCTAAAAATTATCATTTTAAATGAATAGATGAGCTGGCAAGAAAATAAAGGCTCCCAGAGTCCAAAACTCAAGGGAGGGCTGAAACCCAGAGTGTTGTTGGCAAAGCCCCAAAGATGGCTTTTGACCCAAGGTCATTTGCCAAACTCAGTGACATTAAGCTTCAGTTTTCCCAGCCTTGTTCATGGGAAACAAAAGGCGAAACCCAATGTTGCCCAAGAAGGGGGGCCTAAGAGGAAACCTCCAGCAAGAAGCTATACCTCCAAAAATAGGACCACACCTTCCGAGTGAGGACCAACTGGGAACACCCGCCCTCACGTGAACTTGCAACTTGAACTCATACAGTCTGGGTGGTTCAAAAAACACAAGCCACAGATGTTGTTTAAAGTGGTCCTGGGTTGGTCATATGCCCAGTTATCTGGCAGCCGCAAATACAGAGTCTGTCTAAAGGAACCCACTTTTCAAGCCATGCTTCAGAGAATTCCCACAGAGAACATTCCAAAGAACGGGTTCTCACCCTTAGAACATCGCCCCGCACTCAGACACAATGAGGAACCATGAGCAAATACCAGTTGGCAGAAAAAAATACCTAGAGCAGAATCAGAGCTTTCACGTTGCCGAGATTCCGGATTATCACACCGAAGCTTTGAAGCTCCTGGTAATGCACTAATTTGTCAGCTTGGGGCGGGGGATTAGGTGTTGCCTGTATTATTCTTTCTTCTTCAGATATATTTTATAAATATTCTTTTGTCTCTATTCAATGTCAGTTCTCCTTACATTAATCTCTAAAGTTCAAGCAACTCCTAATAAAATGCCAGCAGCAGTTTTTCAGGACCTTGACAATCTGATTCTAAAATTGATACTGAAGGATAATAGTCCACGAATTCTATGACAGGTCTGAGAAACAAGAGCAAATTAGAGAGTCAGGCTGTGGACAGATTTGACTTACCAGAGAGTTAGATCTATTTCAAAGCTATGATTAAGAAACTGTGGTATTGGCACAGAAACAGAAAAATAGACCAATGGTATAATGGAGAGCCAACGTGACGCCTGCATGTGAGGAGACTTGCACGTGCTCCAGCAAGTGTCATGTCTGTGAGAAAGGAGGTCTCTGTTGCATATGGTATGGAAATGATGGAGAAAAATGAAGTTGGATCCTACCATAACAAAGCTCCTAAGGAATTAAAACCCTAAAACGTGAAAAGTTAAAAAGATAAAGCTAATTAAAAACATGTAGGGCCATGATTTTATGACTTGGGATGAAGTATATGTTTTAAAATGAGACTCAAACCCCACAAACCTGAAGAGGGGAAATGTGTTTGGCTTAATTACATCAAAATTAAGACTATCTGTTCAGTGAAGGACAACAAATCTCACTGAAGACAGATGATAAATTAAGAGAGTGCATTTGCTTTGTTCAAAACCAACTAGAGGTCAATATTTAGCATATCTAAGGACATGCTTAAAATTAACAAGTAGAGAAAGAGAATTGAGAGAGATTCTAGATGACCCAGTTGCCAGCTCCCTCATAGTTTGGGGAGCCAGGGACCCCATCCCCTAGGAGGACTAGAGGAGGGAGATGGGGTAAGGCTTGTTAAGGTTTAAATCAAACCAATTTTTAAACTGAGATTTACAATAAGACAGAGTATTTAATAACTGAAAGTGACCAAAAATTATGGACTCAGCTCAAAATGATGTTTGGGGGAGGAAAGAAGGTTTGACATAAGTCATGTAGGGGCAATAACCTGAAAGAATAAAACCACGTAATGTGTATTCTCTAACACAATGAAACTCCTCAACAAACAAATACAGGAGGGGCTACATAGCACAATAGCATTTATGTAAACTAAAATACACATATACTAATAGCAACACTATGTACTTTTCAAAGCTACAGACATCTTTAAAGAAATATATTTAACAGATTTGAGTAGGAGCCTTTTGCAGGGAGAGAAAATGGAAAATGAGGGGGGAAAAATCAAGGCAGCGATAATCAAGCTGGCAATGATAGTGTGAGGGTCCTTACCTGACAGATACGGGTAACTGGACTCTGGGAGCCCAGAGAAAGGAGAACTGAAAGGGAGGGAGGGAAGGAGGGAGGGAAGGAGAGAGGGGGGAAGGAGGGAAGGAGGGAGGGAGGGAGAGAAGGAGGGAGGGGGGAAGGAGGGAAGGAGGGAGGGAGGGAGGGAAGTAGGGAGGGAGGGAGGTAAGAAGGGAGGGGGGAAGGAGGGAAGGAGGGAGGGAGGGAAGGAGGGAAGGAGGGAGGGAGGGAAGGAGGGAGGGAGGGAAGGAGGGAGGGGGGAAGGAGGGAGGGGGGAAGGAGGGAAGGAGGGAGGGAGGGAGGGAAGAAGGGAGGGGGGAAGGAGGGAAGGAGGGAGGGAGAGAGGGAGGGAAGAAGGGAGGAAAGGAAGGAGGGAGGGAGGGAAGGAGATATTTCGTATGTGGACATTCTCTCAACACTGTGAAGTAAAACCAAAACCCAATAACAAAATGTGAATCACCTCACCAAATGAAAAAAAATTAACTTTCAAAAATATTACAGTAAAAACAGAATTAAAATCCACAATTCGAATGTAGAAAGGTAAGAACACAGCGTATTGTGAAGACCATGGGATGTGGGCCTGAGTTTTACACAGGAGAGTCCTGGTCTAGAGAGCATTGAGATCTTGCTCCTCAGCATATGTCGGCAGTTTGGCTCAAATAAACTCTTATCAAAATTCTTTGAAAAAAAAAACAAAAAAAAAGAAAAGTCCTGGTCTAAAAATACTTTTAATATCAAGCAGGAGAAAATGAAAATACATTATTCATTATTACCATCAATTCTTTATCACTGCACATTCAGCTCAAGACACTTGGAAAGGAATTAGTAAAGACAAAAAAGGGATAATTCATGCCTTAGAAAGCAAGAAAATCATAGGTTTGAGAAATGAAGTCAATAGCTTGTTCTTAAACAACACCAACAAAGTAGATAAGCACCTTGAAAGTCCTAACAAGAAAAACAGAAAGAGAAGGAAAAGGCAAATATTTCATGCTGTGAGGCAAAAAGAGGCTAGACCCACCTCTAGGAAGAATACACTTTCTCAGAACCTGAAGAATGTCTATAACTTCTTCTGTATGGATTTAAATTCTGGATGAATGAGTAATTTCTAAGGAAACACAAATCCCGTAAGTCCAATAACCATGGGCAACTTAAAATATTGCCCAAGAACTACCCCTCAAAGGAAAATAGGCCTATGTGGTTTTATAGGCAACTTCTATCCAGAGTTCACGAAGTAGGTAATTTATGTAATTTCAAATGTTCCAGGACACGGTACTTTTGTGAAGCATAGTCAAGACTATTCTGTAACTTGACAAAAGGGGTGCCTTCCTCAAAGCACCTTAACATGGAGCCCAGCCTCACTCGAGGAAGGAAACAAGACAAAACACAAAGATGGTGCAGACTGGACCGCACAGGACTGCTCCTTCCGGGGCTGTGCGCCAACGTTACCTGTGCATGGCCCAGTGCCCAGCGCACGGTGTCGGCTGGATGAATAAGTAAGTTAAATATGTTCTTTAAAAAAGATATATAGGGGTGGCCGTAAGCTCAGTTGGTGAGAGTACAGTGCTCTTAACAACAAGAGCGCCGGTTCGATCCCCACATGGGCCACTGTGAGCTGCGCCCTCCATAACTAGATTGAAACAACTACTTGACTTGGAGCTGATGGGTCCTGAAAAAAACACACTTAAATAAATAAAAGCTAAAAAATAAAAAGATATTATAAATCTGAATCCAAAAGATAAATCAAACAAAAATACACCATGACCAGGGAGGGATGACCCTGGCATGCATGTTGACGGACAAGAGGAATCTCTTATAGAAACTGGTCATGTACATTGAGTTAGAGCAGAGGGTCATCTTGGTAGCTGCAGAAAACGTATTGTATGAAGCAGGGCCCTCACTCCTGAAATAAAATGCCAGAGAAAAACAGAAAGGCATGGCTCTCTCCCCAATAGATGAGATGGCAAATAGCACCACACTTCCTGATGAAGTGTGAGAAGCACTTCCATGAAGGTTGGCAACAAGAAAAAGCATAGCTACAATTCTAGGCTGTTTTGCTGAGATGTACCCAAAATAATGAAAAAAGTAAAAATCACAGGGTGGAGGAGAAAAAGGCGAAATCATTACTAACTGCAGCTCATAGGAGTGTAGGCCTGGAAAGCCCAAAACTCTAAGATCCATTAATAATAAGAGAGTTCAGTAAGCTGAAAGCCCAAGTGTTTTCTACAAGAGAATGAGTCTGGGGGGTGGACATGAAGAAAGTAAAAACAAATGAAGGTCCTCATCCTGCTAAGGAGGAAGCTAGAGACATTAACTCTAAGTGTTAATTTAAGTTTAAATATGGAAATATTTAAATATTAAATATTTAACATTAAATTTAAAAGTTTAGATATGGAAAACATAAGGTGACCAGTAGCAGAATGACATTGAAATATAACAACTTCTAAACCAATACAGGGGAAAAATGGACTGGAAAAAAAAAAAATCAAACCAAATTGTAAGTTGGGGGAACAAAAAGAACATTCTTCTTGGTAAATGGATTAAAGGAAAGTTTCCCTGATGTGTTGGAAAAAAATAGCATCCAGCTTTATGCTATTTACAAGAAAAGCACTTAAAACAAAATGGCACCGTGTCTCCTAGAAGACAGAGAATTTGTTCTAGAATATAATTTTTGACGCGGTAATAGGAAAAAAAAAGTGAGGCACATTTATCCTTGTTTGCAGATGACAGACATATCAATTTTGGACCTACAAAATTAAAGAGAATCAACTAGATCCAGGAAGGTTTCTTATTACAAAATAAATACAAAAAAATCAATATATAATACAAACAGAAAATACAATGAAAGAAACCATACTATTCACAGTAGAAATATAAAATAAAACACCTAGGAATAAACTTAAGAGGCAACATGCAGCAACTCTGTAGAGAAAGCTATAAACTCCTGCTTGAGGGACATAAAGAAATAGAGCAAAATAAAAAAGTATTTTCCCTAAGTTACTCTATTAAGTTCCACCAAAATTCCCACATGATTTTCTTTTTGACATGATGTTAAGATTGTTCAATTAGAAATGAACATGGCAGGACGTCAATTCTTTAAAAGAAGAGTAAAGGAGGAGGACTTGCCTTACCACATACAAAAAGAATTATAAAGATGCAATAATTTAAAAAGAGTGGTGGTGGCATAGGAATGAGACTGCAAAGGGCAGAAAGAGACCAAAATAAGATGGGAATGTAAAATATCATAAAGAGGGCATTTCTAATTCATTGCCAACAAAATAAGTATTCAATGGAATTTTTTTTACATCACTGGCTACATCTGGAGATAAACATTTGGACAAAAATAAAACTGATTCCCTCTCTCAACTTTCCAGATGAATCGAAATTTAAATATGTAAAGAATTAAGAACACAGATGAGTAAATAATAATCTTAGGGTGGGAAAGATATTTCTAAGCACAGCTCAAAAACTACACTCATCAAGGGAAATGACAAATGTGAACACATCGAAATTGTAAATAACTCTATGGGCAAAAATCGACACCAAATACACACACACACACACACACACACACACACACACACATCCACACCCAAAAAAGGTAAATGATAACCAAGCAGGGTAAAATTTTGTAAAGCATTAGCATTTTACAAAGAGTTAAAACTTCTGGTTCCCAAAGATTTTTGGTATAACTTTTTATTTTTAAATAATTTGAGACTTACAGAAAAGTCACAAGTATAATATTTTTACTGAGATTCACTAATTGTTAATATTTTACTATATTTGTTTTACTATATTCTCTATAAAACATTGTTACTATAATGTTTTACTATGTTCTCTCTCCATATGTATATGTGTGTGTGTGTTTATTTATTAACCTGTTGAAATTAGTTGAAAAAAACATGATGTTCCTTTACCATTACTTACTACAGCAAATAATAATCCAGAGTTATTACAAATCAACAAAAACAAATGTAGTTTAATTGAAAAACATGAGCAAAGAACAGGAGAAAGTGTAAATGGTACACTGAACATAGCAAGCATCTGTATTTGGACTCCCTTTAAAATTTATTTAAAAGGTGAGATTTTTTTTCCCCTCACCCTGAGTTAAAAACTTGGGCAAAACCAGAACATTTTGCTCACTGCGATGAATGGAATCATAATCACTATGATTATACTGTCACAAAAACATCTCAGTTCAGAAATTGGAATATCCATTTCCATGCAATAATCACAACGCTAGACTTGATTTACAGTAAAACATCTCCCTACTGCTAACTAGGGCTTCTGGGAGGAGAAAGCCGAGTCTGTTTTCTCCCCTTCCCTCCCTTCAGCTCCCGCTCCTACCCCATCTTGCTAGCCTGTCTTCTGAATCTGCAAAGGGTAAAACAGGAGAATGAGGAGGCAGGAAAATCAGCTTCCCTCACAGGCACTTACTCTCCGGACGTTCGGACGTTCGGGGAGACTTACAGCTAACTCTCCCCCTGGCTTCAGGGGTCACACGTCATACTCTGAGTGATCCTGTTGACACCCCTCCCAGGAGACTTGAAGTGTGGGACAGGCAGCTCTCTCCAGAAAATCCTCCTCACAAATCACCTCGTACTCTACCCTCCGGAATCCTTGGTACACACATGTAGAGGAATCTGTCACACAACCTTCTCCGAATCCTGATACATAGTGTATCTTGATGCCTTAGTTGAAATTTCCTGTTTACTATCCTGTTACACAAGCAATTTACAAAACTGCTCAATTTCATGAAGTTAAAGCAAAAATAAAAGTCCTAGTCTACCAAAAAGACAAAAGTTAAAATAAAAGGAATGCCTAATGCTGGTGATGATGTGGGGCAAAGGGCCCTCATATATTTTTGGTATTAATATAAAAGGGTCAAATCTTTGAGGAGGCTAACTTGTCAACATTTATTAAAATTTTTAATAAATGTGCACACAAATGTAGGAATATAAATTAAACAACTTAGAGTGGAAATATCTAGGTAGTTTGATTACAGGAAAGTCCCATTTTCTAATTTTTGCATTTATGTATCACTTTTTTTTTGGATTTTCTTCCAAATCACAAAACATAATATTTTAAAATAAGGTAGTGATAATGAAATCACAACAGTACAACATTTAAGAGATAAATCTGAAGCTTAACTGAAAGATGACTGCATAGCTTTAAATATATCAAACACAAAACTAGAAAGAATAAATCTTTTTGCTCAAGAAGACAGAAAAAGAAAACCAAATCAAGCCCAAAGGAAGCAGAAGAAAAATTAATAGAAATAGAAAATAATAAATAAACACTGAAAAATGTAACAACATACCAGGCCACCAAACAAATCTCAACACATTCCATATAACTGGTATCACTGTAGAACTCACTTTGTGACTAGAGGGCAACTGAGTTGAAAATCAGTCACAAAAACAAACAAGCAAAAATGCATTTGGAAATTTAAAACAACACTTCTAAATAAGTCATGGCTCAAACTGAAATAAAAATGGAAATTATATATGATATTTAGAACTGGATGACAACAAAAACTACATATCAAAATATGTGGCATTAACCTCAAGCAATATTTAGAGGGAAATTTGTAGCCTTAAATACTCGTATTAGTAAAGAAAAACAGACCAAAAATAAATCCTCTAGGTGTCCAACTCATGAAGTTAGCCTATGTGTATATAGAAATTTGATTTATGACAGAAGTGGTGACAGTCAGTACGGGAAATGTGTTTTTATTTCCAATGAATGGCATTGGATAACTGGTAGTCCATACAGGGAAATAAATAGAAAGAGGCCACTATCTTAACGCCATTCACAAAATGAACACATGTGGATTTAAGACCTAAATGTAGAAACCAAAATTTCCAAACTTTCAAGAAAACAAAAATAGGAAAACGTCTTTATGACCTTGGGAAAAGGAAGGATTTCTTAAAGACATAACAAGCATAAACCAGAAAGGAAAACATGGATACATGTTAGACTAATATAAAATCTAAATTGCTGTTCAGCAAAGGACAGTATAAGCAAAATGAAAAGGTAAATCAAAAACGGGGAGAAGGTATTTGCAGTGTACAGAATGAACGTAGAATCAATATGTAAAATATAATAAAAAGGTGAACAACAGAAAAATGTGCAAAATATCCAGATAAGTGATTCATAGAAGAATCATAAATGGTGAATAAACATATGAAAGAATGCACAAACACACAAGTAATTAGGGCCATACATATTGCAGCCACCATGGGACACTATTTCTCTATTTCTCATCCATCAGAATGGAAAACATTTCAGTCTGATGATACCAAAAGTTGGCAAGAAGATGGAGCAATGGAATTCTTAAACACTGCTGTCAGAATATAGCTTAATACAATCACTTTGGAGAACAATTTGGCAATGACTATTAAAGATGAAGATATACAGAGCCTACGACCCACCAGTTCCTTGCAGGGCACATCCTGGCGAGAAATTCTGGAATATGTCGATTAGGAAGATGTGTGTAAGAAGATTTGGAGGAGCAGAGTTTGGGATATGAAAAAATTGGAAACTACCTCAGTGTAGAATGGATCAACGATGGCATATTTACAAAAAAGAATATAGCAGATAGAGCTAACTAATGAATTAGAGCTAAATGTATTCCTATGGATAAATCTCAAAAACAATGTTGAATAGAAGATGCAAGAGGCAGAGGTATGTTTACAGAATGATGCCATTCGTGCAACACAGGTTCTACTAACATCCAGCCCAGATGCAGGCATGTATCTGACTGTTCAGACATGTTCAAATGGCCTGGGAAGTACTGCCATTACGACCACCACGGGGACAAGAGCAAAGATTATTTTCACCCGTATTTTTACAGAGTGGGAAGCTGAAGCGCATGGAGAAGAGCTTTTTAGAAGATCTCCCCATGCCATGTAAAAAGAAAGGCCTGATCCCTCAAAGCCCCCTCCCTGCCCTGGACCACACACTCCGCACCTGACAAGTGTCTATGCCCCATTCTGAGTTGGCACACAGGGTGTCATTCCCGATGAACTTCTTCTGTCCCTTCAAGTACAGGAACTGGTACCGCTGATTGCAGATCCTGTTGTTTACGATCTTCACAGCCACTTCCTGAAGACTGTAGGGGGTCTTTGAGGTCACTAGAGAGAGAGAGATCCTGCCTCGTCATCCCTCCAACAATTTGGCACAACTCCATCTTGGGGTTATCCACATCCCCTAATGTGGGGGGCAGAACCATTTCCTGGGGTGGTGATTTATAAAGGCCCAGGCCACAGCCTCACTTTTGAAAAAGTTCAAGCTTATTAAAAAGAATAAGCAAAAGTCTCCCAGGGGGGCTTAGAACGACACCCAGGCACTGGGTGAAGACAAGGAGAGATTATCCCCAATAATTCAGGTTCCATGAGGGTGAAGGGTTGAGCACTGCTCCATGGCTACCTGGCAAGGTGGCAAGACCCTAGAGTCCAGAGTGTGCCACCCCCTGGAAGGCAGGATCCCACAAAGGCTCCTAGATTCTAGAATCCCAGAGTGACACCAACAGAGGGCAGATCTCCAGAAATTATTGGTGCCACAAGGTAACAAATGTATATGAGGGCTGCCCAATGCTCATTCTAGACATGGCTCTTGTGCCACCTGCTGACAGGAAACCTCATTCCCATTCAAGGATTAATTTCCTGCCATGCTGCAAGGTGCGGGTTTGGCACTGGATTTAACTTTGGGAACTGAGGTCCACGCAGGCCACGTGTATCTTTTACACTGGAGCACTGTACATATCTTCCTATCCACAAAAGTGAGGAGAATGTGCTCAGGAAATGTTTGGTGATGGAGTGAACAAGTGAATGAATGAATGAGCCCATGACGGAGTTGTGTTCTGAAGAGGCAGGCATCTTGGAACCTGCCTACCTCCACTCACCTGGACTTTTGCTATTTCCCCATCCGATCACCCAGCACATGGTTCCAACAGATAGCCTGACTTTGGCGGTGGGTAGGCAGACGGGCTGGATGAGGGGGGACCAGAACACCGGGTCCTTGAGCTTCAGGAGGGCGATGTCATCAGATATGAGGTTGTTGAAATCCTCGTGAATCACTATGCGATCAAGCGGGAGCCGGGTACCATTTTCCGGGAGGTGTTGGACAGCCACCATCACGACGTAATCGCTGGCGTTCATGGATCTGCAGGGCCATGGGTAGGAGGCAGATTGCCAGCAATGAGGCCAAACGTGGTTGGAGAAACACGGGCCGAGCACAGAGCTACCCAACCAGGCCCCTACTCCCAGAACCCCAGCTTCACCAGGGCCCCCCAGGCCAGAAAGCAAAGCCCCTGGGCCCGGCTGGCCACCCTGACTGACCTGTGGAAGCAGTGTGCGGCCGTGAGGACCCACTGGTGGTGCACAAGGGAGCCGCTGCAAATGTACGCACCTAGGAACAGGAGGCTCACCTGCCAGGGCCACCTGCCAACCTCCACCAGCCGCCCCTTCACCACCTTACAGGAGACGCTGGTCTGACCACAGCCCTGCAACAACGTCTCTGAGGAAACAGGTAGAGAGGGGGTCATGCCAGCCCCTACAGACTCTCAGGAAGCACAGGCAGCCCTCCGGCCCGTATACAGCAGACCACGGAGACAGAGGGACTCACCTTCCAGCCATCACAAGCAGCCACCGCCACATGCACATGTGGAAAGGGGCTTTTCCCACTGCCCGAAAAAGGCAACCAAAGGCCCCGTGACAGCAGGTGCCCCACATTATAAAGAGAGCCCTCCAACAATGGGGACCAGACAATCCTGCCAGGGCTTTTTACCATCCATCACCCCAGGATTCATCCCTGTCCGTGGTTTACACAGCAGGTGGTTGGGGGAGTGAAAGAGAAGAGACAATCATCAGAGGGATAAGCTGTCAGTCGAGGGGTAAGTGATGGGGACGGTGAGCCGGGTTGCTTGTCAGTGTAGCCAGAAAGCACTGGACAGTGATGTCACATTGTACAACTCCAGAGCCTGCCTTTACAGACCACCACCCTGGAGGCCTGCTCTCTGTGACCATACAAGCAAGTGAGCAGAGATGCTTGTCACTTCCCTCTGGCCCCTCACTGGCCCCCAGAGCAGGAGTGAGAGGAGATGGGGCTGCACTGAACTGTTATGAAATTGAGATTTTTGAACTGGACCATCTTGGCTGGAACATCACTGAGAACAGGAAAGGGAGAAACTCTACAGCAAAGCTTGGGGACCAACATTAAAGACAAGTGAAATAGGCTGCTGTCAAGTTTGGGCTGACCTACAAGCTGTTCCTTGTGGTCATGGGCCTCCTCACAGAGGCAAAGCTGGACGTGTGTTTATACTGTCACAAGCTGGCATGGTTCCAGGAAGTCTGTTTCCCCCAGTTGCTCAGCACGCAATGGGAAGCAGAGCGTCGAGGACTGAGCAACAATAACCAAGTCTTGTCCTTGCCGTGGGGGGCAGGGGTCCATGGTGGCAGTGGAGGGGGTGGGTACAACAATAAATGGACAAGGCTAATAAACCTGTGGGGATCCATACACTTGAGCAGAAATATTTGCTGAGCCCTGCTTCAGAGCAATCCCTCAGAGGGTCACAAGCCATTGATGGTTGGGATCATTCTCCCATGTCCCAGGGCTCCTGGTCCTATCAGGTATAGATGGCCGGTTCCTTTGCAGGACGTGTTTACCCTCCACCAGGGACCTCCCACTGGGATTCACGGGAACCTGCGCAAGCCCCCACATCTCCACGGAGCTGGGTCTTGCCTGGCCCTCTCACTGCTCCATTCTTACCCAGGTCCCTGTCCCACGGCTTGCTGTCCTGTTTTCTTTCTCCCTCAAGGCAGAGCCTCATTTCTGGCCCTTCTCATATACACTGGTGGGCATGTGGCTACCTTGTTTCACATTACAGCCTGCCACAATCCAGACTATTCCACTTTGGGAGGAAAGAGAGGGCTCCCAGAGGTTTGCCCTTTCCTTTCTCACAGAGCTGAGGCCCGTAGAGCCGGGGTCTTGCAAAACGTATGTCACCACTTAAAAGAAGTGACAGTTGTAGGGGACAGGAGTGGGCTTCACCTCTGAGCTTCACACCATCAGCGGGTTGCCCAGTCTCCGAGAACAGCACTGCCCAGAACTCATATCCAGGACAACGTCGACTCCAACCTCCCTCCCCAAAACCTCACACAGGATTTGCAGGATTCCGCCTGGAAGGGCTAGCACCACCTGCCAGCTCCAAGTCCAGCAGCTGAATCTGGGGGGAGCCATGATGGATTATTTGGGGACATACGGTGTTGCAGATCAACCTTGCCATAGGCACAGTGTCACCATCCCATATACAGGGGACACTCTGTGGCTCAAACAGATTTCACTGCAAACTACCTCTAACCCCTTCTTGGAGTCCCAGAGTCAGAGCACTCACTTACAAGATGTACTCTGAAGTCACCGCCCACACTCACATATGGTGACAGGAAAACAGGACTTGGTTCATGACCTGTGCCTATAAGGTCACAGCCCCTCATGCCCACATTATCAAAGGCACAGCAGGGACCTAGGTGAAGCAGTTCTCATCCTCACCACCCCGAAACACCACAGATGCCCGAGGGCAGGACAAAGCAGGAGACCATTCATCCACTCCCTCACTCATTCAACAACGTACGAGTCCAGGAAGACAAGCCACACAGTGAGGAAAAAAGACAAAGTCCTTGAGTTGGGGGACACGTCCCAACTCACAGATACTGTGCCAGCATGTTTTCTGCCAAACGGCAGAATAGGCAGCTGGCAGGTGACCTGAGCCAGCGTTGCCACCACAAGATTACACGTGGTCAGTTAGGATGGGAGCTCAGAGATCTTCTGTCTCATGGGGCCCCAAACTTTTTACCTCCAAAGAGTCTACTAAAAACTGATATTGAATCCTGGTTCCACAGCCACTTAAGTTCTCTGGGCCTTGGTTTTCTATTATGAAATGGGGACATAAAGCCGTCTGAAAAGCGCCTTATGTAGGGTGAGCGTCACACGTCACATTGTCATCACAAGGCCCGGTTCTCCTAGATGGTGTCTCCCAAACAAGCTCATCCGTTCCATGGAAGTTAGCTTATTCCCCAGTTTTTAATAAGGCTTTTCCCTCGTGTTCATGTCACCCTGCAAACTCGAGTGGTCTTGACACTGTCTGGGTCCCAGGCCTGGCACACCATGCAGTCTGGTGAGGACGTGCCTGTCAGAGTGAGGACAGCTGACATAGACACCCAGGCAAACAGAGCCCTCCTGCCCTTCTCCCATGTCCCCAAAGCCACACCTCTGACATAGAGTGGCTCCCCAAGTCTGGCAGAAGAAAATGGAGATGTGAGGTCCTGAAGAGCTCCTGATCCACACGCCATGGAGAACAGGTACCCAGCCCTCACTGATCCTCAGAACGGAATGTGGGGCAGGGCGTCTCCAACGTGCTAGCATTCTAGAACTCACGGTTTGTTTACTCAGGGTAGCGGGGAGTGCTGCCCCAGGGGTGGGGGCTCACTCACCCAGCTGGGCAGCGTTAGGATGCTGAGAAGGAGACAGTGACCGGCAAGGCCCCACCGAGGCAGGATGTGATGCTGCTGCCGGGCACCGCCTTAGAATGGTGCCCCAGGTGCCTGGCCCTGAGCCTGTGACACCACCTGCTGCCTGGCCCAGGACAGTGCCTCCTGGGCTCAGCATGGGCCTTGGTGGTGTCCCTGTATGCCCAAGCCCTAGCCTGTGACAGCACCAGGTATCTGGCTTGTGACAATTCCTGGTGCCTGGCCTATAAGGCACCTCTAGTGCTCAGTCCACACTGCTTTCTGAAGCCCTTCTGATGGCCCCCCTGGAAGTGTGGGAACTGAGGCACAGAGAAGGGGACGGCCAGTTCCTGCTGTGGGCGATTGGGCTGGAGCTGTAGATTTCCTTTCTTCCCCCGCAAGTTCTGCATCTTCAAGAAAACAGCTTATAGGTAGAGAGGGGCCAGGTGTTTCAGGCCTGGGAAGGTGGCTTCCTGAGAGGAAGCAGCTTGCAGGCCTGGGTTTTCACACAGAACAAATGACATCTTGGGACCCTTCCTCCCCATTCCCCTGAGACCCTCCCCAAGGATGCCACGCTCCTCACACTGTCCCCGAGGACAGCGGACCCCTGCTCTACCTTGTCACCAGTATGGGCAAGGACACGAGGTAAAGAGGTCGTTCTCACACTGTGGGGGAGGTGGACTAGGGCCAACACCCATGGAGAACTTCGGAGTCAGTTAGGAAAGCAGAAAAAGCGCCCACCCCTCAGCCTGCAGCTCCATTCCTGGTGGCGTGCCCTAGGAACGGTCATGCGCAAGAGAATGAGAAGGAGGAAACTCGTATGCAGCAGGAAAGACGGGGCAGCGCTGCTGGGTAGAGCCCCACCGGGAAGGCACGCCACTGCCACCAAGGGCAGGATGGAGGCACAGAATCCTCCATAGCTGTGATCATGGGCACACGGTGGCTTGGTGACTCTCGTCAACACAGTGTCCAGTGAAAGAAGCCAGGCACAAAAAGGTTACAGTGCATGAAACGCAGAAACAGGCAAAACAAACTATTTTTCGGGTTACATGGTAGAAAATCAAGGAAATGATTATCCTTACAATCAGATTTCCTCTGGGGAGGGAGGGTGTGCAGAGAGAGAGAGCCCAAAGAAAATCCGGAGAAGAAAACCCCTATCTACTCTTCTGTCTTTGTGGAAAATAATACTTTGGGGACACAAGCAATAATAAAACAAAGGATAATTGACTAACAACACATACCTATTATCACCACCAACATGAATACAAAACAACTCCACTCTTAAAAGTCGAAGATTCTTATATTGGGTAGGAAAACAAATCCACTCACATGCTACTTGTTAAGAGATCCACCTAAAACAAAATGACATGCAGCAGTTAAAAGTAAAAAGATGGACAAAAAAATATTAAGTGTATGCAAGCAAAAATCGAAAAGGCAATGGTGATCTCTAAAAATGTGATTCAGGACAAAAGCTGAAACAGAAAAAGAAAAGTTATTTGATGTTGAAAAAATATAAAAATTACAATGACTACGTAACATCATAAAGCCCTGCGCATCCATCACATAACATCAAACATATAAAGCAAAATCAGCCAGCAATACATGAGGAACGGAATACCTACAAAACCCGACCGTGCACTAGACTACTAAGAAAACCACAATAACTCCCCTAAAAGCTGAACGAATTTGGGCCACATTTTTTACCACGATGCAATGAAACAAGGATTTAATAACAAGAGTAGACAAAATAAATTATTTGAAAAATTTTAAATAAACTTTGTTAATTTATTTTGAGGAAAAAAAATTCTATAAACTATATAGAAAATACTAATAATTAAAATGATGAATATAAAAAATCTTACTGGGTGTGTTCAAGGCAAATCCATAACCTTAAAGGTACTTATCATTGAAGAACAAAAATGAAGGTAAATGAATTAAATGCTAAAATCAAGAAACTATAAAAGTTACAAAATACACCCAAGGAAAATCTGTAGGAAACGTGAACAGAATATAAAAGTATACCCTAATCAATTAGAACAGCAGAATTACGAATAAACTCTATGGTCCAGATCTTTGAAAACACAAATATTAAACAGGACAAAAGGCATATTTTATATTGCTAGATATTCCACACCAAAATGGTAAAATAGGCATGACACTTGTACTCCTAACAACACAGCTTTTAAACGTAAAGCAAGAATTATCAGAACTTAAAGAAAAAATAGGAAAAGTCTTCATTCCCATGGCAAATCTCTCAGAAATCTGCGAATAATATATAGACATAAAATATCTGAATAACACAATCAACAAACTTTATCCAACCAGTTCATAGCTAGAACTCTTTGTTTTAAAACACACGACATTTTCATTTCAAACACACGTGAAACGTTCACTAACAATGACCAACTATGAGGCACAAATAAAACCTCAATCAATTCCAAAATGCAGAAATACTTAAGCTCATATTGTGATATAATTTTTAATAGAGAAAAAGGAGAAGCCTCTATCCCTCCCCCAAATTATCCATCAGGAAATTAAATAACACCCTTTTATATGACTCAGGTTAAATAAGAAATATAGTGTGAAATTAAAAACATAGAAATGAAAGACAACGAGGTTAGTACGTATCAAACCCTATGAAATATGGCCAAAGTGAGACTCAGGAAATTTTATGGAATTAAGTGAAAACCAAAGAAGTCTATAATGAAGAACTAAGCATAAACAAGAAGTTAGAAAAAGAACAGTAAATGCCCTAAAAGTAGACCGTTGGAATTACTAAAGCTAAATGAGCTTTAATGAAATAAAATAAAAAGCAGCAGATTTGATGAATACAACCAAGTTAGTTTGTACCATTCAGGAGTTCCAAAGTAAGAGAAACTTCCATTCAAACAGGTTTAAAATTCCTACCTCCTCTCTTCAGTGGTGGCAGTCTCATCCTGAGTTGGTCCCCTTGTTGAAAAATGGTTGCCAACAGCCCACATCCTTCTGCTTCCTCATCCACATGCACAGAGACAGTGTGCCTGTCTGTTCTCTAACCATGCCTTATGGTGACTGTAATGACCCACCTGAGGTCAGGTGGCTGGGGCACTGGACCATGCTAACTGGTCATGCCTGTGAGCCACCCCTCCTGGGAGCTACGAGTGTGACGAGCAGCATGGCAGAGGGTAGGAGCCGCTGAGCAGGACCTGGGGTAATGTGAGGGAAAGATGGATTCCATAAAGCTAACCAAGAAAAGTACACCAGATGGTTTTTTTGAAACCACCTATGAAATAGACCAAACTTTGGTGATTCTGATCTTTAATAATTAAGGAAAGAGAGAGCGTTCACATAGAAATAATACTAGAAATAATGAAGGGTCATAGGTTCAAATATTATACATCAGTTTGAAATTTAACATCTAAGCTAAATTAAGTGATTTTTCTACACTAAAACTTTAACGCAAAAAGAGGTGGGGAAACCCAACTAGGCCAATAACTATAAAAGACATTTTTTAAATAGCCAAAGATTGGTTCCCTAAAACAGGCATCAGGCCCAGCGAGTTTTATGCGCAGTCTACCAAACCTAAGGAACAGATAACGCTGGTGTTACATGCATCGCCCTAGGGCACAGGAAGGTACTAGAAAGTGTCTCAACATGTTTCAAGAGGTTAGCATAACAATGACACCAAACTTGAACAAAGGGTGGAGAAAAATAGGAAAATTGTAAGCCACTCAAACGTTGGGGCAAAAATTCTAAACAAAATGCCAGGAACTTTGAATCCACAGTGTGTTACAGGATTCGCTTAAGAAATCTATTGCGATCTGGTGATGTATTTCACTATGTGAATGAATTAAATAAGGAAAACCATATCGTTAGCTTAGTAGCTCACTAGTGGGTCACCAGGGCCCAAAACACTACCTGCACAGAAGACTCCCAGTAAATATTGGTGGAACGGACAAAAGACTGTCTCCTTTCACTGTCCTGCCCTCAGCCCGCCCCCAGAAGACATCTGTGGAAATGCCTTGAAGGGTGTCCTCCCCACCCCGACCCCGCGCACACAGGAGTGTGTTCATGGCCGCACCGCCCCAATGCCAACAAGTCAGAAACCACCTAGACACTGGTGCTGGTTAAATAACATCCATCACAGAACACAAGCAGGAATGTTAGACGATGCATGGCTCTAGGTACTGACATACAAAGGTTTTCAAGGCACATGATTCGCTTAAATGTAGGTCATTAATAATATTCATATGTGATCCCATTTATTTAAATTCATAAGTGTATTTTATTTAAGGATGCTAAGGATGATTCCTTCTGGGGAAGGGAGAAGCACTGGTGGGGGGGTGGAAAAGGGGGGAATCTTTACATGCATTTCTGAATTTTTTTCATAAATCATGTTTCAGGTATCACTTATAATTTTTTTTAAAAAAACAGTTAAAAAATGTAGAAGTGAACATGTAATACTTTTGTATTCGATATTTTTAAATGTCATTAAAAAAAATGAAAGCTGATTTTGGAGCACTGTATGTGGGTCCTTCCTTCTGTTAGCCTATCGGGAGTGTTTCAATTGCTCCCTACAACACTTCCACTTTACAGATAAGGAAACTGAGGCCTCAAGCCCAGGCCCTTTTCCTATGCCCCAGCACTAGTAGTATAGCAAAAACCATCAGCCCCCACTCTGGGGAACCATCTGGCAGAATTAATTCCAGGAGACCCTGCCCTCCCATCTAGCCCCAACCCCCACAGCCACGGAGAAAAGAGAACAGAGCCAGCTCACATTTGCACAAATTTAATCCCTGCTATTCTGCTATTCCAGAGCCCTTCTAGGCCACACTTCCCTTCTCCTGGACACCCAAGGCCAGTCATCCACCACATTCCTCCCCACTGGGATGCCAAAGCAGGACCCAGTCTCCCAGGAACCACCCTGTCCCCACCCTGACTCTTGTGGAATACGGACACATGACCTCGGTCTAACCTTGATGGGGCCCCATTCAGCAGAGGCAAAGCAGGAAGAAGAGGGGAGATCAGGCGCCCACCTGGGGCTGCAGCAGCCAGGACAGGAGTAGCAGCCAGGGGGAGGAGCAGGGGCCTGACAGAGCCCCATTGCTCATTTGCTGCTTGATCCAATTGCTGTATTTGGTGACACGGGTGTACACGCCTGGATTCTGTACTTTGGCACAGGCCTTTTCCCAGGTCAACACCCCAGCCAGAATCCATCTGTCCTCGACTTCACAAGCCAATGGACCCCCAGAATCCCCCTAGGCAAAGAGAGAGGAGTAACGGAGTCTCCGGGTCCAGCTGGGACCCAAATGCCCACCCTCTGAGTTCCACTTAGAAGAGTCCTTCACTCCTTGAGGATCTCACTACGTGAGGGCTTCCTTTAGCTCCTCAGTTGGGGACCCTGCCCCAGAATATCAGGCAAAATCAAAGTCACGGGAGAAGAAAGATGGTAGCAAGGCACTGCCTGGTGTTGGGAGACAAGGAAGGAAGCCAAGCAAACCCCTCCCCAGGGAACTGCCTCCCAAACCTGGGAGCAGTTCCCAACAGAAGGGGAACTGCCAGAACCTTCGTGAAACTCACATAACACAAGTTTTCTCCATAGTTGGTGGCACAGATCATGTCCCCCAGGACAAGGGGGACCATGCGGGGGATGAGGGACTTCTTGCGGTAAATCCGGTCACACCTCTTGTTGTCCATGATAAACACCTCGGCCTCCTGCAGCTCTGGGGTCAGTGTGGAGTTGGCTGTGGAGGGGCCCAGTGGGGTGAGCACTGACTCCTCATTCCACTCAACCCTGGCCTCTTCCTGTGTCTTGTCACTTCCATCCTTCAGACTCAGCCACACCCCTTCACGCCTCCACCCCCTCCTTCACTCAGCCCTCCCCCTGCCATGGGGACCATGCCTGGCAAGCCCCTCATCCCCTAAGGCTGTGTTTCAGGACCCCTTTCTCTGGGGGAGCTTTTGCTTCTGAACCAAGCAGGCCACAGTCCAAGTTGCAATAGAAATGCTCACAAATGGAGACGCCAACCACAAACTGCCGCCCTCCACCGCACTGGCCGTGCCCTCTGCCACCTGAGTAATACTCGCTCCTCCCTCGGGCCATTCAAGCAGATCATCCACTGTAAACTCATCCCAGATCCCTCCTGGCTTGATCTCAAGATCACCTGACAAGGTCTCTGCCTCTTTCCCTGTCAGCCTGCACCCCACCCACACTCCCTGCAGGCAGGGCATGTGTCCCCGCGGCCGAGGGTTCCGCATGTGGAAGATGCTTGAAGTCTGTCGCGTGAATAAGTGAGTGAGTGAATTTATGAATCCCTGACTCGGAGCCTTTGGGAGGCAAACGATCCCGTGCAGCCCAGGCACAGCTAGACCTGGATGAGGTGCCCTCAGCAAGAACAAAGGTGTAAACCATGACAGTGGTTCCCCTGTGAGCAACAGTCCTAACGCAGCCAAGAACCACGGGCAGAGGTTACAGCAGGAGCTTCCTGAGAGGCACCCTGAGGGGGTCCAGCAGGCGAGGCCCCAGAAAAAGAACAGACTGTACCCTCTGTGCTACCACCCCCCCCACCCCATCTGGCTCACCTGAGAAGCGCTGCTTAACCTGGCCCCAGCCGGTCACCCAGCACTGCGTCCCAACCTTTAGGTTGTAGGTGGGCTCCGGGAGGCAGATGGGCTGCACGTACTTGCTGAAGACGACGGGAGTGTGAAGCAGGAGGAGGGCGACATCGCCCATGGTGAAAGTCCGGCCCCAGTACTTGGGGTGCATGATGATGTCCCTCACGGGGACCGAGATGGCCTTTGTGGGGTCCACGGGCTTCAGCTTGGAGGTGCCGAGAATCACCGAGTACTCTTTGGTGCTACAGGAGACACAGAACCCCACCTGGTAGATGTCAGAACCCCAAGCAATATGACGCTCCAAGCTCGACCAAGCGCCCTCTCCCCCAGCAGACATCCTACCTGATTTGCTCTGCTCGCTCTCTCTTGTTAATCCAGCCTGGGGGCCTTTGGGATCAGCGATAGGACTTCCTCCCCACTCATCATTGAAGTTGATTCAAGGTGGCCTGGTCTACGTGTTGTGTATGCAGGTGTGTAGGTGTTGGTCTACATGTATGTTCTGGTGCGTGTGCAGGGTGGGGGGTTGTACTGGGTTTGTCTGTTGTCCTGCATAGGGTACAATCTTCATTTTTTGGTCTCCTGCCCTAGCTCAGTCCCTGGCCCCTGTGAGAGCCCGAGTATGACGTCCCTGTTCTGGGCATCCCTTCCCACTCCCCAGCTTCCCCCACTTCTACTTTGTTCCACAGGGAAAATGAGGAGGCTAGGCTGGGCCCATGGCAGCCCTGGGTCTCCAGGCCCTGGACGCGTGGGCCACACTCACCCTTGGATGCAGTGGGCAGCAGTCACCACCCAGCTGAAGTCAATGAGGGCCCCTCCACACACGTGCTCATTCTCTAGTCGGAGGCTCACCTCCCAGGGCCAATGGCGGGTCAGTTCCAAATCCTCCGACCACCAGGGTTTCCCACAAGCTTCAGGGACAAGTGTGTCAGGGAGACACAGTGCACACATAGAGGAGGATAAGAATGAATGAGACCAAGATGCCCGTGGGGCAACTGGCACAAGGCTATAAACTCCAGGGCTTTGTCGCATTTCAAAGAAGGGGAGACCCGAGGGGGAGAGAAGGGCAGCGATCTGCCCAAAGGCATTGAGCTAGGCAGAAAACGACAGTGACAGAGATAAAAAAGCATCAACAGAGACATCACAGGAGGGGAGAGCGAGATACTGAGATAACAGAAAACAATCAACGCAGAACCTCAACACGAGGGAGACCTACAGAAGGAGCCCCAGAATAAGAAATGTATTTTCTTGTGTCTCAAGTAAGTCACTAGGCCATGTTCCTGAAAGGCTATAATGCTGGCCGAGTATCCCAGATGCCCACACTGCTCAGAGTGCAGAAAAGCTCCAGATTTGGGTGTCAGAAGTCTCACACAGACCATTCCAGAAAGAGCCCAGCCTGGAGCCGGCAGAGGCGCCCTGCTCACAGCTTATATTCTTAGTTGTGCAACTATACGAATGAATGGAGATGTAGATAGCATAAATAAAATATCAGCCAACATTTACGTTAAATTCCTGCTTCCTACAGACTCAGAAACACCATCTATGTGAAACCTCTTCAGAACATACCCTCCCAGGAGCCGAGACTTTCCTACAGCAGCGGCTCACCTTACTCACCTGGTTTGGTGCTGTCTTCTTTGTAACCTGGAGAAAAGGGGGACAGAGATAAAGCAAGAGGTCATGACAGGATAACAGTGAAGAGGTTTATTTTCATTAATTAGTTCATTCATTCATTCACCAAATATCTTCTAATCTCCCACTCCCACAGCCTGGAACCCAGAGCTGGTGAGGACAGAGGTATGTCATACAGATACACGCTGTATCTGCCCTTGAGGAACACACTGTCCAGCAGGGGAGAAAAAAGTAAACCCACAATGACCTACGTGACATCAATGCAGGGACAAGACCACAGGGGGCAGGTGAGCCCAGAAGAAGTAGTGGACAGAGAGGCTTCTGAGAAGACAGGTTATTGTGCCAGGTCTTAAGGGTGAGAAGGCAAAACAGAAATGAGAAGTGACAATGACATTCCTTGCAAAAGAAACATCATGGTGCATGCCTGAGGCTCTGGAGGATAAAGGGCAAGGCCTGTGATGGCAGGAAATGATGCCCGGGGAGTAGAGTCAAGGGTCAATCACGAGGGACCTCCTAAGCCAGGCTGAGAAGCCTAGGTGAGACCTTCTGGGAAGAAGGAGGCCAGTGGAGGAGTGACAAGGTCAGGCTTGTATTGTGAAGGCAGCATGGAGAACAGATAGGAAGGTGATGAGACTGAAGGCCGGGAGAGCCCGCTGAAGCCTCTGCAGAAACCAGGCAAGACACGAGGTTTGAATGAGGAAGTGGCAGTGAGAACACACATGGCGAGCTGGAGGGAGGACTGAGGACGATGGCTGACCCCCTGCACCCCACCCCACGTCTGCATTTAGAGATGAATGGCCTCTACCCACTCAGTCAGAAAACAGAGTAAGAGAACCCAGTTTGTAGGAAGATGAAGGCCTCAACTTCAGTTCCCGGGAAGCTGAGATGTTTCTAGGTCATTCGGGTGGGAATGTCCAGCAGGTGGATGTCCAGAGAGGTCGTTTGGTGAGGCAGCATCACATAAATGGCAGCTCAGTGCCCCGGGCCAAGCGAGTTCACCCAGCGAGCGTGGAGAGGAGACCCAGACAGCACCTTGGTGAACCCCAATACATCAGGGATGAACAGAGCCGAGGTGGCTGGGAGGGACACAAGGGAAGAGCAAGGGAGTT
Organism: Rhinolophus hipposideros; assembly: GCF_964194185.1. Taxonomy (NCBI): domain Eukaryota; kingdom Metazoa; phylum Chordata; class Mammalia; order Chiroptera; family Rhinolophidae; genus Rhinolophus; species Rhinolophus hipposideros. The sequence continues at coordinate 59,666,868 of NC_138060.1, forward strand.
GCCCTGAGGGAGAGGAGAAGCCGAGGCACTAGAGAAAGTGAACGGAGAGAGTGATAGAAAGGTCAGGGACAGTAAGGCAGAGCCGCACCAGGAACGGGCCCCTGACTGAGTGAGGCGTGAAGAACTGGAAGGAAGCGTGAAGGGAAAACTCCTATCCTGAGAAATCTGGCGGTGAGGGTCAAACGACAGGACAAAAGCACAGCAGACAGCAAGGAGAGGGTAAAGGGCTACGAGAGGGTGACGGAGGGAGCACACGCGGGGAGGGCCTGCAGGCCACACCTGGGGACAGGCTGACCTCGACCAGGCCCTTGTCTCCCGTTGCTCAGTAGGTGAGGGTGGTGTGGAGTAGTCAGGTTTGGCGGGGCCCTGGGGGCTGGAGGGAGGTAAGGGAGACAGCACCCGGGGGTGCTGAGCGACCCCTGCCAGAAAGGCACACTGGGCTTGAATAGAGGGTCTGAGAAGGGGAATTTCGGAGTATTCCTCAGGCCGATGGAGCCCCCCAATCTCCCCGGGCCGCAGCGCGTGCCGGAGCCGGTCTCCCGCGGTGGCGCCCGGCGGCCTGCGAGGATCGGAGCCGGCGCAGCGGGTGGAGAGCCAGGGCTCGGGACGCCGGCAAGGGGGTGGCGGGGGTCCTGGGAAGCATTCCCACACTGACGCAGAAGGCACTGGCTGACCGGCGAGAAGAAACGCGGGGGTGGGTGCCCAGGAGGCCGCGGGGCGGGCGGTGCCCGCGGGGGGCAGCCGGAGTGGGGGGGTACCCCTGGAACAGCCCTGGTGAGGCGGGGGGTAGAGGAGAGGAGGCCGTCGGTGAGTGGGTCACAGAGTCCCCGCGGCCAGAACAGACAGCCACCCCTGGGACCAGTCCTTGTCTGCGCCTGGCATGCGGTTTGCGGGGTGAGGAAGAGGAAGGAAGGGGGCGGGAGGGGGGACGGCGGGAGAACAGCCGCCCCGAGACACAGCCTCACCAGAGGGCAGCAGTGGCGGCGGCAGCAGGAAGAGCAGAAGGCTGCAGGCCAGGCCCCAGGACCTCGAGGCTGCAGGCCCAGCACCGAGGCGGGGCAGCGGGGCGGCCATGAGGCCCAGGCCGTGCCACCTGGCGGCTGCAGAGACGTCAAAGTACCCGGATGCATGAAGGCACCACCAGCACGTGACCTGACGGCGATCCAGGCACGTGACGGCCCCTGCAGCGCAGGACTACGGGCGGAGCACGTGACGGCGTCCCTGAAGCGGTGAACGCTTCTCTGCGCCCCCGCCTCCTGTCTGCTTCTGGAAGATGACCTTGGAGCCCTGGGTCTGTGATCGCCTCCCCGGCGGCCAGCACCACGAAAGCACCCCTAGTGCCTTAGATGGGTGACAGTGCCCCAGAACCGGGCCGGTGAAAGCACACCTACATCCCTGGACAAGTGACGGCACCTTGTCACCCAGCCTCTGACTACACCCTGGATCCCCGGAGCTTGGCGTGTTGGAGAGTTGCACAATTTATATTGATTTGAGAATCTGGAAAGCTGTAGAAAGCACAAGAACATATAAAGTTAGGGAATCAGGGAAGATGTCTGAGAAAGTGACATTTGAGCTGGCTCTCAGACTTGAACAAGGAGTCTGGGAGTGAAAAAAGGAAAGGCATTCCTCCTCTTCTGCAGACCACCAACCGGATGGTGCAACTGAAAGAGATCGTGGTGTACACCAGGCCCCAGGCGTTCGCAGGGCATTTCTGCAGAAGGCTGCAGTCGTTGGATCTGCTGTGGTGGCCGAGATTGGGAGACGACCAAGATTCCTGTTTCTCTCATCCAGTGTGTGTGTGGAGGGGTGGGGGGTCCAGCTCTGGAGACCACATTCCCCAGCCTGGCATCTACAGGGCTTCACATGAGTTGCCGCCAATAGGAGGTGAGTAAAGGTGGGGTGTACCACTTTCATGCCGAGGTAGTCAAGAGGAGGTGGTCTGCTGTACTCGTGCACAGCAGTGGTTTTCCAAGCATGGTCTCCAGAGCAGCAGCAGCAAAATCAGGCAACTTATTAGAGATGTACCTGCTCCGGCCCCACCCCAGACCTACAGGATCAGAAACTCTGGGAATAGAACCAGAGGTCCACATTTTAACAAGCCCTCCAGAGAATTCTGATGCAGATAAAGCATCACCACAGAGCTAAGTGGAGCTGTAAGAAGGAAAGCTACCTGCTAACCAAGAACACTTAGTTGGGATGTTACAGGAACAAGAAGTTAAATTAATGTTGTTAACCCATGGATATTCAGTGGCTTCTTAAAGCATCTAGTTCGATACTTATTAGACTGGTTTTGAAGTAAGCTCTCGGTCTCTCAACCCCAGCCTTCCTCGCACAACACATGGTACTGACACAGACTGCCCCCTGTAACCCACGGATAACTGGGAGCTACAACCATGACCCCTGGGAGGGCAGGGGACAGAAGATGGGGAGGGAGTTGATCAGCAGCTAGAGAGAGACACCCTGGGACACTCCGCCCTGGAATGAGGATGAAGAACTAGATCCTAATACAGTGAATCTCTCCTGCTCTCCTCCCTGGGGGATGCCAGGCTTTGCTAAAAAAGTTGGGGGTGGGAGGGGCGGCAGGGTTGTGAGCGGAAAGTAAAAGCAGCGGAAGAGGAGAAATGTTTCTCATGCCCCAACTCCACACTTTCTCTCAGTTCCAGTTTCTCTTGATCCTCTATTCTGAGCTACAGAGGCTGTTAAATTAGGCTACAAAGCTCCTGGCAGACATGCTGAGGACTGTAACAGGAGCATAAGGAGCAGGACCCAGCTGGCTAAAACCATCCCTAGGACTCACATATGAGCAGGTAGGGACTCACCTCTCCCTCTAGGGCTTAATAAGAACCACATGTAGCTGCTAAGCTAAATGGAAAACTAGTCGTCTACCGACTATGTAATATGCAACCCCACAGCATCCAGGAGAGCAGAGCTTCAGAACACACAAGCCACACTCGAAACATTTTATTCAGCTGACATCAGAAATCTCCGCACTCCTTACTGCCTCAACACAACTTGGGGTGAGCCTGGATGTGACCACCAGGCCACTGAGGAAAGGGGTTCCAAGACTGGGTTGACCCAGGAGGGTTCGTGTGGCAGAAGATGGCCACTCCCAGAAGGATCCACACAGGGGTGCAGGGGAACTTCTCCCCACCCCAGACAACTGAGTCAGGTGGAAACCCCGGGTCTCACACCACAGCAGGGACCAGGCAACGCCTCATCCACTTACTCTGGACAACACCACGCTGACTGGTTTGACAAAGTGTCACGTGAGAGCCTGAAACCACCCAGGTCTAATGCTGTTCACCACTGATGCCATCTGTTCTTTGGTAGCCGTTCTCCAAGATGTCCATGAGGCACCATCTCCACCTGGCAGGTCAGCTGGCCCTCTAGCGGGGATGGTTTCACGCCTCCATCCGGGCAGGTAGAGCACAGCCAAGGTGTGCGTGTGGCCAAGGCAGGTGACTGGAGCACCAGGCTGGGACACTTTGGGGGCTCCAGTCTTGCTTCTACTCTCCGCTGTGTGGATCTCCACAGGGTCGGTGGGTCCCAACCGGAATGTGAGGGAAGGGCACTGAGGAGTGGGAGGTGGGAGGAGAGGCCTAGTGCGAGACTCAGAACAGGAGGGGAGTGGGCCGCGGTGACCACGGAGTTGCCAGGGGCAGCACCAGACACAGGGGTAGGAGGAGGAAGTCTGGGGAGTCCTGAGAAGAAGCCTGATTCATGTGATCAGTGATCCAGTCCTTGTAGACACTAACTTCTGTATAAACACCAGGAAAATATGTGCGACCACAGCCAATGCCCCAGCTCACAATCCCCACCTGGACCCACGTCTCATTATATTCACAGACCAGGGGCCCCCCAGAATCGCCCTAGAGAAAGAGAAAGAAACAGAGGAATGGAAGAGGATCAACAGCAGAACAGGCTGAGTGTACTGCAAAGCACTGGGGAGGTGGGCATACATGGGGCTGCCCCAGGCACCCACCAGGCCCAGGATTCTGTGAATGAGATGTGAAAGTTGAAAATTTTTAACAAGCAGATTTTGCATACATACTCCAAAAATTATGTACAGAAAATATTGAATGTAAACAAAGTATACAAAGTTTGAGATAATAATGAATAAAGCCCTTACCTGAGTACATTGCCTATCACATAGAGGGGATTCAAAACATGTGACCCGTATTACTGGTATTTCCTGCCTGAATCCTCCCTCCTCCCTGTACCCCGCTAGGTAGCATCAGCTCCTCTCTACTGAAGGACAGGGTCAGGCCAGCCAGGAAGAGCCTTGGCAGCTTGTCCCATCAAATCCCTTCAATCTGAATAAAGGGTGAATGGAGGGGCAGGCAGATGATAAGAGACCCTAATGCCTGTGGATGAGGACCCTTTGAGGTGACAACCAAAATGCAGAGATGGCAAAGGGCCCATGAACTGACCTGGCAGGTATCCTTCCCTAGGGCACTGTAACCACAGACAGTCCCTTTCTTGACCACGTTACTTATACTTTCCAGCTTTTTCTTGAGTATCTCATTACATTCCTCATAGCGGATAATGCTTAGCTCAGCCTCCTGAAGAATCTCTGGAAGATTATCTTTAGAATCTGTAAAGATCATTAGGAGTAGGTGGGTCTGCTTACTGTGCTGAGACAGGAGCCCCTGGCAGTCACTCTGGGTCTCAATACAGTGTGTTCATACACAAACACCCTCTTAGAGCAGTGGTACTGTCCCCACTTGACATTGGAGGAAGTAAGACCCAAAGTTGACATGAGGAGACTAGAAGGTAAGAAGAGAAGGAAGAACAGATCGGGACAGGAAGAGGCGAGGCCTCACCAACCTGAGAAATCAAAACCAAGTATCTGTCACTCTGCGTATCATTAGTAATAGTGACAGGTGTCCTCTGCAGCAGTAACGTGTCTTTGCTTTAGGGAAGTATCATAGACTCTAGGACAGGAAGTGCCCCAAAGGTACCAAATCCAGCTGCCTCCCTGTCTCTCCCTTTAGCTTCCAAGCAAACCCCCGGCACCAGGCAGCCTCTTCCCTGACCCGAGTTTGTTCCAGTCTCGCTTCCCAGTCTCACCTTTTTCGTATAGTTTTCCCCATCCGGTCACCCAGCACTTCGTACCCGCTTGCACCTCGAAGGCCTTGTGAGGGAAGCACACAGGCTGGATGTGTGAGGAGTAGTTCACAGGGAAGTCGAGCAGAGCCAAGGCAATGTCATTTTCGATTGTTCCAAAAAGACTGTAATATTGGTGGATAACGATATCTTGAACCGGGACCCTGACTGCCGTTGTGGAGGTGTGCTTCACGTTAATGTCTCCTACCTTCACTGTGTACTCCAAGTGGCTGCAGAGAGATCCTAGAGGGTCAGCTTTCCCCTTCCGTATGTTCCCGGTTCTTCCCAACCTGGTCCTATCGCCAAAGCCAGCCACCAGCCACTTCCTTCCCTCCAAACCACATCCCTTCCCTGGACCCCGGGCCACTCTATCCTTGGTTCTCAAAATTTGGTCCCTGGGTGAACAGCATTAATATCCACTGGGAACTTGTCACATGGTTCCCACTCCTGACCTACTGAATCAGAAACTCTGGGGGTTTGGGAACCAGGCAATCTGTGTTTTAACAAGCTCTGCAGTTGTTTCCAGGCTCTTTCAAGTTTGAAACCACTGATTTAGCCAAATTACTATTAGACTCTTACTACTACACTACATTCCCTTAAATAGTCCCCCTTGCAAATCTCTGCCTACACACTGTCTCCCAACTGGCATCTTTCCCACTTCTTACTACTTGGTGAAGGCTAATCAGCACAAGCTTAAAAGAAGTGGCTTTGAAGCTGATTGTGGATCTTGACTTTCCAGGCCACCGAGGGCTTTAACATCACCTACCTCTGACTGCAACCCGAAGAAGAGGAACTGTGACCCCCTTTTCCAGATGAGGATGAGAAAATTCAGGGAGGGGACAGGACTGGCTCCAGGTCACACAGCCTGGTCAGGAGCCCAAGCCCAGTCTCGAACACTCACCCATATATGCAGTGGGCCGCCGTCAGCACCCACCGATTGCCAATGAGGGAGCCTCCACACACGTGCTCATCATTGATCTGCAGGCTCACCTGCCAGGGCCACTTCCTCTCTGAAGCCGGCCTTCCACCAACTATCCTCAGATTCCGATGGCCACATCCTGGAGCAGGGCAATGAAGGGAGGGGACCGAGAAAGTAAAGCCACTGACTGACCCCACCACCCTCAGAGCCAGATAATCCTCAGAGCAAGGCCACGGCCCCGCAGACCCCCACAGCAGACGCCACAGAGAATGGTCATCTCAGATCTCAAGGGCAGGGTTCGGTCCACTCGGACCCCCCACCCCAGGAAAAACTTGTGTCCCCCTGAGGCCCCCCTCCCCCAAGGCAGGGTCCCAACCCCCTCAGACCTGGCCAGTTCTCTGCGGCAGGGCCTGGCCCAGAAACGTCACCTGAGGACACCTGCGGTGTTCCTGCAGCCCTTGCTGCTGCGGGCGCCTGTGGAGCTGCCCAAGCCTTGTAGGAATCAGAGTCACCTGCGGTGACCGCCACCAAATGGGATGCGGCACTCACGCGGGATTCGGGGTCTGCAGAGGGTCCTGGAACCCCGGCAGGGGGCGGCTTCCACAGGCTCGCCCCAGAGTCCTCAAGGCCGCCAACTGAGCGGGTTGGAGACGGTGAAGGCAGCGCCGACCCACCCTGCGCCCCCTCCCCGCCCGCCCGGGCCTCACGGAACCGGGGCTGAAGGAACAGGAGCCAGATAAGCAGGCCCAGGCAGCGGCCACCGCTGCGACAGCCGCCCAGGGACGCCATGGGCCCCGACAAGTGGTGTCAGCCCGCTCGGGTCGCCCCCTCGCGGGGTCTCCCGCCCCTACCCCTGGTGTTGGCAGGAAACGGGTCTCCCAGGCAACTGGGGTCATCGAGGGTCAGGGCGTGCGTGGGACTAGGCCGCGGGAGTCCTGACTCAAGTGAGTCTTCTTTCCAGCTCTGCCTGGACTCGTTAATGGGGTCGATCCCAGGCACTCAACGTCCCCTGGCCTAGGTCTCTGGCCACAGAGACTGGCAGCCACCTCAGTTGTTGACACAAATGCCTCCACCACTCCCTGCTGCCTTTCTCAGCATTTCCCTCCCCTACTTATTTGCAATAAAAATGTAAACGCCTTTACGTAAATGTTGCACTTACCATTTCTAACCACTGCCGTAGACAATAGTGCTACCTTTGTAAAAAAGCAACACTCACATGAAAAGAGCCATTAGCGAAATGCAAATTAAAACTACAATGAGATAACCACTGCACACCTAATAGACTGGCTACAATTAAAGCGAGTGACACCACCAAACACTGACAGGAATACAGAAATAATGGATCACTCATACATTGTGGTAGGAATGCAAAATATTACAACCTCTCTGGAAAACAGATTGGCAGTTTCTAAAAAAATAAAATATGCAATTACCATACAACCCAGCAATTGCACTCTCAGGCATTTATCCCATAGAAATAAATGTTTATGTACACACACATACACACACACAACTGTACAAATGTTTATAGTAGATAAATTCATAATACAGTAGTCTCCCCTTATCCACTGTTTCGCTTTCCATGGTTTCAGTTACCCATGGTCAACTGCAGTCCAAAAATATTAAATGGAAAATTCCAGAAATAAACAATTCTTAAGTTTTAAATTTCCCTCCATTCTGAGTAGCGTGATGAAATCTCATACCAGCTTGCTCTGTCCTGCCACGGATGTGAATCATCCCTTTGTCCAGCGTATCCACGCTGCATATGCTTAGTAGCTGTCTCAGTGATCAGATTCACTGTCATCATGTTGCAGTGCTTGTGTTCAAGTTACTCTTATTTTATTTAATAATGGCCCCAAAGCACAAGAGTAATGATGCCAAAGAGAAGCCATAAAGTGCTTCCTTTAAGTGAAAAGGCGAGCACATTACAAGATATTTTGAGAGAGAAACCACATTCATATAACTTTTTATAGGATATTGTTACAATTGTTCTACTATATTATTAGTTATTGTTCATCTCTTGCTGTGCCTAATATATAAATTGAATTAGCATAGGTATGTACGTATAGAAAAAAACAGTACAGTTTACCCTCAAAACACACAGGGGTTAGAGATGCCAACCCCCCTCACAGTCGAAAATCCATCTATGCCTTTTGACTCACAAATAAACTTAACTACTATTGATCAGAAGCCTTACTGATGACATAAACAGTCAATTAACACATATTTTGTATATGCTTTATATAATGTATTTGTACAATAAAGTAAACTAGAGGAAAGAAAATGTTATTAAGAAAATCACAAAGAAGAGAAAATACATTTACAGTACTGTACATATTTATTGAAAAAATCCACATATAAGTGGACCTGTGCAGTTCAAACCCATGTTCTTCAAGGGTCAACTGTATATATAGGGTTCAGTGCTATCGTGGTTTCGGCCATCCACTGGGGGTCTAGAAACGCATTCTCCAAGAATAAGGGAGAATTACTATGGCCAACATCTGGAAGCAACCCTGCAGTTGACAGAATAATGGCCTCCCCAAAATGTCCGCATTCTAATTCCTGGAACATGTGAATATATTACCTTACATGGCAAAAGGAATGTAATTAAATTTAAAAAATCTTGGGGGGGATACAGATTACACACATAAAAGTGGTCACAGAGCTTTGCAGTTCTTCCTATCAAGAGATGAAGTCAGGTTTTTGGTCTCGGTGGCAGAAGCACAATGACGAAGGGCATGTCATCATTGGGAAAGAGTCGCAATAAGACGCACATGTTATGCCGCCGCTGTGGCTCTAAGGTCTACCACCTTCAGAAGTCTACCTGTGGCAAGTGTGGCTACCCTGCCAAGCGGAAGAGAAAGTATAACTGGAGCGCTAAGACTAAAAGGCTTACCACTGGGGCTGGTCAGATGAGGCACCTAAAAACGGTATACCGCAGATTCAGGCATGGATTCTGTGAAGGAACAACACCTAAACCCAAGAGAGCAGCTATTGCAGCATCCAGTTCCTCTTAAGGATTTCAACAATTAGTTGAATGGAACCCATTCAGGGGTGGCCCTGAAGACAGCGATGAAGGGAAATCCTGTGCATAAAGCTTCAAACAATATACCTGATCACCATCTTGGTGTAAAAGGAGAAGTTGCCTGAGTAAGGACTCCTGAGCAGTGATAAATGGCTTATCTGGTTGATCTGGGTCTTAGAGAGACAAAAATTTCAAGACCTGGGGAAGAAGGACGTGAACACACCTACGGGAGTGGGAACAAAGTGTGCAGGTTTTTCTATTGGTACCAATACCCACCAATGAGCATCCAGTGCAGAGGAGGCACTCAATAACCAAGTGAATGAGACAGCCCCTCCAGTAGAAGCCAACTAACTTCTGTCCTTGTCAACGTCCATGCTCACACACTGTGCCCATGAACAGAGTAGCTGTGTAGGCAGGATTGGAGGTCATTCATTCACCCAGTGAAACTACATGAGCTCCCTCTTACCAAAGCTGATGTAGCTTCTATTGCTGCTGAATGTCCAGTCTGTCAGTATCACAGACCAATGCCAACCCCTTGATATGCCACATCCCTGAAGGAGACCAACCAGCTATTTGGTGGCAAGATAATTGCATCACCCTCCATCCACCCTGGAGAGCCAACAATTCATCCTTACTGGGATTAATAGATATTCTAAATGTGTGTGTATGTGTGTATGTGTGTGTGTGTGTGTGTGTGTGTGTGTGTGTAGCATTGTCTACCTGTAATGCCTTTGCCGGTACCACTCCCATTGGACTCATGTAGAGTCTGATTTATCCTCATGGGATCCTGTCCTTAGGCCTAGGGACCTGCTTTTTGGTAAAGAAGGTGCAACCATAGGCACATGACTACAGGATCCACTGGACCTATCATAAACTTCATAAGACAGAAACCGGAGGCCAGCTTAAATATTGGAATGGCCTCTATATTAGTTTTGTCTGCCCTGTCACAAATAATCACAAACGTAATGGCTTAAAACAACACTCATTTGTTATCTCACAGTTCTGTGGGCCGGGAGTCCAGGCACAGCTTAGCTGGGTCTTCTGTAAGGCTGCAAGCAAGGTGTCAGCCAGGGCCAGGATCTCATCCATCTGGAGATGTGACTGCAGAAGCGTTTGCTTCCAAGCTCAATCACCGGTTGCCTGAATTCATTTCCTGTGGCTGTAGGACTCACAGTAGCTTGCTTCTTCAAAGCTAACAAGGAGAGCAAGACACACAGAGTGAGTCCGCTAGCAAAATTACACCTTGCAATCTAATCTCAGGGGTGACATCCCACTCCCAGAATCAGTCAATCCAGCTTCACTTGTAAAATGTCCTTGTTGGAAAAGTAAACATTATTCATTTTATTAAGTACTGACCTGTTAGCCCACTTGAAGATTTCGTGTGCCGAAATGGCACAAAGCCCTTCTACTGTATGGAGAGGTATGGTGTTGATTCAAGCAAATACAGTACCGTTGCTGGAGTTGTGAGCTGAAGTTTTATCATGGGCATCATTTTTTCTTAAAAACAATGACTTATAATCAAAGTGTGGTTATTTAGACTTGCATATTTGGCAACCGTTTTCTCAAAACTGCAACTTTTAAGAAAAACAACTGAAAGTATTTGTCACCAATGATGAAATTTGAGCTTTGAAGTGAAATTCTGAATTTTGGAAAATTTATGTTTGCTCCATGAGCTCAACGGCTTTCCAATCATTAAATACTTTGCTGACAACAATAGTGGCAATATGAGTGAATGTGATTTTTTTTGATATTGTGCAATGAAATGTGTCAACATTGGGGAAATCTGCATAACTAAGTGAATCAACATACATTTTTCAACGATTTACAAAATTATGTATGGCTAAAAGATTCACCCAACGTGAAAGATGGGCCAATGGATTTTAATGTAATGAATACAAACAGTTCAAAAATTTTCATATTCCACATTGCAAGAAACTACCACTTGTCAAGTTTTGGTGTATACAAAACTTTTTGAAAAATCCACAATTACTTGAAAAGATTAAAATACCCCTCATTTTTCCAACTGTACATCTGTGTGAGATTGGGTTTTCTTCAAACAATAAATTTTGGAAGAGAATGATAACCCGGCTATCTTCTGTTAAGGATCACATTAAGGAAGTTTGGAAAATTGTAAAACAATAGCATTCTTCACACTAATTCTTTTCTTTTGTTTTTTCATAAAAATATGTCATTTGGGCTTACATGCATGGGTTTCTTATTTTTAATTTTAAATAAAAAATAAAATATATTTTTCATTTCTCTTTTAATTTCTAGTGCAGTGAATATTGATAGATATAAAGCACATAAACCAGATATCTAGAATTCTCAAAATTTTTTGAAGAGTGTAAGGTGATCCTGAGACCAAAAAGTTCAAGAAATCCTGTTTTTTTGTGTGTGTTTTTTATCCATTTACTATTTCACTGATTTTCACTCCTGTCTTTATATTTCCTCCTTTTCTTCTTTCTATTCCTTTTCTAGCTCCTTAAAGTGAAAGTTTGGATCATGAACTTAAAATCTTTCTTCTTTTTTAAATAAGCATTTAGTTATAAATTTCCATCTGATCACTGCTTCAGCTACATTCCACAAAGTTTGATATGCTGTATTTTCATTATAGCTCAATCCAAAGTATTGTCTAATGTCTCTTTAATTTCTCTTTAATACATGGGTTATTTAGATGTGTGTACTTTAATTTCCACATATTTTGAGATTGTCTAGGTATCTCTTGGTTATCTCACTCCATTGTCATCAGAGAACATACTCTTTATGATTTCAATCAGTTTACATTTTTTAAGACATGTTTTATGGCTCAGGACATGGTCTTTCTTCATAAATGTTCTATGTGCATTTAAAAAGAACGTGTATTCTGCACTTATTACATAGAGTGTCCTATAAATGTCAACATAGTCAAGTTGTTCAATCGTACTGCTCTAGGCTTCAATATCCTTACTGATTTTTTGTCTACTTATTCTATCAATTATCTCCACTGCTGTTGGACACCTGACTTTCTTAGAGAGGCAATCACTTAGAGACGTAGGGAAGGAAAGAAGTTGGGGAGTTTAGGAGTGTTAGTCCTTTCCTTCTTTCTTTTTTCAACAACTTTATTGAGATATATGCTATACAATTCACCCATTTAAAGTGTATAACTCAATGATTTTTAGTGTATTAAAGAATTATGCAACCATCACTACTCAATTTTAGGACATTTCATCACACCCCCAAAAAATCTTCATACCCATTAGCAGTCACTCCTTATTCACCATCTCCATCCCCTAGACCCCCAATCCTAGGTAACCATTTCCTTCTTTCTCATCACTGTGCTGGCTACTCAAGACACAGATGCTTGGTAGTTTGCAATCTAAATTTCTTGGTTTTGCAACTGGTGACCTGAAGGGAAGTAAAATGTGCCTGACAGGTTCAGGTAGCATTTAAAGCTCATACTTTTGGCCTATGAGAGACACCTTTAAGGCCACTGAATGAAGACATAGCACCAGCATCAAAAAAGTCATGAAGGGCTAATGTGTGGTGAGGGACAGTTCCCCATTGGGATTAAGAAAGTCCTAAATTGTTCTCCTAACTGTGGAGCCTAAATTGAGACAGTTTGCCTCATTGTGCCTTTAAAGTCATCAGAGAAATTAAATACATTCTGAGGATGTTAGATGTAGGAAGGGGTGAAAGCGTAGCTGAGAGAAATGCTAACACTTAACAACTCTAGCTTTTCAAAAAAGGATAACTGGTTTTCTATATATACTCATGGTATATTTTCACTTTTGATTATGAGTAACTATTTCAATGTGCACCTTTTGAATTACCTGTGTCTTCTGAAAGTGTTATGAACTTGGATGTGAATGATTCATGTGTAAATGTATTCATTTTCCTTTTTGAGTTTATAATGTTAGTTTTCAAAGTAGTTTTACCAAACTACACTCCAAGCATTAGCGTGTGAGTCTATCAAACCCCATTCTTCTCAACATTTACTGCAGCAGTTCTCATTTTTCTCCCACATGATGGGCATAAAATTGTACCTTGTTATGGTTTTAATTTACATTTCCCTGAAGTTAGTATATTTTTCATATCTTTACTGGCCACTTGTGCATTCTTTCTATAAAATGATTGCTTATAACATCTACCCAATTTTATATTTGGGTTGATTTTAAAGTATTTTTTATCTTTAAGTTTCTTTTTTTTAAGTTTTGTTTTTTTACGTGTACGAATAATCCTTTGTTGTAAATGTGTTTCAATTATCATTTCACAATCATGATTTACCTTTTCACTTTCTTTATTACAGCTTTTTTTTTAATTTATTTATTGGGGTGACAATTGTTAATGAAATTACATAATTTCAGGTGTACAATTCTGTATTACATCATCTATAAATCCCATTGTGTGTTCACCATCCAGAGTCAGTTCTCCTTCTATCACCATATATTTGATCCCCCTTACCCTCCTCTCCCTCCCCCCACCCCCCTTACCCTCTGGTAACCACTAAACTATTGTCTGTGTCTATGAGTTTTTGTTTCTCGTTTGTTTGTCTTGTTCTTTTGTTGTTTTTGGTTTATATACCACATATCAGTGAAATCATAGAGTTCTCTGCTTTTTCTGTCTGACTTATTTCACTTAGCATTATACTCTCAAGATCCATCCATGTTGTCACAAATGTTCCTATATCATGTTTCCTTAACGCCGAATAGTATTCCATTGTGTATATATACCACAACTTCTTTATCCATTCATCTATCGAAGGACATTTTGGTCGTTTCCATGTCTTGGCCACCGTAAACAAAGCTGCAATGAACATTAGAGCACACGTGTCTTTATGTATAAATGATTTCAAATTCTTTGGGTAGATACCCGGAGAGGAATTGCTGGGTCATATGGTAATTCTATTTGTAATTTTTTGAGGAACCTCCACACTGCCTTCCATAGCGGCTGCACCAGTCTGCATTCCCACCAACAGTGTATGAGGGTTCCTTTTCCTCCACAGCCTCTCCAACACTTGTTACTATTTGTCTTGTTGATGAAAGCCATTCTGACTGAGGTGAGGTGATATCTCATTGTGGTTTTTATTTGCATTTCTCTGATGATTAGTGATGTTGAGCATTTTTTCATATGTCTATTTGCCATTTGTATGTCCTCTTTGGAGAAATGTCTCTTCAGGTCCTCTGCCCATTTTTAATTTGGGTTGTTTGTTTTTTTGTTGTTGAGTTTCATGAGTTCCTTATATATTTTGGATATTAGACCCTTATTGGAGGAACTGTTTGCAAAAATCTTCTCCCATTCAGTCGGTTGCCTCTTTATTTTGTCGATGGTTTCTTTTGTACAGCTTTTGATGCACAGAAGTTCTTAGATTTAACGTCGTCAGAAATAGCAATCTTTATCATTTATGCTTTTTGTGTCTGGTTTTTAAAAGCCTGCCCTATCTTGAGGTCTTAAAGATACTGTTCTATATTTTCTTCTAAAAGTTTTAAAGTCTTGTTTTCATGTTTCGTCTGTTATCCACATACTTTTTTCTATATAGTGTAAGATGGGAATTCGGTTTCATTTTTTTCTCCATTAAACTATTTATCCCAGCACCATGTATCGAATGGCCCATCATGTTTCCATTCATCATATATCAGGTGTCCATATATATCAGGTCTGTTTCCGGCTTCTCTAGTTTTTCCATTGCTCTATTTGCTTATCTCCGTGCCAGTACCGTGGTTTCTTGAGCATCAATATGTGATAGAATTCTCCTGCCTTGACTTCTTCTTCATTAGGGTTTTGGCTATTCTTGGTACCCCATATAAATTTTAGGATAAATTTGACACATTTTTAAAAACTTTTTGAAAATTCCATTTGAATTGCATTAAATCTAAAAACCATTTTGGGGAGAATTGCCACCCTTGTGGTATTGAGTCTTCTTATTCATGAACCTGGTGTTAATTTATGAAAACATAAACCTATTTAGGTTTCTTTCAGTAAAAGAAACCTATGTCTTTCAGAAACCTCTTTATGTCTTTCAGTAAAATCTTATAAACTTTCCCATAAAGTCATGCACACCTTTCAGAAATGCAATTTTACATTATTCTTTTACTCAACAATCTTATCAAATTATTTTATCAGTGTTGATAATTTATAGATTCTACAGGGTTTTTCTATATTGATAACCAGGTCATGTACAAATAATTGTATTTTTTCTATAGTGGATATATTCTCTTTGTTTTTCCTGATATATTTTCTCATTCTGCTTGGGTTAGTCCTGCTTGCCTTTTTAAAAAAAAAAAAAAACACCTACAAATTAGAAATTATTATTGGTTTATATACTCATGATTTTAGATATTTGTTATTACTTGTTTCTTTACTCACTGTATTCATTGAGGTACAGGCTAAAATGTGGTAACAGAGATACCCCAAAATACAGTGGCTTAAAAAAAAAAGTTTGTTGCTCTCTTACCTAACAGTTCAAATGTACGCAACCCAGGTCAGGTTCTGCCTCCTTACTTGGGACACACATCTCTGTGTCCAACATGGTACCTCCATCTTTCTCATCTTCCCCTTTGAAAAGAGGACAAGGTCAAGAAAACATACTCATATCCCTTTGAAAGGCATCTCCCCAAACAGCACACATTACTTCTACTTACATCTAATAGAACATAATTTAAATACAGGGTCCCCCTAAGCTTTAAGGGAAGCTGAGAACAGTAGTTTTTAAGTGGGTGGCCCCCCAGATCACCCGGGATCCATTTTACCTTTTTGGTGAACTCATCCCCAGATACTCTGGGTATGGCTACTAAGAATTCACACCTGAACCTTTCTTAGGAGGCTTTGCCTTTGGGTACATAGAACCACACTACAGAGGGTGATGAGGGATTGTATTCCTACCTCCCCCTCCTCCAGTCAGCCTACAGCCAATGGCTTACTGGAACAGGGGCACAAAAGCCCAGCTCCCTCGCCTTACGTCTACATGAATTCTGCAGTGTAGCACCGATCCCAGAGATCTCCGTTGGACCAAACTGAGCCTGGACCCACCTGTAATCACATTCTTACTAAACTTCTCCCCATCCTTATCCTACCTCCCTCACAACCATACGGGTTTCTCCTGATAATAACTCTCTTAATAAGTTACTTGAACATGAGTCCCTGTCTCAGAATTTGCTTGTAGGGAAACTATCCAGCGGGTGTTGCAGCTGGCTTCTACCAGCTTTATGAAAGCCAAGTGTTAATTTTCCGGAATTTTGTGAGCTGTGAAGTAGTCATTGTTAAAAGTTATATTACAAAACCTACAATTAAAGAAATTATATTAAAAATGAAGGTAATAAATACTCAAAAGGTATCACTTCCTAATTATTTTACTGCTTTATAACCTGTGCTTTGAGGTTAAGTCTGCTGTTACCTGTATGGTAGAAATTCTGTACACTTGTGTACATTTCTTCCCAACTCCACACTCACCAATGTCATGTTGGTAGCTTTTATAGCGTGGAAATATTTATATCATGGAACTCTGCAAATGTTACAAACCAGAGCTTGCTTTTTCTCTATAGAACTGCTTGTTAAATATTTTCAGGCTCACCATTAGAATGACCTAAGATATCAGGCCATTGCATAAGATATTTATTATGGAAGGATGAGAGGGAATAGACATTGGGGCTAAACTAGAATGTGTCACATTAACCTATTTTTTTTAACTGAGGCAAAATTTGCATGTAGTGAAATACACAGGCCTTAAGTGCATACTTTAATGTTTTAACAAATATATAGACCCATGTAACCACCACCTCAACCAAGATATAGAATATTTTAAAACCCCAGAAAGTGTCTTTGTATCCTCTCAAATCAATCCTAGGCAACCACCGATCACCTTCTTTGCCTATTTGGTCTTCATATAAATAGAATCAGAAAGTTGTACGCTTTTGGGTCTGGCTTCTTTCACTCGACACTCGTACGGTTTTTAAAATTTCATCCATGTTCTTGTGTATATCAGCAGTTTATTCTTTTTTATTGCCAAGTAGTATTTCATTGATTATCATTTCTCTGTTGACATACGTTCGTGTTGTTCCCAGATTCTGATTATTGTGACTAAAGATGCTATGAACATTCATAGACAAGTCTTTGAGCGGACATTGCTGCTATTTTCTTCCAGTCTGTGGCTTTTATTTTCATTTTATTAACTATGTCTTTCAAGAGCAGAATATTTTCATTTTGACAAAACCCAATTCCTTTTGTTCTTGTATGATTCACGCTTTTTGTGGCCTATATAAAGAATCTTTACCTACTCAAGGGTCACAGAGATTTTTCTTCTAAGTTTTTTCTAGAAATTTTGCAAATTTAGGCCTTATATTTAGTTCTATAATCCATTTTGAGTTAGTTTGTCTACATGATGACCGAAGCTCATATTTTTTTGCATAGTAATGTCCCATTGTTCCAGCATCATTTATTAAGAAGACCATCCCTTCCCCCATTGAATTATCGTGGCTCCTTGTTGAAATCAACTGGCCATACATGTGTGGATTTATCTCTGGACTCACTATCCTGTTCAACTAATCTATCTGTCTGCCCTTATGCCAATACCACATGGTTTTGATTCTGCATCTTGATAGTAAATCTTGAAATCCAGGCATTCTTAGTTTTGGTTATTTTGGGCCCTTTTCCATACGCATTTGAGAATCAGCTTGTCAATTTCTACAAAAAGCTCCAAGGTGAAAAACATGAACAAATTTGGAGGTGTAACACTACCAAATTTCAAGACTAACTATAAAGCTACAGTAATTAGGACACTATGAAGTTGGCATAAGCATATACAAATAGATAAGGAACTGAATAGAGAGTCCAGAAATATATATATATATTTATATATATATATATATGTATATATATATACACACACACATATATACACATTGTTGATTAATTTTTGATAAAGTACCAATACAATTCAATGCATAAATAAATGTATTTTCAACAAATGGTATTGGAACTGTGTAAATATTAAAGATATGGAAAAACATACCTTGATCCCTATCTCACACCATGCCCAAAAATTAATTTGTAGACCATAGACCTAAATGTCAAAGCTAAAATTATAAAGATTGTAGGAGGAAAAAAAAAATCTTTGCAATCCTCAGTTAAAAGGTGAAAATGGCATATCACAGATTTAGGACTGTAATCAGAATATATGAAGACTACTTACAAATCCACAATAAAAAAGAAAAACATCCTAATTAAAAATGGGCAAAAGAATTGAAAAATACTTCACAAAAGCAGGTCTATATATAACCTATAGCATATAAAAAAGGTGCACAATATGTTTAGTTACAGGGAAATGAAAATAAAAACCTCAGTGAGATACCGTTTCATACCTATTAGAATGGGGCAAATAAAAAGACCAAGTATTGATGAAAATGTGGGTCAACGGGAACTCTTATTTATTGCTGGTAGGCGTGTAATATGGTACCACCAATTTGGAAAACACCTTGGACATTTCTAATAAAGTTAAACATACATCTATTCTATGAGCCAGAAGTTCCACTCCTACGTTTATCCCAAAAGAAGTGAAAGTATATAGACACAAAAAGTCTTGTACTAAATGCTTATTAGCAGCTTTAGTCAAAATAGCCCCAAACTGGAAACAACTCAAATGTCCATCAACAGGAAAATGAACGTGGAATATTCATGCAATGATTACTATCCAACAATAAAAAGGAATGAACTAATGATACACATAACATAGGTGAATCTCAAAACAATATGGGGAAGGTAAGAAGCCAGACACAAAAAAGCACTTCCTGTATGATTCCATTAATATGAGGTTCAATAACATGCAAATATGATCTGATAGCAACCAGAAAATGGGTACCTCTGGGAGGAAATGACTAAAAAGCAGACACAGAAGAATATCCTGGATTGATGGAAATGTTCTCTATAATAATTTTGGTCGTGTTAACATGAGGTATACATTTGTTAAAACTCATAAAATTTTACATAAACAGTGCTCATTTTACTCTGTATAAATTATACCTCGATAAAGAAAATAATATAGAAATGCACTGAGAGATAATAGTCATTCATCAACACAAACTTTTAACCTTATCAATTTTTTAAAAAAATGAATACCGAAGGAAGCAATGGCATATAGTGAAGTAGAGATAAGGAATTTAATTTTAATTAAAAAATGACTGTAAAAACTTATATTCATAACAACCCAGAAATAAAACCCCAGATGATACCAACTGAATTAGTTACAATGAGATTTTCCATGAATAACTGAGCCCAAAGACGACAGTGGCTTAATTAAAAGAGGTTATATCTCTCTTGCATGAAGAGCTGTGATGGCAGCCCTACAAATTCCAGGGAGCCAAGTATCTTCTAAATTTCTGTTCCATACCCTTAGATTATTCCTCATGTCCCAAGATGGCTGCTCAAGCTCCAGTCACCATGTATACATTCCAGCCAGGAGAGAAGAAAGAGACGAAGAGGGACTTGTCCTTCCTCTAAGGACATTTTCCAAATTTCACATCCAACATTTCTGTTTCTATTTTATTGGCCAGAACTTACGCCACACTTGGATATGGGTTGCTTAGAAATGCAGTCTTTATTCTCGTCAGCTATATGCCCAGATAGAAAGAGATGAAAGGTGCCAGGAGAGATGACTACCAATCTTTACCCCAGTCCACTTCTTTATCCACCTAAATATTCACATGCACCTTCTTATACGCAAAACGCACAAATCCCCTCTTAAAAGAAGGCAACCTCAAACTTTCCTGAACAGGGAAGAAAATCGGGAGCAGAGAAGTGCTCCCTGCATCACAACAAAGAGCTACTCGGGGACCACCGGGGAATGAGGTCAATGAGCACAGCCCTAGGAAGTACCCCAGCCTATCCTTTCCCTGGGCTTCAGGTCTGTTTTCCATGGCCTGGCCAAGGCGATCTGGTACTCAAGGCTCTACCCACCTAGAGGGGGAGCGGCTAAAAGGGCAGAACACAAGGTATTGGAAGCAATACCCTAACCCCTCTTGTTTTCAGTCTCTCTGGCTTCCTCCTTCCCAGATGCGATGGCTAGCAAACTCAGCTGCAAAGCTCCCTGCAGAGATGCTGATAGCTGTGAAGAGCACAGCAGAAAGACACAAGTGCTAACACCATCGGTGGAACTCACATCAGGGTAGGCAAGGGCCTTCCCTCTCACTCTCGGGGTTCGAAAGCATCATAAACATCTTCCTAAGCTAAATGTGAGATAACTTCGCTTCAGTGTCCCCACACCCTAGACCAGTAGAGACACAGAACACACAAGTCACACTCCAAACATTTTATTCAGCTGACATCAGAAATCTCCGCACTCCTTACTGCCTCAACACAACTTGGGGTGAGCCTGGATGTGACCACCAGGCCACTGAGGAAAGGGGTTCCAAGACTGGGTTGACCCAGGAGGGTTCGTGTGGCAGAAGATGGCCACTCCCAGAAGGATCCACACTGGGGTGCAGGGGAACTTCTCCCCACCCCAGACAACTGAGTCAGGTGGAAACCCCGGGTCTCACACCACAGCAGGGACCGGGCAACGCCTCGTCCACTTACTCTGGACAACACCACGCTGACTGGTTTGACAAAGTGTCACGTGAGAGCCTGAAACCACCCAGGTCTAATGCTGTTCACCACTGATGCCATCTGTTCTTTGGTAGCCGTTCTCCAAGACGTCCATGAGGCACCATCTCCACCTGGCTGGTCAGCTGGCCCTCTAGCTGGGATGGTTTCACCCCTCCATCCGGGCAGGTAGAGCACAGCCAAGGTGTGCGTGTGGCCAAGGCAGGTGACTGGAGCACCAGGCTGGGACACTTTGGGGGCTCCAGTCTTGCTTCTACTCTCCGCTGTGTGGATCTCCACAGGGTCGGTGGGTCCCAACCGGAATGTGAGGGAAGGGCACTGAAGAGTGGGAGGTGGGAAGAGAGGCCTAGTGCGAGACTCAGAACAGGAGGGGAGTGGGCCGCGGTGACCACGGAGTTGCCAGGGGCAGCACCAGACGCAGGGGTAGGAGGAGGAGTACGACTGGCTACGAGGAGGTAGCCTGGTCACCCTGCGACTATCCCCTTACTATAGACGGCAACACCTGTGTTTGTATGGACCACAGGAATGTTTGTACGACCACAGCCGATGCCCCAGCTCACAATCCCCACCTGGACCCACATCTCATTATATTCACAGACCAGGGGCCCCCCAGAATCTCCCTGGAGAAAGAGAAAGAAACAAACTGCAGAACTGGGAGAGTATCCACGTCAGAGCAAACTGATTGCACGGCACTGGGGAAACAGGCTCATGTGGGCCTTCCCCAGTCTCTCACCAAGCACAGGTTTCTGTGACTAAGAGAACTGAGAATTGAAAAGTTAATGGGAAAACTTTAATATCCTCCAAGGATATTATGACTGGTTGTTTCCCAAACCACAGTGGTTGTTAAACATTTTGAGTATTACCTCTGTATGACAACCCTCTAAATCCTTTCATCTAGCCTAAAGTTTCTCTAGAGGGCCAAACCCAGACAACCAGCTCCATTCCCATATTTTAAGCTCCACTCCCAGACACCCCATACACACCCCACCTCACACAGAACTCTTCATGTCCTTTGAAGAGTTGGTGGCCTGCTCTGGTGGCCCCACCACCAACCGGCTCAATCGGAAATGCTTAACCTCTCCCTCACCCCCACCCTCACAGGCAGTCAGTCACCAAGAACTGAGGATTCAACCTAAACACACCTCCTTCCCCCGCCCCACTGCCCCAGGTCCTGCTCAGGACTCAGCATCCTTGCCTAGCCAATAGCCCTGCCTGGACAGTATCTAGAAACTTGGCACAGCATGCCAGGCACCCATATTCTGACTCCAACCCCCTTCTCTAACCATAGTCACCAGCTCATTACTCCAGACCTGTACAACGTTCCCTAAACATAACTAGCTCCCTCAGACCTCTGAGCTGCTCTACATGCTGTTCCTTCTCTGTACAATGCTGTTCTCCTCTTTCTAAGAAATCCAAATACTCATCCTCTAAGACCCGGCTCAAATACCCCCTCCTTAGGAAGGCAGCTTGGTGCAGAGAGCAGACTGTGGGCCCAGGAGTCCTGTAGGCACTCACGGGGGGACCCTGAACTAACATCTTCAGACCTCACATCTGTAGAATAGGTATGATGTCTATGCTGCAGGGTTGTGATGTAGGTTAACTGAGCTAATATGGGTACTGCCCGTACTGGCACAGGAGGTGCCACATAGGAGGAACTCAGTGAAAGGAACTTATATTAGCATTGCCCGCCCCCATCTTTCCCACACCCTGGAATCTCCCCCGGCAGCAAGGGCTGCTCCCTTTTGAAGGAACAGGCCAGGCCAGCTCAGGGGAGCCATGAGGGGCTCTCCTCATGAATCTCCTTAACTCAGGGGATGAAAGAAGGAGGTGGTAAATAACCTAGGCCTTGCCACTTGGGAATGAGGAAAGCACCTTAATGCAGAGGTAGAAAAGGGTCCGTGAATTTACCTGACAAGAGTCTTTTCCTGTACCTACGTATCCACAGACCATCCCTTCCAGAACCACTTTCTTCCTCGATGCCAGGGCCTTCTGGACCACCTCATCACATCCTTCATTGTAAATGATGTATTGGTCGACCTTCTGGAGAACATATGAAAAACTTCGCCACCTACAAGCAAAGAAACTCAGCAGTGGGTGGACCTGCGCAGGTGGACAGGAAGCCCCCTAAGCATCTGGAATCCCCCTTGAAAAAGGCAGGACAGTGGGTATGTCCCCATTTGACATCAGAGGAAAGAGAGGCCCAAAGTTGACAGGGGAGAAGAGAAGGGAAGAGCCAAAACCAAGACAGGAGAAGGAAGAACAGATCAGGACAGGAAGAGGCGAGGCCTTACCAGCCTGAGAAGTGATAACCAAGTGTCTGTTACTCTGAGTACCAATAATAGTGACAGGTGGCCAGTGCATCAGTAAAGTGTCTTTACGTTAGAGCAGGATCACAGACTCTCAGACAGGAAGTGCCCCAAAGGTACCAAACCCAGCCTCTCCCCAGGGATAGGCGGCCCTACAGCCTCACAGGGCTCTGCCTAAACCCCCAAGAACAGGAAGCTCCTACCCACTAAGGAAGGTACTTCCAGTGAGGGACAGTTCTGACTGGCAGACAGCTCTTCACAGCCTAAGCAGAAATCCCTCCTCCATAGCACCTGGCTCTGTCCCCAAGGAACCTAAATATATCTGGAAATCAGTCAGGCAGAGTCCCCCCCACAAATCTGCAGAAGGAGACTTCACCCATGTAATTCTTCCTCTCCTGATTGCAGATCCAGTCCCCAGGACTGGTACTGTTCATCAAATATGTGTGTTGCAACAAAAGACCTTAACCAATTTCTGGGCTCAAGCCAATCAGGAACCATTACCCTGGCTGCTGCTAAACTGCTGCCCATCTTCCCCACCTGCCATGCAGTGCGCCTCCCTGTCTCTCCTTTTCGCCTTCTTGCCTAATCCAGGGACAAGGCTACCTCTCTCTGCCCAAGCTTGCTTCCTGCCTCACAGTCTCACCATATTGTTTTCTGCCCCATCCGGTCACCCAGCACCTGGTCCCAGCTTCCACCTTGAGAGTCTTCTTAGGGATTCATACAGGCTGGATGGCCACCGTGAAATGTACAGGGTAGAGAAGCCGAAGAAGGGCAAGGTCATTTCGAATGGTTCCAGCTGCTGAGAACCGAGGGTGAACAATGGCTTTTTGGATAGGGACCACCACACTCGTGACTTCCTTAAAGATACTCCGATCACCCGTCTTGCCAGTGTAATGGAGACGGCTGTGGGAGAGAAATCATGTCCCTCCTAAAGACCCTAGGAAGCGTCCCTTGTGCCTTCCCCACACATTTCAGGTGTTTCCCAATCTGGCCCCAACCTGCCTCACCACTCTCTCTACCACCATTCACCAAAACCTCCCCTTAAGGACTCTGAACATTGGTTGGCTCTCCCAAACAATTGATTGTGTTCACCAAACTAGTGTTCCTAAGAACAGGACTACCGATGCAGAACCCCTCCCATTTGTGTCATATGTGCTTTGGTTTGGGTTGGGTTGGGTTTGGTTTCTGCCAACTTGCCAGCGCAACAGAAAGTATCAGGTGTCTGAGGAAGGCAGGACCAGCTCCAGAACTCTCACATCTCCACTTGCAACTTCTCACCTTAAAATGCAGTGGGCTGCAGTCAGCACCCACTGCTGTGGATGAGGGAGCCTCCACACACGTGTCTGTCACCGAGCCTCAGGCTCACCTGCCAGGGCCACTCTCCTTCTTCGACATCGTCTCCTCCCAAGATTTTCATGAGCACTCGGCCACACACTGGGGTGAAGACAGTGTAGGAAGAAGAACCTCAAAGAAACAGGCCCTATCTCCCCTGAGCCCCCAGCTTCCCAGGAAAGGAACAGGTGCCCCTCAGGCAGCCAAGAAGGCCATGTCCTCTTAGGCTACAGAGCAGTGCTGCAGAGTCCCCAGGCCATGTACCCTCAGACCTCCCAAGGCCAAACCGTGTCCTCTTCAGATTCCACAGGCAGGGCTGTATTCATTCAGACCCTGGAGGCCAGAGCCTGGTCCCCCACAAACTCCCAGGGAGCCCTGGGTCCCACTTTGGCGCCTCAGCCCTCTCTTGGTTACTCTAAACACGAAGAGTCACCTGGGAGAAAATCCACCACATCGAAGTCGACCTTAGCCTCATAGAGTTTGGGGGCCCCAGAGGGTCCTGGAACCCCTGCAGGGGGCAGCTTCCACAGGCTTGCCCCAGGGTCCTCAAGGCCTCCAACTGAGTGGGTTGGAGACAGTGAGGGCAGCGCCGACCCACCCTGAGCCCCCCCCCATCCACCCAAGCCTCACGGAGCAGTGGCTGAAGGAACAGGAGCCAGATAAGCAGGCCCAGGCAGCGGCCACCGCTGCGGGAACAGCCCAGGGACGTCATGGGTACCGCCTGTTGGGTGCCCCCTCGCGACCTGGAGGCAAACTGGGAACTGCAGAGTCGTCTAAAGGGCGCTGCAAGTTCCCTTGCTTGAGTGGGAAATGTCGCACAGTGGATTTCACTCAGATCCTCCCACCACACTGTATCCAGCCAGAGTCGTGCTCAGGACCTCGGGATTAGGGTACTTCTGAAGAAACTGTCCTTGATAGGGACCTTTCCCTTTAGAGTAGGCACTTCAAAGACGGGTGCTTCCTGATGTTCCCGCCCTTTCTGGTGTGGTACCTGGCCTGCAGCTGGTGAGGATAGGCTGTCTGGGAATTAGCTGAGAAACACTTCATCCTCCAGTGTCCACATTTTCTACAATATATTATGTAAGACATCTTGGTTTGCAATGAAAAAAATTATAAAACATGCAAAGAAACAGGAAAGTTTGACCAGTACATAGGAAAAGGAGCAGAAGATAGACGCTGTCTTTGAGGGCCCCATGTGTTGGACATAGTAGACAGACTTCCAAATAGCTATTTTAATTGTGTTCAAGGAAGTGAAAAAAATTATATACTCGTATGTGTGCCTGTGTGCCTGTGGGTGTACACATCTCAGTTGATGAAAGAAAAAAAAATGACAAAATTTAACACCCTTTCATGATAAAAAAAAAATTCAGTGAACTAGGAATAGAAACTTCCTCAATATGATAAAGGCCATATGTGAAAAACTCAGAGTGAACATCATACTCAATGAGGAAAAACTAAAAGATTTTCCCTAAGATCAGGAAAAAACGAGGATGTCTGTTTTCACCACTTCTATTCAACATAGTACTGAAAGTTCCAGCCAAAGCAATTAGGCAAGAAAAAGAAATGAAGGCATTTAAATTGAAAGGAAGAAATCAAATTATCTCTGTTCACAGGACATGATCTTTTGTGTAGAAAACACTAAAGATTCCACACACAAAAGTAAAAACCTGTTAGAGATAATAAACAAATTCAGAAAAAACGCAAGATACAAAATCAACACGCAAATACCTGTTGCATTCCTATACACTAACAGTGAATCAAAAAGTAAATTAAGAAAACAATCCCATTTACAATAGCATCAAAAAATAAAATACTTAGGAATTAACTTAACCAAGGAGGTGAAAGACCCATACACTAAAAACTTTAAAACACTGTTTAAGAATATTAAAAAAGACTTAAGTAAATGGAAAGACATCCTATGTTC
This sequence comes from Rhinolophus hipposideros, assembly GCF_964194185.1. Lineage (NCBI taxonomy): Eukaryota > Metazoa > Chordata > Mammalia > Chiroptera > Rhinolophidae > Rhinolophus > Rhinolophus hipposideros. The sequence goes on from NC_138060.1 coordinate 59,693,048, forward strand.
ATGGACTGGAAGACTAAAAACAAACAGAAAACCAAACAACAACAACACAGAAAATAACAAGTGTTGGTGAGGATGTGAAGAAATTGAAACCCTGTGCATTGCTGGTGAGGAATTTAAAATGGTGCAGCCACTGTGGAAAGCAATATGTCAAGTCCTCAAGAAGTTGAACATAGAATTGCCATATGACCCAGAAATTATACTTCTAGGTATATACCCAAAAGAATTGAAAGGAGGGACTCAAAATGACATTTGCACACCCATGTCCATATCGTCTAAACCTGTGACTATGTTACCTTACACAGTAAAAGGGACTTTGCAGATGTAATTAACGTAAAGGACCCTGAATGAGGTTGTTATCCTGGACTACCTGAGTGAGGACAATATAATCACACAAATCCTTAAAAGTGAAGCACTTTTCTTGGCTGTAATCAGAGAGAGCTGTGACTGTGGAATAAGGGTCAGAGACATGCAACACAACTGGCTTTGAAGATGGAGGAAGAGGGACCACAAACCGAGAAAGGCAGGTAACCTCTAGGAGCTAGGAAAAGCAAGAAAACAGATTCTTCTCTAGACCCCCAGAAGGAATGGGCCCTGCTGACCCCTTGATTTTAGCCCTCTAAGTCTCATTTCAGACTTGTAGAAGGCATACGATTAAGTGAAAAAAGAACGATGTACACAGTATGATCCTATTTGGATAGTAGCAAAAGCTCATGCTGTATTCATAGCTGTGTATCTACATGTAGGGACCCAATAAATGACAGATGCTTTAAGGTGGTTGCTGCCCCGGCAAAGAGTCCTCTTCCCTGTGACTACCCATCTCCATTGGGTATCTACAGGTCTCTGAGAGGTGAAACCACCCCATTGCCCAATTGTACAGATATTCACCATTATCCCATCCAAGGTCATAACTGTTGGGTCAGGGATAGCAGGCAACCCAGTGCTAGCCAGTGAGATTTAGGAAAGGTCTTCTAGGACCTCAGAAGAGGCCTCCTCATTCTTCTCAAGAAGCTTCCAACAGCAACACTGCTCCCATCCCCCTGAGAGTAAATGGAAACAGGTGGGCTCACTGGGCTGGTGCAGACCCCCTGCAAGTCCACAGGAGACAGCCTCTGACATTACTGACCCTGAGGATGGCAGAGCACAAAGTGAAATAGGGCCCTGGGTGTACCTGAAGCCATCTGACCTATGCATTCTTGAGGGACAGCCATCCACTAGTCTTCTTTACACTCAGAGCCACTTAACATCAGTGTTCTGTTCCTTGCCACAGAGCATCTTCTGATCGGCACAAGCACTCATTAGACTTCCCCTTCTGCAATCTGGGTATGACCCTCCCAGGCCCCCACGTCCACAGCCAGGCCCAGTCAGGAGACCAAGCTTTCTGCCCCCGACCCCAGGGAGGACAGCAAAATTACATAATGGAGACACCTCTCGTAGAGGCTCTTTTGAAAACTTAAACTCTCATCTTTATAAGGGGAGGGGAAGAAAGTGGGGGGAAGACAGGGGAGGTAGAAGGGGGAAAGGGAGGAAGAAAAGGCAGGGGAAGGAAGGAACTGGAAGGGAGGAGTGAGAAAGGCATAGGAGAAAAGGAAGAGAAGAGGGAAAGAGGAAGGCGGGTGGGGACAGCAGGGAGGCAAGGAGAAGGGGAGCAGAGGGAGAGAGGGAAAGAAAAGAAGAAACTGAGTTATGTGCAGTCTGGAATATACAAAATGCATCATTTGTGGAAGATATAATTGCCTTCTAAAATAAATCCAAATGAACTAACTGAAAAATTTAAAAAAGAATAAGCTAAGAGGGCTGAGGGAAAAGATCGATATACAAAATCAATAACTTTGTATTTTGCAGCAATAACAAATTAGAACATACAATAGGAAAAAACATGTTCTATTAATGATAGCCACACACATTTTAAAACTACCTAGGATGGCATGAGTCCTTGCTCTATCTGCCTGGGTTCCTCTGACCCTTTCTTATCACTCTCCTCACTCGCTGGCCTCCTTGATGCCTCACCGGCTCCTGCCTCTGGTCTTTGCACTGGCTGGTCCCTCTGCACCCAGATATCCACACAGCTCATTTCCTCACCCCCAGGGCCAGCAAACGTCTTCTGTAGAGGCCAGATAGCAACTATCTTAGGCTTGGAGGGCCAAGAGACAAAATCAAGAATATTATGGAGGTACTTATATAACAAGAGAGAAAACAAGTTTCTACAAAATGTTTATCGATGAAATTTGAAATAAAATAAGAACTGAGTACTTTTTGTTGCTGTTTGTAATATAGGTCAACTAAGGACAAGAATGGAATTCTTTTAGGGGGATAACGTGACAGTTAGTGTTCCCTATCATAGAATTGATTACAAATGCTCTTCTGTAAAAAACCATTCTCAGCTAAGAAATGGTGGACCAGATGTGGTCTATACTCAGATGTCACCTGCTCAGTAAGGCTCTCCCAGGACACCCTCTCAGAAATTGTGCCCCCACCCCCACTCTCATCCTCTTGATCCCTCTCATCCTCCTCTAATTTTCTCTGTAGTACTTCTCACAATCTGACAAACTATATCTTTAACTCACGTATATATTTGGTTGTCTTCCCCTACCATATGTAAACTTTACGTGGGTGAAGTTTTTGTCTTCTCATGGCTGTATTCCCAGCACCTGGAACATGTCTAACACACAGTAGGCACTCAATAAACATTTGTTGAATGAATGGATGAACTGTACTGAGGAGAGAATGTGTTAATACCTGTAAGTGCTTAGAGAGTTGCCTGGCACAGAACGTATCCGTCACTATTATTGTTACTTTCAGGAGGGGCTGCAAGCATCTGGAAAGTACAGGCCCCCAGAGAAGACAAACAAAATCTGCCAACCACCAGACAGGCCCACCGCCTACCTCCCCAACCCTGTCCCAGGAAGCCCAGGGCTTGATGATCCCTGGACCCTCAGCTCCCAACAGTCGCCTCCTCCTGCCCTCTGGAAATCACTGTTCCTCGGGTCCACCTGCTCTCCCTTACTGGTCCCCTCTCTAATCCCAAGCAGCTCCATCCCACGGGGGAGGAAATGCAAGGGGAGAGGTTGAGCGGTTTGCCAGAATCATAAGAGGCAAGAGTAAAGCGGGCCCTGGGCAGGGCTGAGGAGAAGCGACCCAGGGCACACAACACAGCAGACAGATAAATGGACAGATTTTTGGACGAGCCAGCCGCTGAACTGGGACTAGAAACCAGAGCCCCTCCTCCCTGCTGACTTCTCCGCAAGGCCAGGCGTCAGGGGCTCACTCAGGAGCCGGCTCCCGCCCCCTGGCGCAGGGCCAGCCGTCATCCCCGTGAGGTCAGCCACGGGCCCGCGATTTCGGGGAAATACCAGCTCCTGATTAAAAACAGGCGGTGGTCAGGCCCCTGCTGCTTTCCCAGTAGAAACTGGGGTGTTTGTTCCGAGAGGAACAAGAGTGGGCAGGGCCTGGCCAGGGCCACGAAGGCGGGAGGCTTGAGCTGCAGTACCTGATTGTGGGTCCGGGCGTCCCGGGAAACCGGGGGTCCGGGAGAAGAAGGGGAGATGGCGAGCTTTTGGTAACGGCGGCCTGTGGGGGCAGCCGCCACACAGCACACGGTGCTGAGCCCGCAGGGGAGAGGTGGCGCGGACTGTGGCTTGGGAACCGTGCGGGGCAGGCAGGAGAGCCTTCACCTGGACCCCCCCCCCGGTACCGAAGTCCGAAATCAAGCACTGGGCGGAGCCTACCAGAAAGCCGGCGGGGGCTCAAGGCCGCCCCTTCCGGGGTGGGCAGCCCCCAGCCCCCAGCCCCCAGCCCCAGTCCCTCCGGAGCCGCCCGCCCACCCAGCGCAGTGCCCTGCAAGGGGGCGCCCGAGGGCAGTGCTCGCGACTCAGACCCGGGCCGCGCGGCCGCCGGCATCTGGAGCGAGTTAGGCCCGGGCGGCCTGGCGGGCGGCAGCGTGAGCTCATCCCGACCCGCCCCGTTGCGGTTTCCCGGCGCCGCAAGGGGAACGGAGCACAGAAGCGCCGCCGCGGGCCGGCTGGGGGTGCGCGGCGGGAGCAGCGCCTCCTCCCGGGATGTGGGTGTGAGCGGAGAAGCGGCAGTGTGTGTGTCACTGGCGTGTGGCCCAGCACAGGCTGAGTCCTGGAAGCCGGCCGCCAGCATGTGTCGCTCTGTGTCACATTGTGTCGCCGCTTGTGAGGGTGTGTGCGTCTCCATGGGGAAAACACTGCGTGTAGTAAGTTGCACTCCCCCTAGCACATATTTTTCATTTTACAGAAAAGAAGGCCAAGTACAGAAGAGGGCGAGGGCCAAGCCGGTGGCACACGGCTGCGATTCCTGGCTCCCTGCCCCTGAGCCTGTGTCCTCGCGAGTGCAGACTCTCAGAGCAGGTTTGGGCTGGAAATCACTGAACTCTGCGTCTTGGGGCTCTGGCTCCCTGCAGTGGGCCCTGAGAGGGCTGCCGAGGGTATGAAGGGTCTCCGAGGCCCCAGGACACCCAGGGCCAAGAGCCAGAGTGGCGACATGGCACTGTGGGCATCACCAAGCATGAGTGGGGAGCTGCGGCTGGAGCTAATGCCTCAGTATACCCAAGCCACCCATCAGGCTGGTCCTCACCTTGGGCCCTAACCTCAGGGATGCACTATCCCAGCTTTGGGTAGCCATAGCCCCAGCTGTGCCAGAGACCTCAGGTGACCCTGGCCACCCAGCGCCCACCAGCGTTCCTAGCTGGGCTCGAATTGTCATGCCCCCACCCTCCTCCCTTCACCTTACAGCTCTAAGACAAGGACCCTGCCTGCAGGATGGAGGCATGAGTATCACCCTTCCTTACCGACTACTGCTCCTAGGGCCCAAAGCACATGTTTACAGAGGGTTGGCAGTGCTGGGTTTGCTAGGAATCTAGGTCCCTGTGTCCCCACACCGGTCCCACCTGAGACAAAGTGGGCGCCATGCCCTGGCTTGGCCTCCTCAGGGAGTGTAAACTCTGAAGGCATATGCTTTTACCCTGATGTAGCTACCAGGGTCTCCAGCTCCCAAGACACTGGGGCAAGCTGGGCGAGGAATTTTTTTAACTGGAATGATTCTGGTTTGCATAACCAGAGCCTCCAAATTACTTAGCAAAACATGTTTGCTTTTTAATTAACATGTGCTTGAAAAACAATGGTTTTAATTAAAGTGAGTGGGGGAGAGAAGGGACTGTGGGGGGAGAATATTTCAAGGAGTTCCAAGGCCCAGGCCAGACCTCTTAAAAATAAAGTGGGAGCTTGCCCCAAGCAAGCGAATGCAGGGAGGTCAGGGTCACTGCGAAACCCTAGGAACACCCCTACCTGCTTCCACCGCTCTCCAGCTCCCTTGCTGAGAATTTGCCCTTTTGCTGACAGTTTAATTACTCATTTACCCACTGTTTCCTGGGCCCGTCTGGGAAGGGGTGGGCTTTTAGAAAACAGTCTTGAAGGTAAATGAATGTGGGTTCACCAGTTGGATGAGAGAAGGAAGAGCAGAAATGAAGGCCTGAGAGTGGGAGTCTTTTTGGGGGAGGGAGAGACAAGAGGTAAGGGGAGATGAGTGTAAAAAAAAAAGCCAGATTCCCCCAGACCCATGGACTTGAAGGGCAGGGCCAGACCCAGATGTCCAAGCCCTAGGGAGATGGGGAGAAGGAAGCTGAGCTGGGGCCAGGAATGTAGGAGTGGAAGGGAGAGTGACACTACTTGGGGCAGAGGGATTGACAAAGGAAGGGGAGGGGCAGTGGTGACTGGAAGCAGGAGGTGGCCTGGGGCTTGGGGGACTTGCTGGTCTGAAGCTGATGGGCAGGGCTGCAGGTTTGATCAGTCCATCGGGGGCAGCATTGGCCCCCATCATCCTGCTCGCAGTAGGCACCCACAGCACATGCTCAGTAAATGCTTGAGGAAGGATGAGAATGAGGAGATGGTCCTTCCAAGTCAGCCACACTTTCTCCCCTTTCTGACCTTTTGGGACCAGCACTGGGGTGCAGCCTGGGCTCAGCGGTCAGCATTGAGGTGGGACAGCACCCCCACGCCCTCCCTGTATAGGCAAAGAGGGATTGACAGGAAGCCTCTGGGCAGTGAGGGTACCCCAGGAGTCAGGTCAGGTGGTCCTAAACCCCCAGCTCCTGGTGGCCCCACCCAGGACCCTGTTTCTCATTAGGGGACTTCTAGCCTCCCCCACCCCACATGAAACATGCCTCCCTGTACTTAATTCATTACACTCCGCCCTGGGTGGGAGGCCCGTGGGGGTTATTTTTTCCCCTAAGCTCAGACATTCCTTGCTTTATTATTCTCCACATTTCAAAGCAGCTGTCGCCTCCCCTAACCGCCCCCAGCCCAAAGCTCAGAGACCAGAAGGGGCCTCTGCAGGGCTCAAAACACCAGAGGCTCCCACACCTCCAGCCCAGCACAGGAGGGAAACTGAGGCCCAGGGTGATCTGCAGGGACTTTCCCCATAGGAGGCACCTGAACTTACCTCCCCTCAAGCTTGGATCCTCTTAGGTCCTCTACCCATCACCCTCACATAACACGGCCTTCCTTGCCTCTATTTGCCCCTTCTGAGCCACCTGCCACACAGGTGACCTCAGGGCCCCCCTCTAGAGTGCAGAGTGAGCCCTTGTCTCCTCCCTCCTGGAGCAGGTGCGAGGACAGTTCTCAGGGTCTCTGCCCCGCTCAGATCCCTAACAAACTGAGCCCCCAACTGCATCAGAGGTTTTATAGAGGGCAAGCCCCATCCTGGAGTAAGGGATCAACCTAGAAAATAGCAGCACTGAGATCAGGCTAGTGGACCACCAAGGGGCCAGGGGCGGGGAGAAACAGTTCTAAGGACCCAGTTTCAGAGATTCAGAGAACTAGAGAAGCCCTGGGCAGATTTTTCCCCTGACATCAGAGGGCTGCCTCAACAGAAGATGAGCTCCCTGTTGCTGGGGTTGTTCAAGCAAGTGGCCGCTCGTCAGACTTGTCCTGGAAAAGAGGTCAGCCCAGATGTCTGAGGCCGCTTCCTGCCCAAATTCAAGGTCAGAATTTGGGGCCAGCAGGCATAGTACCCACTCCAGATGAATGGGAATAAGGGCCCCTCCTCTCTCACTCAGGGATGGCTAGACAGATCTGGAAGCACAGGCCCCAAGGCACAAGGACAGAGGACCTGGGAGCTGGGCCAAGGCCAGAGCAGGACCTGGCCAAGGCCTTTGTTTGTTGGGTCACTGCAATGTCTTGGCCCCTGGTGAAGTACGGGGGGCACAATAGATGTGCGATCACTGTGTCCTTATGAGTCACATGGGGTCTGGCCCAGGCCCTACTCAAATGTTGGGAGGTGGAAAACAGTCTGCAGGAGTTGGGACCTCCCCCTACCGGAGGGACTCTGAAATCAAGGCAGGAGCCCAGATGGGGCACACACAACCTGGGGGTGCTGGACACTGAATTACACTGAGTTTGGAGAGCACTCTTTTTTTTTTTAAATTGGGGAAGGAGAACAAAACTTTATTGAGGAACAGTGTGTACTTCCAGGCCTTTTTTCCAAGTCAAGTTGTTGTCCCTTCAATCTCAGTTTTGGAGGATGCCCTTCAGCCTCAAGTTGTTGTCCTTTCAGTCTTAGTTGTGGAGGGCGCAGCTCAGCTCCAGGTCCAGTTCCTGTTGCTAGTTGCAGGGAGCACAGCCCACCATCCCTTGCGGGAGTCGAACCAGCAACCTTGTGGTTGAGAGGACACCCTCCAACCAACTGAGCCATCCGGGAGCTCAGCAGCAGCTCAGCTCAAGGTGCCGTGTTCAATCTTAGTTGCAGGGGGCAGAGCCCACCATCCCTTGCGGGACTCAAGGAGTTGAACCAGCAACCTTGTGGTTGAGAACCCACTGGCCTATGTGGGAATCGAACCAGCAGCCTTCGGGGTTAGGAGCACGGAGCTCCAATGGCCTGAGCCACTGGGCCAGCCCTGGAGTGCACTCTTGACACTCTGTGATCTTGCCCCTGCTGACCCTACAGCCAGACATGTCCACCCTTGGTATGGAGTTTGGCTGGACTCTCAGGTGCCCAGAAAGGTAGGACTTATCCTGTGATTTGGCCCTGGAGGGCTCTCACCATCTCCAGCAAACCTGGGCCCCAGGGCCTGCCCATACCTCCAGCTCTACTCTCAAGACCTACCCCAAGGCCACCCCTTACTATAAGGAAGGCACCCTTTGTGGCATGGGCTACACAGCCTGGGCTTCTGAGAGAGGGAGCAACTACAGGCTGGCCCAGAGCTGTCTCTGCTTAGAGCTGTGGGATCTGGGTGTGTCATCCTCTTGGAGGCTCCCAGCCCAGGGCCCCTCCACTCAGGCCAGGCCATGCAGAGGACACCCCTGAAGTTCCTGGGATGTGCCCAGCTTTCCCTCTCATTCCTGAGCATTTCTCTTCTTGGGCCAGAAACCATTGAATGTTTGCCTGGCTGCCACAGTAGCCACCATCCCACCCCCTATGCTACAACTAGGTCCCTGCAGCTGGCTTCCCACCTCCAGATGCAAGCTGTAGAGGTGGGGATAGGTACGAGCATCCAGCCGTTTGGGGACACGTGGCATTTCAGGATCCCAGAGACTCCAACAAAGGGAGTTGAGGCATCATCACCTGCCCCTCCCCCCCAACCCCGACCTCACCAGTACCTGCTTGTCTCAAGGGGTTCCGTACACTGCCCCTGTCAAGTCTCCACTCCCCACTCGTCCCAACTGGCAGGGCTGGGCCTCTGTTAGTCATCTCAGATGGGGCACAGGTGGCACCTGATAATTACACAACGGGTGGCTGGCTGATGAAAGAATGAATGGGTTGATTCAAATGAGTCTTGGGCCTGGAAAGGATCCGCCCCATTAAAGGTCTCCACCCAAGGATTTGAGAAAATGTTGATTGCAACAAACTGTGAGATTTCCTCCAAACTTAAAAATTGACTTGTAAGGTCTTTTTTTGCCAAATAAAGACATAGAAAACAACAACCACCAGCTACCACCACCATTGTTTTGTAAACAAAGATATTCTCAAGGCAAAAAAAAGAAAAGTAGACAGGATGTGATCGCAGAAGGACAGGCAGGCCTTGAAGATGCATGAATTGAGCTTCATTTTAAGTTCAAAAACACACAACATGGGACTTATTTCTCTCTCATGAAAACTCTTGGCTATTATCACAAGTTGGGCCCTGGTCCTTGGGGACACTCAAGTGCTTCCAATCTCTACCAGAACAAGAACCCCTTCTGCAGCCTTGCTGACTGGAATCGGTTCCCTCTACTTGCACACCCATTGGGACAGGGTTCTCACTACCTATCCCAGTTACCTGGGAGCTGAGGATGTCGTTCTAGAGCACCTTTAAGTGGCTTCAAAGCCTACCATGGGAGGGAGGGAAAGAGACCAGGAGGGGAAAGAGATGGAGAGGAGAGAAAACAGAGGCCTCCAGACCCAGGGTACAGGGATGGTGGGGAAAAGGGGGTGATCGTGTTCAGCTGGACCAAAGTATAAAAATCAGAAAGTTGGCCCAAGACTGAGACTTCCCAGAGGGCATTGCTTCCCCATCTCTGAAGTTCCAGTCTTCCAGCTGCCTTACCCCGTCCCCCAGCCCTCCAGAGAGGCTCTGACGCAGCCATTCTCACCAAAGCCTCGGTGGATATGTGAGGTACCCAGAGGCCAGAGAAGGGAACAAAGATTGGAAGAAAATGGTGTCCTCAGCCAGACTAGGGAGGACGGGGAAGGCAGGGGCCCTTCCCCGTCCAAGGGGCTCTGGCTGCTGAGACTGGAGGGGCCTGTTGGGCAGTCGGCCCTGGGGAGCCTCATGTACACACACTCACACACACTCCACATTCCAGTTGTGCTCTGTCAGCATCTGGGCAAACCAGGATTGTGTGGCTTTGGGAGGGCGGGAACAAATAACCCCCAAACTTGGGCAAGGGAGGGCCTGGGGCTTGTTGGAAGGGACTTGGGAGTACCCTAGGGAGCCACTTCTGTGCTAGGTCACGGGGTTCAAGTTCTGGAGTTTTCCTGCTATTCTCTGAGGTGACTGGGTCAGCACTCTCTGGGGTTTGGCGGTCCTTGCCCCCTCCCCTCCACCCAAGGCCTCAGGACCAACAGCAGAGCACTCCAGCCTGGCACTCCTGAGCACCCACTTATGCGACATGAGGGCTGCTTGTCACGCTGTGGCCCAATTTCTTTTGCCCCTCCTCCGCCCCTCCCACTTCATTTCCATGCCCTCTCTGATTTCATATACTCCGTCGCTTGGACCTTGTACCCCACCCTAAGATCTTTATCAGGTCGGCCCCTCTGCCCCTAAGTGCTTTGAGGCCTAAAGCCCAATTTCTCATACCCACAGTCTGATTTCTTTCCTTCTGGTGACCTGGTGAGATTTTTCTCCAAGACTTGATTTCTTCAAGACCCTGCCTGACTTCATGCTACCTCAGCCTGAGTTTCTGGCCTTCTTGGACCCCACTCAGTGCTGATCTATGTCCCAGCAGTGACCCAGTATCCCTGTGGACGGTGTCCGGAGAGAGGATATAGGATGTGGCAGGCTACCAAGAGCCATGGGTAGCCATGCAGGGATGGCTGGTTCTGGGGTTCTGAGGCTGAACTCTGCCCCTGGCCCCCAGCCCCCTGGCTGCCCCACTGTCCCTCTGGTTCAGGCTGGCCCAGGACGGGAGAAGTGAATATTCCTGTCACCTTAGAGAGGCCTCAGAGATCAGGCCTCAGGCCAGATGGGCAAAGTGAGGCATAGAGAGACGCCAGACCAACCCCAGTGTCACCGGACTCGTGACCTGACATTTGAGGCCTGGAGGGGACCAGGCTGACAGGAGGGCAAACCCCTTGACCCCTCCCATCCCTTTCCACTAGCCGCGGGGCCACAGGCTGGACCACCCTGCTTGAGGGGAGAGCTGGGACCAGTGTTTATGCAACTGTGGGGAGGCCACAGCCTGGCTGGCAGTGCTGCCCGCTCAGTACCAGCGCTGACTCAGCAGAGTACCCCAGCACGTACACACTCAGACACTCACACACACGGAGGTAACACACATGTGAGTGCGTATGTACCGAGAAATGGGCACACGCATACACAGGTGTACACACACGGGCACTCACTCTCACAGGCATACTTGTGGACATGTGCACACAGAAACACAAAACATTACACACACAGTCCACCAGCTAACGCAAATGGAAAGATACTGAGTGAAGGGGCCCCTCACCCCTGCCACTGTGTTCCACCCTCCAGGTCCCTCCACCCCACCCACTCTAACAATCACACCTTCAGCCAATGACCCAAGTCCCTAAACGACAGCACAGCCACATGTAACAGGTAAATGACCCTAGAGTGGCAACGTGGCCATGGCTAGGACAGAGACACTTTCTGAGTAGAGTTGAACCTTCATAGGTGGCAACAAACAGCCCCACCAGAGATCATCAGACACAACAGCCCCGTCTCTGACCCCACCAGCCACTCCCCACCCCGCCCCAGACTGTCCCTCTCAGTGCACACGTGCAGACTGGGAGAAGGGGCTGTGGAGGGTCTCAGGGGCATGTTGGGAGGCTCCCTTCCACTGCCAGCCAAGCCAACTGAACTCGGGGGCCTGCAAGAAGGAAGATATGTTTGGGGGAGGGCTAGGGGCACTGCAGGACCATCCTGGACATTGGAGGAAGAACGGACATTCTTAAGAGAGCAGGACCTGTATCCCCTGGGACACGGGACATATGTGAACTAGGAGGACAGGGTGGTCCCTGCCTACAGGGCCCCAGCCCAGGGTAGGCAACCCCAGGAAGAAAAGGCTGGGAACACCTAGTCTCTGTGGCCCCTGGAGACTTGAAGGAGTGTCAGCAGTTCTGGGCTTGGTGTCCAGGAGTGAGGTGGCTGGGACAGGCGGGAGCTGGGCGCTGCCCAGGAGGGCGTTGGTCACATCAGATGGCTCCCGGGGAGGTCCTCCCAAGGGGAGGTCCTGCTCTCTCGGAAGGGGTCCTCAGCCACTAATTGTCCAGGGAGGCTACCAGAGTCCAGCAAGGTCACACATGCACGTGGAGACAACCCCACTAGCCGAGGCCACCGTAGTGAGGCCACAGGTGCCTCTGTCCCTCGCCCCAGCAGCCAGCCAGACGAAGCACCACGAGAGGGCAGATCACTGCCCCTCCCCTCCCCCTGACCCAGACCTGACTGTCCCGTCTGTGGACTGTGTTTAGATAAGGAAAGGAACCAGAAAGCGTCACAGTTTGCCCGAGATGTTGCTGACAATATTTTTTAAAATGACCTGAAATCAGACCACTTCTTCCCATCTCCTAACTGATCTCCCTGCTTCTGCTGGTGTCCGCCAGCCAATTCTCCACCCAGTAGCCTGCGTGATGCTGATAAAACATCTCCCCAGAGCACACACCAAGCCCCTTCCCACAGAGGCGCATGGAGCCTCCATCAGCATCTGCTCCCATCTCAGGGCCCCTGTGCCCTCTTCCCTCAGACGTCGGCGCCGCTCCCTGAGGCAGATGACAGCTCAGAAGCCACACTCACACAAGCAGAAGCACTCGCATCCACATGAGGCCGTGGAAATGCACGCTGATGGAGGCGCCCTGACCTCCTGGCCTGTGCCTGCTTCCTGCCTGGCCCACTCCCCACTCTGAGCCCTCGATCCTCCCTACAACCCCCCCCCCACCGTGACTCTAAAGCCCCCAGCCTTTCTGCAGGGCATTGCTCCTCCTTCCCGTCAAACCCGTGTGTATCACCTCCTCCAGGAAGCTTCCCCTCACTCTCCCCACTGGGTTCTGAGGGGAGGGGAAGAGAGGGGCCCTGCCTCAGAGCAGGGCATGTCAGTGGGGCAGACATTTGCAGAGACGCGTGCCTCTCTTCATTCACTGCACACTTGGGATTGCACACAAAGCCCGGGGCTAAGGAGCCCACTGGTAGACCCGAGGTGCTGACCCAGTAAGGCCTTTTCCTCAGGCATAGAGCCACACTGCAGGCAGAGTGCCTCAGTTTCCCCATCTGAGTCAAGAAGGAGTCTGAGGCCTCTTCAGCTCTGACAGCCTGGGGACTAAGTCAGTTCCTGCCTTGCCACCCGTTCCCAGTGTGACTCAGGCGAAGTCATTCTCTGCTCTTAGCCTCAGTTTCCCCACCTGTGATATGGGTGTCTCTGGGCCGATGATCCGTGGCTCCCTGATTGCTGGTCATAGACTGAGACACCTCAGACAGTGTTCTCAGGCTCCCAGTGGCATCTCTATTAGGGGCCACAGCACGGGGGAAGGGGCAGACTGGACAAGGGAAGGAACCCAGGCCTCTCCTAGCTCAGCCCTGCTCCTACCTCAGTGTCCTGTGGGCAGGCTCATACGTTGGTACACCAGACGGGACAGTTTTGATCGGATGAGTTTTGATGGGGGTTTCGATTAGGTGAGCAGCATTTCAAAATGACTCCTTCTGTTTTGTCCAGGGCTTGACATGCGTGGCCCACAGCATTTATAGAAGTCAACCAAAGGGACAGAGAGGAAAAAAGGAAGGATGGAGAGAGGGAGTGGAGCAGGGAGGGAGGGAGGGAAGGAAGGAAGGAAGAAAGGAAGGAAGGAAGGAAGGAAGGAAGGAAGGAAGGAAGGAAGGAAGGAAGGAAGGGAAAGAAGCAAGGGAGGAAGGCAAGAAGGCTTTTATTCCTGAGGCGCATGGGGTGGGGACAGAGATGCAGTCATAGGTGAGTGCAGCCTGATGGGACGGGAGACGACAGCTACACAGAGACATCACAGGGTTGCAGAGAAAGAGCAGGCGCAGGAGTCTCGATGTGTTCCCCTCCTTCTCACAACTAGGCCACTGGTGTCAACATCATGAATGGGAGATGAGCTGTCCCCAGCATGGCCTCCCCTGGGCTCCCTGAGAGCAAAGGGGTCACAGGTTACGGTGGACGGGAGTCGAACAAGGCAGCAGGATACCAACTGAAACTGGAGTTGGTGGAGACGGGGAGGTGGCAACAGGGATTTGGATGACAGAGGCCTGAGGGGGACAACAAGGCTGAGAGCAGCAGAGGTGGCGAAGGTAAGAGCAGGTATGGAAGAGAGTCGGGGTCTCACCTGGGGTGAGAGGTTCAGCTGGCCATGATGTGCTTCACGAACGCTAAAAAGAAAGGGAGAGTAAGTGGCATGGGTTCAGCCCTGGCAAGCCAAGGGGAAGAGTCTAGGGTCCCAGTGTCCCCCCCAGAAGATTTCCCGCCCTGCTAAACCCACCTTCGTAGTTGATGCAGCCATTAGAGTCTTCTTGCCCAGCCATCAATTTCTCCACCTCATCTTCTGTCAGCCTCTCACCTGGTGAGTATGGGGGGCTGAGTCAGCACCATCCAGAGGTGCAAAGGAGGCCACAATGAGCCCCTCTGGACAGTGCATCTGCCTCGGCAGTATTCCCACACCTCACGTTGGCGTCGCCATCATCGCTCACAAGTCCCCATTTCTGAGACCGGTAGAATCAGTGACAAGTCAAAAAGGGCAGGGCCTGAGGTGCAGGCCTGGTGCCCCCTCCAATCCTGGGCTCTGCCCATAACAGTACCATCTTGGTATTCAAGTCACCAGTATGTACCGTCCTCTGCCCTCGATAGGCTGCGTAGAGCTGGGACCCTCAGTGGATGACTGTGGAAGGGACCAAGAGACACCACCACTGTTCCCCAGGCAAGTGAGATACTTTGCTGACTCTGTGCTTTTGTGTGTGTTGTGCTGGTCCCCCCACCAGAATGCCGACTGCACTTTCTCCCCTCCCCCCCACTACTTCCCAGCCACACACATATAACCCTAGAGACCTGCACAAGTCTACGCACACAGTAGATGTTCAATAAACATTTGCTATAGGAAAAAGTCCCTTTGAGAAGGGGGTGTCCCTGCTAGCCAGGCACCTGACAGTGGGGCCAGGATGCCAAAGAGGCAGGCACGTGACCTCCTCGGCCTCTCAGGTGGTGTAGCCCTGGTCTTGACCTGGAGGCAATGAACACCAGGACGGAATTGATCCAGCTGGGTGCGCCATCTGCTCCGCCCTGTCCCCAGAGCAGCTCCCATTCCCCCTTCTGTGCTGTGAGCTACACCAACACACTTCATTTATTCCCTACCTGAATGTCTAAATCCCCCACATTTCTGTTGCCTGCCATAGAGGTGCCTTGACTGTGTCTCTCCATTTCAGATGAGATACAGGCCTGGGGAAGGACAGAGTGGTTTCTCCCAGGATAACTGGAAGGAAGTATGGGAGCGGGGAAGGCTGCTCTCACCCAGTGTGGCCAGCACGTGGCGGAGCTCAGCGCCCATGACCGTGCCGTTGCCCTCCTTGTCGAAGACCCGCAGCCCCTCCACAAAGTCCTCGTAGGTGCCCGTGTCCTTGTTCTTGGCAATGTGCTGGAGCATGGGCAGGAATGTGTCAAAGTCCATCATCTTGGTGTTCAGCTCTGTGGAGAGACGGTCCCAAGGCCCAGGCTCTGAGGGGCAGGCGGGACACACCCTTCCCCTGGGCCCCATCATGAGGAGCTATTGCCCTTACACAGTTTCCAAAGCACTCCACCATCACAAGGCACTTCACAGTCAACTGAGAAAGGCATCCTGCCTTTACTGTTTCCAAGGAGAGTTGCTGCAGTGGCACCTCTGTTCTCCTTTTGGGAAACAGTCTATGCTAGTGTCACTTTCTGATAGACCCCACTTTCCTCGCCACCTGTGATTGGTCAGGAGCAGCTAGGCCAATAGAGGCCTTTCCGGGGACTTTTGAACCTGTGGCAAGGACTTGGGATTCACTCCTCCTTGGGACAAAGCAGGCAAACTTCTCCAGCCACTGTGGTGAGGGGAGCTGGCCCTGACCCACAGAGCAATACTGAGGAGGCAAGGAGGGACAGGGAAATCCCCTGGCCCACCCTCATACCCGCCACTGAAGCTAGTCTGCCTGTCGTCAGTCCCCATGACCAGGAGGCCTGGCCCATCAGCACGGGGCCAGAGGGCACAGCGAACCATCATCTGCTGAACACCTCACTGCTGTGAGCCTGTCAGGACAGTGCACAGCAGGGAGACTCCCGTCTTGTCCCACCACAGACGGCAGCCCACCCTGGCAGTTTCCCCAGGGACTGGCACTAACATAGAGATCTCAGGCTGGGTGTACCAACCTTCCTGCTTTGGCTTCCCCAGGACACGGAGCACTTCGGCCTGAGTGGGGTTCTGGCCCAGCGCCCTCAGGACATCCCCACATTGCCCGTATGTAATCTTCATCTCACCCTTGGGTGTACGGTCGAACAGCATGAAGGCTTCCTTGAACTCTGCCAGAAGAAGGCGGGAGCTGTGGACACCCCAAGAGTAAGCCCACCCCACTTACCCACACTGCTGGCAGGACGCAGACTGGGGACCCCAGGCCCAACCCGGCAGCCCCTGGGCTCAGTCCCCACTCACCTTCAATCTGCTCCGGTGTGAACTCGATCTGAAAGGAGACCCCAAAGATTCTGAGTGCCTGGCTCGGAGGCCAGGGCCAGGCTTCCTCCTGCTGACTGTGGCCAGCCCAAGCTCCACCTTCTCAGATGTGTGTATGTGCGTGTGTTTGTCTGCCCCTCACAGAGCCCTCAAGGCTGGGCACTGTCACTCACGTGGCCCTTTCTACACCTGGGTCTTACCCACCCCATTCATGAGCGCAAGGCAGCGCCACCCCCACCCCACACACTGGCAGCACAGCAGGGAGCTAAGGTAGTGCTGTTGAGTGTTTGCTGAGGCCACATCAGGGCCACCTGCGGTCAAAAGGCCTCCTGGGACCCAGTCTCTCCTGGTCTCCCCCTCCTCACCCGATACCAGGTCTATTTTTATCACTGCAGTCACTTGCCCCAAGGTCAAGGTCACAGGAGGGAAAGAAGCTTGGGGGAGGGGTACATGACTAGCATCTCTCCCACTGGTGCTCCCTCGGGGCCCGACTAACTTCCATAGCACACACCAGAGAAAGGGATACCCTGCCATGGTGGTCCCTCCTGGCCTCCAAGAGCTCTCTGTCTCCACCAGGAAGCCTGCTGATATTAGGTTCCCTGGGCTCCTGGTAAAGTTTCCTGCCCTGCAGCAGCCAGCTGAGGGACAGGGGCAAGGGGAACACAAGTGGGGCCTCACTATTCCCTCCTCTTGGAGGGGAATGTTTGTCAACTTCAGGTCCTGTGAGACTGGACAGCGCCACCATGGGCCCAGGGTGGTCGGAGCCTCACGGGGGGGGGGGGGGGGCTGTGGGACACAAGCCTGGGGCCTGGGGGGTAGTCGGGGGTCAAAGAGCCAACTCCAGGGAACACCTGCTGTGAGTTGTCCCATTCCACAGCTGAGGAAACCAAGCCTCAGAGCAGGGAAGGAATTTGAACCCGTGTCTCAAGGGACAAGATAGCTGCCTACCAACTCAAACAGGAGTTGGATCAGTGCAGATGGGAGCCATGAATGGCTGGGAGGGCTCCACCTCAGCCAGCAGCCGGGACGGCATGGCTGGGGGCCAGCCAAGAACAAGGAACAGGCAGGACGCAGGGTACGTGCCGCTATGCAGATGCCACAGGTGGGAGTCATGGCTCGCCCTCCAAGTTTAGACTCTGAGAAAGACTCCTAGCCAGGGAAGGGCTCCTAGGGCCACTAGCCACAGCCCTGAGACCAGCTTCCTGCATGACCTACCAGCCTGTGCCTCAATTTCCCCACCTAAAAGCTGAGGCTGTCACAGCTCTGAGGCTCAGGCACCTTGGGAGGGGTGAGTGTGACCCAGCCTGGGCAGGGGCCTCGCTTCCCCTCCCTCCCCACGCTATCCACCCTGGGGGACTTGGCATGGACTTGAGACCCCCACAGCTGGACAAAGAGGACCCCTGCCTGCTGCAGGGTGGGGGGCAGGCAACTCCAGGATTCCCCAAGGATGTGAGGTCCCGGGAGAAGGGGAAGGATGTACCGAAAAGACGTTCCCTCAGCAGCACTGGGGGACTCCTGCTGATGTCTGCCCACCATCCCTTCTGCTGCAGCCTTCCTGGTGCCTGAAACCCCCAGAGCTGGTCTGACCTCCACACAGAAACTTCCAGCTTCAGCTCACTGCTCACTTTCTGGAGCCTGGACTGCCACTGGAAGGTCTACTCTGGGATCCACTTACCTGCCCAACCCTTCCTGCCAAAAGCCTGCTCCCATACCCACCTTGATCTTGGAAGCGTCAAACTCAACCTCCTTGGGGCGCTCAGGCTCAGGGGCAGCGGGAGCGGGAGCTGCAGCTGGAGCTGCTTTGGGGGCTGCCTTGGCCTCATCTTTCTTGGGTTCGGGCTTTTTGGGAGCCATGGGGGCTGTCAGCAGAAAGAAGGAACGTGGAGAGAAGGAAGCAGAGAACAGGGTAGGTGAGCCTGCCTCGTCTGGCCTTTATCCTGCCTGGACACCTCATGCCCCCAGCCCCACCCCCACAGTGCACAATAGGGACAGGGCCATAAAAGGACATTGGCCAGGCTCAGGGGCTATTTTGGGGCCTGGGGAGGGCATTGTTCAGGCTCAGGAATGGGTGTGGGAGAGGGAGGGCTGTCCATTCCTTCCAATCACCTGTTGGGGAGAGAGGGGGAAGGGAGGACAGAGGCCACGGCTCAACACACACGCACACCCTCACATGCACACGTCCATATATGTGCAGGACCCCGTGCCCCTCAGTGGATCAATGTATTGAACAGGTGCAGAAGGCTAGAGCAGTGTGTGTTGTATGTTGTGTTGGGGACAGAAGGGCTGGGATCACCCAAGGCACTTCTGGAGTTAAACTTCCCATCTGTGCATGGAATTCCCAGGTGTCTGTGTCTGTGTCTGTCTGTGTAGAGGGGGCGGGGGTGTCTGTGTGTGTCTGCGTGTGTGTGTTGGCTCTGTGTGTCTGTGTGTTTGCATGTGCGGGGTCTCTGCATAACTATGGTGGGAGGGTGTGTGTATCTGTGTGTGTTGCCTGGGTGCCTTTAGGTGTGTGGGGGGGAGGGTCCTGTGTGCCGCCTCGGTCTCAGGCACGGGGGTGGGGGTGGCCTGTTGCCTGTCTGTGTGTTGGCTTTGTGTGTCTGTGTCTGGGTGTTTATGTGTGTCTGTGTGGGTGTCATGGCTCATAGGTAGCTGTGGCCCGAGCCATTAGTCCTAGGGTCTCCGGGAACACCCCAAGTGGCAGAATGGGTGCCACTGCCTCAAGGGTGGTCATCCAGCCCATTTCAACAGCTAAACAGCCCCCACAGCCTTCTTCATCAGAAACTGCCTGGCCCTGAGGCCAGTTTCTGGGTTTCACCCTCACTTCTTATTGCCTCTCTTTACAGCCCTTGTGACCCACTTTCCCCACCTCAAGGCCTTGTACACACTGTACCCTCTGCCCTGAGTGCCATTGCCCCTTCTCTGCTTGGCACATTCAAGGCTCGACCCCCACTGACCCCTCCTCCAGGAAGCTCTCGCAGATGCTGAGCCCATGATTCCCTCTGCCAATCTTTCTGGTGGAGGCCCTGGGAGGGTCTGCCTCTCTGAGGGACTCCAGGGAGCTGGGCGAGGTTTACCCCCTGGTTCCCCTCTCAGGATGATCACGCCCAGTTCCTAGCCTTAGTGCCCCCGAGAGCCCTCAGCAAATGGCAGTGACAGAGTACAGCCTGGTTGGGCCACCATTTAGGGAGATGGGGGGAGCAGGGAAGGCTGAAGTGGCATAAAGTCCTTCCAGGCACAGCCCTCTGAGAGTGTGACATCTTGCAAACACATTGGGCTCCATTCCTTGCCCAGAGTCTGTGCTGGGGGGTGGGAAGGAGGTGTCCTTTGTTATTTTTAAGTGCCTTGAGCCTTTGATAGAAACTTCAGAGGCAATGCCCCCCTTTTTCCCCCCCAGACTCTTGGGAATTTCCCAGGTGTGGCCTGGGACTGTAGCCTTAGGGAAGGATTCACCTGGCCTCTACCCCACTATCTTTCTGCTAGCTCGGGTCTCTCTTATCCTATCACTCAGCCTCATGGTGAGGGGGACAGCAGTCCAGGGATGGGCCCTCTCCTAGCTGAGATACAGGACATTCCTCCCCTCATCTGGAGGGCAGAACACCCCACATCTGGAAATCTGACAATATCCGGTACTGGGGGGAGGCAAGTTTTTCACTTTCTTCCAGATGTTTGGCAAGAGTATTGAGAAAGAAAGGGGTGGGAGGAGGGTCCACAGAGACAGTCAGAAATACCACAAGAGGAGAAGACAGCCAGAGGGGGACGCACAGAGAGAAGTCTCTGGGCGGCTCCATTGCCCAGGCCTGCTGACCCTCAGGACAACTGACTCTGGATATCATGCTGGAGTTCCAACCACCTATAGGCACAGCCAGCAAGACACTATAATCCTCTTTCATTCACCATGGGGAAACTGAGGCCCAGGGCAGAGGACATATACAGGGTCACCCAATCTCCTTTTGTTCACACACAACTTTCTTCCCTCAGAAATCACACGATATCAGCTTGAATAGCCGTAGGTGAGTGACATGGGCCACCTCGGCCACAGCTCTGTGATACCCAGTGGGCAAGCAGACTCAGGCAGCCAGCCAGAGAGACACGCAGTGCCACCTTCCTCTGCCTGTCAGGGGTTTGGCGAGAGGGCTGTCTTGGTGCCTTTCCCTCATGCACAGGGGTAGATGTGGTCCTGTAGTGGGACACCAAGCACAGAGCCATCTGCCACTCCCTCCTCAGGGCTCAGATAAAGGCTAGGGCTGGGCCTTTGTCTGAGCTCTGGCACCCTGGAGCAACAGTGCCACGGCGCTCACCCACAGGACCACTCTCAACCTATAACTAACGCCCAGCCCCCAGCAGAGACTCTGCAGGATCAGCCTGAGGGGTAGGTCCCAGGGCCAGGCCCCTTGACTGCCAGCAGGATTGGCTGTTGAGGCCAGGAGCAAGGCAGGGGGTGGGCAGTGGGCAAGCAGGTGAAGTGGGGGAGGCAGTGGGAGGACATTTTGAGAGGGAGGGCTGGGCAGTGGGCAGCAAGGACAGGCCACACCAAGGCTTGCTTGGCTCTCATCTCTCTCCCAGGTCCCAGCCTGAGCTCCATGCTCTTCAGGAATGACAGACCAGCAGACAAGATCCTGGCAGGGCCAGGGGGTCCTGGAGAGCTGGGGGTACAGGCTCTTTCAGCACCAGTATCAAAGTGGCGGCCCCGTCTGATGCAGACTCGCAGGTACCATGTTGCAGAGCTCTCTCTGAGGGCACCCACCTTACCTCCCCTCACCCTCACCAAGAGGAATGCTGGGGAAGATGCGGGCCGGGACTTCTGAGCGGCCCGTGAAGAAAGGCAGGAGACCCCTGGCCACACTGGCCTCCTTCTAGGTTCTATCCAGTCTCTCCTGCTTTTGCACAGATTGTTTCTTCCCTCTGGTACCCTGTCTGAGACCTTAGCTCTGGCTTGCTCCTTGTAACTACTGGAGATGTCACCTCCTCCGAGAAGCCTCCTGAGACTGCCCAGGACATGCTCCCTCTACCCTGTCTCTCACTCTGACTCCCCAGCCCTGCACACCCTGAAATGGGCTCATTTCCTTGTAATCTTGTTTCTTATGTATATTCCCCTCCCCTGAGTGTCAGCTGGCATAGGAGGAAGTTTTGTTCTTTCACAGCTATACATCCCTAGAGCCTAGAACAGAGCCCGGTATACAGTAGGCACCCAATAAGTGTTAGATGCGCAAATGTCCCCCAAATCTCATTTCACCCACCTCTCGCTGGAACCCCTCGCCAAACCCCATCCATGGAGTGGATCCAGGGGTGTTGGGGGACAGAGGGGACTTGCTGACTAACTGACCAGAGTTTTGGTGACTGCAGGGAGCAGTCTTAGTAGCTGCCCCAAGCCCACCTGCTGCTACCTCAACTCAGGCCTGCCCTACCTGCCACTCCTGTCCATTGGCTGAGAGTCCCCTCAACAGCCTGAAAAGCTGGGTTGGCCGCGGGGTACCGACAGTGATGCAACCATGATGACCAGCCAGTAGGGGGCGCAGAAGAGATAGAAACAAACTTTTGGATCCTGAACCCAAAGCCCAGAACCCAGGATCCCAACTCAGACCCCAAACTGCCGACCTGGAACCTGGGACCCCATACCCAGAGCCCAGACTCAGGTCTCAGGATCTGAACCCCAAATTTAGAAACTGGAACCCGGAGCCCACGACCAGACCTCACTCAGGACCAGACCTCAAAACCCAGGATTCCAAACTCAGATCTTAAACCCAGACTCCAGACTCCAAGCCCAGGACCCAGGACTCTAATCCCAGACCCCAGACCCCAGACCCAGGACAGGGGCTGCGAGTTTTCCAGACTGGCATTGCCTGCTGCCCTGTAGACAAGGGCGGGGCAGGGTGGGGTAAAGTCTTGGCAAACAGCAGGGGTGAGTGCTTGGCAGACCTTCCTGATAATATTCAGAGGGGCATGAGGAATGTCCCTCATTCCATCAGAGCCAGTTTAGGGAGCTCAGAATACAGTGGCCACGTGTAGGGGGTGAGGGAAGGGAGGGATGGGTGAGGTCTGGCTGTCCCTTGGGGCCAGGAACCAGAATCAGGGAAGAAGGGTCTGGCTCCCCACGTGCCCTTGTCCCCCTGGCCGCAGGCTCTGCAGGCCGCCCTGGCCCGCCCCAGACCGCCTCTCCTGGCCCACGGCCTCTGGGCTGGGACGCAGGCCCACACTTCCCGGAGGAGTCGAGAACGCGGCCTGGGCCAGACCCAGAGCCTTAGAAGTAGGTCAAATGTTGCTGTGCAGCAGGTTCTGGAGACCCTGTCCAGGCGTGGGCAGGTCCAATGGCTGCAGCTCACCCACCAGGGCACATGTGTGTATCTACATAGACGTGAACTCACCACCACATGCTGGGTGCCCATAAATACAGACCCCACGCAGGGCCACTCGTCCCTGCCCAGCCACACAGATGGGGGGACTGAGGCCCCAAGTGGAGCAGGAGATGCCCAGCGACTCTGGCTAGAGGTGGCATGAGGCAGCCACGCGGGCCCAGAGGAGAGGAATATCTGTACCATCCCACACCCCTAGAGCCTTCGGTGAAAGTCTGACTCCATGGAGGACTTCCCAGCAGGGCTGCTGTGCCACCAACAGGATGTGGCTTGCTTCCCGGAGGCACAGCCCCAGGACGTGAAGGATGGGAAGGAGTGGCTAAGGGGAAGGCAGGAGACTCCTTCTGGTCTTGTGACCCAGGCTGGTCCTAGCTCCTCCTCGCCTCAGTTTCCTCATCTGTACAATGGCTACCAGTGGGGCCAAGTGATGCTAGGTTCAGAGGACAGTCACTGCCCTGAGTCCCAGACCATTCTCGCCACCCCCAACGCCACACACAGACAACTCTGTCCTCAGCAAGCCAAACACAACCCTCAGGCCCCTCCCTCTGCCCACTGTGCTGACGGGGACCAGATGCTCCAACCTTGTGGTTCTGGAGGTGGGGGTGGCAGGGCCCAGCGGGCTGGCAGGCAAGCCCTGGGTTTGGCCCAGGGACCTATAATCAGCTCCTGCCCCTCTGATCCTGGCCCAGGACTGACGCTTGGGGCTGTGGTGTCCTGGCTGGCTGTGGCCACGGCCGCTATATTTGGGAGCCGAAATGAGGAGCATGGAAGGGTGGGCAGGCAGGATCCTCCAGGACCAGTGCCTATGGGGGACAGGCAGAGGGACACTGTTGGCCAGGCTCGGTCCCTTATGGAAGGAGGGCATAGCCTTGACTTTAGGGACCCAGTCTGAAGGGTATGCGCTGCTCGCAGGGCCCTGCCTCAGGAGCTGGTCTAAGGAGGTAGGTTGGAAATGGTCTGACGATACTGAAACCCTTATTTAGTCCAAAGAGTCAGACTTCAAGTTGGAGCATACTGAGTGAGTGCATGGAAAAGGGGTAGGGAGTGCATAAGGGTGAGAGGGAGTGGAGAAAGGGCTCTCAATGGGATGAGGTTTGGGGTCTGAGATGGGAGAGACGGAAGGAGGGGGTGCCACTGTGCCACTGTGCCGGGCAAAGGAGAAAACAAAGGCCTAAGGCTGGGGTCAAAGGGAACAAAGTGAGGTGCAACCCCAGCCCTGGCTGCCCGGCTCTCCTGCTGGTCCAGCTTCCGGAGGGCGTCCCACCCCTCCCCACAGCATGGCCTGCGGCCTCCCTGAACTGCCCTGGACATTCCCCGCCACTGGGCCAAACCCTGTACTCTCCCACCAGCAGTTTCCCAAAGAGCAAATATTTATTGTCCTTGGAAGAAAAAAAAAGGGTCCCCTTTTAGGATCGGGGTCTGGGAACTGCTATTGAGGCTTGCAGGGGCTCAGCAGCGGTGGCCCGAGATGACCAGAAACCCCACCTAGACAGGCTGAGGCCGGAGGAAGGAGGGTGTGACGTGAGCTGACCTGGAAGGAGAGGGGCTGTGGCTGCCCCTGAGTGCTGGGTGGGGGCTCTGCCTGTGCTGCCATCTCTCCAAGGCTTCACCAGAATAGGTCTGAGGACCTACAGACATTGTCACCATGGCATGAGGTGTCAACATGTGTATGTGATCCCGTAGATGTGTGCCGTCTGTGTGTGCTCGCACACATCACTGTGGGCACAAGGATGGGGACACGTGTGATCATGTGGGCGGCTGTTGTCTCTGTGCTCATGGGTGTCACATGAGGCTGTGACCACAAGTGTGTATGAGCATGCGTGGTGCTCCTGGCTCTGTGTGCGTGTCCATCTGTGAGGCTGTTCGTCGCTGGCACGGGGCGGGGTAGGGGCATGTGGACACAACTTCTGTTGAATGGCCAATTCAGTCAAAAATGCAAGTAAATTTAGCAGGGGAAAAAAAACCCATCAGTCAGACGAGGAGTCTGAATTGGGTGGTTGTTTGACTGGATGGACCGACTGTCTCAGGCAAACAGTTCACGCTGGCTGAGAGGAGGAGCTGGCTCCCCGGAGCCATCGTGGAGAAACTGGAGAGGGGACCCAACTATGGCAGAGGCAAGACACAGGGACCGAAACAGACGGGGACAGATTCAGAAAATGGGAGGGAAGGTTGCTGGGGCAGTGCAGAGACAAAGGGAGCACCCGGGCAGGATGCAGCTTCCCAGAGCCTACAGACAACTTACAGAGAGCACATACTCAGCCCTCTCACCCCAACAGCTCCTCATAGTATGAGGCAGATTCGTTCTCACCTGTCACTCACCCTCACGCGGCCGAGAATGGATGGAGTGCGCGCCTGACCGAGATGCAGGAAGGGAATGTGGGCGCAGGCAGCTAAGACAGAGGACAGT
The DNA here is from genome assembly GCF_964194185.1 of Rhinolophus hipposideros. NCBI lineage: Eukaryota > Metazoa > Chordata > Mammalia > Chiroptera > Rhinolophidae > Rhinolophus > Rhinolophus hipposideros. Next base: position 59,718,161 of record NC_138060.1, read on the forward strand.
GACAGAAATGGAGGCAGTGAAGTGGGCAGGGATGGCAGTGGTGGATGGAGGTGAAGGCAGGAGGGTAACAAGGAGGTGATGGTGGTGATGACAGCAGAAAAGTCAGTGGTGGTTGGGTGGGCCTCCTTCCTTGTCCCCTTCCAGACCCCACCTCGCCGTGGTGGCCTCACCAGATCCAGAGCTGTCCCCACCCCACCCCACCCAACCCCAGCTGTGGCCTTGCCTCAATGGACACACAAACACCCTCTGTGGCCCGGGGTGTGGAGCTGTATTAAAAATGGCCCAAGCCCCCAGCCAGGAATAGTTAGGGTCAATTCCGGTACCTGCGTATGTGAGTATTTATATATCTACCCGCCTACTGGTGTGGTTATGTCTAAAATACAACACATGGGCACGTGTGCACATACACACTCAGCGGATACCCCAGTCAGGCTAACCTTCCTGTGGTGTGTGTGGGTGGGTGTGTGTGTGTGTCTGTCTGTCTGTCTAGAGATACCCACTGGTTCCTGGACACGCTGCACCCTACCTGGTCCCTTTCAACCAGCACTGGGGCCACCAGGAATCACATTGAAGTGTGTATGTGCACACACACACACACACACACACACGCACACAGTCAGGAACCCTGGCCCACAGGGGCTTGGATCAAGAGCAGTCACACTCCTGTGCACACGTATTTCAACATAAATCCTCATGCTATACAGACTCCTTTGCACAAATTGTATTTGCTTCTGCACACTCATCCACACGCATGCTCTTTGCATGCGTACGTACGCATATTCACATGCCTTTGCATACACACACACACCTAACACATCACACCTTCCAGCTCATGGTATAAAATGAGCTCTGGGTGGGAATTAGAAGCCCTGGGAGGGAGGAGAAAAGCTCAAGGCCAGAGAACTCCTGGAACCACAGCAGGCCTGCCTGGCGAGGTCGGGGTGGCTGCCTAGCGCGTGCGTGTGTGTGTGAACACGTGAATCCAGGTGTTTGGGACCATTCCACTGCCTCCTCCTCCACTCCCCGGAGGGCCATCGCCACCCCCACCCTGTTCACAGAGGGGACACAGTAGAGGCCAGAGCAGAGCAGCTGGGCCTGGGGAGGTCGGCGTCCCCAAGTTTGGGGCTCGCGAGCCTAACATCTGTGTTGTTCTTGGCACACACGGGCCAGATAACGGCAGGGTCAAGGCTCCGCCCTCGTGGGAAAGGACTCTCTGGAAGGCTCCCAAACAATTTCTTTCTCAGATCTTGGACCCCATAGCGGGCAGAGGGCAGGCACAAGGGAAAGAGGGGTGACTGGGGGACAGGCAACTCCCCATCAGACTGGCCTTGGGGGCGGGAGGAGACCACAGCAAATTCAGAGACTCACATGTACCCAGGAATATGGAGTGATTCCTCAAACCAGCCAGGGACCCCCAAGTGCAGGGCCTAGAGCAGATGGAGAGGGACAACCCGACACCCAGCTCTCGGCAGCATCCAGACTTGAGACCCTCTGCTCCAGGGAGCCTGATGAGGCGCCAGGTCAGGGCTAACGGCCAGGGACGCTGTGCCTGCGAAGCCTGCAGCCCAGTTGGATGGAAAGGCTGTTTTGGAAGGACAGTTGGAATGTTAGGGGACACCAGAACATCATGCCCTGTCCAAAGCAGACTGGGGGTACTGGTCTAGGGATTGGATATCAGGACCAGCAGGGGACCCAGTTCTGGTCCTGGTCCCTTTGCTGACTCCTGGGGCCTCTTCCCCTCTGGAGACCTCTCTTCATACATGTACAGTGGGGTGGGGTCTTGGATCAGCACAGCAGGTACACAGTCCCCCCGGCACAGTCACTTTGGGCCACCAGCGGACCTAAGTCTCCTCCTTCTCCACTTGCACCAAACTTTGCCCCAGGGCTCAATGCCCTGCAGAGGGCTGAAGCTTAGGGCTCAGAGCCGAGAACAGGGGAATAGTTGGCAGAACACAGGGCTCATCCAAGGCTGCAGATAAGCGAGGAGGGATGGGGATTCCTATGCCATCCCGCGACCCCCAGGCCTTGCCTGACAGCAAGCCCCACCCATCTGAAGAAGGAAGATCCTGCTTGCAGGAGTCCTGGTCTGAAGGGACCAGCAGGAACCTATCTGGTGGGTGTAGAGGCCTCTCCCCCAGCCGACCCCCACCTAGCAGGCTCATGGTTCCCTGCGGGCCGATAATTACCGCAGTTTGGGGGCAGGAACCCCGTAAAGGAGCATTGACTGAGGTTGCCAGTAGGCCTTCCACCTCCGCCCCACTTTGCCTGACCTTAGGCTCCAGAGAGAGGACATGCCACCCCCTCGTTCCCCACCCCCATCGTCCTACTCAGGACAGAAGCTGGCCATAGAGACAGCTGAGCTGACCTGTGCTGGAGGACTAAGCTGTGTACTTCCTGCAGCCCCAGGCTTCCCTGGCTTCAGTCTCCCATCTGGGACTTGGGCTCCAGTCCTTCCAGCTTGACCCTTCAGCTGCTCCCCAATTTACTAAGAACTTTCCATTGGATGGGTTTGATCTCAAAAGCCTCCCTGGAGGAAAACTTTCGAACGACACATGACAGGACCTGTCCAGAGGCCTCAGGAAGGTCCTTCTGAGATCCTGCGATTCCCTCCCTCCTCGTGGAGAAACTGAGGCTCAGAAGATGTGGGGCCTCCCCATAGCCCCTGGGGGGAGATGGGAGGGGGCAGGGTGTTTGAAGTCCAAATCTCCAGCGAGTAACTCCCCTGTCCTGCAGAGACACAGGACAAGATGATTTTTCTACCATGGAGGACCATTTTCTACTCGCAGGACCATGGAGATGGCCCATCCCTGCCCTCAGGGGCTCAGTAGCCTCTCAGGATAGAGGCAAGAATCAGAAATCCTGAGGTCTCACTCTGCTGGGGCGTGGGAGGGGCACATCCAGGAAGACCTCAGAGGGAACATCTGAAGGACATATGAGAGCTCCCAAGTAGAGAAGGGAAGTGCAAGGTAGACAGCAAGAAGCAGGGGCAGAGGTGAAAGAGCTCACCCAGGGTTCAGGGAACAGGAACCCCAGGGCGCTGGGACCCGGAGAGAAGTGGCTCCCAGAATACTTCCTTATCGTTGGAGCCTCCAATTCTCTGAGCCCAGCCCAGCACACAGGAAGTACTCCAGTGTCTGACAAATGAGTGACCTGATCCAGGCACAGGAAAGCCTTTGAGCAGAGAAGTGGCCTTGTTAGGGCTGAGCTTCCAGAACACTTCCCTTTCTCACTCCTCCCTCTTCTCTGCTTGCCCCCTCAGTCCCCAAATAGCGCTCTGTGGTTATGCTTGAATTGGAAAATTGATATGGAACCCTGAGTTGGAGGGGTAAGGTAGCCACCCTTCCATCTGGGACCCAGCTCTGCCCATTAGGCCCGGAATGGTTTCCGGAGTTGGTTGTTGGGGAGGGTGTTGCCGGTGGGGACAGGATACATTGGATAGTCCTGAGGTCAGCTCTCCTGTTCCCTGTCTCTGCACCCGCTACACAAGCCCAGGAAGCCAGGAAGGAAAGGGGTGCAATGGGGGTGCAGGAGCCTAGACCATGGCCTCCCTAGGGATGTCTGACTGAGTATGGGGCCTTCATGGACCTTTGCTTTTCACCTAGGAAATGGGGCTTGAGCTTTTCACTCACTCCTAACGAGGCAGAGGGGCCCCAGGGCGGGCAGGAGTCCGGTGTGCGACTTTGGGCGGCATCCTGCCCTCCCTGGGCCCAGCAAGCTGCCTGTGTCCCCTCCAGTTCCAGGGAGGTCTCTGAGCGCTGCAAAGCCACTCTCCTGCTCTCCCTGGAGCCTCCTCCAAGGCAGTGACTCACCTGTCCCCAGTTAGGGCCCTTCAGCCTCTTCCACAGCCCTCAGGAAACTCAAAGGGCCCTGGGTGTTGGGAAGGCACAGGTACTTGTTCTGGAAGGGCTGGGTGACCTCTGGCACACCATTGGCCCTCTCTGGACGACGCTTCCCCACACACAGTTTTATAAACTTCCCCAAAGTACTTCCCCTTTCTGGCCAGTTCAGCCAACGTCCACGGTGCCTCTGGGCCAGGCTCTGTGCCGGGTACTGGATAGCCGGCAGACACGGCCCTAGGCCCAGCCGAGATGTTCCCAGTGTCATTGCCAGCTCATTGCTTCACCCACCTAGTGTCCCCTGAGGCTTTCAGGGCAAGAGGAAACTGAGGCCCAGACAGATGGCCCAGCGTGACCAAGGGCCACCCACAGAGAAGGTCCCTCCAGGCCAAGCAGGGCCCAGTGTCAAGACCTAAGGGTCCCTCAGCCAAGGTCTCCCCAGCACAGCCCCTAGCCAGGACCCAGTGTCTGAGCTAAGGCCCTCCCCACTGCCTCCTCCTTCCTGGCCCCTCGTCCCTTCAAACCGCAGGGCCTAGCCGCCCTCTGGAACGCGTGCCCAGGACCTCGGTGGTATTTTGAGTTTAAGAAAACTTTGCAGTCGGCAGGAGCTCTTAAAGGTTATAAATAGCATCAGCGGGAGCCCATGGCCGGAGCTGCGGAAACACGTGTCAAACACGCCTGGGAGGGGTATTCCGAGGCACAGACCCCCCCCACCCCTCAGGCCCCCTCCCCAATCAGAGACCTACCAGGCTTCTGGGGATTTTACAGCCACTGGAGCGGAAAGTCACACCCCACCCGGAAGGCGTCTGGGAAACAAGACTCCATTCTTGCCCGCCCCCAGGGTCCGGAGTGGTTGGCCAGGTTGTGGGGGCATGTGGGGCGCTGCTGAAAAGGGATCTGGGGTAGGAGGTCTTGCTCCCACCCAAACCCTCCCCACCTCCAGGGTCTCCACTCAGCTGCCCTGCATGGGAATTCCAGGGCTGAGTTGGGTTTCAGAGTGCGTCCACTCTAACTCAGTCAGCAGCAGCCAGGGACAAGCCCAGGCTAAGGAAGGGATTCTTCCAAGGTCACCTAGGAGCTGGGTAGCACTTAGACCCCAGCCATGGTTCTTCCACCAAATGCTGCTGCCTCCCTTCCATTGCGAGGGCCCACAAGGCACTACCTTACCCCACTGGAATAAAGTCCCGTTGGAGGGCTGCAGACCGTGTGAAAGGCTGCTGGTAGGAGTCGTCCCAGGCTTCACATGGGGGTGAGCACATCCCAGAGCCCCATCAGTCCCCACGTTTCCACTTCTGGTGGAGATGTCCAGTTGAACAGATGAGGAAGTGAGCACTGGAGAGGACTAGGGAACCCCCCAGCAGAATACACACTCACACCCACCCGCCATGGTGTGGACTAACACCCACGGCCAGGCATGGGGTCTCCACAAGGCAGTTAGCTCTGGTCTGGGTAACTGGGGTCTCAGGCTTGCTTTGGAGGCCATACGAATTGAGGACATGCTCTGAGGACTGAGGGCACACAGCCATGAAGACCCCTGGATTTTCCCAACTGCTCTGCAATGTGCCTGGGCAAGAATTGTTATTCCCGTGCAAAGATCTGGAAACTGAGGTGTGTCTGAGGCTCCCACCACCATCCCCAGTCCTGCCTCACTCCTGCCCTACCTGCTGCCCATGGCCCCCAGCAGGTCTGGGGGTAGCAGCCAGGCCTGGCGTCCTGGCATTCTGAACCTCAGGGAGCCCCAAAGGGTTTATGGGGCTCCCAATGAATGGGCCTGTTGAGCTCAGAGGGGGCCGGGCCCGAGTAAACATGACTGGGTCAGAGCTGCCATTCTCCCCCTGCCTCCTTCCCCAGGACCCAGGACCAAAATACGACTTCCTGTCCCCGGAGCTGAGGGCCAGACTCGCCCCTCAGAGCCCTGGGCTGGGGCCCACTGGAAGAACACAGCCTGGCCTACACAGGCAGCCCCCGAGGCTTGAGGGCAGCGAGGACCTCAGGTTTTCCTATTCACAGGCCTGCATCCAAGACCCAAGTGCTTGGGCACTTTGTGGAGCCCCTTCAAACTTTGAACTGACCATCTGTTAATGACAGATCAGGAAACTGAGGCCACAAGCAGGACGAGACCCACAGGTCAGGGCAGAATAGGCACTGGGCCCCAGCATCCTCTTATCTTGGCCAGTGACGACCAGAACAGCTGCCCACTGACCTGTAAAGCTGAAATCTGGCCTCCCACTGGTCCTGGTCACAGCATGGCCTGTGTGCCCTGGGACACCCCTTGGAGCTGCACAGTTGGGAGCAGCCCCATGCCAGGGGCAGGAGCCCTGTAATTGATGTTTGTGAGTCTTGCTACATCTACTCTCTGGGCCTCATTTTCCCCACCTGGAGGCCAGGTTTTGACAAGCTCCCTGCCTCCCTTTCCAGCTTGTGAACTAGAAAGTACTTTGGAAACTGTAAAATGTGGCACCTCCCCAGGAGCCTGGAAGACCTGAAGAGGGGTCACCCCTGGGAATGGGGGACTTAGGAACATGCCACAGCAGCTGGGGGGGAGGTGGTGTGGAGCCAGCCTCCTCACGTGCTGGGCACTGGGGGCTACGGCTGGAATGTGCTGAGCAGCGAAGGCCTCGTGAATCATTATACCTCATCAGGCTGAGCCTGGGACTTCCAAACACAAACCAGCTCCAGCTGGGCTCAGGCAGAAGGGCAGCCTCCAACCAGGGTCTCCTGGCCCTGGGGTGAGTTTCCAGGATCTTGTATGGTATCTTCCTCCCCGTCTATCCAGCCCTGGTTCTGCCACAACTCATTCCACAGACGCACAGAGGGCGGACATCCTGTCCACAACCCCCTGCCTCCATGACCTTAGGCTGCATAAGCAGGTGTTGAGCCTGGGAGGCACTGGGGGGCACCCAGAGAAGGCTTCCTGGCTGGTGTCGTGCCAGGAGCCTAAGTTCCAGTGGTCAAGGAATCAGATATGGGGTGGCTGTGGGGCTGCAGGGGTCGTCAAGGGATGGGTGGAATGAGAATCCTCACATCTCTCCTGGTTGGCAGCCACCGGATACGTGGACACTGGTACACTTGGACCTGCTTCTGCTCCCCCACCAGGGGCCTGGGACAAAGTCCTCGGCTGGTGCAGGGCTTGGTAAAAAATAATTAATTTTTCTTTTCAAGTGAAAGCTCTGACTCAGGCCTTTCCCTGTCCTGAACGCAACATCCTTGCTTAGGCCTGAACCACAGAAGCTTCTCAGGTCTATCCATGGCCTCCCCATGGCCAACCTGAGTCTGCTCTGCAGCTCCAGGCTCAACTTGGAAGGCCTTGTAGGCTCCAGGTGAGTGGGGTCCAGGGAATCCCAGGGCCTGAATGCAGCTGGGAGGGGAGAGGCTGTGGTACCCCAGCGGGTTAGTATGTGTGTACTTGTGCAGTGCTGTGGGTCAGACAAGGCATGCCTGCATGGAGACATCTGTGTATCTGGCGGTACAGCAACAGGGGGACCTGTGACCACGTGATCAGTAGGGACAGGAAACCCACACCACCAGTCGCCAATTGCCCTGGGAGTGCTCCCTGCCTGGGACAGAGCGTCCAGACCCCCTGTTCCCCCAGCTTCCCTCCCTTGGCCTTCCTGAGAAGTGAGAAACTGGGCTTCCTGCTGCAGTGGGAGGGGGCTGCCCGACCAGCTGCTGTGGCAGCCTCCAGTGACTCAGCCTTGGGGGGGGTGTTTATGAGCAGCCGAAATGGCTGTAAAAGTGGCACCTCAGTTCACTTATGGCCTGGCCATCCCCTCCCCTACGGGCCCCTTGCCTTGAAAAGATTCCAGAGGGGCCTGGAACTGGAGAGAGATCCAGGATTAAGTCTTGGGTGGAGGCTCAGCCTGGGGTCAAGGTTCAGCCAGGGGCTAGAGGTCAGACTGGGATGAGGACTGAGCCTGGGGGTAAAGCTCAGTTTGGGATCAGGGTTGAGATTGGGATTGAGGCTGATTTAGAATAGGATTGGGGGGACAAACTATTGGGGGTCTGTAAGCCATTGGTGGCAGAGAGCCCCCGGAGTGGGGCAGTGGGTTTTCTGAGGGAGTGAAGCCCGGGCTGCAGAGCTGAGAGCTGAGCCACTGTCTTTCCTGTTTGAGTCTGGTGCCCACCCTGCGCCCAGGGCCTGTGTACCTTGGCCAGAGCCCTACTAATGCTGGTGGTGGCAGCAGCAGGAGGCCTGTCAGCCTCGGGCCAGACCTGAGTCTAGCCCCTGCTCCAGATCTGAGCTCCAGTGACCATCTTGGCTCCAAAGGGGAGTCCCCACAGGGACTAGCTCCTACTTCTGGCCCCCAACCAGGCCTTTCCAAAAAAAAAAGCCATTGAAACTGACCTGAAACTGACCAGAAACTGACCCTGGGGCCCTGGGGCTTGACTGTCAAAAAGGACAGGCAGGCTCTGCCAGGCACTAGGGTGCTACCAGTTAATATGTGACACCCCACCCCCATGGTGGCACTTTAACCAGGGCCTGGGGGTGATTTAGGGGCTCAGTGGCCCCACCTACAGTGGGGGAATGTCCAGCAGGGGACTCTAGGGTGAGACACATGAGTTGTGACTAGGGAAATACCCTTAAAGGGCCTAGAGCCCACCAGACCCCTCCCTGCACCCCTATTCCCAGGCCACCCAGTTCTTTCCAAGTATAAATACTGTTTCCAAATCTCAGGCTTTCTGATGTCAGATCTGAGAAGGACCCTCCTTCAGCCCCTCGTTTTACCTATCAGTTCCCCTCAATCCCTCGTGAATGTCCTTTTCCTATCACCTAGGGGCAGGGATCAGTCAGTGGTCATCAAACCATAAAACTTAGAATAGAAGTGCTTTCAGAGACATAAAGCTGAGACTATCACAATATAACACTGAAGAACTACAAGTGTTTTTTATGTGCCCACTCAGGGCACTTGGGCCTCTGTCACCATAGGGGACACACACCATAGGGGGCAGCCCCAAATCACAGCCCCACCACCATTAATGGAGGAGATAGGGATACAAGGAGGGAGCGATGTCCTTTATACCAGGCAGAGAAGCGCCATCCTGGCAGGTAAAACTACAAAGGCAAAGGCCCGGGTGTGAACAAGGGAGAAGGCCAGGAGTCTCTCAGACAGGACCTGCTGGGGAGAGTCATCTTTGGAGGAAACTGCTTCAAAGAGCACAGTCCTCAAACACCAGGACAAGAAACTTGAGGGTAGGAGAGCACGGAGGACGGTGTGGCCATAGAAGACAGATATGGGGACAGTCTGAGAGATGAGAGGATTGAACCTGGACGGGGCAGGCTGCCAGGAAGGCTGGCTGCAGCTGGACTCCAGTGCCTTAGGGAATGGGCTTGGGGACCCATTCACATTGAGGGGCTGGGTTTGGGGGCTCCGAGGACCTCATTTCCCACAGGCTGAGGCTAGGGAGGCCCCAGAGCCAGTAAATCCGGACACCCACCATCCCAGGCACTAAAACAGTAAAGTTAAAAAGTGCCCTTTGAATCAGCTGGTGCAGTCCCCATTTTACAAATGAGGAAACTGACACCCAGCTGGCAGGAGAGTCGTGGTACCCACGATGCACAACTGGTAAGTGGGCACGCAGGGGCTGCCACTCAGCTGGCATATTTCCCAGGGCCCCGACTGTCACACTGGCTTCCGCCCGACCATTCTTAAAGCGCTCCGCTCCAGGCATCCCCGGGGCCCCCGGACACCCGGTCCTGAGAGGTGGTAGACTTGAGGTCTCAGGCCCCCTTTCCTGGGCGCTCCGGTGTCTCCTCCGGGCCCGAGCTCGTAAGCCCCGCCCCTGCCCCCAAAGACTCCTCCCTCCTTCCCCCAGGTTGATGGTTCCCAGTGGACCAGAGCCCGCCAAAAGAGTTTGGGGGTGTGACCCGGTGGGAGAAGGAGGCGGAGCCCGCGGGTGGGGGTCCGGGCTGAGCCCCGGGTCCTGCTGCCTCTAGCCGCCCGGGGTGGAGTCAGGGGCGGAGCTGGAGAGGCCCGGCAGGCATCTGGATTAGTCAGGACTCGGAGAGACCCCGACTCTGGAAGAGACTAGGGAGGGAGAGGGGCGTGAGGCCGGAGACGCGGGCAGGGGCGGGGGCACGTCTAGGGCACCGCTGGCCGACCCACGGGGGGAGGTTCCCGAGGCGGGGGTTCCAAGCCGGGGCCAGCGGCGGCGGCCGAGCCAGGAGAGGGGCTGGCGAGTGAGCCGCCTCCCCGGGGACCCCGGTGCAGCCCCAGCGGGAGTCCCGCGGGTGAACAGACAGCGCCGCGGCCGCGGGCGCGCGGGGTTCCTCCGGGGAAGAGGGCCTGCTTCAAGCCTGAGGGCCCCTATTCACCGGCCCGGGCCGGACGATCAGAAAGTATAACGTCTGTGCCTTCCCGGAGAAGAGCAGGCAGCGGCGGCAGCGTCCGCGCCACGTTCCTGGGCCCCGATGTCAGAGCTCCCCGGCTCGGTCCCCTCCGCACTCACATCCCTCCGCTATGCGACCCCGGGCCTCGGCCTCCAGAGAAATGTCCGGGGCAGGGGGCAGGGGCAGGGGGCAGCGGGCTCCGTCGTGCGGCTCCACACACCGCGTCGGAGGCGGCGGAGGGGGGCGGGGGCGGGAGGCCCAGGGAGGCGCGGGGGAGGGAAGCGGCGCCCGGCCGCGGGGGAGGGGGCAGCGGCAGACGCCGGAGAGAGGGACGCGCGCGGCGGGCGGCGGCTCCGAGCGGCGGCCGGGCGGGGGGCGCTGGAGGCCAGGCCGACCCGGGGGCAATCCCGAGAGCTCCATGAAGTCCCCCCGGGGCCGCGGACGGGGCGCTGTCCTGGGGAGGCTGTCGGGGGATCCCCGACATCCATGGCTAGGCGGGGGCCGCGGCGGCGCGCTCGGAGTAAGTCGGGGTCGGGGGCCAGCGCTGACGGGAGGGGGCCGGAGTTGGGCAGGGGCAACCCCCGACCTGACCCGGGCTGGCGGTCTGGTCTGTCGGTGTCAGTCGGCGGCGCCTCTCGGAGGCCGGTGGAGCTGCCAGCCCCGCGCAGCTCGGCTCCGTGGCTTTTTTGGAAACTTGCAAATGTTTTCGTAGAGAGAGATGGGGGAGGGGAGGGAGGGAGTGACCGAAACGGAGCTCGAGGCTGCTGGAAGAACTGAGGCCAAGGCCGGGGGAGCTAGAGACAGACTGACAGGCAGACGGACAGAGCGTCCCGGCCGCAGGCGCGCTCCAGCGGCGCGAGCGCAGGCGGGGCTCCGGCCTGAGACGGGGAGGGGGTGCCGGAGGCGGCCGTGGACTGGATGGGGATCTGAGGGGGCAGAGAGGCTGGGAGCTGGCGGCCCGACCACCGAAGGTTTCAGTGTCGTTGCAAAGTTGGGATCGCGTCCCCAAGCTGCACGCCCCGAGCAGCTCAAAATGCGCCCCCCGCCCCCCCTTAAGCTCACCGCTGAGCTAAAAATAACAGCCCCGTGCGCCCCCCGCAGACCGCGACCCCAACCCCTCCCCCGACCCCTCCCCCACTGGGCGTGGGGCGAAGCCACAGCTCCCAGTTCCCCAAAAGAAAAAAAAGAAAGAAAAGGCGGCGCGGGGTGGGGGGGAGCAGGGGGCGGGCCGGGGGCGGGGGGCCCGGCCATATGGATGTGATTTCTCCGCTCCGAGGCAGACGGGCAGCTCCGCAGCGCTCGGCGCCCGCCCGCCGCCCGCCCGGCCCCCGGCTGCCTCCCTTCCTCCTCCCTCTTTCCTTTACACTCGTTCACTCGCTAGCCCTCGGCGCATGGGCCCCGCGCCGGGCCCCGGGGCCTCGGCCCGCCGGCCCGCCGGGGTACCCTAGGCCCGGGCGTGGGCGGGGCAGCCCGGCTGACGCAGCTCTGTACCCCACCACCATCACCAGGGCCGGCGGCGGCGGCTGCCCCGAGGGACAGGGCCCTAGGCGGTGGCTATGGGGGCCGCCCGGATCGCGTCCGGCCTGGCGCTCCTGCTCTGCTGCCCGGTGCTCAGCTCCGCGTACGCGCTGGTAAGTCCCCCGCCCGCACTCCAGGACTGGCTGCGGGCGTGCTCGGAGTCCCTGGGGGGAGGAGCGGTGTCCAGGGCTCAGAGTCTTGGTTTCCCCGAGGAATTTGAACTTTGGGTGGGGATTCCCTCCGACCCGGGATCCTCCGATGCCTGCTGTCTCCGGGGTGTCTGAACTCTGAGTTGTCCGTTTTGAATCCTGGGTTTGGGGTCAAAGGTCTGGAAATCTGTGTTTGGGGATCCCCTATCTTCTGCTTCTATGAGCACCACTGCCCTGGTTGTGTCTGCCTTGAAGATGACACTGTGATCTCGCAGGAGACTGGGCTTTGGCCCTGATGTGGGGCCCCACAGGCTGTGCTCTGTTTTCTGCAAGTTTTGTTTGCAATCCCGGACGCGAGGCTGTGGGTCTGAAGTCAGAATGATCCAGGCAGGGGTAGGATTCAGGGGCCCCCTCCAGCCCTCAGGATCCCATACCTGCACACACACATGCTTTACTCAGAGTGGAAGCTGTTTGCCCAGGGAGGCGAGTGTGGGATGGCATAGAGGGATGGACAGCCCCTGAAGGAGACTGACCTCACAGAACAGTCCCCCAGGAGAAACACTCTGGAGGGGTACTCGGGTGAGTGAGGGGTCCCCTGGGAATATGGGCGGACCCCTATGGCTACCCTTTTGAGAGCAGAGGCCAAGAGGGGACCAGAGGGAGAAGAGACAGAATGCGAGATGAGAGAGAAAGAGGAGACGAGACAGAGACGGACAGGGGGTAGGGATGAAAGCTCCCCAGAGCAGGAGGAATAGACAGACCAAGAATAGCAAAGAAAGATAGGGAGAGTCTGGCAGAAGGCAAAAGCTGCAGACACAGAGGGGCAGTACGCCCCGCATCCTGGGCCAGGGTCTCGGGGGCCATTTCCAGGAAAGTCGGTCAGATTCCACTGCAGCCCTGTCCCAGGGGAGCAGCGCACTGCTGAGGAGCCTGTCTGCTGTGTGTCTGACTTCAAGGCTGCCTGCCCCCACACCTCCCAGGTGAGGGCATCTGCCTTCTAGAAAGACAGGCACATCGGCAGCCGCCTTCTGCTGATCAGCTCCCTATTCAGGCAGAGCCCCAGGGGGAAGGCAGTAGCTCCAGTTCTACCTAATGCCTGTGTAGCCTTCACACCTCAGTTTCCCCATCTGTAAAAGGACAGCAAGAAAGAAGCATTTGCCTCAGAATCCCGATTCAAGGCTCTCCTCTCCGCTGAAGGCCTCAGCATGCCCCATTCACCAGTGCCCATGCCCTCACGACTCTGGCTCTCCAAAGCCAGCGGCATCGCCCATGCGCGAGGACTTGTAGATGGGGAAACTGAGGTCTAGAGGTCTTGTTCAGTGGTGTTCCAAACCCTGATGAATGCCAAGGCCCAGAACCATTTCCTCACCCTCCCCTTGGGCTGGGCTCACCTTTCCCAGAGCCCCGTCCAGGGTGTGTGCGTATAGCCAGCGTGGTCTCTGTGCACAAATGTATGTGCACGTGACTGTCGAGGGATAGACAGGATAATGGGCTTGGGTATCTTGTGAGTATGTCTGTGTGTCAGAGCAGGGCTCTGTGAGACTCTGTGCATGGTGTTCTCTGAATCTGTGTGAGTGTCTGAGTCCGCGGGTGAGCTCACGTGTGTCCGGAGCTGTGCGTCTGCTCATGACTGGCGGGAGCATAGTTGTGCATGTATGTGTGTGTGTGCATTTGTGAGCACATGTACACCCAGATCTATTGGTTTACTTTTATTTAATAAATGCTTCTGTAGCACTTTGTGCTTGCCAGACACTCTTCTAAGCACTTCACAGTGTTAACCAGTTTAATCTTTGCCTCTGAGAAAGTTTCTGTTATGGGACCCATTTTTTAACTGACCTGAATCACACAACCAATATGACCCTTCTTTATTGCATGCCAACCAAGTGCCAAGCACTGTGCCTCTATAGGGTGAGGGGTGAATGGGTTTTCCTACACCGATTTCTGGGGAAATGGAGGCACATGCAGAGAGTCTACCTGGCTTAGCTCTGGCCCAAGGATGAGGATAGGACTGGACCCTCCCTGACGTCAGAGCTAGACGATACGGCCTGAGGGTCACCCAACACCCTGTGGGCCCCCTGGGATCAGCTGGAGTCAGCAAGAGGCTAACAGCCTGCCACTCCCTCCCCTGAGCCCAGGCGCTTCTGCTCCCACCCAGATCTGCGCTGGTGCCCACAACCTCAGCCGATAGCCTGTCACCAAACCTGTATGCTGCCTACCCAGCCAGCCCCAGGACCAGGCTCACGGCTCCAGGGACCTCACAGTCGGGGACCAAAAACTGTCCCCCTGGGAGCACACTGGCTGTGGTCAGACTCAGCTGGTCCACCAAGAAAGAGTAACTGTGAGGCTAGGGGTTAGGTGGAGTGAGGTTTGGAGGGAGGGATAGGCCCACAGATTGTGAGTAGGGGGTGAAAAGGTGGTCTTATCCTTGGGGATGCCTCACCCTAAGCACACCTTCAGCATGCACACCTGTGAAGGAGAAACTTCAGGGGAGAGGCTCAAGGTCAGCATGGGGGGCTGGCCTTGAGTGTAGAGATCTGACCTTGGGGTTGGACTCAGGAGGAATGGTGGTGGGTGGAAGTACAGGGGACCACTCCCAGCCTGCTCTAGAGCCAGTTCGGCCACAGGGCTCACTTTTAAAGACAAAAAGGAACGAGCATGGATTGAACAGTGGCTGTCCCCCCATTCTGAGCTAGAAACTGTCACAAATGTTTTCTCATCCCACCCGTTCACCCACCCATTTTATGGGAATGGGCCTTGAGTCTGCGGGAGGTGGGAGTGGAACCCAGGTCTTCCGACTCCTGCACTGAGCTCCAAAGCAGGGTGAAGACTTGTGCGGCAGGAGACCCCCATGTCCCCCCATGGGTTTTCTTTTCCTTTTCCTTCCTTTTCTTTTCTTTCTTTTTTTGTTTTTTATAAAATAAAACCTTTCTGTTGTTCTACTTTTATTTTCTTAATTTTAATTTCATAACTGACACTCAAATATGTTCTTTCTTATAAAAGAGTCAAATAATACAGGTTAAACAAACGTCATCCTTGATTACTTCCAAGCCCTAAAAAGGGGAATCCCTTTTTAGAGAAAACCATTTTTCACAGTCTGGATGAGTGATGTACCCCTAACCTTTTTCTGTGTGTTTCCGAAAGGCACCTTTTTGTGCAAATATGAAGTAGATAGTTTTGTTCTACTATTTTGTTTGTTTTGAAATAAATGGTATCAGTTTGTAGATAGGGCTCTGCCACGTGCATTTTTCTACTTAAAGGTACGTCTTGGAGACCTTGGTGTCGGTAAATGTAAATCCTTTAATGCTGCATAGTATTCCACAATCTGGGATTTCGGCAGCAGTTCCTACGTATGTACATTTAGATCATTACATAACTTAAGGGTGTGTGTGTGTGTGCACGTGTGCGCGCACGTGCGTGTGTGAAATTCCAGATGGTGGCAGGGAAGCTCCTTGAAATGCCCTCTCGTGTCCCCGTGTGACCATTTCCCTTTGGGATATTTCTAGATTCTGTCATTGCTGGATCTGAGAACATGCACATTTTTTATTTTCATAGACATGGCCAAACTGCCCTCTGAAAAACCAGTGCCAGTTTATATTCCCAACAGCAAGAGTAAGCGGGAGGGTCTCTTGCCCACACACTCTGTCTCATAGGATAGTGTGAGGATTCTTTTCTTTACCTTTGCCATTCTGATCTGTAAAAAATGTCTCGTCATTTTAATTTGCCATTTACCAGTGAGCTTTTGGACTTTATGTTGGTTTGCTGTCCATCTTCTAAGAGCTTGCTTAGAGCCATTACCCATCTTCCTATGGGTTATTTGTCTTTTTCCTATTGATTTGTTGAAGCTTTTTATATCACCTGCCCTTAAGCAGCATCCCAACCCTCTCCTTACCCCCCCAGCTCTGGGAACTGCCTGTGGACAGAGCAGGAGGAGGGGGGCCGAGCCCTACCGAGAACTTGGGTTTTCTTCGGAATGTTTTAATGAGGCATCAAGTGGCCTCCCCCAGATTCCTGTTGTGGGCCTTCTGGGGACACTCCCTGGTCCGGCCACCACATCTGGAAGGCAGCTCGTTCAGACAGAGTCCCCAGGAAAAAGAAAGGGTGGGGTGGGGATTTTGCAGACCCCTGAAATTGTCCGCAAAATATAGTGTGTCTGGGAGAGGATGCAGTTTTTGCTCAGATTCAAAGATATTGGAAACCTTCAAAGCCTTAAGAACCCCAACTCTGGGACCAGCCTTGTATGGAGGTGAGACCTGGTGGGATCGTGTTCTGTCGACCAGGCTATGGTTGGGGGAGGCCATACCGTCCTGGGCTTTGGTCCCCGAGCCCAGGTTGAGGCCGCCTGTGACGATCCATCCTGTCCTAGCTGCCACCTCTGCCATCCCAGGCTCCATCCCACCGCCTGCCTGCCCTACAGGCATCCACGCTGGCCAGGATGAGTGGCGTCACAGTGCCCCCCCCCCAGCCCCAAACACAGGCAGCCTGTTCAGGAAGGCCTGGCGAGGGGGAGGAAAAGTCCGCACTTGTCAGCGGTGGCAGGCAGAGTGTCCCCGGCAGGGAGCCCGTCCCAGCTTGCTCAGCTGGACAGACTGAGGGCAGCAAGGGGTGGGGAGCAGTCCCCAGCCAGCTGGCATGAGCAACATCGAGGGGTGCCAGCACAGGTCCCAGGAGTAGAACCTGGAGAAGAGGTGCAGGAAGACCAGGAGGTCACGAGGGGGGTCTCCTCTTAGCCAAGGTTTTCTTCTTCTGCCTTTTCTGGAGGTACAAACTCTCCTTGCTCCTAATACCAGGGCACAACGGTCCTCTGCCCAGTTGGAGCTGAGCACAAGCTGCCATCACTACCACCACCACATGACCACCTTTATGCCTACCCCCAGCCCTGAATTACCTCTGTGGAGGCTGCCTTAGGTGGTCTGCCTCAGGTGCTGCTTGACACAGGAAAAGGTATAATGCAGAAGGACTGAGGCTGGCACTAGGCGATCCGTGTGGCTGGGTACTTCTTCCTTCTCTCCCTACCTCCAGGGTGGCAGCTTCAGTGTCCAGCAGACCGTAGCTCCAGTCTTGGCCCTCTTCTTTTTAACTGTGACTCTCAGCCTCAGTGTCCCAGTTTGTAAGATGGGATGTGGTGGAAGGTGAAGGACATGTGGCTAATGTCCATGGGAAATGGCTGGTGCCAACAGGCAGAGGGGCTCCTGCGGGGCGGGAGAGACTGGCCAAATCCAGGGCTGACCACCAGGCTGATCTGCACCTTCTAGGGGTGAGCAAGAAGCCAACAGCTACCTTCCCCCCAGGGCACCAGGCCGAACCCAGGCAGAGGGATGGATGGATGACCCAAGAGGGCATCCCGAGGCTCCTTTCCCAGAGGCAGAGGTGTCAGCAGCTGAAGAAGGATTCCTTGTATTTCCTCCATAGTTTTACCCTGAGGAAGAGAATTTAGGGCCTCTCCAGGATCACAGACAGCAAATGTGTGGAATTTGGCAGTTAGAGGCACTGAGAGGAGTGGCTCTCATTTGGTCAGTGGCAAGGAACTGGCTCTCTCCACCACCACGGTCACCGGTCACCGTCACACCTCCATCACCATCACCACTCTTGACATTGCCACCTCACTGTCCTCACTGCCACCATCACTGCCATCCCTGGTTCCAACACCATCCTCAGTGGGCTCTCCTTGGGAGCCTAGTTAGAAGGAGCTGCTTGCTGCCCGGTGGGAGGGGTAGTGAGCTGATGGCTTTTCTCTTCCTCTGGGCTTCTGAACTCAGGAAATGAGAAACACATCCGGGCCTCCTGACCACACACTACTCTCTCCCTGGGACAGCAGCTTCTATGTTTGTAAATAACATTGGCTTCCAGCTCCCACCTGCACCCTGCCTGGAGCCCCATAAACACCAGCTCAGGTGCTCCCAGGCTACCTGTCTCCCTTTTCCCCCAGCTCAGGACTGGGGTCATGTCATCATCCGCCCCTGCGTGTTCACAAGCTGCACGTGTGCACACAGGAAGAGTCCGTGGGAAGATGTGCTTCGGAGGGACACCTGAGCCAAGCCCTAGGCGGGTTAGGTCAGGGGCAGTCAGTCCGAATGCCAGGTCAGACGGAGGAGGGATGGGGATTTGGACACCTGGCCCCGGCGTTGGGTGGCCGCATCAGTGGGTGTGGACTGACTCGTGGCCAGGACCCAACCCAGGGTCCCTCAGTCCTTACCCCTGAAACTCAAGATCCACAGGCTCTCTGGACCTAAAGTGATGAATGTCTGAGTCCTCCTCACCAGGAGCTGGGCCAGGAAGACCCACACTGTGCAGGGGGCGAGGGACTGGTGGGGTGGGGGAGGGACCAGCATGCAGAGTCAGAGTTGCCAGGCCAGGAGGCAAATGAGAGAGCTGTCAGCATTTTCCCCATCACCCCCGGGAGATTAGGCCTCCTCAGCTAAGGCAGAGGCAGAGGAGGGACACTGGGGCCCCCAAGCCCAAGGTTAGGGGTCTGCCAGTGACCTTGAATCTTACTGTGAGTCCAGGGTGGATCCAGAAATGCAGGGAGTTATTGGGAAGTCCTTCCACCCCCAAAACTCTCCCGGCACACCACCCAGCAGGCCCCGCTTATTACCTGCCTCAAAGCCTCCCTGGAGTCCCCCCTCCCATCCGGCCCTCACTGTGGCCCGCTGCACTCAGTCATCGACCCAGACAATCTCCCCCTGCCACTCTGGGTTCCCAGCTTAAGGGGACCCATGACGCCCAGCAGCAGGAGAGCCCACAGACAAGACTTGGTGCTGGTTTACAGTAGCAATAATAGCAACCGGCATTTCCTGGGCCCCACCCCTGCCGGGGCTTCTCATACAGTACAGCAGGTCCTCAAATAATGTCATTATAACATTAAGATGCCATAGGAACTTAACTCTTGTTTATATCAATTAGCCTATGGTGAAATTGGTTTCATATGTATACCTCATTTGGCTTAAAGTCGCAGAACCTATCGAAGATGTTAAGTGAGGAGCTGCTGTACCTCATTTCATCCACACAACAGCCCTGTTGTCCTGATTTTGCAGGTAGAAAACCCAAGGCACAGGGCTAACTAAGCGACTTGTGCTCAGACACAGAGCCTGTCCGTGGTGGAGGCAGGAGTCAAGCTCCAGTGCTGGTGGCAGAATCTCCCTGGATGAGGAGAGGGCGCAGCTGGAGGGAGGGGCGAGTGGGGGTGTGCAGGCAGGGGGGCTGCACTCAGGTGAGTGGGGATGCATTTGGTGTGGAGCTGCCGTGCTCTCCTTGCGGTGGTGATTCCTTGACTTGGGCTTCCATTCCTCTTGCTACAATGGCAGTTCTACCACAGTTAGGTGACAGAGAAATGGGTTCTACAGTTCAGGGAGGCCAGAGGTGGGACCACTGTCCCTGAGGATGAATGAAGGAGTTTGGGGGCTACTGGGTGCTAGAAGCACATACCTTCCCCTCTACTGGGCATTTCCAGACCCACCATGAAAACGAGACTCTGTAGAAGAGGGTGTGCCTCTTGGCCATGGAAAGAGTGAAGCCAACAGCAGTAGGTGGAAGAGAGCAGACGCTCTGGGCCAGCTCCTGGCCATCGCCTGCTTTGCACACCTGTGTGTCTGTCAGTTTGACTAAAGAGCAGTTGTGACCAATGCCTGAGTGCCTTTCGTCTAGGCCATCAGCTGTGACCCTCGGTCACATCAGTGAGCTGGTCTGTCTATTGAGAGGGATGGAGTGCCAGTCGTTAGGGCCTGGTAGAAGCCTTAGTCAGTCAGTCACTCAGGAGCTTCCTGTCGTCTGGAAAAAATACGCTGCATTATGTTTGTCTGGAGAGAGATGGAGGTGGGCAGAAGAAGGGGTAGTGGGGAAGGGGGCGTGGTGAGGGAGTAAGGAAAAGACGACGGCAGAGGTGGCACTGACAGTGGTCATGGGGCTGGTAGCAACACTGGTGATGGCAGTGATGGTGCTAATGTCGCCTTTGCTGGTAATGGTGCTGGTGGAAATAGCACTGGTGGTAGAGATGGAGATGTTATGCCAGCTGTGATGGTGCTGATGGTGGTCAAGGTGGTCACACTGATGCCAGGAGTACTTCGTGCTCGTGGTGGTCATGGTGCCGGTGGTGCCGGTGGTGCTGGCGCTGGTGGTGGTAATTGGTGGTGGTATTGGTCAAAGTGATGATAGTTGGTGGTGGTGGTGGTGGTGGTGATGGTTACTGACGGTGGTATGTATTGCAACAAGAGAAATGGTAGTGAAGGGGTGAGTGGGGATGGGGTGGGCAGGGCAGCTACACAGGAATCAGAACCCTTAGCAGCCGGGATCCCCAGTGTCAGAAGCACAAAGAGAACTCAGGCTGGTGTTGGAGCCCCCTGGATTAGGGCAGGCCGGAGCTGTCCTCCTTCCAGCCCCATCCTCCGCATGTACTTCTGTCCCAGCGTGCTCAGCCGTAGCTGGGGGGGTCAGGAGGAGGGGGGCTAGAGGAGCTGTGGGGGCCAGCAGCAAGCACGTGGGCATCTGCTCCAGAGCTTCCTGGGGCCATGGGCATGGTCCAGCTGAGATCTCAGGGTCCAACTCAGACTCCAGAGACACGCAGAACACAGACACCCACAGACACACACGCTAACGAGCAGCGGCATCACACACCGCAATGCGCACACGCGGTCCTTTGCCCAGAAGCACATGTACACTTGCACGTTCACACACACCTCAGGCTCATGTCCCTAATGTGCATGCTGGACAGCCCACGCGAGAACACCCAGAGGCGGGCACACACCAGTGCACACACCGGCCCAACAGCGTGTATGTCGCCAGTGGAGGATGCACCGCCACTCAGCCGCCCATGCGCAAAGATGCCTCGGCTAAGTGAAACCAGCAGAACCCAAGGCTGCTGAGCCAACTGGAGACTCCTTGGCCCTGGAAGCCCTTGCTGCTGCCACCAAGAGACTCGGTCAATTAACTTCTCCCTGCAGCCAGGCTCCTTGACTCGCCCCTGCCAGCTTGCCAGCCTCCACCTGCTAGTGCCATCCCTTCCCCCACCGGCCTCCTTCCTTCCCTGCTTCCTGCTGGTTCTCCCACCCTGCAAAGCTCCATTCTGACTGAAGGGACCCGGCCCTGCCATGGGATGTCTGCAGGGTGCAGCTCTGTCTGTTGAGGGTCTCAGTCAGGGTCTAGGCTCTGCCCTGTAGAGACTGAGGGGACACAGCCCTTCTCTGGGTCTGAGAGGGTCTCAGAGGACATGTCCTTGTCTTGGGGGTCTAAGGGGATGCATTAACCTCTGGGGGTCCCTCTCCTGGGAGTGACTGGGCATGGGCACACCGAGCTGTTCCCAGGGCAGGATTCTGCCTTTACCCTCTGACTCTCTTCCAACCCTAAGTCACGGGAACAGAGGCTCAGGGTAAGACCCCACCTCACCCCCATGATGTTCCTGTTCCCTTCCTTCAAATGATGCTGCTCAGTCCCAGTGGGTGGTAGCCAATGTGTGAAGCTGGAAGGAAGGGAAGGAAGGAAGTCCATGGCAGAGGGAACAGCAGGAGGAAAGGCCTGTCCACATCATCAGAACACGGCCTGCTTGGATGGAGAGCTTCCGGAGAAGCAGTGGGATATGGGTGACTCCCACCCACAGCCTGCACGGGAGTGCTCTGCCCAACCCAGACCACTGCCAGCACTTCCTCCATCCTCTCCTTCTGAGGAGGGTGAGGAGGGAGGAGCTGAGGCCCTTACTGCTCATTGGGGAAAGCTTTGACTGGGGAGAGGGCCAAGATGGAACTCGGTGACTCCCAAGGTCCCCCGGGGTGCCCGGCTTGTTTCCCCAGAGTTCAGCATTCCCTATCCACTCCCACTCCCACCCAGGTTCCCAACAGGCGGTCAGGATCCTGTGAGGATCCATCCTGGGACATTCCATCCTTTTCCCAAGCACCCTTGGGAAACATACTGGACAGAGAATCTCAGTGGCTGCAGCCTGTGGGTTACTGGCGGGCAGGCAGGGGAGAACCTCCTCCCGCTTTTTTCCTCTGGTAGGGCAGCCCTACCCCTTGGTGCTGCGGCTTCCCATCTGTAAAATGGAAGCTACATAGGCAGACTTTCCACATTCTAGAGTCATTCCCTCCATTCCCCAAGGAGGGAATGACTCTAGAATGTGGAAAGTCTGCCTAAAGGAGGGAATCCCTCAGGGAGGTTGGGATGGTTGTGGGACCTGCTGCTGTGCGGGGAAGTCCTGCCTGCAGTCTGACCTTCGACTTGGCAGGTGGACGCAGATGACGTCATGACCAAAGAGGAGCAGATCCTCCTGCTGCACCGAGCTCAGGCCCAGTGCGAGAAGCGGCTCAAAGAAGTCCTGCAGAGGCCAGGTGGGGGTGGAGTCGGGGGTGGGGCGGGGCCAAATGAAGAGGGGCTGGGGGCAAGTCAGGAGAGGGAGGGGCCACAGGAAGGTGGGAGCCCAGGATGCAGAACCAAGTGGCCCGAGGGGAGGGTGGTTCAGATAAAGGGGTGTCAGGCCAAAGTGAGGACCGAAAGTTAGGTGGGTCAGCGGAGATCAAAGTCAGCAGGCGGAGATGCCCTGAGCCTCCCCTCCCAGGGCGGGGGAAGAGTGGTGTGAAGGCAGCAGATCCAGTAGAATCATCCCAAAGGGGCTTAGATCCGGGAGGCAAGCCGGGATCAGGAACACACACTCCGGTGCTAGACCCCACGGGGGTGGGCTGAGACAGCTTTCTGGAAGAGCAGGTATCCCAGGCAGGTCCAGAAGGATGAGTAGGTCTTTGAAGGAGGCCACCTGGGCAGAGGACAAGGCAAAGGTCCCAGAGTCTGGAGACTCCAGGGTCTGTGGTGCTGGATGGGGAGGAGCATAGAGGGATGGGCAGCTACGATTCTGTCAGTCATGGCCTGGGAGAGGGTGCTCGACCTGGAGCAGGGAGAGCTTCCTCCCCCCAGCTCAGCATCGCAGTAGCATGCCACCGTGAAGTCGGGGGAGGTGCTCTCCCGACTTCACAGCTCCTGCACTCCTCTCAAGCTGGTTTCCTCCTTGAGTCCATTTCCAGAAGTGGGGATGGAGCCTCATTAGCACCCATCCAGGCCTCTGACATCTAATTAATCTCATTCACCTGGAAGAGGTCAGACCCAGAACAACTGACAAGAGCAGCTTCCTCCCTGAGCTGGCCCTGAGGCTCCAGGTGGGGGGTGCTGTGACACACCCAGGATATGATCACCACACAAACACAACTCTAGCACACTCCCTGGGACTCCCAAGGTCTCTGCGGTCACAGCCCCGGCCACATGGGACCCACCAGAGGCTCCCTGGTCCCTGCCCAGTCACACCAGGGTCTGGGGGGATCAAGTGGGCACCCCTCACTCTGGATTCTGAACCCAGCCCTCTTTCTAGTTGTGGAAGCCTGGAGGCACCTCCTTCCACCCCCACTCCGTTCATGATCCAGCCCTCTCTTCCCACTCCACCCCTGCTCCTACCACCACCCTACTGATGCCCAAGGGTGCAGGCAGAAAATGGGCACAGCTCCTCCATCCCAGTCCAGGGTGTCTGTTCTCAGCTTCCCACTGTTGCCACAGACCCCGACACGGGAGGGCGGGGAGGCCCTGGCTTGGGCTGCAGACTAAGGAACGCAAGTCAGATAATGAGGCAGAGAGTCCTCAAGCATCTCTCCCGTGGAGAGAAAGGCCAGCCAGGCCCCATCTCAGATGGAGTCTCCAGGGTCCCTTGTGGGTCCCTTATGGACCCCTTACTCAAGTATCCTAGGTCAGGGGACAGGGTAGGTAGACTGGTTTGTCCGCCCTTGACAGCTGCCCTCTCTTGCTCTCAGCTTCCACACCAGCAGCTTCGTGAGCTGCCCAGCGCTCTGGGCGGGCTTCATTTTCACAGTGTAGCCTCTCGACATCACCACTACTGTCTGCTTTTGCCATGCGCCCCCTGGTGGGGCTTTCGTCTCCGTGGAGGGCTCTAGCTCTTACTCTGGGTCCCAGGACACCACCGGTGCCCACATGTTGCCCACATTTACCACTAGTTGACCCCACACCTGCATGGTGTTGGCTCCCATTTCAACACGTCTTTGACAGTCTCCATCTCCTCTGGTGACTTCTGCACCTGGCAAGCACTTTACAGTTTATAAAGCATTTCCTCACCTGTCGTCTCAGCTCTCCCAACAGCCTGAGGTGTCAGCAGGGTAGGGGATGACCCTGCTGCATAGAGGGAGAGTCTGAGGCAGGAGGGGACCATGGGTCTCCTGCTGTAGCACAGGCGAGGTGACAACCATAACTGCCCTGACTTCTCCAGCTGACATAATGGAAACAGATAGAGGCTGGGCGTCTGCGTCCACATCAGGGAAGCCGAGGAAAGAGAAACCATCTGGGAAACTCTACCCTGAATCCGAGGAAGACCAGGAAGTGCTCCCTGGCACGCGCAGAGGTACGTCTGTGCTTCCACGCATCTGAGACCGCTGGTACTGCCTGCCCACTGCTCTTGGAAACACAGGGGCTGCTGCCCCTCCCCAGAATAGCAGGGGAGGGGCTGGGAGGAGACAGCCAAGGGGGCAGCATGTGGAAGGGGCAGGCAAGCTGGATGGACTCAGCCCCTAGGGATGTGAGAAGGGAACTTGCTCCATGCCACTCTGCAGGGGGGTGCAGGGCTATGGCCCCTCCCATGGAGAAATGACAGAGGGGCAGGGAGAGATACAGAGAGACAGAGAGAGGCTCGGAGAGATCCAGAGACAGCGAGAGAGAGACAAAGAGAGGCAGGGAGAAACAGAGAGGGGACCAGAAGGCACAGACTGGGACTGGGACTCCGTATATGAGAGGAGGGTGCACCGAGCCACAGTGAGGTGGGCCATAGAGACAGGAGAGGACGCTGGCCACAGAGGGTGGGGGCAGAGCCGGTGGGACCAGGGGAGAAGAGGAAAGAGGAAGGGAGAGGCAGGGTTGTGTTGTCCCCCAGGAAGGTAAGGAGAGACAAATTGAGAGCCCAGCGCCCAGACTGCAGCTACAGGGCCGGTTTGAACCGGCTGGGTGGGCAGCAGATTCCAGATGGGCCACATCTGGGAGGCTGTGGTCACCCTGTGGCTCCCCAGGGACCAGAGGGAATTGTGGGCCTGGTCAGGCGGGGCTGGGAATATGGTACCCAGGACAGAAAGTCTTTCACCAAGCTGGGGTGGGTCCAGCCATCCAGGCAGCCTTCCAGGATGGCTGGAGAGTCCTGTGTTTGGAGCCCTGCAGGGGGCAAGAAGGAAGCTGAGGGGTGGAAAGTGGAAGAGTCTAAGGCTGAGGACCCTCCAAGGTCACTTAGCATCTCAGTTCTGAGGCGGAGAGCCCCACAGTGGGACGTGTCACCCTGCTTTGAATCTGTAATGAGCACTTAGATCTGAGGAATTATATCTCCCCCAGGAGGGTTTGCCAGTCTCAGAGCAGGAGCTCAGGGCGGGCCTTGGATGGTGGTGGGAGTGTGGGCTGATATGGTCAGTCCCAACTTCCCAGTGAAGAAACTGAAGTGCCAAGACACCTGCAGGAGGTCAGCAGCTCTTTGGAAGTCCAGCTGGCACTGGAAACTAGACCTCCTGCCTCCTGACCATGGTCCCTGGGCAAGGGTCACATAGGAAGCATTCTCAGCTGAGGGAGTCAGTCTGGTAACTTGCCCTTTTCCAGGGACACTTGGAAGGTGGGACAAAGAGAGAAGCCTGGCCAGGGGCTGAGCACTTGAGGGCAGGGCCCTGGGCTGATGACCTCAGCAAATCACTCACCTCTCTTGGCCACAGCCAGCTAGTCTGAAAAATAGGGCCAGCGCCAGTACCTGCACACAGGAGCTGCAGTGAATTCTGTGGGGCCAGGTGGGTGTAGGGCACAGTAGGGAGTAAGGGTTCAATACAGTATCTCCAGAACATTCCAGGCCTGAGTTCTCCAGTCCTGGGGCGCAACTGTCCCTGAGGGAGCCAGTGACTGCAGGTCACTAACCATGGACTTGTTTGATGTCCCCCACCTGTCTGTCTCTGTGGGCACAGGACGCCCCTGCCTGCCTGAGTGGGACCACATCCTATGCTGGCCATTGGGTGCACCGGGTGAGGTGGTGGCCATGCCCTGTCCTGACTACATTTATGACTTCAATCACAAAGGTAAGGCGGGCTCGGGTAGGGTGGGGACCACAGGGATACCAGGACTTGGAGCTCAGGGCTTCAGTGGCTCTAGACCTCTCTCCCCGCCCTAACCCATGGATCTGCAGGCTATGCCTATCGGCGCTGTGACCGAAATGGCAGCTGGGAGCTGGTGCCTGGGCACAACCGGACATGGGCCAACTACAGCGAGTGCGTCAAGTTCCTGACCAATGAGACTCGTGAACGGGTGCGAGCCTTCCCCAACCTTCCCCCAACCTGCCGCAGATAAGGCCACCCCACCCCGTTAGTGACTCCTGACCTAGTCCTGACTCCTCCAGCAACCTTAACCTGGCCTCTGCCACTTACCTGATGCTCACGCGAGTCGCAGGGCTCTGACGGTGCCTCCCCACCTGCACAGGAGGTGTTTGACCGCCTGGGCATGATCTACACCGTGGGCTACTCCGTCTCGCTGGCTTCCCTCACCGTGGCTGTGCTCATCCTGGCTTACTTCAGGTGGGCGGGGCGAGGGGCGAGGCCGAGGTGGGAGGCGGGGCGTGGTCGGGGCGGGGCCGAGGTGGGAGGAGGCGGGGCGTGCTCGGGGCGGGGCCGAGGAGTGGTGTCTCCTTCCCTTCACTGCCCCCTACCCCTGCCGGATGCCCCATCCACCGCGCACAGCCTGGCTTCCTGCCCACCCACCGCGCGTCCCGTGCCCCCACCCACGCTGATGTCGCTCGCCCCGCAGGCGGTTGCACTGCACACGCAACTACATCCACATGCACCTGTTCCTGTCCTTTATGCTACGCGCCGTGAGCATCTTCGTCAAGGACGCGGTGCTCTACTCTGGCGCCACCCTCGATGAGGCCGAGCGCCTCACCGAGGAAGAGCTGCGCGCCATCGCCCAGGCCCCTCCGCCGCCCGCCGCCGCAGCCGCCGGCTACGTGAGTGCGCCCCTCCAGCGGCCCCCGCCCGGGGACTCCTTGCCACCACTGGCTTCGCGGGAGCCCCACCCGGCTGCGCCTGGAGCTTCCATCCCGACCGTCGCCCATGCCTATCTCCTGCCACCACTGGCTTCAGGCCACTCACACGCACCTCACTGTGTCCCTCGCACCCCTCAGCCCTGCTTCCAGCGCCTACTGCCAAGGGCTTTGTGCGAGTCCCCCACTCGGCATAGTCATCAACACTCCTGATTCAGCTCAGTACCCCCAAATACCCACCTCTTCACCTTGCCTCCTGCCACTGTCCTGAGTGCCCTCCTGCCCCTGGCAACAGCCCCCTACACACCCTCAGCCCCTGCCCTGGGTAGGGGCCCAGATCAGAGCCTGCCCTTCCTCTCAGATTTGGCTAGCACCACGTGTCCTGTCCCCAACTTCGCAGCTGTAGACCTGGCCCTCTGGCTAATTCCAGCTGGTCTCCTAGGCTGGCTGCCGGGTGGCTGTGACCTTCTTCCTTTACTTCCTGGCCACCAACTACTACTGGATTCTGGTGGAGGGGCTGTACCTGCACAGCCTCATCTTCATGGCCTTCTTCTCAGAGAAGAAGTACCTGTGGGGCTTCACAGTCTTCGGCTGGGGTATGACGGCACGGCGGGTGGGGAGGCACAGGCAGGTGGGCCCATGGGTGCCAGGGTGAGAGGGGACCACTGAGCGGAGGGCACCCACACAGCATATCGCATCCCAGACGTGGGGCCGCAGATGGGCGCCTGCCCACCCTTCTGTGACTCTGACCCCATCTCAGACTCAGGGAACAGAGCGTGGCCGGGGTCAGGGTTCACCTGCAGTTGACTCAGCCTGGGAGTGGGGCTCAGCCTAGGAGAGGGAGCTGGGACTCCCAGGGCAAGATTCACCACAGGAGCAGAGTGGCATCTTGGATCAGAGGTCAGCCTGGAGCTGGAGTTCGGATCTGAAACTCTCCCTCCACACTGAACCCTATTTCCCCACCAATCCCCTCACTGTGTGGAGCTGCCCACAGGGGCCAGGGCCCAGAGCCACAGGCCGGGCTCTCAGCATCATCTGGGCTTCGGCAGTGCCCCTGCATAATGGGTAGCTGGGGCTCTGCTCTCCTCCCCCACAGGCTCTGGGATCAAGTTACTGATAATTGTCCATTATTGTTGGCAGCTCCAGAGCTTGGCTGGGCTCTGGGCGACTGGCCAGACTGCAGAGGGGTAGGCCGGGTGGCTGGAGCCCTCCCAGCGTTCAGCACCCAGAGGCCCTCAGATCAACAGCCACAGCCTCCCTGCTCCTTGGCACACACTCTGACCTTGACCTCACCCATGGCAAGCCCCAGAATTAGGGGGAGACTGGGCCTGGTCCCAGGAATTGACGCAGGCTCTGGGGCCGGAGGGTGTTAGGGTGAGCAGGAAACATACACACCGAACTTTGTGGTGCGGGAATGTCACAGCTCTTTTTCTCATCATAAACCCAGGTCACGCCCTCCCCCTCCCAAGGATACTCAGACCTTGAATAAAGTGTAGGGGGATGGAAGATGGGGACCTGGGCTCCCTTCCTAGGGGCTGTGCTCACCCAAAGTTACCATGTGCCATCTGAGCTGGCTCAGGCCAGGACACTCCAAGGTTCCCCTGTGGCCCTTTACCCAGCCTGGAACGACAGCCTTCACTCTATCCAGCCTCATCCATGGGGGTTAGGGCCTTGCAAACTAGGTGGGGGTGGGGGTAGGGGTAGGGGTGCTGGGACAGAAAAGTGCTGATAATAGTCCCACATAGGGGACCCCCAGCCCAGAGCAGCAGCCTTTAGGGGAGGAAAGGGGGAGTGGACTGGGCATGGACAAGTTAATGTTTCCCATGTGCCCAGCTGTGTGCATATGTGTACATGCAGAATCAAGATGAGGGCAGAGGCCTGAGCCTTGAGGGAGGTGGCTGGGGCAGCAGGGCCGTACACACCAGGGTCTGGCTCTGTCACCAAGCAGCTTATGTGCCCAGGGTAAGGGGGGATCAGGGACAATGACAGGGTAAGCTGGGGGTCCTCAGGGGGAGGGGAATGGGACTGGCGAGGTGGGCTGAGGAGACTTCGTGGACAGCTCCTCACACTGTCCCCCTCTGCACCTACAGGTCTGCCCGCTGTCTTCGTGGCTGTGTGGGTCGGTGTGAGAGCCACCCTGGCCAACACTGGGTAGGTCCAGGTGGTGAAGGGGGCGGAGGGCTCTAACAGGCCAGAAACACCCCTGGCACCCTCTTCTGTGAAGCATATGACGGGAGCCTCCTGTACCCCTGCCCTGAGTGGCCCCAGCTTCAGGAATGTTTAGTCCAGTTTCAAGCCAGGTACCCCCTCCGGCTCACAAGAGGCTACTTCAAAAGAGACCCTTGATGATGGCGTAGGCCTGGCCACACCCAACACTCCCCTGTCCTGTGTCCCCAGCAGTTAATGTCAGAGAAGACCAGCTCTGGGGCCTCTCTGTGGGCAGGCGCCGGGTGGGAATAGGAGGGCGTGGGGGCTGATGCGTCAACCTCCCCCAGGTGCTGGGACTTGAGCTCCGGGAACAAGAAGTGGATCATCCAGGTGCCCATCCTGGCCTCCATTGTGGTGAGCAGGGGTGGCCACAGGGCTGGGTGGGGGTGTGGACAACAGGGACCTATAGAAGCTTCCCTGGACCACAGGGTCTGAGCCCCAAGGCCTGAGAAGCAGCTGATCCCCATCCCAGTCCAGATGGGGAAACTGAGGGCCCAAGGAGCCACCTGGAGAGGCAGTGGCAGAGAGAGCCCAGGCAGGGCCGTGGGTCCCAGTGTCCGTGCCCCCCCCTTCTGGGGTGCAGCCTCAAGATGCAGCCCTCCCTCACTCCCACAGCTCAACTTCATCCTGTTCATCAATATTGTCCGAGTGCTCGCCACCAAGCTGCGGGAAACCAATGCCGGCCGGTGTGACACGCGGCAGCAGTACCGGTGAGCCATGCCTGCCATGCCCAGGCTCCTCAGAGCTCAGGGGCCATCCAACCCCAGCACCATGTACAGAAGCAAAAAAGGTGGCCCCAAGAATGAGCCTGTTTCAAGGGAAGGACCCAGTTCCTGACTCCCTGGCTGGCCCTACCCTACAGTGATGGGATCTCCCCTGGCCTCTGGAGGCCCTGGGGGCACCCCAACGCCAACCTAGGCCACTTGGTGCCAGGCCCTGCACTAGAGTGGGGTTCTGCACAGGCGGGACAAACCCAGTCCTCTCCTCAAAGAGCTGGTCGCAGAGAGCCCGAGGTACAGGTGGGCCGCGCGTGGGCTGGGGAAGGCACAGCTCAACTGAAGCCTGAGAAGTGGGCTGTGGGATAGTGAGGTGAAGCCATGAGGAGTGGAGGAGCCGAGGGACCAGCAGGAGCAAAGGGCCTTGGGACAGGGCGACTGTATAATTTATGGTCCACTCCAGGACACCTCCGAACCAAGGGGCCCTAAGGAACACTTTGCTGAGACAACAAAGCGCTGTTGTCCCAGGCGAACTGGCTTGAACTCCTCTGGTGGCCAGAGCCTCAGGCCCCTTAGTGGCTTCTGGAGCCCGGGGCTGGCAGGTGGGGGTAGCACAGTGCCCGTCGAGGGGAAGTGGCTCTGCCCTGACCTGCCTGCCCTGCTGGCCCAGGAAGCTGCTGAAATCCACGCTGGTGCTCATGCCGCTCTTCGGTGTCCACTACATCGTCTTCATGGCCACACCATACACCGAGGTCTCAGGGACGCTCTGGCAAGTCCAGATGCATTACGAGATGCTCTTCAACTCCTTCCAGGTGCGCAGCGCTGGCTGAAGCCTGACGGGGGGCGGGGGGGCGCTGCTTCCACCCTTTCCAGACGTGGGCTCGGGGCCCTGACCCTGCGCCTCTCTCCACAGGGATTTTTTGTCGCCATCATATACTGTTTCTGCAATGGTGAGGTAAGTGGGGGCCACGTGGGGGCAAGGCAGGGAGGGTGCATAAGTGCCAGGAGGTCCCCCAAGTCCTGTCCCCCCGTTCTTCTGCCTGATGCTGCCTTTGTTCCCCCCAAGAACATCCCTAAGGACGTTCTGAAGGCAGAGAGGAGTCTTTCCAGATGACTCAGGCTCAGGAGGTGCTAGGATTTGTAGGCTCATCCATGTCTGGCACAGCTAGTGTCTTCCATTGAATTCTCTGTAACCCAGATTGGCCTACTCAGCCACCCTTGGGCCCATTTGAGCCTTGTAGATTCTTCTGCAGCCAGGTACCATGTTCTGAGGATGAGGATGGGGTTTTACTCAATCTCGGAATTTTTCAGTAATTCCTCCTGTCTGTTTCCATCCAGTGCCGAGTGTTGTAGGGACAGAGATGGGGCCACTGCTGGGGGCAGGCAATAGGGAGCTGAGGGATTGGGCACACCTGACCGCCCACCCTCCTCCTGCCCCCACAGGTACAGGCCGAGATCAAGAAGTCCTGGAGCCGCTGGACACTGGCACTGGATTTCAAGCGCAAGGCACGGAGTGGGAGCAGCAGCTACAGCTATGGCCCGATGGTGTCTCACACGAGCGTGACCAATGTGGGCCCCCGTACGGGACTCGGCCTGCCCCTCAGCCCCCGCCTGCTGCCCGCTGCCACCGCCAATGGCCACCCCCAACTGCCCAGCCACACCAAGCCAGGGACCCCGGCCCTCCAGACCACACCACCAGCAGTGGCCGCTCCCAAGGATGATGGGTTCCTCAACGGCTCCTGCTCAGGGCTAGATGAGGAGACCTCCGCACGGGAGCAGCCACCCGCCCTGCTGCAGGAGGAGTGGGAGACAGTCATGTGATCGGGGGCCCAAGGGTTGGACCTATGGACGTAAAGGGTGGATAGACGGACCAAGAAATGGGTGGTTGGACAGTTGCCCACTCAGGGCTGGGCTGGGAGGACAAAACAGGAAAAAAAAAAAAAGAAAAGGGAAAAGGAAGCAGTGTGTGGCTTCCTATGGTCTGAGCTGGGGACTCACTCCAGGAGGGAAGGGCACTGGGAATCATGGGTTACTTCTGGACGCTCAACTCAGGAGGGGGTCTAGGAACCATGGCCAGTCCCTGGGGTCGGGACACAGTCCAGCAGAAAGAGCCTGGGAGAGGCCATTGTCTGGGTCGAGAGGTTCAAGTTTGCTGTCACACAGTGACCCAGTGGACCCATCCAGGAGTTGCCATCAGTTGCCATCTCAACAGCTCCCCGCACTTGTACCCAGTCCCCATGGGGGGCTCAGGCTGCCTTTGGCCCAGGCTCCCCTAAGCTAACTATCTGCTCGTCCCCAGTCACCGTCCACCAGGGCTGACAGCAGATCCCTTGGTTCCCTGGACACATACCCCAAGCCTGAGGGCCATGCTACCGCCCTTTCCTGCCTGTCTGACGGAAGCTGGGGCATTCAGGGAGCCCTCCACACATGACCTCCAGCCCCGACCCTGGACCTGACTCATCTCTAGCAACCAGACAGAGGGTGCAGGGGGAGTGCCAGGGCCATTAAGTGAAAGTTGAGCTGGGGTCTCTGCTCTGGCTCAGGAACTGTCAGGAAAGCAGAGGTCTGGGACCCAGAGGGCTGGCTGGGGGGGGGGGTGGTGGTCTGTAAGCCTCGCACATCCGTCACTATGGACCTCAGATGGCCATGACCATCGCCCCCGACACCCACCCACCACCTTACTCGCCCCCTTGGCCCCTGCACAGCCCAGTCTTGGGCCCTAGAATGGCACAGGCCCTCCTCAGCCTGACACTCCGAGCCGTCACTCACCTGTGCTACCTGTGTCCCCCTGTGTTCTGGCCAGAACGAGCTTCTTGCCTGGACTGAAGGTGGCCCTGCCTCTGAGCTGGTGCTCCAGCCTGGCCCCTCCTTCCGCTCATCTCCAGCTCAAATGGTGTGTTCTGCTCCACGGAGTCAGCATCCGGGAGTACTCCCGTCTCCACCAGCACCCTCCCCACCTTTGGGGGCTAGGCGACAGGTCATGAGGCCAGGGTCACAAGCTGACATTGGCGTGGTGGTGTGGGCATACTCTGAGCAGACTCAGACCCAGCCCCACCTGTCCCTCCAGATAGTGGGCGGGGCAAACAACTGTCCAGAGGCCTGGTGCAGCCTTGGAGCTCCACGTGGCATGACCTGCTTGGGCTGGTGTGAGAGAGGCACAGGCCAGGACCTGAAGGGCCACGGACCCAGGCTGAGTATCAGAAATCCTGTGAATGCCGGAAGTCCTAGAGGGAGAGCCACATTTAGAAGAGTCCCTGTTCTAATGTAGAGACCAGAGGAGGTCACACAGGGTCAGGGGAGGCAGGTAGCCAGGCGGGAGATGGTGATAAGAGTGGGAGGTGGGAAGGACCCTGGATAAGGCACTGGCAGGAAGAAGGAGACCTAAGCAGGATAGACCCCCCAGCCCCTTCCCAGGGGTGTCTGATGCCCCTCTCCAGAGTTCAGAGCCACAGGACCACCAGACCACTGGACCTTCAGGGCAACTCACCCCACCTACCCCACAGGCAGTCACTGAGGCCTCAAACTTCTGGGCCCCGCGGCCCATCTTCTAACCCAGACTCCTCCTCAGAAGGCTTCTGAGGCCCACTCACCCTGAAATATTCAGACTAGGCACCCCTAGGACTGTGCCTTGCCCCCTCAGAATGGGTGCCTACCAGGACAGAGTTGAACCCCTCCCTTCAGACTGGGGACCTCTCCACCCCACAGCAGGGCTATGCTCATCCCTCAGACTTTTTACCACCTTCCCTTCAGATGGACTCCCCAAAATAGGGCTGTGCTTCCCCTTTGAACTAAACGCCCCCAGGACACACTGGGTACCCCCCCAACCCCCCCACCCCCAGCTCAGGTTTGGTGTCCTCAGGCAGGGCCAGGCCTTCCACATGCAACTGGACACCTCCTCAATGAGGGCTGGCCCTCCCTCCTCAGGATATGGGCACCCAGGCCAGGGCCAAACCTCCCCCTTTAGACTGGGTACCATTTCTCCCCTCAACTGGGTGCCCAGGACAGAACAGGACCTCTTACAGCAAGCAGTCCAAACCCCTACGCCAGGACCAGGTCTCCACCCTCGGACCTGGAGCTCCTGGGCCAGGGCTGGGCTCCCCACTCAGAGAGGCCCCTGAGCTGTGCCTGGGCCATCCAGGTGTTGGCAGAGGAAGCGGGAGCCCTCAGTGGGCCTGGCAGGCGGTCAGGACCCTGTTTGCCTTGAGCAGGGGCTAGAGCCAGGTGGTCACTTCTTCCTTCACGGCCTCAGAGCCCAGCCAAGCCGCAGGGAACACGTAAACACCAGCCGAGCTGGGCGGCAGGCAGCCAGGGAGGAGGGAGCCGAGAGACCCCGACTCCAGCCTCCTTGGCTGAGGTGTCCAGGCACCTCACGGGCTGCCCTGGACTCCACGTTGGGCCAATAAGGTGGCCTGCAGCTCCCACCTGTCTTGGGCATATGGACAGGCACTGTCCTCTCTGGCCTATCTCCTGTTAGCTTGGCTGGGAGAGGGACCTCTGAAGATCCTTAAAAGGAATGTACCCTCCTGGGGGAAGAGGGGCCTGGAACACTAGCCAGGCTTCAGGGGAGGCTGGGTGAGTCCATAGCTCCCAGCTCAGAGTGGGGCATAGGGGTCCAGGGGCATCTAGGAGATAGCTGTGCCCACACTCAATCACCTGAGCTGGCCCCACATGTCCTCCCAGAGTGGGCAGGCGTGAGAGTCCACAGCCTACAGCCCTCATCCTGGGGAGTCTGCAAGAAGGAGGATAGAAGGGGAGTGGAAGTTCAATAGGGACATGACCCTGTCCAGGGGTCTGAGAGGACACAGCCAGCTCTGACGGGGTGTGAAGGGCATGGACGTGCCCTGCCTGAAGGCTCTGAGAGGGTCCTGGTTCTGCCTTGGTCTTCAGAAGAGAGGTCTGGCTGTGGGGGCCCCAGGGATAGGGGCTGGTGAAGTGGGGCTTGCTGCACAGACAGGCTGGGTTGGGTCCAGCCGCTTGTCCCTGAAACCTCCTCAAGCCAGCTCCAGGAGAATGATGCCAGCCCAAGGCGACCATGGCCAACCGAAATAAGCCTTGGCTGGGGCAGAGGAGCCTCCTCTTGGGCACAGGATGAGGGGACTCCAGTGCCAGGCAGAGGCCTGGGCTCTGGCTGGCTCCCTGTGTATGCTGTGTGATCTCGGCCAAGCTGCCTTCCCTCTCTGAGCCTCCTCTGAGGTCAGGTCCCAGGTCTCCTGGCCTGTGTGGGCTCAGTACCCCACCCTGATCCCTGGTGAGCTCCTGGACAGGGCCCTTTTCCTTCCTTTAGGCAGACTTGGGGCCCTCAGGACCCAAGGCTAGGATATCCCCAAGTGGCAGGTTCCCTCCTTGTTCAGCCGCAGTCATGCAGATGGAGGGAGCCAAGAGATGGTGGGTGTGGATTGTGTGCAGCTCCTCCCTGTTCAAGGGCTGGGGGTCAGGGAAGGGGCCAGGGTTTGAGACAGAAAACTGGATTCTAGGCCTACCACTGCCCCTTCTGGCCTCAGTCTCCCATCGTGGGGGAGGGGACGGGAGGTGGGGCCCCTTCTTGGGCCTGCATTAATTCTGCACCTACTATTGTTCAGGCCCCTCCACTCCTAGGTTAGTTTTAGTTGGGGGGTAGGGAGGCAGGCTTCCATCCCCCTCACAGGTGTCCCAATCAGAAGGCCCTGTGTGCAGTTCTCACAGAACCACTGAGGGTGGGAGGTCACCCACGGCTCTGGTGGGGAACTGCAGATGGGCAGCCCCCACGGGCTCCCACTGGCTTTGCTTCCCATTGGTGAGGAGGAGGGGACAAGGCCAGGCTGGGTAAACGGGAGTCACCCAAGCTCCCTCCCCAGAACTCTAGGACCTGTGGTCCAAACTTCATTCCCAGGCCTTGGCACACAAGGTCCTTCACCTGCTCCTCTCCACAGCCCAAGCTGTGTTCTCCAGTCAGCCCAAGGAAACCCGTCCCTCCTAGGGACCCCTTGCCACCCCCACCCTTTTCCTGCTCCAACGTGCACGAGTCGGGGGACAGCCTTGGTGGGAATCATGCCCTGCTCCCGCCCCCAATAAGCACTATCGGTGAGACAGACAGACAGGTGTGCTGTGTCTGTTGTCATGTGTGTGTATTTGTGTATGTGTATTTGTACATGTGTGGGTCTGCTCATACGTGTGCCTAGCCATCTGTCTATTGTGTCTACCTACACTGTTAGTTTGTGGTTCCACTGTATGTATACCTGTGTCTGTACGTGTGCCCATGTGTGCTTGCTTGCATGTGTACCTGTATGTCCATTTGCATGCATGTCTTTTGGTGTGTCTACTTGTGTGTGACTGTATTGTGTGAGTACCATTATGTCTATCTGTATTTGTTTGTATGTATGTCTGTATATATGTGTGTCTATTTGTGTGTGTGTGTCTGTGTGGACCCATGGGCTGAGAACGCCGCCTGTGGGTGGAATTTGGCCCACAGACATGTTTGGTTTGGCCCTCACAATATTTTCAACATCTTGAGCCAACATTTAAAAATCAGGATATTTCACATAAAAATTCAGCTTTCCAGTTTCTCTTAAAAATTCAGAAGCCCTGGCAGCCTTGGACCTGAATTCCCATGAGGCCACTCTCCTCTGGAGCTGCACAGGGGCGGCTTCGTCCTCCCACCGTCCACAGCCTACATTCGTCTTGCCCACCAGCACCTTGAGGATCTCTTTGTGACCCCGAGGAGTGTGCACATGTGTGTGTGTCAGGGTGTGAATGCACGATTGTGCGCATGAATTGAGTCTGCACTGGGGGAATGCATGTGTGCATGCGGTCAATCTGAGTGGGGTGAACGCATGTGTGTGCGAACGTGTGTGGGATATATGAGTGCCTGCAAAGGTACATGTGGGGTGTGAGGCGTCTGTGTTGGGGGTATGCGTGTGAATGCACACGTGCACGTGTGTGCATGGGGGGTACATGGCTGTATTCGTGACCATGTGGAGTGTGTGGGCCACTGTGGTCTGGCATGTTCGGCACAGGGGCCTCTTCCGGCCTTTGAGGGGGAATCGGATTCCCGGCTTCTGGCTGGGCTGCCTTGTGGGATTTATTTCTGTCTCAGTGCCCACCGGAGGCCTGAGTAATGGGAACGTTTAAAGAAAACCAGTAAATACATAGAGAAGGGGCAGGCTGGCCGGGAAACAGCCCGGACACCCCTGCCCAGCCCACGACAGCCAGAGGCCCTGAGGCCAGGCCAGACCGGGGAAGGGAGCAGCCTAGGACCAAGCGCGTACACCCACTCTGCTCTGTGGATCACCCACTTCTGCCCGTCCAGTGGGCGAGCCCCCCTTCACCACCTGATGGCCCCTGGGTCAACAAGAGGCATCCTGGGAGCTTGGTTCCGCCCAACAAATGCTCACGCCTGGCCCAGGGGCCCAGGGGACCTGACCCTCCAGGTGGTCCCTTTCCCTGCCAGGCTACAATGGGTCCACATCCCAGGCTATTCTACCACACACAATTCACACACGTGCAGACTCTGCCACAGGAAGGTTGAGGCTGCCTGTGACCTGGCAGGGCTGGTGCTGCCCCAAGGTTGGGAGGGCACTCGGCCCTCCACCTGGATCCCACACCCCCTGCAGTGCCTGGCAGGGGAGGTGGTGGGGTTCTGCTGCTGCCCCGAGGACATGGCCCCACTGTGCTGGGTTTCGGGGTGACTGAGCACCACTCTCGGGATCATGTGTGCTACCAGCCACATAGAAATGACATAGGCCCCGTGGGAAAGGACAGAGGTGCTCCCTCTGGTGGGGTGATGTGCTGACCCACACTCCCCAGGGGCCCCGGGCCGGTGGCTCCTGCTGCCCCCTAGCGGCCGTGTGAGGACAGTGGGGCCATAAAGGCTGCATGGAGATTCTCGTCTATGGGGTCTCTGGGCTGGGTGCACTTGGGGGCCCTTCATGCCCCAGGACCCCACCACTCGCTACACCCCACTGTAATGCCCAGCCAGACGGTTCTGGGGGAAGCGACGTCTCAGACTGACCTGAGGGAAGGTCCTGGTTCCCAGCACAGAGCCTAAGACCACCTAGAAGGTCAGCTCCTGGAGGGCAGGGACTGGTCAGAGCCCCAGCTGTATCTCAGTGCCCGGGACAGGGCCCAGCACAAGGCAGGCACTCAGGAAACAGGACGAATTCATGCCTGGATCCCAGCGCCTGCAAGGGAGGGCAGTGCTGCAGCCGGCCCTGGACGTGGCTCAGAGCCCCTTGCAGAGGCCACCTGAAGATGAGCAGGCACCTCACACACAGGAGCATAGGCGGTGAGCAGCAGCAGGGAACCCAAAAAGGGCACGTGAGGAGGGACAGGCAGAGTCCAGGGGCGATGTGCCCAAACTGGCTGCTTTCACGCATTTGATAGAATTTTTCCCTTGTAACTTCAGGGGCTGTGTCTCTCTGAGCCTGTCTGCCATTCCTCACTGCGATACATGTCCTGCACCAGCCAGGTGGCTGCCTGGCCCCGAGGGCCCAGCCCTGCAATCCCAGGTCCAACTTCCTCCTGGCCCTCTTGCTGCCTCCGTTACCCAGAGGCACCAAGCCTGGGTAAGGCCCTATCCTGTTTGTCCTCTGCTGGGGAAGGGGCGTCCACAGTGTCGCAGAACATTCCAGGCCTGAGCCCTCTCCTGAGATGATCCAGGGGCCAGATGTCTTCGAGGACTCCAAGGAGGGCCCTGCAGTGTTGGGAGGTCAGTCAGGGCTGGTGAGCTGGGTGGCAGTGGGCAGACTAGGGCTCCACCCACAGACCTGGGCACTGCCACTCCCTGGCCCGTTTCCTCAGCTCTATGACAAAGGGACCCCACCTGTCCCTCTGACCAAGGCTACGACTGTGACCAACTCTGAACTACCCCCATCCGATCTTCCACAAGACTCCAGAAAGCTTGTCTTTTTAAACACAGAAAGCATACTTTTAAAACAGTTACACAATTTATTAACATATTTTACCATTTTATTTGCTCACCACTGAAAATAGTTTTCAGGTTATTTTGAAATAGATTCACGAGAAGTTAAAAAAGACAGCACAGAGCAGTCCTGTGTACCCATCACCCAGTTTCCCCCGATGGTTACGTCTTCCATAACGAGAGTATAATATCAAAACCGGGCAGCTGACATTGGCACAATGTGTGCGCAGTCCCTTTGATCACACGTGTAGATTTGTGTAATAAGCACTGCAATCCAGAATGAGTCTATGACAACCATGACCTCCTTCTAGCTATCCCTTTCTATATAGTCACACTTGCCCCTACCATCCCTAACCCGACAACCACAAATCTGTTTCCTATCTCTATGCTTTTGTCGTCAAGAATGTTATAAATAGGTAATCACTTAATGGGTGATCGTTTGAGATACATGTTTTTCCACTCAGTGCCATGCCCTTAAGATCCACCCAAGCTATTCCCCTTTATCAACAGTTCATTCCTTTTTATTGCTGAATCTATTCCATAGCATAGGTACACCAGTTTAACCAGTCACCTACTGAAGGACATTTTGCGGGTTGGTGTGTTTTTTTTTTCCCACAGAAAAACTTATGTTTCACTCCATGCATTACTCCTCAGAGCACAGGACCGGGTAAAGGAATGCCCTCGTAGATTATATGCCACACGTCAGAGGTTTTTTTACCATACTTATTTCACCCATTTTTTGTGTGTGAATATTTTAATCCCTAACTGAAGGGAAATTACACTAAGACCTAGATCTTGGTCTGATGACGTGGCAACCTCCATTAAGCTGAAGATCTGTGTTTATTTATCTATTTATTTTAACTGATGTATCCTGAACGACAACTTCAAATTATCCAGCACTCATTAAGCAATAATGGGTGCGGCATTTCCCCTAGCTTTTGCCGATGACAAATAAAACTGCTACAAACATTTGTGTATACTCGTCTAGTTTTTAAGATCTGCGATGTCCATTTGTGTGGACATAAGTTTATTTGTCTGGAATAAATGCCCGGAGTATGGCTGCTGGGTTATATGTTAAGTATAGATTTAGTTTGTTAAGAATCTGCCCAACTATTTCCCAGGGTACCTGTACCATTTACAGTCCCAATAGCGTACGGGAGATTCAGCTTCTCCACGTCCTTGCCGGTATTGGTATGACCACTATTTTTTATTTAAGCTGTTCTAACAGTGTGCAATGGTAGCTCATCGTGGTTTTCATTTGCATTCCCCTAATGGCTCGTGATGGGGAACATCTTTCATGTTTGCCATTGATATGTCCTCTGATAAAATGCCTCTTCACCTTTTGGCCATTTTCTAATTGGACTTCCTCCTTAACTCTTCCTTTTTTTCTGTTGAATTTTGAGAATTCTTTATACATTCTAGGTATGAGTGCTTTATCAGATACGGGGCTTGCAAATATTTTCTGTCTGCAGCTTTTCTTTTCATTCTCTTAACAGACTTTGTGGGAGCAAAACCTTTTCATTTTGGTTAAGTCAAATTTATCATTTTTTTTCTTCTTTATGGATTGTGCTTTTGGTCTCGGGTCTAAGAACTCTTCACCAAGCTCTAGGCCCTGAAGGTTTTTTCTCCTGTAAGTTTTTATAGTTTTACAACTTACATTTTGCTCTATGGTCTACGTTAATACACAGCTATGCAAATTACGTTTCATCTTGGGTGAACTGTGAGTTTGTGCTTTTCAAGGAATTGGTCCATTTCATCCACCAGTCAAATGTATGCAGGTAGTATCTCCTTCCTGTCCGTTTGCTGTCTGGGGGCTGTGATAGCCTTAGCTCATTCCTAATATTTACAATGTGTGTCTTCTCTTTTTCGTCTTGCTAGGTTAGTCCGTTGTTGATTTTTGCAATGTTTACCAATTTCTTTGCTCACCACTTCTTCCTGCACCCTGTGGCAGGCACTGCTGGCTACGCTGCCAGTATTCTTCCTACTCTCTTTTTCTTTCTCATGGACCCAGTTTCATCCGTAGTGGGAATGTGTCCAGCTTAAAATACCCTTACTTCCCACATGTCTGCAGTTAGGGGTGGATCTGACACAGCAATGGCTGATCAGATGCGAAGGCAGTCCTGGTGGACGGGGCTTGAAGCCATGGTTCCTTCAGCTGCCTTGAGCTTTGCCCTTCCCCCTCCTGCCTACAGCTCAAAACTTGTGGTGCAAAGGCTCCTAGGGGAGCTAAGGACAGCTGGGGAGACAGAAGGCACTTGGCTCCCGGTGGCTTCAAGGAGCGACTGTACCACCTGAGACTCAACGCAAGACCAATAAACCCCTCGTTTAAGATCCTGTTTGGGAGTCTGGCAAATGCAGTCCTGAGTCCCCTGGGCCCGCCCATTCCTCCTGCTCCAGAGATCCTTAGTAGTTCCTTCAGCAAGGACCCGTGCACAGCAATGTCCTAAGCCTGAAAATGTCTACCTTGCCCATATTATTTATGGAAATTGAATAGATTGATATTTGTTTCCTCAGCACTCAGGAAAAACTTGTCTTCTAGTATCTATTATTGATGAAAAGTGAAACTCATTCATTTGTAGATAATCTCCCCACCCGCCCCCTGCCCCCCAACTCCCCGCTGCCATGGAGCTTATGTGGTTTTTCTCGTTACCCTCAATGTTCTAATCCAGACCCTTGTAGTGAAACTGTAGATGCGGCCATTTAAAAAAAAAAATCCCACCTCACATTTGGAATAATTTAGGTTTTGAATTCTGGAAGTTTCTTTTAAAAAGTACATGTGTGAAATACAACATATGTAGAAAAGAGTGTATAAAATGGGTAGAGAGTAAAGTGAATTCCTGTCACTCGAGCCAAGGAAAAGAACACTAGGAAATCCTCCATGGGCCCTTCCCAGAGCCAGCGCCAGCCCGATGGTGAGGGATCCCCTACTTTTCTGCACCCTGGACCATCCCCGTATGTGTCCTTAGAGTGTGTTTTCCTCTGCCTGATTCAGAACATCACAGAAATGGCTCCCATTCCATTTCTTCTGCGACTTGCTTCTTTCAAGATCTATCCATCATCTTGCACGTGGCTCTAGCTCATTTCATTGCTGGAGCATTCCATTGTGAGAACCACCGTACCACTACATCTGTGCTGTGTGTGTGCAGGCACGTGTCCTGCTCTCCTGTAATATGCAAGTACCAACAGTTCTCTAGAGCACTGATGGTGGACGGGCTGCGGTGTGCTTGTGTTCACTTTGTCCAGTGGTCCCCCATTTGGTGCACTCACAGGTGGCAGGTGTGAGGCTCGGGGCCCCACAGCACACCGCGGCAGCTAATAACACTTCTGACAGTCTTGTCTGATGTAACCCGGGAGACCTCCACTTCCTATTGCTGGTCCTGAACTTGACAGAGCTTTCCTAATCCCTTTACTTTCAATCTTTCTGTTGGGCTTTAGTTTTCTTTTTTAAATGACATCAAACTGAGTCAAAAAAAAAAAAGTAGTCTAGTACATTAATTGTAATTGATATATATGGGTTCACTTGTCCCATCTTTTCTCTGTTTGCCTTCTTTTAGATTATTTTTTTCTCATCCCATTTTTTTCCCTTAACTACTTTGGAAGTGCAACACTGTTGCCATTCTTTTAGGGTTACCCTAGAAATGCCAGCCTGCCTGTACACCAAAGTTTTAATGGGAGTCTTTTCTCTCTTCCTGAAGGAGCTTCGTAGAGGGCTGTAATTCCAATCACCTCCAACCTCTGGCCTTACACACTACTGTTGTTAATGGATTCTAAGTAGCCCCTCTTTTACTCCATGAAGCATTTTTGTTTTAGAAGGTCAATATCTTGCACTTGTAAGGTATTTTCTCTGGGTATAGAATTTTCAGTTGACAATTTCCTTTCCTCCAGTTAACCCTGACACCAGGAAGTATCTTCCAGTTAACACTGTCTGTGGCTGAGACATATACTGCTGTCTTGTTCCTGGAAAGGTAATTTATCTTTTCTAATTTTAGGATCTTTTCTTCTTTGTTTCACCAAATTATTACAATGTGTCTAAGTATCCAGTGGTTTTAAAATACATCCACAAATTCTTAGGCAGACCTCCCTTTCAGAAATGGAACCTAATTCTGGGTGTGGGCTGGATGGAGTGACTTGCTTCTAATACAACGTGGCAGAATATCACTTCCAACACCCGGTCATAAAAGGCCTTAAAGCTTACTCTTGGGTTACTCATTCTGGGGAAAGCCAGTTGCCACGGCCCGCAACACCCAAGCAAACCTACGGAGAGGGTCCACGTGGCAAGTACTTGTGTGTGCACTGTGCTTCTATAAGCTTCCCTGCCCAGATGGAGGCGGTCTCGGAAGCAGGTCCTCCAACTCCAGTCAGGCCTCCAAATGACGGCTCAACAGCAACCT
Source organism: Rhinolophus hipposideros (assembly GCF_964194185.1). Taxonomy (NCBI): domain Eukaryota; kingdom Metazoa; phylum Chordata; class Mammalia; order Chiroptera; family Rhinolophidae; genus Rhinolophus; species Rhinolophus hipposideros. Next base: position 59,761,222 of record NC_138060.1, read on the forward strand.
CAAGAGACCCCAAGCTAGAAATACCCAGCTCAGCTGCTCCACATCCCTGACCCACAGAAACTATCAGATTATAAAGATTTGTTGTTTTAAGCCAGTGTATTTTGGGGTAATGTTGTACCTAATCACGCAGTACCCATATTAAGAGATAGAACATTTGAGTGTACATTTCTTTTTGTTGCCCTGCTTCAGAATTGCTGACCTCCTTGAATCTGTGGATTGGTGATTTTGAAAAGTTCAGTCATTTTTATAGACCATTACCTCTGCCGCATTTTGGCCTTTTTTTTCCCCTCCTGGAACTTCAATCACATGTTACGTGGGATCTTCTCACTCTATCCTCCGTATCTCTTAGCCTCTTCCTTTAATTTATCAATCTGTTTATCTCCCTGGGCTGCATTCTGGATCAGGTCTTCAGATCTGGCTTCATTCACAAATTTCTCTCTTTAGCTCTACTTCACAGATACACAGTTTTTTACTACTATAGTAATTTCTATTTCTAGAACATCATTTAGGTTCTTTTGCAAATCTATTCCTATTTTCAAGCCTCTCTTAGTTCTTAAATCATTTTTAAACATTGAAATTATCTGACTGGTAACGAATGCCTGTAATTTTTGCAAGTGTAATTCTACCATATTCTTTTTGATGTTCTTTGCTCTGAGGCTCTCTTGCCTCATACCTCTGGGGGACTTTTTTGCAAGCTGCTCATTTTTCTTGGAACTTTATCGGTGGGGACTGAGGACTGAGACGAAGAAAGGTTCATTCAGGTAGGATCTGCACTTCCTTCTATGAAGTGTCTGAGACCAACACAATCTGGGACCACCTGAAATTCCTGGCCTGAGGTTTCTCATGTTCAAACCCACATGAGGACAGGCTCAACTCTCAATGGAGACCCTCTGTGATGCCACGTGAGCAGATCTATTATTAGTTCACAGAGGGTGCTGCCCGTTGGGGCCCCAGCTTTATGGAGCGATCACTACCAGGACCCCATTTTGCACAGAGATTGGGTTGTCTTGGCTCCAGGCACTGAGGACCCCAAAAATAAATGCTCAACTTCACCTGGCCTGTCAAATACCTTCAAGGCAAAGGTGAGGCTTCAGCATTCTACTGCTTCTCTTAGCTTTCTGCCTGAGTATCTTTACTTCTTGCCAGATCACTGATGCATTTGAAACAAATTTGTTGTCATTATTTTTTCACGTAGTATTTTTAGCTATTTGTAGAGAGGATCAATTCGGACAACTATTCGACCATGATGCCAGAGACAGAAGTGGTCAGCCATTCCTTCTTCAAGCACCTTCTTTCTCCGGCTTTCTTTTCCTGAACTCCTGTTAGCTAGAGGAGCTAACAGGAGTTAACAGTTAACTCCTGTTAGTAGAGGAGTTAACATACATCTATCAGTATGAAAAGGTTCTCAATTGACACTCCATCTCTCTTCTCTGTTACCTTTGGATCTTCAGCTTTAACTTCCAATTATTAATCCTTTCTTTGACTGTAAGTTATTATTTAGCTCTTCTAGTGAATGTCTTATTTTAATAAACATTCTTCAGTTTTAAGATTTCTAATCAGTTCTTTCTTTCATCTAATCATTGTTCTTGAGTTATAAGGGTCAGTCCCTCTTTTCTCTCTCTGGTAATAAAACAAATGCTCATTCTAAAGCCTGCTGGGATGTTACTGTTTCAGTGACCTTGGCTGTCAATTCTCCCACTTGTTGTGTTATTGGCCACTCTTTAAAGCACTAGATTTTCTCACGCATTTTGTAATTTTTGTTTGAGTGCCCATCATGCATGATGGTTTTTGTTTTTGTCTCCCTGCAGGGCAGTTTTGCTATGGGACACACAGCTGTACATGCAGAAGCAAACCTCCCACCAGCAATCTGGGCTCTCATACTGTGGGGGTATCCTTATTCTAGTCCCAGCACTGGTGCTGAGCAGGAGCCCAGCTGCCAATCACCAGGTGTCTGAGTCCCACACTGCCACAGACAAGCATCCTGCTTCCAACAGCAGCAGGAGGTGGGGGTGTCTTTTCATCCTTTATTCCTAGAAAAGGCAGCCCAGTTCCAGACCCTATGCAGAGGGAACCTGGCTCCAGTCCTGACCCCTGTCCCTTGTGGCCGTCAGAGTCCTGGCCTTGTCCCACCGCTCACCGCTCACCGCAACAGCCAGCCACCCACCACTTCAGCCCTCACTCACAGATGCAAGTTTCTGCTCATTTACTACACTGGATTACCTTCTTAGAGTAGCTGCCCAATTTAACTCAAAGTATTGAATTTACTGCGTGTGTGCTGGTCTCTGCGTGTTCACACTCAGTTCACTTCTCTGGCCTGAGTCCGCAACACCGTCCCTCAAAGCTAGGTCACTGTGTCCTGGACCGCAGCACAGAGGGAAGAACACATTGGGAGGACCCGGGCAGAGGAGGGCGCCTCAAGGGCAGACCCTGAAGGAAACCTGAGTGTTATCACTCTAGAAATAAAAACAAAGGTACCTGGAGTCGGAACCGCGGTCAGTCTCTGGAGAATCAATTCCGCAGAGGAGGCTCGGGACCAGGGGGCTCCAGGGCCCCAAACCACCCAAAATCTAGCCTACACTACCCTGGTCTCTCGCAGAATGGGCCACTGTGCCCCATAGCGGGGCCCTGTCCCAGGGAAGCCATGGTCTAGCCCTGACCGGTGACGGGGGACGAGGGGCTGCTTGGCGCTGGGCAGAGTGAGAAAGAACAGTGCCCGGGCCCTTGAGCCTGGAGCGGCCTGAGCTGAGGTTTGTTGGGGCACAGCTCACCCCTTCACAGAGCCTTCTCTCTCTCACTGTGAGGGGCCCACAGAGGACCAGGATGGGCACTGTCCCACAGAAAACTACAAGGCCTGTGGCAGGTCTTAAGAGAACCGCCTCAGAGCCTGTCTGTCACTCACGACAGAGAGGACCATCGCTGACCAAGGGCTGGGCCTGGACCTGGGTCCTCCCCACCCCTCCAGCCTCAACATGCTGAGCCCAACACAGGCCGGACTCATATTAAGCATGACCTCTACAGGCACCCTGTCTTGGGGCCCAAACCCACAGCGCCCCATGGACCCAGGAAATATTTGATAGGTTTCTGCCATACACAGGAATCTGCTTGTTTCTATTTTCAGAGATTTTTAAAAAAGAAGTCCAAAATACACACATATGTACAGACACAGCAAGCCCCCAGAGTTGCTGCTGGCTCTGCCCCACCCGCAGGGTGGTGGGGAGCACTCAGGAGACAAGGAGCTGACCGCAGGGAGGGTGGTTCAGAATGATGGGGGCAGGGAGTCACTGCTCTGAAGCCAAACTGGAGGGGATGGCAAGCCCAGCCGCCACTCTTGTTCAAGACCATCCTCCTACAGACCAGGCCTGATGGCTGGTGGGTGAGGGGACAGGACAGGCCTCAATCCGAATCGCAGGCCTCTTGTCCGGTGGGGGCGTCCACGGCAGAGGCCAGGCTGTCCTCCTGGCCTTTCAGCCTCTCACCTGGATAGATGGCAGACAGGAGGGGTCGAGAGGAGCCCCGGGCTTGAGCCACCACCCGCAGGGCAGAGCCCCTGCCTTGCCAGGCCCTGCACTTACGGATCAGCTCGGCGATGGCCCTCTGGGTCCGCTTCTCTAGCTTTTCCAGCTTCTTGGCTACATCTCTCTTGAGGTCCCTATAGCACAGAGGTGGGAGGAGGCCGGAGGTTGAAGGCGGGCCTGGTGTGGCCTTGGGGACCCCCTTGCCCACTGTGCCTTGGGCATTAGGAATCACACGCGGCTGTTTGAAGAGACTGCCTGGGAAGAGGGCCAGGTTGCTCCTCTCCCCCTTTCTGCATCCTCCAACACCAGCATCAGCCATCCCTCCCAGCCCGTGAGGCAGGGCTGGCCCCAGACCACCCAACACAGGGGACTGAGTCCAGGCGTGCAGGGTGGCTGGTTCCTCAGAAGCATTCTCTTGGTCTGGTCGGATATATGCCCCAGGCTTTTGTTCCATCAAATAGAACACCTCCCGCTGGTGCTGTACTGACGGATATGGTCCACTGGGCCTCTGACCCAGGGCAAGTAGAACACAAGCCCCAGGCCACCGGCCCTCTCTTCCACCCTTTCTCAGCCCAGTCAGGAGGAGTCATTTCATACAAGAGGGAATTGAGGCCAAACGGAACAGGCCAATTGGTGGCAGAGCTGGGAGAGAAACCTACGCCTGCCCTTCTCACCATCTTTCCTCCACTCTGCAGCTCCCTGAGGGCAAAGGTCGGCCTTGCTCAAATGGGGCTCTCTGAGGTGGGGCAGGTCCTCACCCTTTCAGAAGGGACTTGAAGGAACTGTCCCCCATCTGCCTGAGCCCCGCCCCACCCTCCAAGTGTCATCCTCTGTCACTTCCATCTCATTCTCCATTTATGTCCTGTGCAGCACTTACTTCAGGCAGTAATTATCATGTGCAATATATATGCCTGTGCTGCCCATCTCCCTACCGTGAAGGTGCGCAGGCCCAGCGAGAGGCCCACGCCCGGCAACAGAGCGCCCCAGTCAGTCTGCACTAGTGCTCCACGGTCAATACTCACCAATCAGGCTTCCGGGGTGCGAGGTTGGCCAGGTCCTGGGGAGGGAGGAGACACATGTCAGGGCTGCAGGGGCCCAGTCCCAAAGTAAGTAGGACGACAGGGCACAGTTGTAGGAAAATGGGAAAAAGGAAAGGGGTAAGGAAGGGATGAGGGGATGTAGGGAGGTGGAAAGGAAATAAAGTAGCCAAGAGAAAGAAGCAGGGAGAGGAGAGCAGGTGGGGAAGAAGAAAAGGCCCCATAGGCGCAGTGAGGGAGAAATGGGCCGCCAGAGGCACTCACCACTTCCTCAATGACTGGCTCTGGCTTGGCGGCCTCTAGCTGCTCCTTCACCTTCTCTTCCACTAGAGGGCGCAAGACAACAACAGAGGCCTGTCAGAGGCCTTGCCACTCTGGTGACACTGCAGCCACAGCAGAGGGGAACACAGTGCCTGGGAGACCTTGTGCTCTCTTAGCCTCACCTCTCCCCTTGGCTCCCAGCCAACCAGATGCAAAGACCGTGCAAAGGCAGCTCTGAAGGAAGGGCTGGGGTTCCCCAGGAAGAAAGCAATCCTGGGGCAAAGGAGGGCCAGCAGCAGCCAGCCAGCTGGAGTAGACTGGAGCGCAGACCTCCAGTCAGGAAGGACGGAAGCTACTCTCGACCCGTCTCCCCAGCTGCAAAACGAGAGTGGTCTGGACACATCCAAAGTATGGCTCTGTGAAGCACCTGGAGGACAGGCTCTTCCCATAACCTCCTGGGCTCCTGGGTTCTGAGGACGTCCTCTGGGCCCTGCGACGGTTGGGGCGCAGGAGGTTTTCTTCCCATCCCACTTAGATGTGTACTCCCAAGACCAGGGGGACGGCCGCCTAGAAGGGGGCTGCACCCAGCTACTGACAGCACCATGCGCCCCGGGGCGGTCTGACCAGGCGGCCCTGCCCCGCGGGGACAGAAGCTGGGAGCACTAACACCAAACCTGGGCCCCGTAGGGGTCTCCCAGCCCCCTCACAGTGGCTCCATGCTGCCTCACGGCCCCCGCCCTGCCTCTGGTGCTGACCCCGCCAAAGGCATGGGAGTGGCGCCCCATTCCTTCCGTCTATCCCGCCATACTGCCCCCACCATGCCACGGCCCCACCACAGTGGGGCCCAAACCATGAAGCAAACCAACCACCAGAAATGCGTGGGAATCTCGGGGGCAAAGGAGACGAGGATGCAGACTAGGGCATGGCCGAATGGGCAACAATTTACTCTTCTACAACATAACTGTCTTTATTCAGTTACTACTCATGTAATTAATAAGAAGCGCCCCGGGATCTCCAGTGTAGACGCCGGCCGTGGGCAGGCCGCAGCTGGCCAGACGCTCCTGGCTGCTGTGCTGTGCTTTGCCCCAAACCACAGCAAGACTGAGCAGCCCCTGGGCCGGGCCCCTCCCCGCCGGCGAGAAGACCTCTCTCCACCCTCTGTGCTCTGGCACTGTCACGTCTCCAAGCACCTAAATGGATGGCCCCTCATCAAGGTCTCTCCCTCCGACCCTCCAAGGGTCCCCAGGCCACTTCTCAGCCCAGAGCGTTTCTCTGAGATGTGGCCTCTTGCCCCCGATGTCCCTGGAAGGCCTTCAAGACAGGGTGTGAGCAGGGCAGAGCAGGCGCCCTGACGGCCTGCGGTCACCACCCACACTGACTAGCTGTGCGCCTGCCACGAGACGGGGACGAAGGATCTTCGAGGCCCGGCTGCCAGCCCTGGCATTGCCGATTATTCTCCAAGAGAGGGTGACACCTTTCAAGGTGGAGGCAACTGGCAGTGCCAGGGAGCAGACGCAGAGACGCAGCTCACCTACCTGCGACGGGTTTGGCCTGGGGCACTCTCCTCTTCTTCAGGCCCTCATCCTCAGGGATATAGTTCCGCAGCCTGAGTTCCCTACAAGAGCACAGAGAACAAGCAGAGATGGAGTAAATGTGGGACACAGTGTCATTCAACTCATCACTTGCAGGTCACAAGCTGCTTACTTCCCGACTTTCCTCTTCTCTCTGGAGATGACTGGTGAAGAGGGAAGCTCAGGAACAGAAGCATCAGTGGGACCAGGTCCCTCCTCTGAGCCTCAGCCCCCTTGTCTGCCATTCAGGAGCTGACTGGCTGCTCTAAGACCCTGCCTACACTGCAGGCTCACATCTGGGGCGAGGCTGGGGTGCCTGAGCAGCAACCCCCACGTCTCTCCCTTTGACAGTTAAGGGAACTGTCGCAGAAGCTCCCTTTGACTTCTCTCCTTTTGACAGTTAAGGAAACTGACAGTTAAGGGAACTGTCAAAGGGTCATCTCCCTTTGAAAGTTAAGGGAACTGAGGGTCAGAGAGACTGTACCATTTTCATAAGGTCACACAGCAGTAGTTGCAGCATCTGAGACCAAGGCAAGGTATGACCCCAGGCCAGGGCCAGAGCTCCAGGCTGTTACTCCTAAAAGAGAAAGCTCGTGGCCACCCACTAGTTCCCCAAGCCTGGCCTCCTTTTCAGAACCTTTGTGCCCTGGGACCATTGGTACACAGTCCCTTAACTACTGGTGGCAAGGGTCTGTGTGTGCCAGGAGTGGCTGGCATGACACTGTGCAAGGCTGGAAAGCCACGGTCCACCTGGACAGCCACAAGAACTGCACAGACCCCGCCCCTGCAAGGTCTTTTAAATGCCACCAGGGCAGACCCTAAGACCTCTGTGAAGGGGGACAGCCACGAGGGACCAGAGCCACACACTGGGACCACCAGCAACCACGGTTTATTTTCCTGTTAGCTCAGTTGCCTCAGGCAGGGCTGGCTGCACCAAGTGCTCACAGGGGTTCTCCCTGGGGTCCTCCTGGGCTCACACACACAGAAGCTTGTCTACAGGAGGAGGGACTCCTGGATGACCCCAGGGGCAAAGTGGGCGTTCCCGGGGGCTGCTGCTTAATAAAGGTAAGAGAGCTACCACCCAGGCCTCGGGGAAGGCAGAATCGCCCCCCCCCCACCTGCCAGCCAGGGGAGACTGCGTTGTGGGTCCTCCTCCTTCCCTACTACCTTTTCTGAGCCCTTTCGAGAACTGCTGGCCCCTCCCAAGTCCTAGGCCTTGGACAGGGGCCATTTTCCCAACAGGAAGTCTCCCACAGTTTCATCTACCGAACCCTCTGTCTGTGCCAGGCCAAAGCACTGACTTCCCCAGCCCCTGGGTAGACAAGCCTTCCTGAGCTGAGGCAGCAGGTGTGTGTGACCACACACTAAGCAAGTGGCAGTGGTCTGGACTTAGGGGCCAAGTTTGGTCCCGTAGTCAACAGTTCCCCCCCGGCCCTTTCTCCTCTGCCAGGGCCCCTGGGGCCACAGGCTGCACCTCTGTGCCAGAGGCAGCACCAAGACAGCCTGTGGAGCAAGCGGACCACCCACTCCCACAGATGCCCACCCTGTCCCCCTTCCCGTGGTGGTAAACGGCAGGTCACTGAAATGCCAGGAGAGAAAGTGGGGCATGGTTTGTGCACTGACTTTTGTTGCAACAGGGTGGGGAGAAAAGCAGAAGAGAAACTGGGTGTGGGGAGAAAACTGCAGGGATTAGTAAGAAAAAAACTGTCACTCAGAAACCTCAGGGATCTGCGAGAAATCAGTAGGAGAGATGACTCCCAGCATCAAGTCCCCCCTCCAAACACAGGCTTCAGAAATGCAGCTGGAATGAGGGAGGACACAGCAGGGGGACAGGAAGAGGCCAGAAGCAACAGGAAAGAGCAGTATCTCCTAGCTGGGGGTGCAATGGGAGGGGCTCTCAGCAGCCCTGCCGCCCACTGTCCCCTGCTTCCCCTCACACACCCCCAGAGCTGAGCACTGGTCAAGCGGTCAAGAATACCTGGTCCCGTCACTGCCCCATCCTGGGCCTCAGTTTCCACATCTGTAAACAAGGAGGCTATGCTGGGTGTGTTAAAGCTAGGTCTGGCCTCCTGGTTACCTCTGAGAGTTAATGAAGAGAAGCCCAACTTACCACCCCTCCAACCACCACCCCCCACAACCATCATCGCCAAAGGGCAAGTCTCAGGAGAGGTCACGGGCATTGGGTTCCGCTGGGACCTGGCCATTCCAGTACAGGACCAAAGTTGACCCCCTCCCGCCCCAGGCAAATCACTTCAGAAACCTGACAACAGATACATATATATTTTAAAGACTACTTGACTACTTTTTTTTTAACAGATATATTTTTAAATATCCATTTGTTGGCCTTGGAGAAGTACCGAGGCCATGAGGTTCTGAGGGGCTGCAAATGGACAGACAGATGTGCAACAGGTGAGCCTGACAGTAGGCACCTCTTTCCCCTTAAAGCCTGTGTCTGCCAACAAGCAGAACTTCCTGCAACCTCATGGGGCGGAAGAGAAACAAATATGTGTTCAGGGCAGCAAAGCAGTAGGGGCCCTGGGAAACCCCCAAGCTTTCTGTTGTGACCCCTCGCCTGACCAACATCCTCAGAGTCGGGGTGAACCTGAAAAGACCATTTTTTACAGGCCTGAAACACAAAGTGGCATCAGCACAGTTGCTGATTGGCTGCCCTTCGGCAGAAGTGGAAATGTAACCGGAAGAGAACAGGACACCTCTTCATCAGTCCAGAGAGGGTGGGTCAGGGCACCCGAGGGGCTGTCTGCCAGAAGCTGGAATAAATTCTCCTCAGAGAAAACCAAATGATCCGGAACCTCAAATTATCTCTAGAACTTTCCATATACAATATCCAGGATTCGATGAAAGCCACGAGCAAAAATAAAGACAAAAGAAATACATTCAGAGGAGATCCAGATATTGGAATGATCAGAAATAAAATCTAAAATAACTGAAATCAATAATTCAGGAAGGTAAACCACAACATGGAGAATTTCAGCAGAGAATTTAAAACTGTAAAAATCATTCAAATCGAAATTCCCTAACTGAAAATATAACCAAAATTCAGAAGTCAATAAATGGATTCAATAGCAGTCTAGATACAGGTAAAGAAAGAATTAGTGAACAGGTAGGCCCAAAAGTGTCCAGATTGAATCACAGAGGAAGAAAAGTTGGAAAATACAGAAAAGGGCGTAAGAGACATATGCAACATGATGAAAAGATCTAACAGACATGTAATTAGAGTCCCAGAAGCAATAGTTTGAGAGATAATGACTGAAAATTTTAGAAAATTAATGAAAAACATCAAGCCATAGATTACAGAAATGCTGTGAACTCTGAAGAAAGACACACCTAGGCAAATCATTGTCAGACTGCTAAACACCAGAGACGAAGAGAAATTCTTAAACAGACACACGACAAAGGAGAACATAGGACTGACAGCTGACTTCTCAACAGAACAGAAACCATACTTCTAGCTGAATTAGCCTTCAGAGACAGACTTTCCAGGCAAAGAAAAGTTGGGAAAAGGAGTCATCAGAAGATCTGTTATTCAAGAAACACTAAAGGAAGTGCTTTAGAGACTGAAAATGATCTCAGAGAGAAGCCCAGTGAGCCCAATGCCTTTTAGGACCCTGCCCTTTGCACCCCAATGTCCTGGGCCACCCACAGTCCCCTCCATGTGGGCAGCCACTGTCCCAGTTGAGTCTATCCCAAGGGGGCAGACACAGCGGCCACCTGGGTACCTCCACTCTCACTCCCTCTGATCCAGGGCCCCCAATGTCCCCTAAACAAGTCTAAACTTCTTAACCTAGTCCTGGCCTCATGCTACACACTTTCTTCCCCATTGGGCTTTAAGAGCTAACTTAACCAGGTGGCACTGTAAGCCGTCCTTCCCCTTCCCCAAATGTCCCCACCCACCCCAAGGCCCCCTCTTTGCCTCACTACCCAGGACATAGCAGCCATCACACTGCATGCATGTGGCTCCTTGATGGTCTGTCCTACTCGCCCTACAGGCCTGGGAGGGCCGGGCACAGGAATTCAGGGAGGCACTTGAGAAGGAGCTTCTGGGTAGCCGGGGGCTCTCTGGGCCTCCTAACACTTGGGAAGACAATGCAGGAAGCAAAGTTGTGTCCTGGAGATGAAAAGAGGGCAGGGATGCAGCTGGGTCAGGACAGCCAACTCCAAAGTGACTTCTGTGGTCTTTGTGGCAAAGCAATAGGGAGAAGCCCGAGTTCACATCCTACTGGGTCTCCTTAAAACAGGAAATGTCCTTTTCCATTTCCTCTCCCTGCTTCCTCCCCAGTGTCTGGGAGACTTGTCAGGTGCCAGAGCGCGCATGGTGACCACTAGTGACCACTAGGACGCTTCCTTAAGGACACCTGCAGGGCCCCAGGGTGTGGGCTGGCCAGGGAGATTCTGGGGAAATCGCCCCTTGGGGGTGTTTTTCACTCCTTCCATATGTGCCATTCAGGGGAGGGGGTGGAGAAAGCTAGTGCTCTCTGTAAAACGTGAAGCCCAGCAGCAGAGTTCTGGAAGGCCGGAGTGAAAGGAAGCTTCCAGATGATCTGGTCTAATCCCTTCACTAGCACATGAGTCTCAGAGAAAGTCTACACTGCTCACAGAGGTGTCCCAGCCCCTGGCCTGCTTCACCCACTCGTTCACGCTGACGGTCTTACCCTTTGGGGTGTTAGCCTCACTTCTCCCCCGACTGCTCTTGGGGCCACTCTACATACACACCCCTGCTCTGGACCCCTGGAGAGAGGCCAGGATGGAGCAGCCCCCCATGGCCTGCCCACTGAGAACAAGGCCCTCTCCAACTGGCTGCCTGGATTCCTTCTTTCTATACAGGCCCCTCAGGGAGAGCTGGCGTGAGGCTCTCTTCACAGTCACAGAGTCGGGGCAAGTCAAGGCCAGGAAGGGCCTGCAGGCTCCTGGGGACCAGCGCTGGCCGCAGGTATCAGCAACCCTAACCACAGAGGGCTTTCAGTTGGAATATCCAGTGTAGAGACGCAGTTCTTCCAGGAACACACACACTCCTACTAACCTTCTGTTTGCTTTAGGCTCCGCTTGCACCGAGACACCCCCACATCTCCAACATAAGTAACAAGACCTTGTTTGGTGCTGCTGGAGGTTGGACGCTGCCAGACCAGGAAAATGAGGTGAGAGGCAAGGCCCACAACTGTTCCAGAGCCTGATCTAGTCACTTCCTTCAATCCCATTAAAACATTGCAGCACCAAGACTACTTTTTTGGTCCTTGCCTGCTGTTCAGAGAAATGGTAACAAAACAGGGACAAGCAAAACAAAACGTTCTACAGACTAATGTCTCTGGTAGCATAATTTGTAACAGCCATGGGGCAGACACCTCTGGGCTCTCTGCTGGCAGAGCACCCTAGAGTAGCCTACAGGCACCTTCCAGAGGACGGCCAAGACCCGGCGGGCACAGGACAGTGCAATCGGAACACCTGGCTCAGGGCAAAAAAAAAAAAAAAAAAAAAAAAAATCACTATGGGTAAAGTACAAGATCAGGATGGAACACGTCACCGGAAACAGATGGAATACAGCACCATTCTCAAAACTCCTCTCCCTCCCCCAGCCCCTAAAATCACAGTGGGTCACAGGTGTTGGAGGCAGAAATAATGCAGTCACACCTTCGCCTTAAAAACAGGGAGGCCAGGGCGGCTGGTGGCTCAGTTGGTTAGAGCGCGAGCTCTGAACCACAGGGTTCCGGTTCGATTCCCCCATGGCCCAGTGAGCTGCGCCCTCCACAACCAGATTGAAGACAACGAGCTGCCGCTGGGCTTCTGGAGGGGCGGCTGGATGGTTCAGCTGGTTAGAGCGCGAGCTCTTAATAACAAGGCTGCCGGTTCAATCCCCACATGGGATGGTGGGCTGTGCCCCCTGCAACTGAAGATTGAAAACGGTGACGGGACCTGGAGCGGAGCTGCGCCCTCCACAATTAGACTGAAGGACAACGACTTGGAGCTGATAGGTCCTGGAGAAACACACTGTTCCCCAATATTCCCCAATAAAAACAAAACAGGGAGGCCAGAAGAACCAGAGCCAGGCTGGGGCGAGACCCACACAGGAGCCACACCAAAACAGGTCGACAGATACACTCACCCAAAGCTCACCCAGCCGACCAGCCCCAGGCCCGCCGAGAGACACAGCTGCCCATCAGCCTGAGGGACAGTTTACAAACAGCCAGCGTCTGCTAAAGGCCATGGTGTTAGTTACGTCAGGCCCCTGCCCCACTGCAGCTGCCATCACATCTGGGTCACATGGTCTGCACCCACTCCCACCAAGGCTGCAGAGCCCGGCCCAGGTTCTCTAAAATGACAGCTGAGCTCTGCACCCATCCCGCCTGAAGACACGTAGCGAATGTTCACCTAAAGAACTAGAAACAGCTGATATGCCAAAAATCCAGGACTAAAAAATTAATTATGGTAGTACTCTCAAAGAAATAATAAGCAGCCATTGAGAATTTTATAGTATACTAATCAAAAGATGGTCATGATACAGTATGTGAAAGAGGTTACAGGAAGAACTGTAGGTCAGGCACAGATACACGTAGATGTGGGTTTTCTAAATTTTTTACAATTGAAAAAATCTGTAATTTATGTACTTTTATCAATTCAAATTTAAAAAGAGGAGAGCGGTAACAGTTTCTGGCAGCTGAGCTAAATCCCCAAGGGCCCACATAAGAACTAGACAGGCCATGCTGGCCGTCTGGGGCCCACATGATCAGGGGCCAGGAGCCTGCAGTCCACTCGCCGCCACCCTCCTGGGGCCCAACCTATCCCCCAGACCACTCCGGGGAGGTGGATGGTGCTCAACCCAATCGGGCCCCCCTGGGCTGCAAACTGCCAGCCCCTGCAGCAGGCTGCCAAACAGACCCTCTTCGTTTCACCACACAGCTGCCCAGTATCCCTGCTGCCCACCCCTCCAGCCCCAGCCAAGAGGGCATGTGGGACAAAAGCCCCAGCACCTCCCCTTTTCGGGGCAGCACTGAGGGTGAAGGTGGTAGAGCAGAACCAAGCCTGGCCCGCCTTGGGAGCTTACAGGCAGAGGACAGGAATGCTGCCATTTCCCCACCTGTGACATGACAGGGCTAGATGGGCTCAGCTGTTCTCCAAGACAGGGAACGGGCGGGGTCCGCTCTACTCCCTCCCAGGTGGGAAATCACCTGCATGAACTATAGTTTCCGCACCTGCACCTCGTGGTGACCACACCCACCGCAGAACAGGGAGGATGACTGAATGACAAGGCGTTTGGAGGACTGAAGGTGGTAACACTCAAGATTAAGACTGTTTCCCAGCAGAAAGGACCCAGTCGACCCCACCCTCCCCACACACAGGGGGGAAGTGTATGGCCTGGTCACACTGGTGCCACCTTCCTGACACCAGCTCTCTCTTCCTTCATGCTCCCACATTCCAGGGCCTATTCCTGAGAAGCAGGATCAGGAAAAACAGGGTGGCTGCAGGTCTGTGTGATGCTGCCTCAGCACAAATCCTGGGGCCACGTCGATCTCGCTGCCCACGCCTGGACACCCCCACGCCCTGGGCCAGAGGGAGGTAACTGAGGAGGCAGAGGTGGGAGCTACTCAGGTCCTTACTCTAGTGCGGGGCAGTGTTTGCAGAATCAAACTGACATCATGGTTCACAGACACCATACCATGCTCAGGACCCAACTCGCAGATGACAGGTCTGCCACTTGCCAGCCTCAAGGGTTTGGGCGCCAGGCCAGGTCTGGGCTGGGCCTCACGGGGGTGGGGGAGTTGGAGAACCAGTTTTCCATCCCGAAGCAGGCAGGTTAGTGGCCCAGTTTCTTCCGCAGGACGTGTCACGCACCGCAGGATGACCCACTGCCCCTGAATGGTGACTGCTCCCGCTGGGTGCAGACGTCGGTCCATGGCCGAAAGGAGGCAGTGGTTGTGGAGGCTGAGGGTTTGGGGCTGCTTGCTCAGGCACTTAACAAGACACGCTCCCCCGCCCTGTGCCCGCTGGGGTGTACAACACCCCTCTCCTCCCACCTGGCAGGGTGGCCACGAGCATCAACCACAAACCCTACCTAGACGCGTCTCCACGGCACATATCAGCCGACCTGCCATCGGGAGGAAGTGACTGAGGGCTTCACCAAAAGTAGCTGACGTGAACATCCTTTTCTGTGGGCCAGCTTCCCAGGGCCAACAGACCACATCTTTATTCTCCCGGCAGTAAGAGGGGGCTGTGTTAGAGATGAGTCGTGGTAACCCCTGCAGAGGTGCTTAGCTGTTCTCAGCCACAAGGGCAGGTTGGCTGGGAGAGGGCAGGTCCAGACCAGAGAAGCAGGGGCCCTTCTGGAGGTGGGTACCCGTCTTTTCGTTCCACAGAGCCTAGTCTGGGCTGGGGGGCCTGCAGGGGGCTGACCCCCACCTGATGGTGACTTGGTTGTTATGGGGATGGATTAGGATTTGTCCTGAAGACAGCAACAGAAATTTTAAAAAGGAATTGCGATCTACAGGTTCTGTGCAATTCCACTCAAAATCCTAGCAAGCGTTTTTAAAGACATTAAGGAGCTGATTCTACACTTTATAAGGAAAGGCAAAGGAGCTAGAACAGCCAAGACTCTGAAGTCTCCTTGGGCAGGCAGGCAGGCAGGCAGGGGCAGAGAGGAAGGTGGGCATGGCTGCAGAGGGGCGAGGTCCTGGGGTGCCTGCCTCCAAGGCTGCTGGAGTCCCATTTCCTCAGACACAAACTGAGGACACACACTGCCCTCAGCATGTATCTGGGCAGACAACTGGAGCTGCGCAGTGCCGCTACTCCACTTCTCTCCTGAGGACGACCTCTAGCACCACGTAAGGGGCGCTCTACGGAGGGGCTCCCAGCCACTCATTTCTAGGTCACTTGCTTACTTCTACTTATCCACCCAGTGTGCCCAACTACTGTGCAAACTTAGCACAGGCCTCATGTAAAAGTTAATTCTGCCTTTTCCAGGAGTGTCTCGAGCCCTTTAGCTCCCTCGGAAGAGCCTCAAAGTGTCTTCCTTCTGCCTAAATCCTCAGCCCCAGCTGGGTAACAGCTATGGCATTTGTTCCATTCCCTAGGGAATCAAGTTTTTTCTCCCCACCTTTCCGTTGAAGATACTCAGGTGGGGAGGCTCACTGAGGCAACGTGACTTGCCCAAGGTCTGAAAGCTGATAATTGGCAGCGCCTGGCCTTGACCTCGGGGAGCTGCTTCTAAATCCTGAGCTCGCTCCATCTGCCTAGTTCCTACAATTTTGGTGCTTGCTGCTGAACAAAGAATTGCCTCAACATCTGTGATTTCCGTAAGTGCTGTGCAGTGCAAAAGAAAGTGCACGATGAACGAGCTAACACAACCAAAGGAGCTGGCCACCTGCCACCTGCCTGTGCAGTGCCTACGAGGCACCATTAAATCTCCCTCCCTATTCCAGTGACCTGTATAGAGCGGGGGTGGGTATACGAGTGGGGTTTGGGGGATGGCTGTCCATGCCTCCCTAACAAGGGGTTACGTCACTCTGCTGGTTCACACCTGTGGGCCTTCACTGCCCAAATGCTACCTTCTGGGATTCCAGACCCCATTCAAGAGGCGCGTTCTCCATGAGAACTTGTCCTGCTGGCCACGGCTGAAGACAGCCCTGAGTGGGCACCGCATTCCTCTCAGGACACTTCAGGAGGGCCGGTGCCCACAGGGCTTCCCCCCTGGCACCTGGGCTGACCTGGCCCGAAGTAGGCTGTCCTTACCTCCCAGGAGCCCAGACACTCACTGGTGACTGGCCTCAGAGGTCATCCCTCCCTCTCCCAGTGGAGCAGGAAGGTCGCCCCTTTCTCCCCAGTGGCAAAGGGGACTGTACTGGGGCTGTGGCCTAGGGGCCTTGGAGCCTGCTCCCAAGCCACAAGCATCCTACTGGAAGTCCCTTTCCAGACTCTGGGTACAGAGGAGGAGAAAAGGCCCCCTTCCTTGGATGGTGGACACAGACTCTGCTGCCTCCTCCTGGAAAGCTCACACTCGAGCCCTGCACCCCGTAATCTGGAGTTAAAGCCACACGGATCTGGCCCCTTGATATTGGGCCCCAGGCTGTGCCCTGCCTTCCCTTTGCTCTCAGCCTGTAGAAGTCAGGAAAGTCCACATTTCCTGGAGGCTACAAATGGGGGCTCAACTCCACTGCAAGCGGAGGCTGGGCTTCCTGAGAACCAAGGGGGTGACTGAGCAGCTGGCCCTGCCGGCCAGGTAAGGGATGCTTAGAGAAGTCCACGGTCTCGGGACACATAGCTGCAGAAGCCAAGATCCCGACTGCCAGGAGCTTCTGACCGTTTCACCAGACTCCACTGCCTCAGGAGGCCCATCAGAGAAAAGCCATGAGCAGGACCAGCTGAAGCAGAACCCAATTCAACGTCCAGCACCTGTGGCCCCTGGGCTGCTCTGAGCAAAGAACAGGGGCCTGCACTTGCCCAGGTGGTGGGCTCAGCATGGGACTTCAGAGAGGGTGTCACGCTCCATCACAAATGACCCATTAAGACCTGGCAGTGAGTGGGGTCTTTTATCCAGAGCTTTCTGATAGGAACTGTGTGTCCCCTTCACTTTCTTTTTCAGTGTTTTCATTATGGAATATCTGAAGCACCCAGAAAAGTTCAGAGAGTAACGCAACACATGTATTCAGCTGCCCCGGACTCAAGAAAAGCAACATTTTGCCATTTTTGAGACAGGTTTGTCCCTCCGCTTCTCTCCCTCTTTTTAAAGAAATCACATTGTCATGTGGGGTGTCATGCAGGGTCTCTGGTCTCACACCCCACATAAGAACACAGGACACGGTGAGGCCAAAAAGGAACACCCACGGAGCCATAGGTAGTGGAGTCATACACTATATTCTCACTGGCAGCTGGGTTGGAGACACAGGAAACAGGAGCCACACTATCCGCAACTGCCGTCCGCTTCTATCTACCAAGCAACCCCACTTGCTAACTGCAATCCGGCCTGCTAACTGCAATCCACTCTTGCTAGCTCAGCCACCATCTTCTTGCTAGCCCCCATTTGCTGCTAGCATAGCCCCGGCAGTTATATTAGTGGCCAATGGCTCACTGGTTACAGCTGACGGCCAATTAGCCACAGGTGACGGCCATCTATTACCCGAATGAGCACCTTTCCATGTGAGGCCGAGAGCCTGGAAACTGCACTCCTAGCTCTGTCCCCACACACATATTTTAGTGGGTTAAAGCCTTTCCCTATCCTGTTTCCTCTGGCCGCACCCGCAGCTACTCTGAGGCCCTGAGTGTGCCCTGCTATTCCCTGGGCCTGTTCTTCTGCAGCTTTTGCTTCACAGCCCCGACCTCTTACCACACATGTGCCAATCTGTTAACAGTCTGGCTCCCTCCAGAGAATGTCAGCTCCATGTGGGGAGGGATGGATTTTGTCCACTACTGTGTCCCAGGGGCCTAGAATGGTGCCCTGGACAAATCAGGCAACCAGTTAAGTCGGCCCTTGTTGACTAAGTAACACACACATTATTGTGTGTGCTTCTGGATTTGACATAAATGCTCCTGCCCTGTATGTCTCAGTCTGAAGCCTGCTTTTCCCTCCATTCAACACCACGTCTGAGATTCAATCACATGGTTCATCACTCAAGTCTACTGTACGACCCCCCCCCCCGCCACCTGCTAACCGACAACCCTTCTCTTTTTCATCAAGGAGGCTCAGAGACAGGACCTCCCAGCACAGCAAAGGCAGCCCAGAAATTGGGACTCAAGGCTCCAGGCAACGAATGAGAACCTACGAACAAATCAGAAGAAAACCAAAGGTTCTCTCAGCGGTTATCACAGAACAGGGGGAACTCTGTAGGCACCCACCCCCAAATCACACAAGGCTGGGGTCACTTGGCAAAGGAGCAACCACCTGGCCTTTGTCTGTCATGAGCAAGGGCCCGTGAGGCGCTGGGGGTGCTAAGGCCCAACAGGAAAGCACAGAGCACAGTGCCAGGGTGGCGAGGGTCCCGGCACTGCCATTCAGCATCACCAGCCTTTCAGCACGGAGCTGTTACCTTCGCAGCCCAAGTAAGGTGGCCGGGCTGCTGTGAGGGCAGTGTGAACGCATGTGGTAGACTGTCAAGTCCCGTGCACGCGCACACCCCTGTGGACCTGGAAAAGCCCCGTTTCATTTGAGATGGGCTCCTGAACAGGAAGGCAGAGGAGAGGGGAGGGCCTGGCCTGGGGAGGGTTCCACTCACACTGGTGAAGGCAACATGAGGCTGTGACACCAGGAAGGCCTGCTCCCAGCTGCCAGCCCAGCTTCCTCTGGGGAGTATCCCTTCCCTTCTGCTGTCCCCCCTCAATGAACAGCTCACAGAGGTCAGCTTCCTCGGGGTACCAAGATCTATTCCCCCAAACGAGGAGCTGCCTGCACACGCCCTGGGCCTGAAGAAACCGCTGAGGGCCGACGACATCAGGGCCGCCTGTCTGCACAGACTCCAGATCTGACCCCAAGCAGAGCTCCCCAACTACCCTTGTGGCCCCAGCTCAGGGCTGGGGTGGGCGGGAGGACACGAGACCCCCGGAACTTCCCGCATGGACGTGCTAACCGACATGAAGGGTGTCTCCAGCTCACCAAGAACAATCGCACAGCCCCCTGCCCCCCACACGCTGCTTCTGAAAACACTGCCCAGCAATTTTTAATGCAAAGCAGCCTCCAAAGCCCTCCAGTGCCTGCAACCTCGGCGTGTAAGAGCTGTGTGTAGGAGACTTAAGTTGACTCAACCAGATGACAGGATTTGGCAAAATACTCTACACGAACTACTGAGGGCAGGTGCAGGAGAGCAGAGACGAAAGAAAGCAGCAGAGGCCTCCGAGCCAGCTCTGCAGGAAGACCACCATGTGAAAGGAGAGCGGAGAGAAGGAAGTCCAGGCTGAGAGGAGAGCTGAGAGATGGCAGTCAGCACACGCTGAGGCCAGTACGGGAACCCAGAGGAGGCTGGCCCCAGCCGGACGGCCCAGGCGGAGCTCAAGCCCAGGGAGAGTTTGAACCTGATTTTGCAGGTGCTACGCCATGCCAGGGCTTTGCGGAGACATAACGTGAGGAAGAAAAGGCTGGTAGCTAAGAGTCCATGGGGAAGGGTGCAGGGAAGGCTCCAGCTAGGGACAAGGGTAGGTTTTCAGGTGTGAACAAGGCAGCCCTGGGGTGGAGAGGAAGAAACACGGGAGAGACATGAACACAGAGTTGGGAGGGCGTGGAAACCAACGAGGGCTGGAGGAGAGCGCAGGGCAGAGCGGTGGGGGCCTTACCTGTGCTTCTCACCATCCTCCTCCCCATCTCTGAACTGCTTGGTCTTTGGCTCCCCATCTTCCTTATCCTGAAAAGAAAGGGAGGAAATCACCTGCTCAGATGAATGTTCCATGTCCAGTCACCACTGCCCAGGCAACTAATGAAGAGCAGGACGTCTGAGGAAGCACATGCCCTGGCAGGGGACAGCTTGGCGTGGCCCCTCTGAGTGGGGCACATGCCTCACTCCTTACCCCTCAACTCCTCTGGAAGAATTACAAAGCCCA
The DNA here is from genome assembly GCF_964194185.1 of Rhinolophus hipposideros. Lineage (NCBI taxonomy): Eukaryota > Metazoa > Chordata > Mammalia > Chiroptera > Rhinolophidae > Rhinolophus > Rhinolophus hipposideros. Next base: position 59,781,133 of record NC_138060.1, read on the forward strand.
TGACCCCTGCTCAGCCCAGGCTCAGGGTGGCCCTCACGCAACACCAGCAGGAGGTCCTGGAAGGTTTTGGGTGGTAACAAAGCTGGTCAATGGGCTCACTCTGCCAGGCCACCAGCCTCCTTCGTGGGTCTGGATGGAGCCACCTGCTGAGCTGGGAGAGACTGGGGAAGAGCAGTCACCGGCAATCCAGGGAGGACAGGCCTCCTGACTCCTGTTCCAGGCCAGGGTCGCTGCAGGAATATCTACTTGGTTCCTTCAGGAGTAGCCTTACTCAAGCTAGGACCAGGCTTGTGGTAAGATTCACCCCTGCAACGTATTCAGGGAGACAGGGGAAAGGGGAACGAGTCTGAAGTTGCTATGGGAAAAATGCTTCTACATCTGGTTCTTTTGTCTTCCTCCTGCCCCCAACTGCTCTATAAGCATAGAGAATTCATGTTCATCTCACCCTTGACCCAGCACGCTTTACTCCAGGTGCACTGGGGGCCCTGGCAGAAGGGCACCACCAACCACACTGCTTCCGCCGCCCGACCGCCACACAGAAAGCCTTCCTGGGCTTTCTCCCTCACCACGAGGCAACTGGTGCTAGATCAGCCTCACCCTGCGGACAAATGGACACGCAGGGTGTGTGTGTGTGTGTGTGTGTGTGTGTGTGTGTGTTCGAATGCGTGTGGCCACGCCCTCAGTGCATGCGGGAGAGGCTCCAGGACAGAGCCCCCCCAGGGTCTCCCTACACGGTGAGGTGGCCCTCCAGGGGACTCAATATGCACTTCGTTACTGGCATGGCCGGCCTCTGACTCCGGCTGGAGTGGTTTTCTGAGATCGGTAAGCCCCGTCACAGGGGACCTGCTGTAACGAAGACAAGGACCAGCTGGCACTGACACGTAAATCAGAAGTAAAAGCTGCTGGTACTGCTTTCCCTAGGAGTTTGTTTATGCCACTGACAAGGGCCTCCTCGTGAGTGCCGTTCGCTCTGAGTCACTTCCTGCCACTGTTCGCTGTGGAGACCCAGAGAACACACAGACCCCACCATTCCTTGGCCACACCTATCGGGGAGAGGACCACCGAAACCAGGCTGACGGTCCGGCCCAGACACAGGCTCATCAGGGGTGAACAAATCGAGATGTACCCCCTCCGTCTCTCAACCCAGGGCCGCTCGGTCTCATGGGGACAAGGAAGCAGGAACGAGTGACAGCAGATACATGAGAGAGGTCAACCTAGTCCTGGGAGAGGTGGGGGGAATCCCTACTGAGGTGAGCAGGACTTGGGTGGGTGGGCAGAATTGGGGGAGACAGGAGGAGGAAGGGCCTTACTGGAAGGGAGCACAGCTTGAGCAAAGGCGGGGTGTGGTCTGTTACACGCAGGTAACTGGAGGAGCAGTCAGCGTGGGGGTGAATGCAGGTAAGGTTGTCAAGGCAAGGGGAGCTGATCACCTAGGGCTCTGGCCAGGGTTCTAAGGCAACGGGAGCCTGGGGAGCCTCTGCAGGGAGGACCAGAGGCCTCTCCTAAGAGCCTGCCGACCATGGTGGGCAGGTAGGACCAGGGCGGAGAGGCATTCGCTTGGTGATGGCCAACGAGGGAAAGGAGAGCAGAATACAAAGTTGTAACTGAGAAACAAGTTAGAGTTCTCCACGTGGCTCCCAGAACTTCTGGGGCCCTGGTGGGACCTTCCACAGAGGCTACGGCGTACGCACCCCTCCCTGACTAAATGTTGGCTGATTAAACAGGCCAGAAGCCGGGACACTCAGACACAAAGTTCCTTGCCAACTGCCAGCCAGCAGGCTGATGGCCAGAGGTGCCTGCCACAGGGGAAGAGGGTGATGGACGCCTCCCCTTGGTGAGTAAGGACAGAGGTGGAAGAGCAGAAAAGACTCACTTTCCCCCAAAGTGGGCCGGTGGGCAACCCCACAGGAGCCTTCTTTCCATGGGGGCTGTTAACCTGGACCAACTGACAGAAGGGGGGGCCTGGGGGAATAGCCTTTGGGGACGAGTCCTTTGCAAACACCATGCCCCTTCCCAGCCCTTGAGCAAGGGCAAACTCAGCAGCCACGGCTGCCACCACCCTCCTGGAATCCCAGAGACACTCAAGTGCCTCAGCAAAGGTCAAGTTATTCATTAACAAAGGAGAAAACACCACCTGTCTAAAGGACATTTTTAAAATGCCCAGCAGTTTGGTGGGTGGGGAGCAGCACTGGCTCCGCGGACAGGGTGAGGTTAAGGGTGACCCCACCTGGGATGCTGTGCTATGAGCAGGCGCCGTGAAGAAACGCGTGTGGGGCAGGAGCAGAACGGACATTGGCCACACAAACGCGAGGACGGTATGCTCCGGCCTTCCTGCTAAGCAGCGATTCAGATAGGGCAGTGAGCCTTCACGAGAAGGAAAATGGCTTCTGGGCAATCCTGGCCTGGGCCACCAGAGGCCCCTCACTGCCTGGGATGGGGTAGGAGGTACAGGCCAGCCTCACAGTCCACCCCAGCCTGCGACCCAGAGGGCTCAGAACTGGAGAGCTGGCAGGACGACTGCGTTCAGGATCTCAATTCAATCCCTGGGGAGCCGGGCAGAGGTAGCTCGGGTCTGGAGCAAGGACCTCCTGACCACCACCCTGTGTTCTCACCAAGGAGATGACAGAGGGTGTACAAAGAGTGGCACTTGGTTTCTAAAACCAGCTCTGATCCTGGCCACCTCTCCCGTGCTCCCCCACATTCAGAGCTGGCCGTGTGCACTCAGACCGGCCAGAGCCAGCCCGAGTCTGGGTCTAAACACTGGTGGACACCCAAGGGGGGATGTAGGCAGGCCTGAGGTACACAGCATCCCTGGGGGTCTGGAGACACCCCTCCCACTCCGAGACCCTTAAATCTAACTCACTGCCTAACCTCTTACACATTTCCCCACCCTTTTCCCTCCTTCCAGTCTGTTCTTCATTACTTCCCCCTCTCCTGTACCAGCCGCACAGGTCCCCCCACCAAACCCCACCACACTGCCACCCCGTCCACCCCTGCCAGCCGGCCAGCCACCCCCTTCACTCTGGAGGACGCACATGCCTGCTGCACTTTTCTCCTTTTTTTCCTAATCTACCTCCCCTAAATCTCTCTCTGCCGTTTCCATCATATCACTGGCGTCCCCTTCGAAGACCCCGCTCAGATTATAGTACCCCTCGCCTCACAGCTCTCACTGGCTCCCCCCACCCCAGGACAACAGCCACTGTCCTGAAGGTCCAGCCTCCCAAGGCCCCACCACTTGCCCTGCAGGCCATTCACACTAGCCCGTCTGCACCTTCTGAGGTTCCCAGGCAACGGGCTCTCTGGACCCAGAGCACATGAGGGTCTGACCCAGGCCCAGGGCACAAGCCCGTGGTCATTCCTATTCATACCCATGCTTGAAATTCTTTTGCCAGCAACAAAACTTTTACGAATAAAACTAGGGTTGTGCAAGATTGGTATTATTTCTTCCTTAAATGTCTGATAAGACTTCAGTGCAGCCATCTTGACCTGAAGTTTTCTTTGCGAGTTTTAGACAAAGGTTCTATAGATTTTCTATTTTTTCTTGGGTTGTCATTAATGTGTATATTTCAAGGAAATATCCATTCCACCTAAGTTACTGAATTTACTAGCATAAAGTTGCATCTAATTATTCCCTTAGTATCCTTTTAATGCCTGTAGGATCTGTGGTGATGTCCACTAATATTGATAATGTATATCCTTTCCTCTTTCTTTATTAGACCAGCTAGAGGTTTATCAATTTGGGGACATGTGCAGACTTGGTGTTTTGATGATGTTTGCTCCTCAGTCTCCTCCTGGAAGGAGCCCTCACTAGCTGAGTACACCTGCCTCTGAATGGTATATGAAATGGCGCCTCAATCCATATTTGCTGCCTGAATGTAGGACCACTACTAGACGCTCAGTCAACCACGAGAAATGCAGAGGGGTGGGGAGAAGGGGGGCTGCTGCACCTCTTCCTGCTGCCCTCCTCACCCAGGCAAAGACAAGGGTCCCTCTTCCCTGGGACCCCCGTCTCCTGTGTGTGCTGGGTCTACCCTGGGCACGAGGATGAAGGAAACAAGAACGCTGCCCTCAAGGATTTTAAGTCTAGTCAAAGGAGCAGTCTTAGAACATGGAACTCCGCCACGAGTGGTGAGGAAAGCAGGTAAGGGCAGGGTTCTTGTTTCCTCCATCCTGGTGCCCAGCACAGGCCCAGCACACAGAGGAGATCGGGGTGTCCTAGGGAAGAGGGACCCTTGTTTTTTCATTACCTGTTTTGTTTACTTAGGGAACTGGCACGGGACAGTGTTGCAGGGAAGAAGATAAGTAATCCTTAACTCAGTTCTAAACGTCCCATGGCAGGCTACCAAGAGGCTAAAGAAAGCAGAACATTCCTGGGGAAGTAACTGCCTGGTAAAGACATGAGAGCCAAGCAAGGGCACTGTTAAGACCTGCAGGGCAGAGCCACGTGGCCAGCCTGGCCGGGACTGATGGAGGTCGGGGGAGAGGGGCTCACAGGGCCTTCCTCCAGCGCCACGGGTGGCTGGGCCTGGCACAGGCTGACACTCTGAAAGGGCACTCTGGAGGCCGAGAAGGCAGGCCGTGGGAGGAGACAGGTGAAATGCTCCACAGCCAGCCTGGACCCGCCGTTTGTGAGAATGTGTTGGGGAAGGTGGTTACGACTAATGAGGGCTGGGAACTGCCAGCAGGGGCAGCTGTGCTGAAGCAGGAGTGCTTGTGTCGAGGGGACAAGGAACAAGCCCCTCCTTCATCCTAAGAGGAGTTGCTGCTCCGGAAGAGAAAGAGGGAGGCAGGGAAGGGTTAACAGAGAGCACTCGACTTCTTGGCTTTTTTTCAAACTTTTATTTTAAGTGTGTTTTTCCAGGACTTCTCATTTGGGTTCCTCCCACTGTTAGCCCATCACTGCCCAAAGCCAAGGCTTCAGCTCAGTACAACCTCAGTACAACTGGTGTTTGTGCCCAGAAACACCCCTGCTGTTCAACAATCAAGAGAACAAGGCCCCAAATCCTAGTTCCCTAAAAACAGGTGAAAAATGACCCATTTGAGCCTTTCCAGTTCTGACTCGGGCCCAGAATGGGGAAAAGTCAAAGAGAGATGAGCACGAATTGAGGCAGGAGCGCGACAGGAAGGGGCTGACAACGCTGAGGGTGAAGCTGGCAGGTTTCACAATTTCACCCTGTTGCCCATCCTCAGCGCGGAGGGACTTCCTGTCGGGTGGGGCTGTGGTGGGAGCTGTTTTCCGAGGGCCCTTAGGGGGTAAGCGGTAGGGCAGTCACCCCGAGTCTGACTCACCCTGAAGATGCAGTGATAAGTGCTGGGCTAAATGCCACCCCGCCTGGGCGCAGAAACTGCACAGCTCTCTACTGCCCAGGGACTGGGGAAGGGGTGGCGAGGGGAGTTCTGACTCTCCCGGGCAGTGGGTGATGCGGGAGGGTTGCAGGGCCCCTGCCGCTGGGCCCTTGGCACTCGGTTTGCTGCTGGGACGACCTGTGTCCATTCTGTCCGCCCAGCAAGCAGACAGTTCCTTGAGGAGAGATGCTTGTCTTACCCATGGCCTGACACAGCCTCCAGCAGGTACAGCACGGTGGTAGAATGTGCAGGCTCTGGGCCAGAACCCAACTGGCAAGCCTGGCTCCATTGTGCCCTGCTGTGTGACCCTTGGGCAAGTTATTTGCCTGTGTGGCCTCGGTTTCCTCAGCCATGAAAACAAGGGCTATCAGACCGACATGATGGCACAACGACAAGAAGGAAGCGATCAGGTAGGAAGGAGAAGAGCTCGCAGCTTGGGTGGACAGGGCAGCAGACCCCGACGGCCAGGGCGAGTCTGGCCAGTGCAGGCAGGCAAGGGCTGCAGAGAGGCTGCGGGGCCACAGGCCCAGGCTGCTTGTGTCTGCAAAGGTCACGCTAAGCTTTCACTTTCATCCTCACCTGGTGCTCTGGGCAGCCCCAACGACTGACTGACGGGCTGTGTGACAACAACAGAAGACGCCAGACAATCCGCACAGGGGACAGATCTTCTGACTCCCCACGCAGAACTTCACCAAGAATCAGACTCTGAGTTCGGCAGGGGAGGGTCACCGTGCTCCTGTGGGCGCAGGCAGCCCCTAAAGCAGGGGTATCCAAACTGCGGCCCAGGATCCATTGTTAATTGGCCCGCAGCAAATTCCAAAAATATATTTAATTCACTTAAATAAACCAGGTGAGACAATACGTACTTCACCTCGAGTGAGTGGCCCGGCTGTTTGTGTATTTTACCGCATGTGGCCCTTGGTGAAAAACGCTGAAAAAAGTTTGGACACCCCTGCCCTAAAGGCTGGTGAGCAGAGAGAGAACAAAGTGCCGGGAGCTGGAGCTGCGAGCACAGTAAGGAAACTGGAGATATGGCTGCAGATAGGAGCCGGAACTAGGTCAGTGGCAGTGGCATAGAACAAGGGGCTGCCTGAACGCTGCGACGGGCAGGGAGGAGGCAGACAGCTGAGGTTCTGACCGTGACTCACCGGGAGAATGAAGGCGCCTTGGATAAAAAAGGTGGTGGCACTCAGGGGACAAAGAGAAAGGGTGTGGCGGCTTTCAGGCAGACCAGGGCTGAGGCCTGATGCCTGGAGTCTGACGAAGGTGGTGGAGACAAAGGCTGAGGGTCCAGTGCCTGGCCAGGTGTGCTCAGCACTGGGAAACAGGGGTCACTCCCCACGGAGCAGGGTTGGTCCCACCGTCGACGTCCCATCTTGAGGCCCCTCACACAGCCCTGCCCCAGAGGACTGTGCGACAGAGGAATGCGGGGGGGAGGGGGAAAAGTGCGGGGAGGCTGGCCCCACACCAACTCGGGTCCTATTCTTGCCCCAAGTGCAACTGGAAAACCAGCTGTGCTCCAAAGAGGCAGCGGATAACCCCTCCAGCGGATTATTAGTCAACAAATATTGACTGGCTCCCCTGTGCCAGGTACTTCACGCTGGGTGCTGAGGAGAAAAGTGTTCACAGGCCAGGGTGGGGACCCCGCCTGGGCCCAGACAGGATTCCAGAGGTCAGTGACCAGACACAGACAGCGGCTAGCGGTGAGAAGGCTCATTTTTCTGGAGTAAAAATCCACAGTTCGTCAGATTCTCAAGGGGGTAGTAACCCAGAGGAGGCAAGAGAAGGTGCCAACAGCGGGGAGGTGGGGGCAATTCTCCGGGTGGCACAGGTGTCTGGAGAGGCTCTCCAAAGGAAGCACCACCCGTCCTGCATGTTGGGGGGGGGGCGGAGCAGGGGCAGCAGAGGGGACACCCAGTACTGTGAGTGTGCCCCCCGTCCCCAGAAGGAAAGCAGCCCTTGGAAGGTCGCGCCAAGGTCCTTCACACACGCCAGCCTGGACCAGTTCCTCTGGGCAGCCAGGCAAGGCTCCAAACTCCCGCCGATCCTCCCATAGGAGGCTCTGTGGTGTGGAAGCAGCCCGGGCAGCAGGGGCACAGGCAGGGGGTAGGCAAGTCACAGCGCCACTGCCAACCTGGGCGGGACCAGGACGGGGGCAAACTGCGGGAGCTCTCGGAGGCTAGTTCCTCCCGTCAGAGTGGAGCTGGTGCCACTTCAGCAGGGAGAGCTGAGGACTAACACGGCAACGTGGGTCCACCGTCTGGTACAGACCCCACGTGACACCCATGGGAAACAGCGGCATCGTGGGTGTTCCAAGCCCCGCTGTCCGTCAGCAATGGGCCTGACTCGAACCCTGAGCCCTGACACTTGCCACATCCTCCTGAGAACCAGATGTTCCCCGTTTCCACCTCCAGCCCCTTCCCAAAACCCAAGAAAGCAGACAGCCTCTTCAGTTCCGGGAACCACAACAGACTTAACGGTGACCCAGGCAGGACCCAGGGCCCAGACCCAGGTGGGAAACAGAAGGCTCACTACTGTTAGACCAACCAACAGAGAAAATGGTGTACATCTGACATTTTTTTAATGTAGTAATGTGTGGATAGAATGCATTATCCTTGTTTGATAGTATTTTGTAATTTTTTGCCAAATTTCTATAGGTGACAAAATTGATTTTTAAAAATGAGGCTCAAGGGGCAGCCGGATAGCTCAGGTGGTTACAGCGCGAGCTCTCAAGAACAAGGCTGCCGGTTTGATTCCCACGTGGGATGGTGGGCTGCACCCCCTGCAACTAAGATTGAGAACGGTGACTGGCCTGGGAGCTGAGCTGTGCCCTCCGCTAGACTGAAGGACTTGGAGCTGATGGGCCCCGGAGAAACACACTGTTCCCCAATATAAAAACATTTTTTAAATGAGGCTCCTATTAAGAGTGATGGGCGTGACTTCCTCGGGGCTGAGTGACCAGGCCCCCGGCGGGAGGAACGGGAGGAACAGGCACATCTATGAGGCTTCCCCACAGAGGCCTAATCTTCACCCCACAAAACTCCTCTGCTTTCAGACGCCCGGTGGGTTTCAGCATTTTCCCCTGTACTTGCCGCAGGTTACACCCATTTTTAGCAGATGGGCATTCTTCCCAGGCGCCCGCTAATGATAACTGTCCCAGACATCTGACTGGAGCAGGATTGGCCTCAACCAGATTGGGTTTGTCATCCATCTTCCCTCCTGGACTGGAAGCTCCCGAGGCCTGTCCACCCGTGTACCCCAGCCCCTGGCACATAACAGCAGCTGGACCAATGGTGAGCGGATGAATGAACAGCCGGGGAGGCAGGACGTAAAGGCAAGTTCCCCTCTTCCAGACGAGGTCCCCCACCACAGACACACGCTTGGCCTCCCAACAGTGCCAGGGCGCAGGCACCACAGGCCTTGCTCATGGATCCAGGGGCTGAGGCACAGGGACACCACTCGGCTCTGTGTTACGTCAGACTCCACACTCTTTCCGTCCGTTTGGGGACACAGACAGCCGGAAGCCCAGTTCCCTGCTGCCAAACACACAGCTCTTTCTACCACACGTCTGCTCTTTCATCCCTTGGTTGTTTGTTCTATTCATCCCTTTAACAATTACCTTCTTTTCCTGTAGAATGAGAGCGAAAGCCCCAACCATGCCCACTGCTTCGTGTGGGAAGGCTCCAATCTAACTCGGTTCCATGAAACTAGAAGATTTCCCAGCAGAAGGGGAGCTCTGGGAGGGCTGGACCCAACTGTCATTCATCTCTGTTCTACTGAATTTCCTATAATAATAGCACTCATAACAGTGCACCAGGTCATTAATTACTCAGTTAAAATCATCAGTATTATTTCATTAATCATAAAAATCGAATGAGGGTGGGGGGAGGGAGGTGAGGATAAGGGGGGGATCAAATATATGGTGATGGAAGGAGAACTGACTCTGGGTGGTGAACACACAATGGGATTTATAGATGATGTAATACAGAATTGTACACCTGAAATCTATGTAATTTCACTAACAATTGTCACCCCAATAAATTAAAAAAAAAATCGAATGAGGTCAGCTTTCTCCTTTCAAAGATGAGAAAACCCATGTGCAGTAAGTAACCCCCGGCACCCGGACTCGCACGGGCTGTCAGGGTCCACAGAGCACCTCAGGCCTCGGCCGCTCGTCTCCCAGTGCTCGGCTCTGGCCCTGCGCCCACCCCTCCACCAACACACAGGGCCTCCACTGGTGTCGCACGGCATCTCAGCATCACAGCACAGGAAGAGCTGACTCTTCCTGGTGACATTTCAGAGGGACATGACCAAGCCATCAGGAGCCCCAGAGATAGTAATTTCTGGGCCAGGAACTCCCATCCCAGAAAAGCATCACAAGGAGATAAAAGAGCGATGCGTGCAGAGGTGTTTATAGCTGGGTTTCTCATAATCAGAACAGGAAGTATGAGGTGAGTCTGACCTGCAGGGCATGTCAGCCAGGTCACTGCTCTGCAACTGGCCAGAGTGGACACTAAAACAGCCGCCTGACAGGCAGGGCGGACAAACAGCACACACAGGGCGGCAAGAGGCGCAGCGCCCACACCCATGACCAGGAGTGCGACCATGGCAACACTATTCTGACAAGGCCAAAGGCCTCCCGGGCTCACACAACTCCACTGCAGGGAGTATTTTCCCCCACTTCCTTTAATTCTGTAGCCAAATGAATTAATAACAAAATGATTTAAAAACAAAAGCACGAGAGGAACCCAGCTTCCGGGGGCTCAGTCTTGACTGTGCTCACACCCTAAATAGGCTCTTCTGACCTTGGCCTGGCTCAGCCGGAGAGCAGGAAACCGGGAAAGGGCCCAGGAGATGTCTAATGACCTTTCTCAAGCTTGAAAAAAAACAAACCCAAAAAACGAAAACCAACATTGCTGTGGGGAGAGGAGGGCAGACCAGTCTGCACACACCCGGTCCCTCTGCAGCCCGAACTTGGCCCAGCAGCCCAGCCGGTAGCCACCAGCCGAGAGCCCTCCAATCAGGCCAAACATCGCCCCGATTAAGGGTGAAATTTTCCGTTAAGAAATTAAATGATGGTGAATGATGAGGTTACCTCCCCACCCTGTCACCCGGGCCCCCCATTTCCCCTTTCTTGGAGGGGGAAACAGCCTCCTCTGCCACAAGGCAGAACTCCCAACCACCAGGACCTCCTCGCCATGGTAAGGTGAGAGCAAGAGTGAGAGGATCACAAAAGGCAAATGTCCAGGCACGAGACAGCCTTGGGGGTTCAGAGCCCCTGCCCATTGCCTTACGGTGCACAGCCAGAGCCATCAGGCAGGGGGGCCCAGCTGGTCAGCTTTGGGGGATGGAACAGGCACCTGCAACCTCTGGTCCTGAGGACATGCAGCTCGTGTCTGACCCTCTCCGGGTCTGCCATATGGAGAGCAAACGCCTTCCCTTGCACATGAACCCCGGCTGGCTCAGCCCTGGAGGGAGGAAGGAACCTCCCGACTGTGTGTTCCCCATCTTTGGATCTGAAGGAAATAGCAAGCAAGGGCCTGAATACCCAAGTGAGCAGCCAGTGAAAATGATACCCTCCACCTCCCCCCCACACGCTAGGCACACATGCTGTTTACACCAATGCTGGGTCCTCCAGAACAGTTCTGCAGGAGCCACCTAAGGACCGCATCAGGGCTCCTGTTGTCCACACCACGGTGACCAACTGAAGTGAGCAGCTCTTCTCCACGTGCACAGATGGCAGAGCAGCCCTAGTCCATGTGTCCCCCACAGATTCTGGAAACATAACTGTCTTAACAGACTTCACAGTGTGAAGTTCATCTTGCTGTCATGGCTGCAGTCAGAAGACTTAAATAAGTCCCTGGACAATTCCCCAAGGTCAGGTCTGCTTTTCCCTGAGAAAAATCTCAGCGGAGCCAACTCCCAAATCCATGGGCTTGTCTCATTGCTTCATCTCTTCATTCAAATAGTTGCAGAGTGCCTCTGAGTCCTGCCATCTGGCAGACAGAAAGGTGACTAAGGTGTGATTGCCACCCTCAGGGAGCTCAGGGGCAGGTGAAAGAGGAACAGAGACAGGTGAATGCACAGTCAGCACGCAGCCTGTCCAGAGGGACTTCCTGGGTGCTGTGGGAAAGCCAAGTGACTAACAGCTGAGGACAAGATGAAACGTGTGCTCACCTAGAGGGCGGCGAGCAGGCTGGGCCTGTTGAAGAGGGGACGTTCCACTCACATGGAGCGGGCAGGGCTGGAGGGACTGGAGGGGGGGTGTACGAGCCTGCGCATGCACCTGCGCCTGCGTCCGCCCAGGGTGCACGGTTGCAGCGGGAAGCCGGCCTGGGCTCCAGACGAGCCCACAAGCCCTGAGAAGCCAACAAAAGTGGGAGGTGGCAATAATGGGATTCGAGTGCTATTTATAAAGAGCATTCAGAAAGGGCCAGAACGGGAGGGGCAAGGGTGTTGAGGTCACTGAAAAAACACCTCAAGGACAGCAGCTGGCAGCTGCCTGAGTCTGTCTGGAGGGACAGTCCCTTCCATCCAGCTGCACGGTGCCATGCAGTGCTCCGCGAGCTGCCCACACTTCACTCTCGTGCACACAGGGCCCCGCAACCACCCGTCGATCGGGTATTATCATCCCATCCAACCTACGAGGTTCAGCACAATTAAGGGACCTACCCAATGGCTCACTGCTCATAAAAGATGGGTCAGCATTTAAACTTGAGGTGTTCGGATTGCATCACGCTTCCAAAACGCTTTCAAATAAACAGACCCAGGGCCTGGGAGCGCTTTCTGTACAGTAGCCAGAGACGTGTGACCACGCTCACTCTTACTAACTGAGCAAAGTAAGAAAACCACAAACTGTTAGGGCTGCAAAGGCCTCAGATGTCAGCCCGCACAGGAAGAACTAGATCCAGTGGTCCAGGGAGGGTGCTATAAATAGAACCTACCAAAGCAGAATGTCCCAAGACCCCGCCCACTCCCAGGTCACGATTCTACCACGTGGCCCAGCTGAGGAGCCTCTGGGTCAGACCACATCCCTCCTCCAGAGGCTGACCCAGGGGAAGAAGTGACCTGTATGAGGTCACACCAAGCTGCCTGGGGGCCTACTGTGGTCACCAGAGTGGGCTCTGGACCCAGAGCAGCGGTGATGAGAAGAAACACAGAGAAATGGCTCACACGTCAGCAGGTGAAGTGCACAGCACGAGGATGGTGAGAGCCCAGGCGCGACGGCAGGTGCCTGATCCGTCCACTGACCATGGGACCTGGAGCCGTGGCCGAGGTGACCAGAACTTGAGTTCCCAAGTCACTCTATGCGCTGCCCAGTGCCTGCGCCCTCCCTTACTTAGGAAAGCTCCAAAGCCAAAAGTGCTCCCCCCCCACATTCACCGTCAGGTGGGGGCGTGGGGGCAGCTGCCACAGACTGATTCCAGGGCTGCAGTGGCAGCAGAGTGAACTGCAGTGTCTCGTACTCGAAGGCAGTGGTTTCCTCACCAAGCCATTTTTCCCGTGAAATGCTGGGCTTTCTGGCCGCGTACTTCCAAGGTTGGCTCTCTTTTTTTTACACCAACCAACCAGACAGAATAGACTTCTACTGCTCACAACTAAGTACCCCGGCTACGCGTGACCATTTAGAGCGACAATCTGGTAATATGGGCCGCACTTTAAAAACTGAAAGTTGTCTTAGGTGCCCCAGCTCGTCTGATGCACAGGGAGGTCCCGGACGTCAGCAGGCAAAGGTTCTGATGCCCACATTGCAAGCGGAGAAGCTTGGCTCCGGACAAGCGTTCTGTGGCCTCGGTCCCAGCACCGCTCATCTCAAGCCCATCGCAAAGGCCAATCACTGATACAAGAAAGCCAAGGCGCTCACTAGGCGTGGGGGTCCATCTTCCCATCCCTTTAACCCAACACAGAGCTGAGCTTGAAATGTACTGGGCCCCAACACGACACACCACTTTGAAAAGCAAATTCTTTACAAGTCAATTCCCAGCCAAGCCAGAGGTTTACAGGGCAACAAAGTGTGCTGCTGCTCCTAGGAAGGAGACTAGAAGTTATTTTAAGCTCCGATCAGCTGTTTCTCTGAGTGTCACAGTCTGACAAGTACAGGTAAGACAACTGTCTCCTCTCTGGTGCGATAAAATCTAATTAAAACAGTGTAAACTACAAGTCAGAATTGGAGCATTTATTTGTGGGGGGGCAAATATTGCTTCAAACAAGGTCTTTTAATCCTCACCTACACATATTTCCCTTGGAAGCATGGCATGATTTTTTCTTTAACCATGTGTTGGGCTGAAAAGTTGGGAAGGCAGAACCACCCAAGGAGGAAGGAAGCCAACAAGTGTGCTCTGGGACCTGTGCGAGTTCTTAGCTTCTCAGAGCTGCAGAGGTCGTCAGACGAGGCATCAGATGTGATGGGCCCAGTGAGTCCTCTATCAGCAGGCGTCAAGCACAGTGATGGTGACGATGACAGCGACGGGAAGCGTCAGGCTCCCGCCTGTGCCCTCAGTGTGAGGCCCACGAAATCCTACCACCCAGTCTGCCCGCTCCCCCCATCACGTAACACCCCCACACGCATGCCTCTTCCCTGCCCTCAGTTCCCCCACCCACAGCTGCCACCAGTGTTATCCCACGGAAGACCCAGCCCCTTACCCTTGAGCTGACCACAGTTTAGGAGGGCAGACCCTACATGCATGCAGAGAATCTGAGTCCACGGCAGAACCGGCTAGCCACAGTGTGTGGGAGCCTGGGGGCTTCCAGACGCTCTTCCCACATTTAGACCACCCCCACCTGCCCACTCTGCTCCTGGCCCTCCTCCTGTTCCATGCCTTCAAACAGCTGTCACCCCTCCAGGCCCTCCTGTCCCCTGCTCCAAGTGTTTTCTCAGTGCTTCTGCTGGGTCTGGCTCTGTCTCGCAAGTTATGCAGGCTGGGTACAGAGCCCACATGGGGACATGACCCATAAGCCAACTAGCAATAAAGCGAGGAAAGTGTATACACCCTGGGTTCAGAAGCTCCCCCTCCATGTACGCAGCCTACTGTGTGCAAGTGCCATCCTCCACACACACACCCCTGCTGCCAGCCCTGCCTCCAGGAGGCTCCCAGCTCTCAGACACTATTATAGCTGGGGGTACACAGGTCAGTCCCTCTGCTATGGTCAATCTCCCCGTGCCCCAGACAGCCCCGCACTCACTCCCACTCCCTAAGGAGCCCCACTGTGCCTGAGTCATAGACACCTACACCCAGGTGAGGAAGTTCTGCTCTCACTGGATGACTTCCTCTCCCAGGTATCAAACGGGTGCTTTTTTTTTAAAAGCACCTGGTTCAAAGTAGCCTGCAAGAATTCTGGGGGTACCCTGCCCTGAACACAATGTGCAGGGGAGAGGGAGCGCTGTTCTTGAAAGGACAGATGTTTTCTGCTCCAGCCACAGCAGCTCTTTAGCACCCTAAATCAAAACAGCGCCAGAGTGTGGACTTTACTCCCCACAGGGCGCTGTTACCACAGCAACTGTATTTCCTCTGGGAATTCTTTCAAGAGTAGAAGCTGTTGCTTCCCTCCAAAACAAAACCTGGCAGAAGCCAGGGCTGATACCCATATGTGGGGGAGGGGGGAATTTTGACCCTCTACCTGACAGCATGCAAAAGTAAATAAATTCCAGATGGATTGGAGGTCTAAAGGTATAAGGTAAGACAATAAAACTTCTAGAATATAAGGTAAGACAGTATCATCACGACATAGGAGTATGCAACTATTTTCTTTTTTATAATATAAATTTTATTGGGGAATATTGGAGAACAGTGTGTTTCTCCAGGGCCCATCAGCTCCAAGTCCAGTCACCGTTTTCAATCTTTAGTTGCAGGGGGCACAGCCCACCATCCCATGTGGGAATTGAACTGGCAACCTTGTTGTTGAAAGCTCGTGCTCTAACCAACTGAGCCCTCCAGCTGCCCCTCAGGAAGCTCAGCTCGTGGTCTTCAATCTAGTTGTGGAGGGCACAGCTCACTGGCCCATGTGGGAATCGAACCGGCAGCCCTGTCGTTTAGGCCTTGCACACACTCTAACCAACTGAGCCATCCAGCCGCACTGCAACTATTTTCTTGAAAAGGCCACAGAAGGTATTAGGAAAAAATCGATCAGTCGGACTACATTAAAATCAAGAACTCCTGTTCATCAAAGAACTCAATTAAAAGCACTGAAAATCAAAGCCAAGAGGGGGAGAAGAGACAGTCACAATGCACACACAGAGCAAAGGACCTGTCTAGGATTCCAATGAAGAACTCTGAGAAATCAACAGGAAAAGGTGTCAGGCAACTCAGCCAAAAAGGGGAGGGGCAAAAGGCTTGAACAGGCATTCCACATGAACATATGACAAGACACTCAGCTTCATTAGTCAGGACAGAAGTGCAAATTTAAACCACAAAGGGATACCACTCACCTCCACCAGCATGGCTAACGTGAAAAAGACAAACCAGGCCAAGTGTTGGAGAGCACTTTTGTGCACACTGGAGGGAGTGTACAATGACAGCCATTTTGGAAAACTGGCAATATTCACCCTACGTATACCCTATGACCTAGCAAGTCTACTCAGAGGCATACACCAGCAGATGTATGCTCGCATGTTCACCACACATGCACAAGATTGGGAAACGCAGCACAATCCACGACAGCTCCAGCCTGAAAACCTAGAGTGGGATGGGTAAAATGGGGAGACTGAAACAACGGTGTTGTGTGCGGCTGTGAGAATGAACTTGTGTCACAGCCGACAGCTCACAAACCCAATGCTGAGTGAAAGAAGCCAGGGACAGGGACAAGAGTACATGCGGTATGACTTACGGAAGGGCCAAAAGTAAGCAAAGCCAGCCACGGTGTTAGAAGTCCCGAGTGATTACTCCTGGGGTGCAAGCACCAGGGCGGGGAGCAGGCGGGCAATCCTGGGATGCCGCGTGTTTCTTGATCTGAGCAACTGATTCCACGGGTGTGTTTGCTCGGTGAAAATTACTGAGCTGGTGTGTGTACTTTTCTCTACATGTAGTATACTTCAACTAAAAGGTGGTTTTTTTAGTTACACTCGAAGAGTTAAAACAGAAAAACTGAAGCCCATTTAGAAACCAAAGATAAATCGCTAAGCCTAGAGAGAGGACCAACTGTCTAGTGGACTGTAAGAAGTAAGTCCTCCAAAGAGGGGGGTGTCTTGGGGCTCCCCAACACAACCAGAAAACAGCAACTTGGACACCATGACAGGAGGGGAGCCCCCCCCCATACCCTCCAAGCTCTAGGCGACAGGCGAACACAACCGAGGGATTCGCCATCAAGGTCACACAAATCCTTCTGCTGCAAACGCTAACAGAAAGATAAAAAGCCAGCTTGAATTTCAAAATTCTTTTGCTCTCCAATTCCCTGTGCCCCATCAGTAAGGCTTTGTGAATACTTGGTTACATCCCGTCATGCCACACAAGTCACCAAAAGGGGAAGCTGAGGCCCAAACAACTGTATCAGTGGCAGAGCAAGAAAGAGGGACCTTGTTTTGTGGCTTCCTGTCCAGAGTTCCTTCTGCTGCATGAGGCTGCCTCAGCCACCACAGGTGCGCTAAACAGTGAAGGATCCAGGGCAGCCAGGCACCTGCTTCGGGAGCCCTGCCCTCCGAGGGAAACTCCGAGCAGCTAAGGAGTTTCTCCCTGGGATACCTCGTTCTCTTCCCTGCAGCCCACTGCAGAGTCCCTCCCCGCCCGCACAGCTCCAAGGGGTGCGGGCACCAACCACACTGCACAGGGAGAGCACCAGAGAAGTCAGCCATGAGCTGGTGGGCTCCCTGGCACCCATCTCCAGGGGGGCGGCCAGGGACAGAGCGCCAGGGGGTAGGCCCTGTGTGACTGTACAGTCGCTTACCCTTTCTGGGTCTCAGTTGTCACATCTGTAAGATAAAGGAGTCCTCACAGGGGCGAGGGAAGCAGGGGGTCCTGTGTTGTAAAACTCTTGTTTTACAATAAGAGTATAGCAGAAAGACTAAATGTGCATATCACACTTCCAGTTTCTCAACTCCCTCTGCACACACCATCTCACTTCATCTTTATCCGGGGAGGCCGGGGTTATAGTGGCCATCTTCTGGCCGACATGAAGGGACTTATCGAACTATGGGTTCCAGAGTTAGCAGAGAGGCAGAACAAGGTGGCAAAAGCATCTGTCCAGGCAACCCCTGATGCGGGAAACCCTGAGAGCAGCCGTCAGCCTGCCTCAGGCAGCGTTCAGCTCCTGCGGGAGCAGCCCTCAGGGCCTCCCCACCTGCAGGGGTGAGACAGGGGCCCAAAGGCTGCCAGCTCCACAACACCGGGCCAGCCTAGAGAGCAAAGCCACAAGGACCGGCCGCAGCCTGGTGCTGCCTCTCACAGCTGGGGTGCCAGGAGGCCTCAAGGCGGTGGGAAGGAGGCCCAAGTCACACACAGTGAGGCTGTGTCTGCCATCTGCACCCCAGAACCCTACCGGCACTTTACCCTGTCGACATAAGAAATGTCCAAACCCGTAAAGAATTTGTGTAACAGTTTCTTTGAGCCCAAACTGACAATTACCAGGAAGCAAGATCTCAAACGCTCAGGAGAGTGACAGTTGTGCAGTTTCTTTTATGCACTTGAAATTGAGGGAACAAGAAAGCTGACATGAACTTGGGAGAAAGCCAGGCAGGAGCAGATTACAGGGTAGTTAAGATTACGTGCTCGCTTGAGGGTGGTTACAGTTGATTTCATAGGCGTGTTAATCCTAAATGCATAGACACAAGTGGACAGCGCTTGCTCACGGCAAAGACAAACCTTTTACTAAATAAATTATGTGCCTGAACCGTGACCACCACCCTGACCTGCCCGGTTAGGACTTTATGATCAGATCACCCTGTGAGGTGACTGTCTATACAAGCCCTTTTTTGTCCCCATGTCCCCCCACACTTCCCTGAACAGCTAGACCAAGCTCACCTACCACCTCGTCCTGTCCAAACCCATTCCCGTCCGCACCTGGCTTCTCTCTGCCCCACTGCCCCCCCCCCCAAGTTTCCTCCGTAATCCTTCCTAAATGCCCACGGGACCCCGAGTACCCCAGTCCTCTCGGTGGCCTCAACTCTGTACGCAGGACCTTCTCTAACCCAGGGCTTCCAACCTTCCCCTCACAGGATCCATCTAAGCCAGACGCCTGCCTGACAGCCTCTCTCCACTTAGAGGTAACAGTCACCTGAGGCGTACGTGGCCAAAATCAGACTGCGATTTCCCTCTCAAAACCACCTGTACTGCCCATCTCAGGAACAGCCACCACTGATGAGACAAGTAAAGAGTTAACAGAAGTGGGCTTGTGAGCTGGCATGAAGACACACACAAAGAGTTAATAGGAGCAAGCTCGTGAGTTAGCAGGAACGAGCTTAAAAATTAACCGCTTGGCTCTGAATCCCCTGCTCGCAGGGTCCTTGCAAGCTGACAAGCACCTTACATCCATTTTGGTG
The DNA here is from genome assembly GCF_964194185.1 of Rhinolophus hipposideros. Taxonomy (NCBI): domain Eukaryota; kingdom Metazoa; phylum Chordata; class Mammalia; order Chiroptera; family Rhinolophidae; genus Rhinolophus; species Rhinolophus hipposideros. The sequence goes on from NC_138060.1 coordinate 59,799,947, forward strand.
GAAACAGAATAGATCCCCATTGCAACAGCAACCCCCTGCAAGCTGACATCAGTCACAGATGGGAACAGGACAGTTCCCAGAAGACAATTGTAACAGCAGCCTCCCTGCAAGCTGACAAGACCCTATATCCTGCACGGAAAAGTATAAAACCCCAGCTAAACAGAAACCCACCGCAGCTCTCCCTAACAGACTGCCCTGGCAAACTCCTTTCACCAGGATTTCTCGTCCAAACAGAACTCTCTCTCTCTGCCTGACTTTCAGTAAACCTTGTCTTGCTCTCCTACTTCGTAAAGTGTCGTAAATTCTTTCACATTCTGTGAATGACCAGGGGTAAATTGTACACCAGGACAACTACCACCGGCCCTGCTCGCTCACCCCACTGTCCGCCGGCTCACAGCTGGGCTAATGCAGCAGCCTCCCACCTCCACAGTCAGGGATCTCCACCCCCTTTATGGAGTGAGGTCCAGCCTCCGGGGCCCCTGCCTCCCAGGTCCTCTCTACTCTCAACCCCTCCGTCGCCCCCACTTCCCTGTAATCCTGCTGCACAGATTCTTCCTGCCCCTCAAACAAGCCGAGCCAGTTCTCCGCTCAGCTAGGAATGCTCTTCCCTAGACCTCGGCATCGCCTCCCACTCCCTCACCTCCTCCCTGCACCCCCCATCTCCCCCTGAGGTCTTCCCATCCTAGGGCAGCCGCACTGCCCGCCCACCTGGGGCACGCTGGGGCCCCAGCCCTCACAGGTCCCTGACATTACCTTCCCTCTGTACTTGCACACGGTCTACCCACCCCACCCATGGAAGCCCCTTGAGGCAGCGAGGCAGTCTCTGAATCCCCAGGGCGTGGTCCACCGCTGGTGCTCAATACTTGCTTGGGGTCTGGCTGCAGAGTTCCTGCAGCCAGGATGGGCAGCTAATAGTCCAGGGAAAGGGGGGTCTCTACTTCCAGTGGGAGAGTGCCAAGGGAGTGATGGGAGACTCCCAGAGAAATGGACTGTCTGGGGAACTTTAAAAATGCACAGCTTTCTGGGCTCTAGACCACGATCTACACCATGACAGGAGGTCTGGAGTGGGGCCAGAAGACATTGCAAACTGTTTCTCCAGGTGACGCAGACGCACAGGTAGGTCTGAGGACCTGACTGGTCCCACATCTTCATTCCACACGTGAGTCACGGCCGTCTTTCAGCGGGATGACTCATTGCAAAGTCCCAACACTGGCTCATCAACAGGCGTGTCTGTAGGGGAGCCCCGAACTCCACCCACAGGGTTCTCCTTCCCACTGGCTCCGAGACCTGAGCAAAGCTGGGGACGAGAAAGTCAGTCCTTAGAGAGAATGGTGACTCCATACCCCACCTTGACTGTGGCTCTGCAAATCCACTTTTTTGTTAATCTAACACTTTACACTAAAAGGAAAGTCCACCTTCAAAGAATCAGAGCTAAGCTGAGTAAAGCCAGGGGGCCACGAGGATGCCCTCCTTGCTTCCAAAAGAAACAGGGCCAGCTCTACCCCATCACCCAGCTCTCCCTGCTTCTGAGAGGGTGGGCGAGAAAGGGCAGACATCCACTTATAAAAGGCCCGTGTGCAAAAACTTAAGCTAGACACTTCACAGACATCGTTCTCTGTTCTCCCAGCTACTGATCAGGTCAGAAGCTGTGTCTCGATTTTACAGACAAGGAGAGGGAGCCTCAAAGTTTTAAAGCTCTGCGCCAGGACCCACAGACGTGGTGTACAGAGCTGAGATTGAAACCAGATCTGTCTGCCTCCAAAGCCCACGCTCTCCACTACACTAGGCAGCCCGATGTAATTTCTGTGTGTGCTGGGAAGGAGACAGGAGACCCCTTGCCTGGGGGCTGCTTGTTTCCAAGCACCTGGGATGAGGGCTAGAGAGGGATACAGGGCCAGGGCTTAAGGGACATCTAGGGTGGGCGGCATCTGGAAGCACCGTCATGAGAGGTCCTTTCAGTCATGTTTCCTGGTCTATGGGATAGGGACAAACCAACACCTACCTCAAAGGGCGACTTCGGGGATTCAACAAGTCGTGAGATCCTGTCACACACTGCCACGTGAATCTCAGGACTGCTAACCCACAAATGGCCCTCAACACAGGACCTCCTCAGCTGACTCTGCGACCAGACTAACTGGGCACGAGGATGTGGTCACGTGGGGCGAGGGACAAAGGCACCTTCCTGAGTGATGAGCAGGACTCGGACAAGTCTGACTCCTCGGCCAGCACCTGGGCACTTCTCCAGCCGCGGTCCCCCCAACACGTGTGAGCCCCTTCCTCCAGCTCCCTCCTCCGCCCTCACACACTTTGGCCAGGGACCCCTCCCCAGTGCCTAAGTCAGAAAGCAAGCGTGCGCCCCCCACGACTTCGGCACTGCTCGCTCCCTCCCCACACTGCTTGTGCGGATCACAGCTACACCCCTCGGAGCTGTCAGCACGGGCGCCACACAGCTCAGGAATGGACACGTGCTGGAGACACCACCCACAAAGACTGATGGTGTCAAAGCCCGCTGCCCCAGCGCTAGGCTCCTCGAGGCGGAGCTGATGGTCACCAGGGTTTCCACCTACCCTCTCCCACTTAGCTCGTGATACACGGGACATTAGGTAGAGACGTGGTCCTTCTAGGTCAGGCAAATCCTCCAGACGTGCAAAGTCCAATAAGGCAGCCGTAAGTCATACGTGGCGGTTTCAATGTAAATTAATTAAAATGGAATCAAATTAAGAAACTGTCACATTAGCCACATTTTAAGGGCTCCAGAGCTGTATATGGCTCGTGGCTCTGGTACCGGACAGCATGGAGTAGAACGACGCTGCCATCGCCGCAGGAAGTTCTATGAGCAGGGGCTGCTTTGGTTTCCAGAGCCAGGGGAAAACCAAGAACCGCTGCTGACCCTACAAGCTGACAGCCAGGCCTTGGCCCTGAGGGCACTCCCAAGCCTCGAGCGGCTGGCCTGCAGGCGAGCCAGTCTCCCCTCTGTCTCCCCAATCCCGGCCAAACGCGTATCCAACCAACAGCCAAGGGCAAGTGTTTGTGCCCCGTTCATTACCTTTCAGTCTCCACTAGGCTGCTGAGGAAGGTCAGAGGAGGACGAAGTGGTCAGCTCCACAGACATGCCACGGGGCTTCCTCTACACAGCCTTGCACTATTCACCTCCTCACCCCGCTCGGAACTTTCTGGATGAGCTCCAAGAAATGAGATTCAAATACAACACAGAGTGTGCCGGGCTGGCTGCCCTCCCAGCCGGAAGCTCTGGCTCCTGCAGAACCCGGCCACCAAGCCCCAGCAGCACTTGTGGACTCCCTCCTGCCCCCATCACTGCCCACTGCGTGCTGTCAAAGCGCCTAGGGCATCCTCCACTGCACCCCCTGTGCCCCTGCACATTCCCACCTCTGAACTGCTCCCCTGGAACACTCACTCCTTTCCCGTGCCCCCTTCCCCGCTCCCCCCTCCACAGCCTGGCTCCAGTTCCACTCCGTGTCCCCAGACCCAGCCTGGCTTTCCCAGGAAACGAACCCTTCCCCGTCTACCTGGGCGTGCTGGCACACAGGATGTGCCACTCACCTGGATAGAAGCCCCCGGCCCCCAGGGGGTCTCGTGTGGGCTGGAATCCAGGACAGTCACTTCTGTTCCATGACCTGGGGCACCCCAGCACCTCTGACCTGCTTTCCTGAACCCCTCACAAGTCTGGCCCGGTGGGCTAACAAGGAAGCGCGTTGTCAAAGTGCTGAGCTGCACGACAAGCAAGTTTTTTTACTGAATATACGGAAACCTTATGACTGTAATCTTGTCCCCATCTATTACAATCTCAGGACTGATTCCTCCACATCACTAAACTATGAGTTTATATCCTGGTGGGGGGAGGGGAGAAAGATAACACCCGGAGGGGAATCAACGCCACGCCCGAAATCCTGCCCCACCCCCAACACAGCCAGGCACACAGCAGGTATCAGTGAAGGACCACGGAGTGCTAGGGGACCAGCCAGGAGCCATCCCCATGGGGCAGAGGCACTCTAAATCAGCAGGGACAGACTGAGACAACAGGGACCCTGGAGTCAGTCCTACAGGGGTCTCGTCCTCACACCACAGGACTGAACCAAAAATGGGGCGCCACTTCCTCCCCGTGGGTGAAGGCTCCTCGCTTCCAATAGGCAAGCAGCCGCCAGACTCTACTTCCTCCCTGGCCTCACCACGCACCAGTCCCACGAGAAACTGTGGGCTGGAAACGTGCATTGAACTTGACTATCTTTCTCCCAAGCATTTACCCCAATAGAAACATCACTCAAGAACTGTAGAGGTTAAATACGGTACTAAAAGCACATTATACACAGAACAAAAGAAAAATAAGATAATTTGGACTTCATCAAAATTTTAAAACTTTTGTGCATAAGACACTACCAAGAAAGTGAAAAAAACCCCACAGAATGGGAGAAAATATTTGCGAATTCTCTATCTGATAATGGTTTAGTACCCAGAACATATAAAGAACTCAACTACTGGGTGGTGAACACACAATGGGATTTATAGATGATATAATACAGAATTGTACACCTGAAATCTATATAACTTTACTAACAATTGTCACCCCAATAAACTAAAAAAAAAAAAGAACTCAACTACAACTCAACAGAAAGACTAAATAAATAACCCAATTAAATAATAGGCAAAAAACATGAACAGATATTTCTCCAAAAACTGTATACACATGGCCAATAAGCACATGAAAAAATGCTCAACAGCACTAATCATTAGGAAAATGTAAATCAAAACCACAATGAGATACCACTTCACAACCAGGAGGATAGCTAGAATTTTTTTTTTTTAAGGCAAATAAGAGTAAGAATGTAGAAATACTGGAACCCTCATGCATTGCTGGTGATCGTGGAAAATGGTATAGCCACTGTGGCAGTTTGGCATTTTCTCAAAAAGTTAAACATAGAATATGACCCAGACATGCCACTCCTTAGATATAAATCTCAAAGAATTGAAAACAGGGACTCAAACAGACACTCACACACCAATAAGTACACCAACTCATCAATGGCAGCATTAGTCACAATACCCAAAAGGTGGCCATCAACAGATGAGGGGTGAAACAAAGTGTGGTATATACACACAGTGGAAAATTATTCAGCCTTACAAAGGAATGAAATTCCATTCCGTGCTAGAATGTGGGTGAACCTTGAGAAGTTATGCTTACGCTAAGTGAAATAAACCAAACATAAAAGGGCAAATATTGTAAAATTTTACTTATATGAGATTAGGCAAAGTCATAGAGAGAAAATAGACTGGAGGTTTCAAGAGGCTGGGTTAAGAGAGGAGTGGGGAGTTATTGCTCAATGGATACAGAAGTTCTGTTCGGGGTGATGAAAAAGTTTTGGAAATAGTGGTGATGGTTGTGCAACACTGAGTATACTTACTGCCCCTGAAAAATGGTTAAATGGCATGTTTTACGTTATATATATTTTACCATAATAAAAACAAATACAATAAAAGGAACTGTGGCAACTAAGGCTCCATCCATCCTCACCAGTGGCACGGAGGGCCAGAACTGGGGAGCAGGGGGTTCAGGCCCCTATGAGGGGGCAGCTTAGACGTGGGGCCAAAACTTTTTCCACTACTTTTTTTTGAGCAGGTAATTTGTAAAACCTAAAAGGTATCAGAAAATATACAGTGAAGTTTCTCAACCTTCACGTGCTTCTGGGCAACCAGTCCAGGTCATAGAGAGTCACCACCTGTTCTCACGGGTCCTCCGGCCCCTAACACTCACCTGGGATACCTCCTAGTGATGTCACCTTGGGCAAACCACCACGTTTATAGGTCTGTGATGCCACCTATAAATTAACCCTCCTTCCTTCTCGGGGTTGTCATCAAGACCAGATAAGATAAGCCAGGCAGCTGGTATCCTTACCATGTTAAATCTCAAAACGCTGTTGTCTTTAATAAAGAAAATTAATTAAAGCATTAGGACTACAGAGAAAAGCAGGAGTACTATGTACTCCCCAACTCTTTCCTTCTTTCCTTTCCTGCCTAGCAGCATCTCCATCTAACACTAGACGTACGTGCTTGACTACGTCTCTCTAGCCAAACGGAAGCTTCTCGGGGCAGAAACTTCTGCTTTGTTCACTCACCGCTGGGCCTCCAGTGCCGGAATGACTGGGGCTCAGTATACATCTGTGGAAGAAATGAATTACCGGCTCCAATAACCCATTTTGAACCAAGACAAAACACTTTATCACCTGCCACTGATCCGCCGTTGACACCACAGCCTGACAACTGAAGAGTTAACAACAAATTCTAACTCCCCCTTTCTAAGCAGAAACAAGACCAGACAAAGTGGAAAAATTAGGAGCTCCTGGAAAGAAAAGCATTCCAGGAAAGGTAAAAGCTTCCAATGGAGTCAAGAATGGAGCTTCACAATAACTCTCGTTAATTGAAAAGAACACAAGGAAACTCTATAGGCCAATGAGCTCTCCATTCCAAGAGAGAAGCCAAGCGACTTCTGAATGCACATTTTTCAAAAATGAGTTCACAGCCAAGAGCTTTCTGAAGCCAGAACTATGAAGATTAACCCCAATTAAAGTAGCAATCAGTATGCCAACAACTGGATAACCTAGAAGAAATGGAAAAGTTCCTGGAAACACAATGTACCTAAACAGACTCACGAAGAAATAAAAATTGGAACAGACCTATAATTAATAATGAGACTCAATAAGTTATCAAAAACCTCCAACAAAGAAAAGCCCAGGGCTAAATGGCTTCACTGGTGAATTCTACCAAACATTTAAGAAATAATTAACACCGGGGCGGCCCGGTGGCTCAGGCGGTTGGAGCTCCATGCTCCTAACTCCTAAGGCTGCCGGTTTGATTCCCACATGGGCCAGTGGGCTCTCAACCACAAGGTTGCCAGTTCAATTCCTCAAGTCCCGTAAGGGATGGTGGGTTGTGCCCCCTGCGACTAAGATTGAACACGGCATTTTGAGGTGAGCTGCCACTGAGCTCCCGGATGGCTCAGTTGATTGGAGCGCTTCCTCTCTACCACAAGGTTGCCGGTTCGACTCCCACAAAGGTTGGTGGGCTGCGCCCCCTGCAACTAGCAACAGCAACTGGACCTGGAACTGAGCTGCGCCCTCCACAACTAAGACTGAAAGGACAACAACTTGACTTGGAAAAAAGGCCTGGAAGTACACACTGTTCCCCAATAAAGTCCTGTTCCCCTTCCCCAATAAAATCTTTAAAAAAAAAAAAAAAGAAAAATGAAGCTTACTATCTAAATAGGCCAGTCTCTTTAAAAAAAAAAAAGAAAAAGAAATAATTAACACCAATCCTTCTCAAAATCTTCCAAAAAATTAAATAGGAGGGAATACTTCCTACCTTATTTCATAAGGTCAGCATTGCCCTGATCCCAAAGCCAAAACACTACAAGAAAACTACAGACCTATATACCTCATGAACACTGATGCAAAAATTCTCAATAACATACTTGCAAACTAAATTCAGCAGCATATTAAAAGGTTTATACAGGGGTGGCAGGTTAGTTCAGTTGGTTAGAGCGTGGTGCTGATAACACCAAGATTGCGGGTTCGATCCCCACATGGGCCACTGAGCCCTCCTTAAAAAAAAAAAGAAAAGTCTATACACCATCATCGAGTGGAATTTATTCCTGGAATACAAGGATGGTCCAACACACAACAATCAATATAATACAATAGAAAGGGGGTGGAACCACACGATCACCTCAATTGACAGAGAAAAAGCATTTGACAAAATTCAACTCCCTTTCATGATAAAAACACTCAACAAACTATAAATAGAAAGAAATTTTGTCAACATGATAAAGGCCATATTTGAAAAACCCACAGTGAACATCACTCTCAATGGTAAAAGAATGAAAGCTTTTCCTGTACCATCAGGAACGAGGATGTCTGTTTTCACCCCTTCTATTCAACATGTTACTGAAAATTCTAACCAGAGCAATTAGGCAAGAAAAAGAAACAAAAGGCAACCAAATTGGAATAGAGGAAGTAACATTATCTCTGTTCACAGATGACATGATTTTTCAGAAAACCCCAGAGTCCACAAAAATTGTTAGAACTAATAAATTCAGCAAAGTTCCAAGATACAAAAGCCATAGAAAAAAATCAGTTGCATTTTTACACACTAACAATTAACAAACTGAAAAGGAAATTAAGAAAACAATCCCATTTACAACAGCACACCAAAAGCATAAAATACTTAGGAAGAAATTTAACCAAGGAGGCTAAAGATTTGTACAATAAAAACTAGAGAAAATAGCTGAAAGAAACTGGAGACTTAAGTAAATGGGAAAACATCCCATGCTCATGGGCTGGAAGACTCACATATTGTTAGGATGGCAATACCACCCAAAATTATCTACAAATTCAATGCAAGCCTATCAAAATCTCAACGGTGTTTTTTGCACAAATAGGTAATCCATCCCAAAATTCATATGGCATCTCAAGGGATCCTGAACAGCCAGAACAATCTTGAAAGAGAACTAAGTTGTAGGACTCACTTCCTGATCAAAATTTACTACAAAGCTACAATAACCAAAACAATGTAGTACTGGCATAAGGGCAGACATATAGACAAATGGAACAGAATAGAGAGCCCAGAAATAAACCCTCACATGTGGTCAAATGATTTCAGCAAGGGTGCCAAAACCATTTAATAGGAAAAGTAGTCTTTTCAACATACGGTACTGGAAAAGCTGGATATTCACATGCAAGAGAACACATTAACATAACATATACAAGAATTGAATCAGAATGCATCAAAGACCTAACGTAAGACTTAAAATTATAAAACTTAGAAAAAAACATAGGGGAAAAGCTTCACGATCTTGGATTTGATAATAGTTCATTAGGTATGACATCAAAATCCGGATCAAAAGAAAAATAAATTGAATTTCATCAAAATTAAAAACTTTCTGCATCAAAGCACATTATCAAGAAAGTGAAAAAACAACCTTGGGAATGGGAAAAATATTTGCAAATCACATCTGATAAGGGGTTAACATCCAGAATATACTAAGAACTACTACAACTCAACAACAACAAAATCCAATCCAAAAAATGGGCAAAGGAACTGAATAGACATTTCTCCAAAGGTACACAATGGCCATAGGTGCACGAGACAATGCTTAACATCACTATTCGTCAGGGAAATGCAAATCAAAACCACAATGTGATACCATTTCACACCCATTAGGATGGCTATAATCAATAAAACAGAAAATAACAAGTGTTGATAAGGATGTGGAAAAACTGGAATTCTTGTGCCCTGCTGCTCGGAAAAGATGCAGCTGCTATGGAAAACACTATGGAGGTTCCTTAAAAAGCTAAACATAGAATTACTATGTAATCCCCAAATTCCACTTCTGAGTATATACCCAAAAGAATTAAAAATAGGGACTGAAACAGATATTGATATATTTATTACTCACAACAGCCCAAAGCTAGAAACAACCCAAGATGAATGGATAAACAAAATGTCGTATACTGTTTGTTGACCCTCGAACATGGGTTTGAACTGTGCAGGTCCACTTATGTGTGGATTTTTTTTCAATAGAGTCTGCCCTTGGTATCCTGGACTTCGCACCCGCGATTCAACCAACAGTATTTTCGGATCAAAAACAGTATTTTTTATCCGTGGTTAAAAATCCATGGTTAAGAACCCATGCACAAAAAGGAGTGGCTTAAGATGTACAGATTTTTGACTGGGGGGAGTGGGTTAGGGGCCCTAACTGACGTTGTCCAAGGGTCAACTGTTTATACAATGGAATACTATTCAGCATTAAAAAGGAATTAAATTTTGGCACATGCTACAACATGGATGAACCTTGAAGACATTATGCTGAGTGAAATAAGCAAGAAAGAGAGGGACAAATACTATTGGATTCTACTTATGTATGATACCTAAATTAGTCAAATTCATAGATACAGAAAGTAGAATGGTGTTTGCCAGACGCTGGGTAAGAGGGGGAATTGGGAGTTAGTGTTTAATGAGGACGGTTTCCATTTGGGATGATGAAAAAATTCTGGAAACAGAGTGGTTGTTACCTAACATTGTGAATGCACTTAATGCCATTGAACTGTACATTTTAAATGGCCGATTTTATGTGATGTATGTTCTACCACAATAAAAAAAACAAAAAGTTTAAAAAAATCAAAAAACGATCAGGCCTTATTTTTAACCCACTGCGAGACTCCCCCTTTACAGGTCAGTTCTCCTGATGGCCTGGGGCTTCCTTCCTAGGCCACCGGCCACACAGCTGCAACATTGTCCTTTGTATTCTGATCTCAAACCCAGTCCCAGTAATCTGGGCTTTAAACCCAAGCCAGCAGGGCAGGTTAACTAGCCACTGTTGAACGGCTGAGGCTAGGGCTTCCCCAGGCCAGGCGGTTTGCCGGGACAAGTCGCCAACAAAAGCGGAAGCCAATCTGGCTAGCTTTATCTCTCTATTACTTCTCCTTTCGCTTTCTCACAGGATACCAGCCAGCCGTGCAGAAAGGTAAAGGCCAGCCTGACCCGCCTGATTTTTCAAACTTGGTCAAAGTTGGAAAGTGGAGTCCGTGTTTCCCCCCATCCCTCGCAGGCCTAGATATTTAACATCTGTTGTATTTTGTAGAGTTGAGGGCAGAATTTTTGCCCACCCAACAGCAACAGAACCAACTTCCACCCTCTGCAGTCTCTAGGACCTTTGCATACAGGTTATCTTGTTAGACCTCAAAATAATCCAGTGAGAATGAATGTGCAGGGGTTGTTAACACTGACATGAAAAACAGGGGCTCAAGGAGATGAGGCGCTTTCTTTGTTCCAACTCCCACAGCCCCAAGTGACAGGGCCAGAGCTGGCACGTAGGTAGTGAACTTCAGTTAGTTTTTCTCAATTACTTCGGAAAGATGAATAAAGCAGATAGAAATGGAATCAGACCATTCGGTGTCAAGCAAGAACAAGGGAAAAAAAAAAAACTTCCAAGTATGGCAACTGCCATGTTTCCCCGAAAATAAGACCTGGCCGGACAATCAGCTCTAATGCGTCTTTTGGAGCAAAAATTAACATAAGACCCGGTCTTATATTGTTTGATAACACTCGGTCTTATAGTAAAATAAGACCAGGTCTTACATTAATTTTTGCTCCCAAAGATGCATTAGAGCTGATGGTCCGGCCAGGTCTTATTTCCGGGGAAACACAGTAACAGCCTAAGAGATCCATCCCCAGAGAAACAGACCGGGAAGAAACTAAGCCCCCTCCTCTTTCCCTGAGGTCCGTCCTGACCTGGAAGTAAGCCTTTCCTTTTGGATTCTTACACTCAACGATGCCAGCAGGGCGCCCGGAGCAGTTCCGTACTGGCCCGCCCAAGGCTAGCTGCCGGGCACGGGGAGATCTGCCAGACTCATGAAATTGCACTTTCATGAAAGTGACTGGGTCATGGGGCAACGGAAGACTCAGCGCGGTCAGACGCAAACCAATCACGCCGAAACCAACGCGCATCTGAAACAGTAAGCAGTCCTGGAGACCCACGGGGGAAACACCAGGGAAGCGCCAAAGGGCCTGCGAAGGGAGGACCACTGCCCCGCGGCCCACGCGCATGCGCGAAGACCGCACCAGCGCGGGCAGAGTCCGCCGCCCGCCAGCACCGGACTTGGTGGGCGGGCGCCGATTCTTCACGCATGCTCCAGCCGCGCGCGCATGCGTGCCCTCGGCAGCTACCTTTTCCTAGTAGTCCCCTGCCCTCTTGTCCCTGTTCCGGATCCGAACGCTGGTTACCTCAGCCACGGCCCTCACCCTGCATTCCTCACCTTGCGCCCGGTTTTCTCCCGTAGGGCCTTCAGCCGTTCCTTTCGCCGCAACGCCTCTTCCTCTAGCCGGCCCACACCGGCCGCAGCAGCGGCCATGTTGCCCTTCTCTCGTCTTGCATCGCGCAGGCTCAATGAGTAGATGACTCTCACAGCCAATCCAGGGACGAGAATGGGAGAACAGGAAGTCCTGATAGCCAATCAATGCTGGGTTGCTATAGAAGGGCCCGCCCTCTCTCTGCCTTATAACTCTCCTAGCCGATAGGGGGCGGGTAAAGAAAAAGGCTCTAAGGCTTGATGCGTCCAACGCCAATCAGTGAGAAAGCATCAAGTGGAATCAGACCTGAATGAAGGAAGGTAGAGCGCATAGATCGCTCTGTTTTTTGCTTAAGCGCTAACCACCGCTCTCACTCCATGCCGGTCACGTGGAATGTGCTGACCCAAATTTTGTCCATTTGTTCTGATTCTTCAAGGCTCGAATGCCTTCAAGAAGTCACCTCTGATTCGTCACTTCAACCCTGGCCTAACAACATCTACCTCTCCCTTCGTGTTCACTATCAGCGGCTCCCTGGATGTACGTGGGACCCTAGGCCCTTTGCCCGCTCTCGACCAGACAAAGCCTGTGCATTGCAAGGTTTGAATAGACGGCATTTCCCTTCAAGTTCATGGATGATCCCCTCCTGCCTCCAATCCCCCTGGAATGGCAAAGTACCCAGGGTCAGACCACCTAACCTGGAGAAGAGCAAACCCCAACCTGGGCCCAGTGGACCCCAAGGAATGCCCTGAGCTTTGTTCCTGAGAACTAAGCTGAGAGTTGGTTTGGCCTCGACTGTGCCAGATGGGCACCAGGTGCCCTGCTCCGCAGCAGATGCTGCCAGAGTCTTCTTTCCTGCATTAATCAGCATGCCCTGACAAATGAGAGACCCCTTCGGCTGAAGTCAAAATCTTCTGACAGCATGTCGGGGTCCCTAAAGCCACATTCCCTCTCACCTGGGGAGATGAGGGCCCCTTTGCCACAGGCCCCCATCCTGCTCCCCTGAAACGACCTTCTTGACCTCACTAACCTGGGCCTTTTGGTGCCTTCTCCCCGCATCAGGTTGGGTGCCCCCCCAGAGCCTGGTATGCCAGTGGTACCTGGTATGCAGGTAGCAAGTGCTCAGGAAATGTCAGCTCAGTGGTAGGATGGATGAGGCAGGAGAAAAGGCCAGAATGGAGAGGCTGCCCAGGAACCCAGGAGAACCGGAACAGGATGGGAACGGGGACAGTCTATCTTCTCTTCGTCACCCAAGGTCTAGAGGGCTCCAGACTGGTCAATTCCTACATCTGATGGTACCTCTCTGGGCCCCACAAACTTCCCCCAGTCCCAACAAAGGGCCTGACCCCTGCCCAACACCAGGGGGCCCCTCACCTCCCAGGCCATCTGGAAGAGGGTGGTTGAGGGGGACCGAGAGAAGGGGGCCCAGGGGTGATGGTGGCAGTGATCCAGCAAAGAGTCAGTCAGGTCTCCGTCCCTGTCCATGCTCTCCCTGGCTGCCCAGGTAGTCCTCATTTGGACCGTCTGGGCCTTAGTTTCTCCTTCTGTAAAACAGGCATAAGGTATCCTGTGGCCTCTAACCTCTTGAAGTTAAAGAAAACATAACAAAATATGTGAAGCATGTTTTGGACCAGAGGTGGAGGGTGCCTTTACCAGAGCATCTAGGAAGGCTTCCTGGGGGAGGGGACCGGTGAGGATTGCCTAAATATCCCAGGGATCTGCACGACAGATGGAGGGCAATGCTCCCCGCGAGGTAGTTAAGGCTTGTTCTGCTGCTCTCTGATCTCCTGCTCCACAAACAGTAGGTCTCCCCCTAAAGCGCTTAGACCAGCACCTGGCACGTGGTAAGCTCTACAAGTGGTTGTCATGGTTATTGTTATCTTTACTTGAAGGACCGTGTGGACATCGGCCGTGGCCCGCGGCCCGCGGCCCGCATCTCCTTCCCCCCGACCCGCGAGCCTGTCCCCTGCACGAATGGTGCCAATTCCAGCCAGGCGGGCGGCACCCCGAGCGGATCGAGGCGCAGGGTAAGTCTGGAATCCCTGACACCACACTCGTCCGGGAGGCTCAGATTGGCCGTTCCGAAGGCACTAGTCGGGGCGAGAACTGCGGAGGGCGGGGCTGCGGGGCTGCCTCCCGGGCCGCCCTGACCTCAGGCTCCTCCTCCCGCAGGGCTCCCCGCCCTTTGCTCGGTCCCAGGAGAGGAGGGGCGACGGTGGCGGCGGCGAAGTGCAGGAAGCCGGGCGGCGGCCGGCCGGGAGGAGGAGGAGCGTGCAGACTTAGGTGGCTCAGCGCAGCGGGGGCCAGTACTACTTACCCCAGTAGTACCGCGCCGCTCCGCCCCGGAGTGACGCCCTCCGCCCATGGGCCTGGCCGAGGGCGACCGGCGGGCGGCGCGGAGGAGGCGGCAGCGGCGGCAGGTGGCGCGCAGCAGGGCCGGAGCCGGGCCGGGCCATGGCCGCCTCGGAGCGGCTCTACGAGTTGTGGCTGCTCTACTACGCGCAGGTGAGGCCGCCCCGCCCCGCAGTGCCCCCAGCTCCACGCGCCCCGCGCCTGCTGCACCTGCGCCCCGCGCCACCGGGGACGCGTAGGTGCGCGCGCGCTTAGTGTGCTCGGGCTCCGCGCACGTGTGCGCCCCCAGCCCGCCGTTGCCTCTGGCACTTATACCGGGGGGTAGGGTGGGGGGAGGACGATCCTCGCGGTCGCGCACTTCACGGGAAAATCTTGGGTGGGGACCGCGCAACCTGATTCGTATTGGAGAGGGGCTTGGACCAAGACGGCCGGCACTTCTCTTTTACAGATGGGGAAACTGAGCCCCTGTACCACCATGAGAGACTGGTCGGGTCGGGAGAGGCAGGGAGACTTAGTTTGTATTTGGGCTTCCCCTCCTGTGGGCGCGGCCCGTTGGGTGGTCTGGCCAGCGGGTCTGAGTGGGTTGAGGATATATAGGGAGCTTCCCTACTACGTCCTACTTAAGTCAGCTCAGATACAGTCCCCCGCCCCTTCCCCAGAGAACCTGCAGTTTTGAGCTCCTCCCTGACCCCAGGCGGCCCCACCCCACTCCTGGAGGCTGGGCGGGGGTCCAGTCATCAGAACAGATTTGCCTTGGATGCAGAGCGTGGGTGTCGGAGGGTGCGCTAGGAGGGATGTTTGAAAGAGGTGGAGGCCCTTTTCTCCTGAGCGCTCAGAGACCACCTCAGGTGGCCTCAGAAGGTGAAGGGAAGGACTGACCCAGGTGTCCTGCCAGAGCTGAGAACCAAGTGTCCCCCAAACTCTGTCTCACACACACACAGCCCACTTTCCTCCTGCATCCACAGCAGAAAGGAACCTCAGGTAACTCTCCCTCCCCTTCACCCAGCACCAGCCTCCCTCCCTGCACCTGCCTGGCATCGTGCTCCTGGCTCAGGTGTGCCCTGGGCACAATGGACTATTGTGTCCCTCTGATCTCATCACCGGGGGGAAGTACATGCTCAGATCAGCTGGCCCTCTGTGAAGAGGCTGGCCGACTGTCTCCCAGGACTGCAGTCCGGGTCTGGGGCCCCAGGGACCTGGAATCCAGGCCATAAGAGCCACAGCTTCTTGCGTCCACTGGGTGCGAGGTCCAGGTCACTGGCAGGAGGCAGTGCGTAGAGTCCTTATTTGCAGTGACCCGGGGCAAGCTAGTTACATCTCTGGGCTTCCCTATCTGTAAGTTTGGCACAGCCCTCTGCCTCAGAGGTGGCCTGGGCTCAGACGTGCAGAGGGCTCGCAAGAATGGCTGGTCCAGGCCTCTTGCTTCCCTGGCCCCATGGGGTCTTCTCACCACAGCCCCTACCTCCATCTCCAAGGGTTGGTCTTTGTGAAGGAGCAGATTTGGAAGGAAAGCTGCCTCTGGCTCTCATGCCTCTGATTGCCCCTGTGCCTTTGGGCAGGTTCTTGGTCCTCAGTTTCTTCACCTGGTCACAGGTGAAGGGGCCTTGAACCAGGTGATGGGTCTGCGGGATGTTACTGGTAGGTCTGCAGGCTGGATGGCATGCTGCTGGGGGAGGGTGTCCGGTAGTCTCCCAGGACCGTACCTCCAGCATGTTTGCCTCCCGCTACCCCTTCTAAATGAGCTCTGCAAATGGTCAGCCCCCCATCTCCTCAGAAGGTGTTTAGCACTCATCCGTGCTGAGTCCCCTCTCCCTCCCCACCCTTGGCTCCTCACCTTGCAGGACAGGTACGGGGCACAGGTTGGTTGGCCGGTTGTAGCCTTGGCTGCCTGGACAGGCAGTGGGCAGCCCGGGGCCTGGCAAACAAATCCAGGATGTGAGTGTGAACCAGGAGTCAGGCGGGGCGGGCTGCTGGGGAGAGGAAGCTCTGCATCACCTTCCTGCCTGCGTGGTGCTGCTCTCCTCCCGGAACACTGTCCCCACCCCAGTGCTGGCTCCTGGGGAGCGGTGGCTGTTCCACTCAGAGCCCTGCTAGGGACCCGTTGTGTGTATGCTTGGGGGTGGGGATGAGATAAGGTAAGGGTTGGACTGATAAAGGATATAAGAGACCCCAGAGTTGGCCAGCTACTCAGCCTGAAGGTTCCCCAACACCTGTGCCTCTCCCTCAGCAGTGAGAGCTGACATCAGGTGGCAAACCTGTTTCCCCAGTTGTGGGTCTTGGCCTGCCCTGGGGAACAACCCCTTTTCTGCCCTTCCTTTCCGCTACAGACCCCAGGTTCAGACCTACCCACCTCCTACCTCTGTGTGCCCTGCTCAACTGGGAGCCATGAGTGGGGGAGGGGCTGTGGGTGGCTACTGAACGATGGGAGGGCCACAGTGCCCTTGGTCATCATTCAGCCTGAGTCCCTTAGGGCCCTAGTGGGGAAACCAAGGCAGGGTTGTACCAAGGTCATTTGAACACTGACCGTGCTTGCTACCCTGTGGCTCTCCAGCACCTCACGCTTAGTAGGTGCTCCCTGCGTCCAGCTAAATGGCTGGACAGAAGAGAGAGCCACAGCAGAGACCAATCAGGGAAGTCATGCCAGAGGAGGCTGAATTTGGGCCTTGAGGGCTGAGGGGACAGGAACAGAAGGAACAAGAAGGTGACAGTGGGAAATTCGAGAGGCAAGTTGTCAGGAGTGAGGGAGAGGCCTAGGGACTGGTGGGGGCATATCCAGAGGACTCAACCCACCAGGCTTTCTCCAGGGAGCATAGGAAGGGGGCGAGAGGATAAGGGGACTGGAAACCACACCCAAAAAGCTGGTAGTTGGGCGGCATGTAAAGGTGATGCAAAGTAACATGCAAATGAGTGGCCCCTTTTCCTATGGAACAGTGGTGTCCCTCAAAAGCCCCCCAGTGAAAGGGAACACTAGGGGGCACAAGAGTTGACAGGCACTCAAGGTCGCAAAGGTCAGGACAGGACAAACATTCAGGTTATAGGTGGGGAGTCCAGGTTGAACTCTCCAATTTTGCTGTTGAGGACTCGGTTCCAGGGAGCTCAGGTCAAAGCTGGAGTTGACCTTGCTCTGCCTCCCCGTCCCTGGTCACTCACCCTTGACATGAGTTCTGTCCATTGGCCTCATGGGAATGTTGTCAGGCCCTCTGCTCCTTCTGGGACCTTAGCTGGGTCATAGTCCTTCCTTTGCCTCAGTTTCTCTTATTGGAATGGGAGAAAGGAAGGTGGAATAGCCTCCGTGGTGCTTGGGCCCCTCCAGACCTCATAGGGCAACCAGGGATTTCTCCTCCCTGCCTTCATTATCAGGGCAACTGAAGAGGACGGGACTGAGTGTATGGGGAGTAGTACAGAGCCCAGGGTTGGGGGAAAGGCTGGTAATTCCTGGAGTTGTTATGGCAGCTGGGGAGCTGATGTGGAATTGTGGGGTCCCCATGGAGATAAGGTCTTTTACTATGGGGACCCTGGAAGGAAATTTTTGGTTTCCATAGTGATAGGACAAGGGGAAGGTTAAGCCCTGGGAGGTGTTATGGACACCAGAAGGTCCACCCCTTTGAAAACCGCCCCCTCACGTAAGGGGGAGAGACTGGGCCAGCCCCTGGGCACTTGGACCACTCTCCTCAGTGGTCCTTGCCGCTGGCAAAGTCCCTGTCCTCCTGCTTCATTCCCTGGCCGAGGTCCTCCAAGTCTGACCGCCAGTCCTGATGTAGCCAGAAGCCAACCTTGGCTTCACATAGCCGTCCTCCTCCTGATGCTGAGTGGGGAGACCCCCGTGCTTGAAAGAGGTGATCCTTATCAGTCCCCACCCTGTCCCATACCTGCTTGCCTCTTCCAGGTGATGGGCTGCTCGTGACCGCCCTGCAGCTCTGACCGGGAGGAGTCTGATCTTCTCTCCTTACCCTGCTCTTAGCTCTATCCTGGGGTGCACCAAGACACCCCATTCCACCTGCCTGGGACAGCCAGCGGGAGAGTGGCCCGAGACCTTGGCTCTGCCAGTGAGCCGAGGTCTGCCACTCATCTGTCACTCACGGCTGGAATGCCAGGGGCTTGGGGATGCAGAGCTCCCACGGACCTTACCATACGCTGGTGGGTGTGTCGGGTTGGCAAAGGTGCTGGCTCTGCTGCTGAGCACTTCGGCAGAGGAAACATAGAAAGCAAAGCACAGGCAGGCCTGTGGGGCTGCGACAGTGAGGAATAAAGATCCTTGGGCCGGGGCATCCAGTGAGCATGGGTGCCGAGGCTAGAGGTGACGAGGATCTTACTTGTGGGGCTTCAGATGTGGGGGGAGGCTGTGGACTTGCCCTAAAGCTTGTGGTGGTGGGTAACCAGCGTGGACACGCTGGTGGTCACGGGTGTGTACTGGAGGTACCAGGTTCCAGCTGCTATTTACAGAATTTCTGTGTATCGCCCCCTTGTAAACCCCAAGTGACGTGGTGATAGTTTGGGCATGAAGGATTTGAGGCAAGGCCCGGGCCCGGAGTGCAGACTCAGGCCAGGCCAGGGCTGATGGCAAACTTGGGTTAGGGCAAGCAGGTTTAGGGGCAGCACCGTGTCAGGCAGCTCAGTGGTCCCCGTCCCCTGGTAGACAGCCCCACCCACCCACCATCCACGCCACAGCTGCCTGCCTTCAGCCCTCCCTCCGAGGTTACCTCAGAGTTCTGGGGAAGTGGCAGTACCATGCCCACCCAGGAACTGTTTGGGCCTAACCAGCCCTTGGGAGACCCCAACCCCCAGCACTGAGCGTCCTCGGGGCTGGCCGGGCACAGATTGGAGTCTTTAGAAGGGTAACTATGAGACCCCTTTCTCCCTGGCCCCAGGGCTCTGGGGAGGAATGTGTCTGCTCCTGACCTGCCTTCATGGGAGGGGTGTGGTGGGGACCCTGGCCCAGTCAGGTCGGGGTGGGGGCTGGGGTCAGGTCAGAGCTGCAAAAGGAGGGAGGAGCCAGCCTAGGCAGAACCTCTGAGGAATGTGGGAGCCCAAGCACCACAGCCACCTCTTCCCTGCCGGGGACCCCTCCACATGCAGCACTGCCACCAAGCACAAGGCCCCCTCCCCTGCCCTGCCCTGCCTCCTGTCCTGGCCCCTGCAGGGGCGCTCGTAACCCGAGTGCTGCAGCCTCAAGCCACAGGGCCCAGGGCAGAGCCATGTGGAGGCCGCCCTGGGAGGAAAGGTGAGATTCTTGGGGGCAGGACAGGCAGCTACCCTCACCCTTGCCTAGTACTGTGCGTTAGAGACCCCTCAGGCCCCCTCCACAGCCCACGGGTGCTGCCTTAATGGTCTCAGCCCTGAACCCCATCTGGACCTGCTGAAAGTTTGTAGGACTGGACAGGCCAAGGGCATGGGTCTAGGGACAGAAAGCGGGAGTGTGCAGCGTTTGACCCTCCTGGGTCTGGGAGGGCCTATTCAGGGGATGGTCACAGGGAGGGTGTGAGGTCCCTTCTTCAGTACCAAAAGCCCAGGTCACAGACAGCCGTGGGACAGGAGGCTGGCAACCACAGACAAGGGGCAGAGGCTGAACAAGCGGGCCTGGTTGGACTAAGGGTCTGGAATGCGAGGCTCAGCAGCTGAGCCTTTATCCTCTGGGCGGGGTGGGGAACATGGTCAAATTTGGGCTTTTAGGACCCACATTTTGGGTGAGAGATGACTGGGCGTGGTTTGAGGGTAGACGAGGGGAGGATGGTGTTGGGACACTTTTGAAGGTTTGTAGGCCTGCCAGGGCCTACAGGGATCTGTGGGGTCCCTAAAGCTGGGGTCGGGTCATATGGTCATCTTGAGCCAGCTGTCTAGCAACCATGAGTGACCCTGGCCTAGAACAAAGTTCTGGCTTTCAGCATCTTCAAAGGTGCAGCCGAAGCTGTGGTCGTGGGTGCGGCATCCCCTCTGGGACCCCCTGGCCCCCCAGTTCCCCAACCTGCAATGGGAAGAGTTCAGAAGAAATGGGCTAAGAGCCCTGGCCTGCTCTGGTATTTCAGGGTTGGGCATTTTGGTGTCCTCACTACAGAGGGTAGCGAGGTCACCAAAGGTAACTGACTGACGAAGAGTCACGGTGGTGGGGCCCCACATCTGTGACAGAATGCACGTGGAAGGCGCCCAACCACATAGCAGAGGGCTGCTCTGCCTAGCTTTCTTAGGGGCCTGGCTCATTTTGCGGGGGTCAGGCCCCCTTCCCTGGGGCTTACTCAGTCCTGACCCTGTGGTCTGGGGTTCACTGATGGTGAAAATTAGCTATCCATCCAAAGGCAGTTCTGGAAGTTCTTGAGCTGAGGTCTGTGGGACCTGGGGAGAAGCCTCAGATTACTGGGTGTTCTATGGTGTGTCCCTTGCCCATTTGTCCTTCTCCAATGTAGTCCTCAGCCTACCCCTCTGCTCCTGGGAAAGACAGTGACATTCTGGGCTCAACTGGTTGGTGTGGAGCTCCAGGTGGGGCCAGCAAGGAGGGAGAGAGGGGCAGCTCAGGCCGGGGCCAGGACCCACTTGTGGCCTGAGGGGCTTAGAGTTTAGGGCAGATTAGAGCGAGGCTAAGATTCACTCAGCTGTGTCTCTGAGCGAGGAGACCAGCAGGGTCAGGGAGGGTGGACAAGACACGGGAGGGGGGTGGGGCAAACGCATGGAGGAGTCCTCTACATCGTCCCCTGGGACCCATGTCAGGGAGCTGTGGGTGCCGTAGGGATCATCAGGGATCAGAACCTTTGCCTAGATAGGCCTGCCCTGACTCCACACCCCATCCCATGCCTGTAAAACTAGTCTCACGTCCACATTCCCCCAACCCTTCCCCAAAGGGCAGTGTGACCCCACCCCTTTGTGCTCCAGGCCCCACCCCCGCTCCTGGGCCAGGTCCCTCACAGCTTCTCTTTCTGGGCCCTGGGTGCCCCGGGCCCCCCCCACATCCCTGCGGTCTGCTGGGAGGAAGCGGCCCCCTTCCCCCACCGTGACTCTGCGCTTCCTGCCCTTGCTGGGGCCTGAGGGGACGTTTCCCCGTTCACACCAAAGTTTTCCTGGCAGCGCCCAGACTCAGGCTCTGTCCAGCCGCTGCCCCTCTTGCCCATGGAACCAGCTCTGGGGCCTGGGGTCCAGGTAACCAGTCAGGGTGGGCAGAGGTTCCCAGGGCGAGGTAAGGTATTCTACCTGTACATGCGGGGGATGTGCATGTACGTGGGTCTGCCTGGCTGATAGTGCACGGGCACCCTGTGATCTACAGTCAGGGAAAGTTTCCTGGAGGTGGTGGCTGCCGAGCTGGAAGAAGGTGGCAGGCGAGAGCCCAAGGCTTTGGATCAGGGTTGGCTGATGGGTGGAAGGCCTTGCACCCTTGTGGGTCTTAGCCACACCCAAGGCATGTACACACTTAAGCCCCTCCCCTGCCTGTGTCAGGCCTGCCTGGGTCCCCAAGGGTTAGAGAGGTGGGAGCAAGAGGCTGCAAAGCAGATGGGGGCCTGGGAAAGAGGTCAGTATGGACGGCGGTCCTCTCATGCTGACCTTCCAACTTCCTGTCCTTCCTCCCCCACCAATCCCTCACTCCCTTTCTCACTCCCACCGCTCTGCCTCCTATCTCTGTCTACCCCTTACCCACCTTCATTCACTCCACTTCTGTCTATATGCCCTTGTCCCCCACTGTCACTGTACCCGTGGTTTCTACCATTGTTCCCTTGAAACTGCAGAAGGACCTGGGTTACCTGCAGCAGTGGCTGAAAGCCTTTGTAGGTACCTTCGAGAAGAGCATCTCACTGTCTTCTCTGGAGCCCCGCAGGTGAGGCTGGAGCTACGAGGGGAGGGGAGACTGAGGGGTCCTTGGCACTCCGGTGACCCCCTCCTCCCTGCAGGCCAGAGGAAGCAGGTGCAGAGGTGCCCCTGCTACCGCTGGACGCGCTGCATGTGTTGGCCAAGCAGCTGGACGAGGGGGACGTGCAGCAAGCCCTGCTCCTGCTCAAGCTCTTCATCATCCTCTGCAGGTGAGTCCCTGTGGTCCCCCCCAGGTGGGGCAGCGTGGGACTGGGCCAGAGGGGGCGCTGGCATACTGCTGCGACCTCTCTTCATTCACTCCCCAGGAACCTGGAGAATGTGGAGGCAGGCCGGGGCCAGGTGCTGGTGCCTCGGGTGCTGGCACTGCTGACCCGGTTGGTGGCTGAGGTGACGTGGGCTCTACCTGGGGGGTGGGCAGCAGATGGTAGCCGTTGCCCAACAAACCCCCTTCCACGCTCTCCCTTTGCCGACAGCTGAAAGGACACCCACCACAGCAGGAGGGCCGGGGGCCCCACCTGGAGGACGTGGCCCTGCACGCCCTCCTTTTGTGCGAGGGCCTCTTTGACCCCTACCAGACCTGGCGGCGCCAGCTCGGCGGGTGAGAGCCCAGAGGGGGCTGGGGAGACATGGGGCTGGCTGCTGGGGGAAAGGCGGTGTGTGCAGGCTGGTGAGGGAGGATGACTGAGGAGGGTGAAGTGCCCAGCCTCACCCTGCCCCTGCCCGCCCCACCCCCACCTCCAGGGAAGTCATCAGTGCCAAGGAGAAGAGCAAATACAAGTTCCCTCCTGCCGCTTTGCCCTGTGAATTCAGCACCTTCTTCCGAGGTCAGGCCCTGCCCCTGCCCACTTGGCCCCACACCCTAAACCTGAACCCCTTCCTGCAGTTCCCCATCCCTTACACAGGACGTGACCGGCTTAGTGGTGGCTGCACGTGGGGCTGGGAGAACCCCACGAATTTGAAGGGGTTCAGGGGCAGAGAGGAAAGAAAGGGCATGGCTAGGTAGATGAGTCACTTCTTTCCTGGGCTGTAGTGAAGGCCTCTCATCAGGTGGGGGCATTGATTTCCCCTCCCCCTTCCCTCCCATCTCCAGGGTCCCCCAAGCACTTGCACCCCACTCTCATCCGGACCGTATTAAAACTCCCTGGTCCAATCCCTTTGTCCCTGTGGCCTCCACTCAGTCTCCACCCTTTGCAGACAATGTCTGTATTTCTGCTCCCTCACTCATACAGCAGCTGACCCCTAGGATGTCTCTGGTCACCTCTTCTCCCTGGGGACCTTCATCTCCTGGGTCATCTCTCTTCTCTCATTGGAGGCAGAGAAGACTTTAGGTGGGCTCGAGGTGGGATGCTGCCTGGACAGGGGCCGCTGGGCTTAGGAAGCTGGTGGCCGATTGGGATAGAAAGTATCTCGTCACTGGGGTGTGCTGTGTAGTTGCTGGCCTGGGCCTGGGACCGGGACAACAGCTCCAGGAGGGAAGATTCCCTGTGGGGAGCTCCCTGCCTCCATTCTCCCACTGCCTGAGTACTCTTCTCAAAACAAACCGGATTTCGTTCCTGCTACTCTAAATGCCCCAGGGGTAGCCTGATACCCTCAGGAACAAATCCTGCTTCTCCCCACAGCCGTCCTCCCTCCCCTCGCTCTCTGTACCCCAGCCGTGACCATGTCCTCTCATTCCTAGAATGCGACTAGGTGACCCACTTCCGGCTCTTTGCCCACTATTTCCTCTCCCTTAATAGGCCAACTGCCAACTGGGCTCCCAGACTTCACTTCAAAAGCCCTGCCCCCAGGAGGCCTCCCACCCCATCCCACCTGAATTAAGCCCGCCCTGTTCTTGCTCCCCCACCCCCACCCCGCCCATTTGACCCAGGGCTGGTCCTTTCTGCTCTCTGGGTTTCAGTCTGTGGCCTGGCATCCTGTCCATTCCACATATGAGGCTGTGAAAGCCCCTAAAAGTCCCCAGCGGGGGCACGAGTGGGGTGGGAGACATCTGTATGCTAGACATAGCAAGGTCCCTAGAGCAGGTCACTGGGGGAAGTGCCAACTGTCACAGGGCAGAGGGACCAGAAGATTTGCATCTGAGAAACTAAACCCTGGGTTGCCATGGGGAAGCGGGTGGGGGGATATGCTCACCTGGGGTCTTCATTTTGTGGACTGAGGACCTGGGGAGCTGGCTAGGCTCTCAGGGCAGGGTCATGTTCCCCTTTAAGCTCCCCAGAGAAAGGCTGTATCCCCCTCAGATCCCTAGTATACAGCCCTGACGTTTTTCCCCCCTCGGCGCAGGACCAGGTCTCCCTGAGAACGGGCCTCCCAGCTCCCACCCCCACTCCAGGGCTCCCACCTCTTGTAGACCCCTGGTAGATCCACAGCCCTGCAAGTTTGGTGACGTTGTCCTGCCCTGCCCACCCCACCCTACCCAGAGAGCCTGCAGGATGCAGACCGCTTGCCTCCCACGCTGCTGCTGCGTCTCATCCATCTCTTTGGTGCCGTCCTTGCAGGAGGGAAGGTAGGCTGGGAGGAGCTTACAGGCCAGAGGGTGGCCGTCTCAGGGTCTCTGCTGGGTGAGCCTTTCGCCCATTGCCCGTCTCCTTTCACACCTGCAGGAGAACGGGCAGACAGCTGTGAGCGCTGGCTCCGTGCAGGGCTTGCTGGGTGTGGTGCAGGGCTGGGGCCGTGGGCCAGCTCAAGACCCCCGCCTAGTGCCGCTGGCGCTAGAGGCCCTGGTGGGCACAGTCCATGTCCTGCATGCCAGCCACACACCCCCCCGTGGTCCAGAGCTCCGCGCCCTGCTTGAGGGTTACTTCCGCGTCCTTAATGCCGACTGGCCGGCTGGGCCGAGCCCAGGCCCCGAAGAGGCCCTCGTCACCCTACGAGTCAGCATGCTCGGTGGGTATGGGCTCCCAGGCTCTTGGGGAAGTTGTCCCAGGAGGCAAAGGACCAAGTGATGATGGAAAGGCTGGACTGGGCAGTACGGGGAAGAAGGTTTAAGGCTGACCAGAGGTGCTGCTGGGAGGGGATTAGACAAGGCTGACCCTTGACCCTTCCACAGATGCCATCCCTATGATGCTGGCATGCGAGGACCGGCCAGTGCTGCAGGCCACCTTTCTCAGCAACAATTGCTTTGAACACCTTACTCGCCTCATCCAGAACAGCAAGGTGGGCAGGACCCAGGCTGGGGCAGAGGGCCTGGAACCCAGGCGCTGGGGAGACCACATGTGGGTGCTGAGCTGCTGCTGAGCAAACGTAGGCTGTACCGGTCTGGGGGGCGCGGATGGTGGGGTGGCCTGCAGTTCAGTGGGAGGACCTGGGCCTGAGGATGGCTCTGTACCCCACCAGTGGGGGTGCTGAGGAAGGACAGGAGCTGCCCTGGCCTGTTTCCCCTTTCCCCAGTCATCCTAAGTCCAGGAGCAGGAGGGCGGCTCAGCTGTTTGGATGCGGTGCCTACTCTTGCCCACTTAACCACCCCAGACTCTGTCCCTCTGAGCTGATATGGGGTGTCTCATTTCCCCCCACCCCTTCCCTAGGGCCTGATGGGGTAATCAGCATGGGGCTTGGGATACATCCTTCCCTCTGGGGCAGAGTCCTGGCAGTTGTTTCAGTCCTGGCCCTACACTAATCCCTCCCTTCCCTCATCTTCCTCCTCTCTCCTCTGCCTCCTGTGCCCTCCCCCTCCCCCACAGCTATACCTGCAGGCCCGGGCGCCCCCTGAGGGGGACAGTGACCTGGCTACCCGGTTACTGACCGAGCCCGATGTTCAGAAGGTACCACCCTGGGGCTGACCAGCTCAGGCACTCACCTCCCTGGGCACCCCCCTCCTGGGCTCCCTCTTCGAGCCCTTCCTGCACTATGCAGGGGAGATGAGCAGATATATATAAGGCCTGGTGTGGCCTACTGATGGGGCTGGGTCCCCCATGCTGTCTCACCGACCTTCCAAGTCCCCATCCTAGGGAATGGGGCAAGAGTGATCTTTTTCCTGCCTTGTACTGCTTTTGGGAGCTGGGGTTTGGCTGTGCCAAGCTGGAGGGAACCTTCGAAACTTAACCTCCCACTCCCATTTCACAGAAGTGGAAACAGAAACCCAGATAGATATGCAGGGATTTGGCTAGAGCCATTCACGGAGAAGGAGATCCCCTACTTGGGGCCACTTCTTCCCATAGATTCTTGTACCTGCCCTAAGCAGGTCACTGGGAGTCTGCATCCTCCCACCCCCTCCTGATGTGCTCCCTGCCTCACCTTGCATGGGGGCTGTAGCAGGCTGCAGGGTGCCAGGGGCTCCACTTGGTGCACCTTCTCTCTGGTGGCTCAGTGCCTGGGCCCCAACCTCCAGAGCCCACCCTGGCTTTGTCCTCATGAGGCAGCCCCATGTGTCTGATGCACTTGGCTGTTTTCTGAGAGCCTGCATGTCCGTCTATCTACAAAGCAGGCGAGGCAGGCAAGACTCCTGGTTTTTAAGATGAAGAAAGTGAGGCCTAAAGAACAGAAGAATGTGACCTGACATCAGTTTGGGAGTCAGGCAGAGCTGGGCCCAAGGGCCCCATGGAGCCAATACCATGGAGCCTAGTACCTGCTGACAACCCTCCAAGCCCTCGTGACCGCTCACCCCCTTGGGGTGGGGCAGGACGAGTGAGCAGCATGCCTCTGGCTATCGGGTTCAGCCAGGGTGAGCCTTAGTGTCCCCACCTGGATCTAGGGGACAGGGGCTGGGTAAGACTCAAAGGTCTCGAAGGTTCTTCTGGTTCTAACATGCTGTGATTGATTGTCCCTAAATTCCTGGACCCCCTGTCAATCATCATGGGTGATGGGCACTTGCTGGCCTGCCTGCACACGTGTGTCTCACTTGGGTGGGGATGTGTGGGGACTGAGGCCCATAAGCCCACCAGACAGTGGGGGGCAGAGGAGTGTGGCAATAGGGTCCACTGTTGGTGTGTCCCAATGAGGGCCTTTCCAGCCTTGGTTCCTTCCCTGGCCTCTTCGTCAGAGTGAGTCTTGCCAAGCTGGTCAGAGAGGACCCTAGGGTCAGGGTGAGGGGCACAGCAGTTTGGGCAAAGAGTAGAGGGCCTGGTGCCCCGACAGGGTTGCCACACTCCTAGGGCCCCAAGCCAACACAGCTACCTGCCTTGGGGTACCTGCTCCTGGCCCTACACCCCTTTTACTGCAGGGTGCTGCCAGCTGCGATGCTCTGGCTCCTGCTTCTCCTGACTGCTCCTCCCCACCCCAAGGTACTGGATCAGGACACAGATGCCATCGCCGTCCATGTCGTCAGAGTGTTGACCTGCATCATGAGTGGCTCCGCTTCGGCCAAGGTGAGGACGCTGCAGTTTGCCTGCAGTAGGGGTGTGCAGTGAAATTAACCACATGACCCCTAACTGGCCTGGATGGTGGCTATTGGAGCAGGTGAGCTGGGGAGGTAGCCATCGTGCCCTCTGGAGTGCAGCTCAGGCCTCTGGGTGGGCATGGTCACCAGTCGGTCCTGGGAGCTGGATATCCTGCGTCAGAGCTGGATGGGGGAAGGACTTTTGTGGGGTGACCACCATCTGCAGCCTTCTGAGATGCAGCCATACCCCCTGCGTCCCTGCACAGCCCTCTACCCAGCAGCACGGTGACCCAGAGGCAGAGCCCGGTGAGGGGCCCCCGAAAGCAGCTGCCTCCTCCTGGGTTTCCGTGGGGTATGAGTTTGCCATGGGCCCATATCCATGCTCATGACCTCCCCACAACCCTGCACAGGAGGTGTTTAAAGAGCGCATCGGCTACTCTCACCTGCATGAGATTCTGCAGAGCCACGGTCCCCCCACACATCGGCTGTTGCAAGAGCTGCTCAACATGGTGAGGGCAAGGGCTTGTGTCAATGTCCCCAGGGCAGCCAGGATTGAGTCAGGGCCACCACAGAAGGCCAGCTCTCCACCTTGGGGGACTGTGTTGACTGTGGCCAGTACATACTGTGATCTGTGGCCAAATGTGTGTCAGTGTCACTGGGGTGAGGATTCCTGGTTGCATGGGGCCCGGAAGCTGCTGCATGTTCGCAAGCCCCAGAATTCTCCTGCCGACACACAGTTGGGGTCTGGGCCAACCCAGAGCGAAAGCCAAGGCTGGAGGTTAACGGGGCTAAAGGACTGTTATTAGTACTGATGGTTGTCCATGCACCTCTGACTCTCCTGAGCCTCAGACACAACCTGTGAGCAGGATGGGGGCGTGAGGGGGTGAGCACCCATTGCCTTCCCATGTCATAGACAAACTGACACAGGAAGTCCCACTGTTGGCTTGTTCCATGCCGGTTGCCTGGGAACTATCACATTCTCTCCACCCACAGGCCGTGGAGGGTGACCACAGCATATGTCCGCCACCACCAATCCGCAACGAGCAGCCGGTGCTGGTGCTGATGCGGTGGCTGCCAGCACTGCCCACGGCTGAGCTACGGCTCTTCCTAGCACAACGCCTCTGGTGGCTCTGTGACAGCTGCCCTGCCAGCCGTGCCACGTGTGTGCAGGCTGGTCTTGTAGACTGCCTGTTGGAGACGCTTAGTATGGGGGAAGCCCTGGGGGCCCGCTGCCAGGAGCAGCTGCTGGCGCTGCTGCAAGCATTGGGCCGTGTGTCACTAAGGCCTTTGGAGCTTCGTCGCCTGCTTCGCCCCCCGCCAGGGCTGGACTCAGGGCCGGGTGGAGCTGAGGCTGGGAATGCCCGACACGCTGGTGCCATCATTCGCGCGTTATCAGGCATGGCTCGGCACCAGGGCCCTGCACGAGCGCTACGCTACTTTGACCTCACACCCAGCATGGCGGGTATTATGGTACCCTCTGTGCAGCGATGGCCAGGAACTGGCTTCACTTTCCATGCCTGGCTCTGTCTGCACCCCACGGCTGCAGGGCCTGCCCTGGCTCCCTCCCGGCCACTCCAGCGGAAGCAGCTATACAGGTGGGTGACTGCCAGGGACCAGGGCAGAATGCCAGAGGGAGCAGGAGAAGCAGCAGGCATAACTGGCTTGGCCTGCCCCCAGCTTCTTCTCCAGCAGCGGCTCAGGGTTTGAGGCCTTCTTCACGGCGACCGGGACGCTGGTGGTGGCAGTATGCACCCGGAAGGATTACTTGACCATGAGCTTGCCTGAAGTGTCCTTTGCTGACTCTGCTTGGGTGAGCCTCCATCCTCATGGCCCAGGGGGTGGACAGGGCCCCAAACCCCAACTTCCAGCCTGATGTGGCTTCTATTCTAGCACTGTGTGGCCATCGTCCATGTGCCTGGACGTCTGCTTTTCGGCCAGAACCTGGTCTCTGTCTACAAAGATGGTCATCTGATCAAGACAGCACCCCTTCGCTGCCCATCCCTCAGTGAGGTGTGCAGGGCAGGGTTTGGGGAGGCCTTGGGTAACTGGGGGGACGTGGTCAGGGAGGGGTCGAGGGCCCCTAGGCCCCAACAGGCCTCAGACTTCAGCCTCTGGGGACTGCAGCTGTAGGGGTCACTGTGGAACTGGATGCAGTGGAACCCCAGGCCTTGGTGTGACCTGACCACTCTCCCAACCCTGGCCCCGCAGCCTTTCTCCTCCTGCTGTATTGGCTCCGCTGGGCACCGCACAACGACCACCACCACGGGGCCACCTGCGCCACCAGCCCCCGCTGCCCTGGCTCATACTCACCCCTCCCTCATCCGCTCCCAATCAGTTCCAGCCAATACAGGGCTGGGCTGGGGGTCCGGGCTGGTGGCCCCCCTGCAGGAGGGCAGCATCAGCTCCACCCTTGCAGGCACACAGGACACTCGGTGGGGTAGCCCCACGTCCCTAGAGGGTGAGCTGGGGGCCGTGGCCATCTTCCATGAAGCCCTGCAAGAGGCGTCCTTGCAAGTCCTGTACACCTTGGGTATGTGGCCCATCCCCCTGCCCTGCCCCAGCCCACCCACCCCCAGTGTCCCAGAGCTGGGTGATGGGGACTTACAAAGTGCCCAGGCCAGAAACTAGGGGTCTGAGGGGAGAAGGCATCCCTGTGGCGGGGGAGGTCCTCTCATCAGGCAGAGAAGAGGCGGGTCTGGATGGGGTTTGGGCCAAGGCCCAGCCTGGTCTGAAACCCCCCGCTAACCCCCCAGGGCCCAATGAGACAGCGCCCTTCAAGCCTGAGGGTGAACTGCATGAGCTTGGCACCAAGCTGCTCCTCCATTACTCACCTCAGGTATTGGGGGAAGGCAGTTGGCTCAACCTTTTTACCTCCCCCTGGCTCCTACACTCTGTCTGCTGCCCCCTCCTCCAACTGACCCCTGCTGCCTGCTCACACCCTTCCCCCAGGCCTGTAAGAACAACATCTGCCTGGACCTGTCCCCTGGCCACGGGCTGGATGGCCGCCTAACGGGCCATAGGGTGGAGACCTGGGACGTGAAGGTGTGTGTGCACATGTGGGTGGTGTGTGCAGGAAGCATGGGCACAGGGCGGGCTGGGGAGTGGCACTGTGCCCTGGGAAGGCTTTAGGTCACCGGACCCCGGTTCTCAGCCTGGAGGATGTGCTGGGGTGGAGTGGGTCAGGAAACGGCTGGGAGCTGCCTTCTCACAGCCAGAGCCCTCCCTACCCCTCAGGATGTGGTGAATTGTGTGGGAGGCATGGGTGCCCTGCTGCCTCTGCTGGAGCGAGTGGCTACACAGCCCCAAGAGGCCGAGGCAGGTCCAACTGAAACATACGACCTTGTGGGACCTGAACTGACCTCTGGCCGCAACGCCCAGGGCCTGCTTCTCCCACTGGGTAAGTCCTCAGGTAAGTGTCCCTGGTACCTGGGTTGTGGGGAGGAAATCGTGGGTGATGGGGGGCTGGAGTGCCTGAAGTCTCTGTGGCCACTGGCAGGCCCTTGACACACATTTGTCCTCTTCCTGGTGACCGGCAGAGGAGCGAATGGAGAGGAACGCAGTGGCTGCCTTTCTGCTGATGCTGCGGAACTTCCTGCAGGGCCACGCTGTGAACCAGGAGAGCCTGGTGCAGTGCCAGGGGCCTGCCATCATCGGGGCTCTCCTGCGCAAGGTGAGGCCTGCTGGGGCAGCTGACCAAAGGGACTGGGTGGGGGGACCTCGAAGGGGAAGCTGATGCCATCAGTCAGGGACAGGCTCCTGGGAGAGGTGGCATTTGAGTGGCAGGGTTTGGCTGAGGGTCAGGGGCAAGTCCCAGCACAGGCTGGGACAGGGGGCTTCAAAGGAGGTTGGGGAGCTTGCATTCAGAGATAGGAGGGAGCCATCAAGGGGATCTGAGCAGGTAGGATGCTTGTGTCTGCCTGTGCGGGGCAGGGTGGCAGCTGGGAGGCTTGACAGTGGGCAGACAGGGCCTGACGTCTCACCCCCGCTCCTCCCACCCCAGGTCCCCAGCTGGGCCATGGACATGAATGTGCTCATGTCTGCCCAGCTGCTGATGGAGCAGTTGGCATCTGAGGGCAGTGGGCCCCTCCTGTATCTGCTCTACCAGCATTTGCTCTTCAACTTTCATCTCTGGACCTTCAGCGACTTTGCTGTGCGCCTTGGTAGGTGCAGGGACTTGGGTGAAGGGATGCCTCCAGGCAGGGTGGTGGTGGAGGTTCTAAGAAGTTATAACTCTTCTCTGGGTGATCTGAGGGGACATATTTGTCCGGGGGCGCCCGAGGGGAACATGACCCTCCCCTGGGGGTGTCTGGCAGGAGGATCGGAAGGGGCCCAGCTCAGCCTGGTGGCCTAAGCCTTCTGCTGATGCCCACTCAGGCCACATCCAGTACGTGTCCAGCATAGTCCGTGAGCACAGACAGAAGCTACGGAAGAAGTATGGGGTCCAGTTCATCCTTGATGCCCTGCGCACCCACTACAGGTAAGGCTGGAGGGGGCAGATGGCCAGAGGGCAGACCCCTTGGCCTCTGGCCTTGGGGACAGGAAGGTTCAGTCCCCCAGCTCACCTGCCCACTCCTCCTGTTCTCTCCCCTCCTTGCCCCTGCCTGCCGGGACCCGCCAGCCCACAGCGGGAGCGCCCCCTAGCGGCTGACGACCTGCGCACGGTGCAGACTTCACTCCTGGGCCTGGCTCGCGAGTTCCTGGTGCGGAGCTCCCCTACTGATGACATGCAGGTCCTGCTGAGCTTTCTGGCAGCCGCGGGTGATGATGGCCAGGTAGGCCGGAGGTTGGTGACAGGCTTAGGTGAGGAGTGGTGTGGACCACGTGGGGACACCCCACCCACTGTGAGTCTTTGTATCCCCAGGTGGCGGGCGCCCTGGATCTGCTGCTGGCTCTGCTACAGGGCTCACCAGCACAGGAGTCTCTGGCTGTTTTCCTCCTGGAGCCGGGGAACCTGGAGGTGCTGCTGGCACTGCTGGTGCGGCCAAGGTCACTACCCCTGGTGTCCGACCGAGTCTGCAAGGTACACCCAGCACCCCCATCCCATTCTTTCTATGGCCCCTGCCTGAGGCCCTGGGAGGAGCAGCAGGCCTTGGGCGGGCAGAGGAAGCTGCTTTTGCAGACCTTTCTTAGAAGTGCACACCTCTGTTGTGACTTCCCCTCCTACAGTAACTTCTTCCCTGTGATGACACCCTCCCCCCACACACCCCACATACACACACAGATCCTGCGCAGACTACGGCAGAATGAGCGCCTGCCTGAGCGGAGCCGCCAGCGGCTTCGGCTGCGAGAGTGTGGTCTCCAGGGTCTCATCGCCTGCCTGCCAGAGGGGGCAGTTTCCCTCCAGCTCTGTCAGGGCCTCTACAAGCTGTTCCTGGGGACAGGTACAATCTGGTTGGAGCCAAAAGGCAGGCCAGGTGGAGGGATGACGTGGATCTAGGACCAGGGCTGGTGGGACGATGGGAGGTGTGGGTAGAGGGCTGGGCCAGCAGGGTAGCACAGCCCCTGCTGGGGACAAGCCCTCAGGCCTCTGTCCATGCTCCCAGATTACCTGAACCTCTCAGACCTGCTGGCTGTGGTGCAGCTGTCCCTGCAGGCCGATCTCAGCGTCCGCCTGGACATCTGTCGCCAGGTGAGTGTGGGAGGTGAAAGCTTTGGCGGGGGAGCTTCTATCCCGAGCACTCACTTTGCCTGCCAGTGGTGAAGGGTCTCTGGGAGCCTCCCCTGCAGAAGCCCCAGGAGGAGGGTCTGGGGGCAGATCTCTTGGATGAGTCCCTCACTTGCTGTACCCTGGCCCGGCAGCTCTTCCATCTCATCTATGGACAGCCTGACATAGTGCGGCTGCTGGCCCGACAGGCTGGCTGGCAGGATGTGCTGACCCGGCTGTATGTGCTGGAGGCTGCGACGGCCAGCAGTCCTCTGCCATTTTCCCCAGAGCTGCCCGCCTCCCCAGAACCAGCCTTATCCAAGCCACCCACTGAGTCACCTGAACCTTCGGACGTCTTCCTGCCCTCAGATGCCCCCTGCCCAGACCCTGATGCCTTTTACCAAGCTCTCTCCCCGTTCTGTGCACCCTTTGACCTGGGCCTGGAACGGGCCAGCGTGGGTTCAGGCAACACTGCTGGTGGTGGCAGCAGCAGTGGGACTCTTACTCCGGCTAGCCAGCCTGGCACACCATCCCCGCTGGATGGGCCCCGGCCCTTCCCTGCTGCTCATGGCCACCTCAGCTCCAGTCTCTCCAATGTGCTGGAGGATGGCAGCCTTCCGGAGCCCACCATCAGTGGGGACGACACTTCTAATACCAGCAACCCTCAGGTGAGGCAGGCCCACCCTCTGCCACTGCGTGGCACTAAGGATAGACACCTCTGGGACACGGGGCGGGCATTGTAGCCTTGTTACAGGTGTAGCCGTCTGTCATCAGGGCTGCAGCTGCCAGTGAGGTCCCAGAAGAGGGCAGAGACTTACAGGGCCCGTGGACAGTGCAGCTCTCAGGGTCCTGCCTGGTGCTTCTGGGTTTGGGGATGGGCCTCTGCTTCTATTCTTCCAGAAAATTCCAGGACAGTTTTTGAGGCCTTTCAGGATTGTGGGGTAATTTTGTGAAACACCTGATCACGTCTTAGGAGTCACTGAAACCCCAGGATTCTCCCTGGAATCCAGGCAGTGGCTGAGGCCTCCATACCTTTCTCGCAGGCCCTCAGAGCCAGGCCAGGCCATCTGCTGGCTGAATGCTCTACTTCCTCTTGTTCCTACTGATGGTGGACAAGGGGTGCCGAGCTGTCCCTGCAGTGTAGGGTCACCCAAACCCGTACCACCCATCTTTGCCCACAGCAAACCCCTGAGGAGGAGCTGTGCAACCTGCTCACCAACGTGCTGTTCTTGGTAACATGGCGGGGCGTGGAAGGCAGTGACGAGGCTGCCTGGCGGGAACGTGGCCAGGTCTTCTCAGTGCTCACCCAGCTGGGGGCCTCAGCCACACTTGTGCGCCCACCAGACTGCATCAAGCGCAGGTGAGGAGGCATCTCAGGAGGGTGGGGGCCTCCAGGAAGCCTTCTGGTAAGGCAGGCGGTCAGGTAGACACCTGAGTTCCTCGCCCATCCCCAGCCTCCTGGAGATGATGCTGGAGTCAGCCCTGAGCGACATCAAAGAGGCCCCCGCTGGGGTCCTGGCTGGCTTCACCCAGCAGGTGCTTTGGCTGTTGCGCCTGCTGCAGGACTTCCTGTGCTCTGAGGGCCATGGCAACCAGGAACTGTGGAGTGAGAAGGTGACAGCTCAGAGGGATGTGAGCCTGCAGGCGTGTGGTCTGGGGAGGATGAGTACACGTGCAGTCCTGGGTGTGCTGGCACGCGTGTCTGTGGGCATGACTTTGTCTGTATGTACAAACCCAACCTGGCCTCCGGCTCAAACCTTACTTTGCTCCCTCTCCATGGCTCCCGGGGAATGTGTTGTGTGGCAGCTCTTTGAAGGTGTGTGCAGCCTGCTCGATCGCCTGGGAGCCTGGCCCCACCTGGCCAACGGCACAGCAGGTCTCCGGGAGATGGCACAGATAGGCCTGCACCTTGTGCTTGGTTACATCCTGCTGGAGGACCCACAGGTAAGCACGGGGTGGGTGCGGGAGGAGGAGCACGGCAGGTGTAGGGAGCGGCTGGGTGCCACCCACACCTCCCTTGTGCCCCCAGCTGCACGCCCAGGCCTATGTGAGGCTGCATGCATTGCTGCAGACTGCAGTGCCCATGCGCCGGGAGGAGGCCTGCTATGTGCTCTCCAAGCTGGAGGCGGCACTGGCGCGGGTGCTGAACACCACCCCCTACAAGACGGCCACTGAGGACCAGGAGCCACCAACGACAGCTGCCGCAACTGTGGAGCGCTGCTCGTGGCTCGTGCCCCTGGTGCGCACGCTGCTGGACCGTGCCTACGGGCCGCTGGGGCTTCAGTGGGGGCTGCCTTCCCTCCCGCCCACCAACGGCAGCCCCACCTTCTTCGAGGACTTCCAGGCCTTTTGTGCCACACCTGAATGGCGCCACTTCATCGACAAGCAGGTACCTGGAGGTGGGGGCATGGGCAGAGAAGTGGGGGCTGGGGGCCAACAATGAGCACTGGTCTCTCCCTGCCAATCCTCCAGGTGCAGCCCACCATGTCACAGTTCGAAATGGACACGTACGCTAAGAGCCATGACCTCATGTCAGGCTTCTGGAACTCCTGCTATGACACGCTCATGAGCAGTGGGCAGCGGCGCCAGAGGGAGAGGGCACAGAGTCGTCAGGCCTTCCAGGTGTGTGGCCCGGGGTGAGGGCCCAGGCGCTGCTTCACACATGCGCCCAGAGGACCCCTGATGGGCCAGGACAGGAAGCAGCCAGCTGGACTCACCCATTCCTCCAAACCCCACCCGCCAGGAGTTGGTGCTGGAACCTGTGCAGCGGCGGACGCGCCTGGAGGGGCAGCGCTACGCGGCAGCGCTGAAGCAGCAGACCACGCAGCATTCCACTGTCCTGCTGCACTGGGCGGCACTATGGCGTCAGCTCTCCAGCCCCTGCGGGCCCTGGGCCCTAAGGTGGGTCGGTCTGGGGCTTGGAAAGGAGGGAGGGAGGGAGGACCTGGAGCACCAGACTCCCTTTGGGGTTAGGCCTGGGAAGAGTCACCTGGGATGCATCTGCAGGGACCCACCCACCCCCCGGTGGAAGATGTCCAGCGCTGAGACGTACTCGCGCATGCGTCTGAAGCTGGTGCCCAACCATCACTTCAACTCTCACCTGGAAGCCAGTGCCCTACGGGACAACCTGGGTGAGCGGGTGTGCTGAGCCGGGGCTATCCAACTTCGTAGGCTGTCCTGCCTGGCTCTGGCTGAGCACCGTTGGGTCCATTGCAGGTGAGGCCCCCATGACACCCACCGAGGAGGCCGCGCTCCCTCTAGCAGTGAC
The DNA here is from genome assembly GCF_964194185.1 of Rhinolophus hipposideros. Taxonomy (NCBI): domain Eukaryota; kingdom Metazoa; phylum Chordata; class Mammalia; order Chiroptera; family Rhinolophidae; genus Rhinolophus; species Rhinolophus hipposideros. Next base: position 59,836,163 of record NC_138060.1, read on the forward strand.
TAAAGAGGCCAAAGTCAGCACGCTGCACGAGGAGCTGCAGGAAGACCAGCTGGGCGAGGATGAGCTGGCTTCACTGGAGACCCTGTGAGTGGGCCATGGGTCTGCTCTGGGTGTGCACGCCTGCTAGAGGGTTGACCCAAGTCCATTCCCTCTTCTGCTGCAGGGCTAACTGCCCTGAAGGGACTGTCCGAAGTCAGATGAGGTATTGGGGAGAGGTGTCTAACAGAATAGATAGTTGCTTTCATGGCTAGGCACCCCAGAGCAGGACTGGAAACAACCAGAATAGGATGGGGGCCCATGGGAGTGGGCAGGGCCTGAATGAGGGGAAGCCAGGGACGTGAGGTGGAGTCCTCAAGACACTCAGAGACCCAGGTTTTGGGGTGGGAACTGGGGCCAGCCTGGACCCTGGGCAGCTCCTACTCCTCTGGGAGGCGTGAGCGTATGTACCTCATGACTTGATGGCACATGGACAGTGTTGTCCTTGGGCTTGTCGGGATGGGGGTCCCACAGCCTAGAGCCTGAAGTGGGTGTTGACCCCCAGGATGGAGGCAGCAGAACTGGACGAGCAGCATGAGAAGCTGGTTCTGTCAGCTGAATGCCAGCTGGTCACAGTGGTGGCTGTGGTCCCAGGGCTGCTGGAGCTCACCACACAGCACATCTACTTCTACGATTGTAGCACTGAGCGCGTGGAAACTGAGGAGGGTATGTTCTGATGGAGGGACAGCAGGGGGTTGCTGTGGTGTGGTGGGGCCAGGCTGAGGGACTCCCACTCCTGCTGTCCCTCCCACAGGCGTTGGCCATGACTTCCGGCGCCCGCTGGCCCAGCTGCGCGAGGTCCACCTACGGCGTTTCAATCTGCGCCGTTCAGCACTTGAGCTCTTCTTCATTGATCAGGCCAACTTTTTCCTCAACTTCCCATGCAAGGTGGGCGGGACTGCAGCCTCATCTCCTTGCCAAGCCCCCAGGCCCCAACCCTGCCCCACCCCCCCACACACCCAGGTACGGAACCAGGTGTACAAGTGGCTCCTGCGCCTGCGACCCCCTACCCAAGGTTACCTAAGCAGCCGCTCCCCCCAGGAGATGCTGCGCGCCTCAGGCCTTACCCAGGTGAGGGCCCCGGAGTGTGAGGGGCTGGTGAGGTTGGGACCTGCGGTTAGGAGGAGTACTGGGCAGCCCAGCTGACTCACCTCTTGCCTGCCCGTCCCCCAGAAATGGGTACAGCGTGAGATATCCAACTTTGAGTACTTGATGCAACTCAACACCATTGCGGGGCGGACCTACAACGACCTATCTCAGTACCCTGTGGTAAGAGCCCGCTCTGCACCTCCAGCCTGCCCCTCTGGTCGGCCAGCCCTGGTTCAGCCAAGTGTAGGCACTGATGGGAGCCAGGCTCTGAGCTTGGTCCTAGGTCCGTGCTGCCCGAGACCTGGCCTCTGCCTCCTGCCACTCCGCACCCACTCAGGCCCACTCTCTTCCCCTCCTGGCCTGTTTTCCCTGAAGGGGAATCTTGTCCTAAACAGTCTGTCCTGCTCCCCTACAGCCCCTTTAAGTGGTGTGTCCCTACCTGTGGGCTGTACCCATCTTCCCGAGGGTGAGGGCAGGGCAGGGTGGGCAGGTAGACCATCAGGACCCTCATGCAGCTCCTGCCCGGGTGGGCGGCCAGTTCCCCTGGGTCCTACAGGACTATGTGTCCCCAACCTTGGATCTCAGCAACCCGGCTGTCTTCCGGGACCTGTCCAAGCCCATCGGTGTGGTGAACCCCAAGCATGCTCAGCTCGTGAGGGAGAAGTGAGCATGTGGGCAAGGCCGGGTGAGGGGTTTGGGATGGGCGAAGGGAGGGCTTCCGCTGACTCCCCCTAATTGCGGCTCCAGGTATGAGAGCTTTGAGGACCCAGCAGGCACCATTGACAAGTTCCACTATGGCACCCACTATTCCAATGCAGCAGGCGTGATGCACTACCTCATCCGCATGGAGCCCTTCACCTCCCTGCACGTCCAGCTGCAGAGTGGCCGGTGCGGCCCAGGAGGGGGTGGGCAGATGGCAGCATGGTGGTGATAGGGGGGTAGCAGATGAGGGCGACAGGCGGGTCCTTCAGGCGTCCTGGGCCCTGTGGCTCTGTCCTTCCCTCAGCCACACCTCCCTCCGTCCCCATTCCCCCCACCTCACTTTGGCTGTGCCCCTCCCCCAGCTTTGACTGCTCTGACCGGCAGTTCCATTCGGTGGCAGCAGCCTGGCAGGCACGCCTGGAGAGCCTGGCTGATGTGAAGGAGCTCATCCCAGAGTTCTTCTACTTCCCCGACTTCTTGGAGAACCAGAACGGTAGGAGGTGGCATGAGGATGGAGACAGGCCAGGGGTGGCCAGGGAGCAGGTGAAGATGGCACAGTGAGACAACTGACCCAGTCCTCTGTGCCAGGCTTTGACCTGGGCTGCCTCCAGCTGACCAATGAGAAGGTGGGCGACGTGGTGCTGCCCCCATGGGCCAGCTCTCCTGAGGACTTCATCCAGCAGCACCGCCAGGCTCTGGTGAGGAGACGAGCACAGACAGACAGGCGGGCACTCAGGGCTGAGGGTGGGGATTGAGGGTCAGCCGTCCATCCCTAGGCTGACTGCCCCTCCCCACCCCCAGGAGTCAGAGTACGTGTCTGCCCACCTGCATGAGTGGATCGACCTCATCTTTGGCTACAAGCAGCGGGGCCCGGCTGCAGAGGAGGCCCTCAATGTCTTCTATTACTGCACCTATGAAGGTGGGGAGCGACCTGGGCTCAAGTGGGGGCTGGGCACAGATGAGGAGGGCTCAGGACACCCAGGGAGTCCTGACTGCTCTCCTGCATGCCCAGGTGCTGTGGACCTGGACCACGTGGCGGATGAGCGGGAACGGAAGGCTCTGGAAGGCATTATCAGCAACTTTGGGCAGACCCCCTGTCAGCTGCTGAAGGTAAGGCCAGCTTGGAGGCAGGTGGTCAGGAGTGTGCATGGTGCTGACCAGCCACTTACCCACAGGAGCCACATCCAGCCCGGCTCTCAGCTGAGGAAGCAGCCCAGCGCCTTGCACGTCTGGACACTAACTCACCTAGCATCTTCCAGCACCTGGACCAGCTCAAAGCCTTCTTCGCAGAGGTGAGGAGGCAGGGCCTCGACTTCCTACTCTGTGAAATGGGTTTAACCTCACTGTCCTTACTAACCTCTTGGAGCAGAGAGAAAACCTAGATCAAGGTCAGTGATAATGACATCTTGGAAAAAGGAATACAATGAGAGGAGTATGAAAGTGTGGCTTCTTCACAAGGGCCAGGACAAGGTGTCGACTCACCTAGCCATCTCTGAAAGCCTTAGACCAGAAGGGAGCACATCTGGCCTTGGACACTCCCTCACCTTCCTGCCTGCATCCCAGAATGCCCTCAGGCCTGACTTCTTTAGGCTCTCCTCTCCTCCTGGGGGATATGGAATAACGGAGTAGGGGGACCAAGCTTGAGACTCTAGAAGGATCTTCCTTGCCCATCCCCGCTTCTCCCTCACTTCCTGATACCCACCTGAAGACCCCCTGGTCGCTCAGACCTTTCTCGGAGGGACCTTGGTCTCTGTGACACCTAGCCTGACCCCCGGGGCCTGAGGGCAGAGGAAGGGGTGGTGCCCCCTGGAGCAGGTAGAGTAGTGGGGGCCCCGCTGGCCGCTTGGGCACAGCCAGCCCTGCACTCTATCTCACAGGTCATCAGTGATGGCGTGCCCCTGGTGCTGGCCCTGGTTCCCCACCGGCAACTCCACTCTTTCATGACCCAAGACCTGTTGGTAAGTGTACTGGGCAGGACCCCACCCCAGCTCCAACCCATCTTGGACTCTGCCCCAAACCTACCTTGACCCCCTCTTGCCCGCAGGTGACTGTGAGTGCCAATGGGCTGCTGGGCACCCACGGCTGGTTGCCCTATGACCGTAACATAAGCAACTACTTCAGGTTCATCAAAGATTCCACCAAGTAGGACAGAGGGCTGTGGGCAGGGGTGGGTGTCTCCCCACCCAGTCAGAATGCTGGCCAGCTGCTGGGTCTGGCCTCTCTGAGGGCCTGGGTCTCCTATGTGGCCTGGCCTCACTTGTCGTCCCCCACTGGGTCAGGATGCAGCGACTGCTGAGTGGCCCATGGGTACCAGGCAGTGGCGTGAGTGGGCAAGCCCTGGCAGTGGACCCCGATGGAAAGCTGCTGTTCAGTGGTGGCCACTGGGATGGGAGCCTGCGAGTGACTGCGCTCCCCCGGGGCAAGCTCTTGAGCCAGCTCAGCCGCCACCTGGGTGAGCAGCCTTGGAGCTGGGGGTGGTGCGGGTAGCCAAGGAGGGTGTGAGCACTCTGTTCTAGTTGTACCCTCCTCTCCCCACGCAGACATAGTGACCTGCCTTGCACTGGACACCTGTGGCATCTACCTCATCTCAGGCTCCCGGGACACCACGTGCATGGTGTGGCGGCTCCTGCAACAGGTGTGCCCGGCGGACAGCTTCGTGGGGTCTCCATAGTCCTGCCCTGTAGCCCACCTGCCCCTTAGCAGGCCTCCAGTCCTGCCCTTCTCTCTTCCCCTTCCCTCACTACTGTGAGCAAGTCCGGGGCTCCACAACCCTCCAGCTCCAGCTCTCTGGCCTGGCACAAGGCCTTCACTTTCCTGAGCCTTCACCTGCTCACTCGGGCCAGGGTAATGGGATGTGCCCAGGCCTGAGCCAGCCTTTGCTTCCCATAGGATGGTCTCTCGGTGGGGCTGGCATCAAAGCCTGTGCAGGTCCTATACGGGCATGAGGCTGCAGTGAGCTGTGTGGCCATCAGCACTGAACTCGACATGGCTGTGTCTGGATCTGAGGTGTGTGTGTGCCTGTGCCCAGGGGAGGCCGTTTGCTGGGCACTGCCTCTGGAGCCCAGAGACCCCTGCCCAGCACCCTAAGCTGCCTTCCTGCAGGATGGAACTGTGATCATCCACACTGTACGCCGTGGCCAGTTTGTGGCAGCACTACGGCCCCCAGGGGCCCTGTTGCCCGGACCCGTTTCCCACCTGGCGCTGGGGTCTGAGGGCCAGATTGTGGTCCAGAGCTCGACTCGGGAACGTCTGGGGGCTCAGGTATGGGACAGGGGCGCCCAGTCAAGAGACGGGTGGTTGGGATTCTGTCCTTGCCGACACCTCCTGCTTCTTTCAGGTCACCTACGCCTTGCACCTGTACTCAGTAAATGGGAAGTTGCGGGCGTCACTGCCCCTGGTAGAGCAGCCCACAGCCCTGGCAGTGACAGAGGGCTTTGTTCTGCTGGGCACAGCCCAGTGTGCCCTGCACATCCTCCACCTGAACAAGTGAGCCCCACTATTTATATTTATGGGTTCATGGTCCCCTGGGTGGTGGTCATTGGCAGAGGATACTAGGAGGTGCACCCCATGGACCCACACCCTCTGCATGTCTGTGGGCACGATCTGCAAGGCCTGTCACCTGTCTCCTCATCCCCCAATGGGGAGACCTTGCCACACGCTTGTGGGAGATTCCTTCATGTACCAGGGTCTCAGCTGAGCCATCCTTCAAGTGAGAGGGTGAGAGGGTACATGGGAGAATGGAGAGACCTCCTTCTGCCGGAGGCAAAGCTGTCTGGCAGTTGCGAGTTCATGTATCTCTTCTCTACCTCCAGCCTGCTCCCGGCCGCGCCTCCCCTGCCCATGAAGGTGCCCATCCGCAGCGTGGCTGTGACCAAGGAGCACAGCCACGTGCTGGTGGGCCTGGAGGACGGCAAGCTGATCGTGGTGGGCGCGGGGCAGCCGTCTGAGGTGAGGATAAGGGCAGGGCGAGTCTCGATTGAGGCAGAGAGCAACGGTCCTAGCTAACCCCACCCGGCTCCTCCTACCAGGTGCGCAGCAGCCAGTTCGCGCGGAAGCTGTGGCGGTCGTCACGGCGCATCTCGCAGGTGTCCTCCGGGGAGACCGAGTACAAACCTGCAGAGGCTCGCTGACAGTCGGCCCCGCCCACTGCGCAGGCTCCGCCCCCAGCGGGCTCGGCCTCGGGAGGAGCCGCCCAGGAGTCCACGAAGCCCGCGGTCCGCACTCTGGGGGTGGGCGGAGCCCCACACCCGTCCAGCTCAGGGATTGGTGAGCGGTGTCACTCCAGGAAGTCCCGCCCCTCGCCGGCAGAGGGGCCGCCCGGAGTCCCAGCACTGGCCTCGGCGGCCGCACAGCACTTTTTGCACAACCTGGGACAGGGAACACAGCCTCCCAAGACCCCTGTCCCGGCAGAGCAGGGGACCGGGCTGTGGCCTTAATCCCTAAGGCGGGCCCCTCTCCCATTCTCGGCAATAAACCTGGCCTAGTTTTGTAGCTGCTGTCTCCCTGTGCGCGGGCGCGCGTGGCGTCTCAGCCTGCTCTAGTCAGCGTCCGGGCTCGCGCTTCCCTGGTTCATGAGCCCTGCAGGGCGACTCGTCCCTCCGCGTGGCGTCAGCTTCCCCCGCAGCACCGTCCCTGTCCCTCAGGGCCCTGCCCGTCGTTCTCCCGGCTCGTGTTCTTTGCGCCCTCAGTCTTCCGCGGAATCACCCCCACACACCACTCACGCGTTCCCGCCATCCGGGGCAGGCTACGTGTGGGCGCGCCTGCGCGTTCCTGCGCGGGGCGGGGCGAGAGCGCCGCGGCCACGCCCCTCCACCCAGCCCCACCCCCTTGGGCCCCTGGAGCCGCGGCCCGGGCCGCTGGGCTCCCGGGACCGCCCTCCCCACCCCCTCAAAGTCCCGCCCGGCGCCACTGCTCTCGTCTCGGGCGGGCCACAACCTCGCCTCCCCCGGGGATTCCACGCAGTCTTCCCGGCCAGCCCAAGGCTAGTCCCGAGCCTCAGAGGCCCCCGTTGCACCAGGGTGAGCGGATCTTGGGACCCGCGAAGGGGCTGCCGCCGCAGGTCAGGAGCGGGTTGGGGACACAGCCTCGGGTCTTTCTGGACGGAGGGAGCCGAGGGCAACCTCTCTGTCCCCTACCTCGAGCGAGACCCGCGATCCTGCCGGTGTTTCTGTCGCGGTGCGGCGCCTGTGTTGGGTTGTGTGTGGGAAGCCACCACAGTCGTGTGGGCGTGCGGGGTGTTGCGCTGTGTGGGGGTATTTTGTGGGCCTGAAGACTGGCGTGTTTGGCGTGGGGGCGGTAGAGGCTCCAATCCCGCAGCTCGGGGTGGGTCAGGGATACACGAGGCCTGGCTGTCTCTGCGCTCGCTGGTCACAGGCTCTCCAGCCAACCATGAGCCCCTCATGTGGTGAGTGACACAAATGTACACACCTGACACGTGGCAAGGGCCACCGCAGCCTCAGTCCCAGACCCACTTTCCCACTGTGCGTTTTGCCATAAACATAGGCAAACGCTCTTATGCAAGGAAGTGAGTTTGGAGTTCCTGGGGTGGACCAGGCGGGATGCAGAGTGATGGATGGATGGCCTTCCCCCAGGTCTCTTCTCCATTCCTTTTCCAGGCAAGACCCCTCCTCAGCCCAGACCTGGGCCTCTCCTCCCCAGGCCTCAGGAGGTGGGTTCCAGCAGGATTGGCCCTGTAGGTCCAGATGGGTCCTGGGATTGAGTGGTCCTGTCCTCCAGGTTTCTGCTCTCTGGTCCCATATGCCCTCTGCCTTTGCTGAACCCACCAAGGTACCCTGCCATCCAGCCTGTGGGCAGGAGGTGAGGACCCTGGAGGAAGGAGTGGGAGCATAGTCACTCCAGGGAGTCCTGCCTTGGAGGCTTAGGATGTTGGGTTCCTGGGCTCATGCTGAGAAGTCTGCAAGGGACTCCCGCCAGCCAGTAAGTCTCGGGCCTGGCTCTGGCTGAGATGGGGCTGGGCATCTCCCTGGTCATTCCATGCCATCCCTGGACTCAGGGTTTGCCAGTCTGCCTTCCTCCCTCCTGAGCTGCATCCTGGATCCTCGAGCTTGGCCAGCTCTATCACCTCGTGTATCTGACACTGGAGGAAACTGGTCCAGATTGGTGAATGGCGGGCGTGGGAACCCAGCCCTGCAGTGAATTAGGATGGAGTGAGCTAGGAGAGAAGGGACTCCCTTCTCTACCCCAAGGGACTCCCGACAGCAGGCCTGAGGCATTCCTTCCATGTCCTTGCACACAACCCCTTCTGGACTGAGGTCTCCCAGCTCCCTAGCCTGGGCACTGCCCATGATACTCCAACCCCTCTCCAAGAGGTGCAGCCCCTGGGAACACTACCAGCCGGCAGAGCGATGCTTCACAACTCCAGCCACAGGGAAGGCACGATCCACAAGGGTAAGTACCTCTTGATCCAGACTCGGGGCACCGGGTAGGATGGGAGGTACCCCAGGGGTAGGTCACACACAAGTCTAGTCACAGACTCGGGTTCCTGTCCCTTGGGCTCTGCCTTCATTGGATTGTGGGGACCGCTGTTCTCCAGGCAAAAGTAAGCAACAGCATTTATTTACTTGCCTTCCAGTTCAGCTTTATTTTGTAAAAATTTACAAGGTCTCCTGTGCACAGAGGCCCCCAGGGGGACCAACATGAACCAATGTGCTCTCACAGTCCAGATTGGGTGGGGGACACAGGACAGACACACAGTTCAGCATCATAGTAGACAGAGGAGGTGCAACAGGAGCCAGAAAAGGCAGAGACGGGGAGAGATCAAGGAAGCTTCCCAGAATAGGAGATTCCTGCTGGTTTGTCAGAAGGAGAAGGTAGAACAGCAAGAACGGACGTCTGGAAGCCTGGGAGGATACCTCTGGGAAGGGCTGGGTGTCCAAGATCGGTGAGCACAGGGGAGGCTGTGGGAGATGAGAGTGGGAAAACTGGCCAGTCAGCGCTCGATGCAGGGTACGAGCTTTTGACTACATAGTAGGGACTCTTGATTGTTTCAAACCTGTTGACAGCAAAGTCTAGGTGAGGCTGCCCAGGGACGCTAGCCTTGATTCCTTGCCCTTGACCCTGTCTTCCCTTTCTTCCACAGATAAGACCTGGAGGGGGCAGGACGGGGACAGGGAAGGAGCATGGATAGGGGAAGGGGGAGCCCTGGCCCCCAATACCTCCTCCCCATTTCCGCCTGAGCCTCCAGGGGCCTCGGGCAGCAGCATCATCCCTGTCTACTGTGCTCTCCTGGCCACCGTGGTCCTCGGTCTGCTCGCCTACGTGGCCTTCAAGTGGTAGGTGGCCTGGGCACTGCCCTGTAGCACTGCCTCCCCGCCTGGACTCCCAGCCACCTCCCTCTCCGTCTCAGTGAGGGTTGGAGCAGGTTGGCAGGACCCCCCTGCTCCCCCACAGCTGGCGCTCTCATCAACAACGACAGCAACTGGCCAAAGCTCGGACTGCAGAGCTGGGGGCCCTGGATCAGATGCATGGAGATGGCAGCGGCTTCCGGGACTCTCCTAGCGGTGTGGAGGCCTGTGCCCCCAGCCAGGGTGAGTCCCTCTCCCCGATCTACAGTCCTTTAGACCTAGCTCTGCCTCACCACCCAGCCCATCTGGCCCTCATGTGCCCCTCCCATCTCCCACCCTAGGGCCACATCCTGAGCTTGGCTGCCGGCTTTACCTTCATCTCCCTCGGCAGCAGCAAGAGGAAGTGGAGTGTCTCCTGGAAGTGTCAGGAGAACCTGACAAGGGCTGGCAGGGTCTGGCGGGCCGCCTGGGCTACCAGGCTGAGGCTGTGGAGGCCATGGCCCGGGCCCAGCTGCCGGCCTACACCCTGCTCAGGGCCTGGGCTGTCCAAGAAGGCAGTGGTGCTACCCTCAGGGTGCTAGAGGATGCCCTGGCTGCCATGGGCCGGGAAGACGTGGTCCGGGTACTGGGCCTCCCGGCTGAGGACTGCGCGGTGGTGTGAGCGGTGCCTCCAAAACCCCGCCTCTCAGGGAACCTGCTCTGCGGTTCCGAGCCATGGCCGTCTCATGCGCCTTCCCTTCATGGGCTCCCTGGCATTGGTGGCCTTAGCCTGCTCTGCTCTGGGGGACACATAAGGTCCAGCCACCACTCCCCTCCCCTCGCCCTATGTTCTTCCAAGACAGGGGCCAGGACGTGGAGTTGGCAGTAAGGAGAGGGCCTGCCCCACTCCACCTCGTACTTTGCCTCAACTGGTTTTTCTACTTTTGTATTCCATATTAAAAGTAACTTTGCATTCTTGTGCTGGCTCTGTCTGGCTCCTTGGGCCTGTGAGACAGTCGGGTGGCTGAGGCAGAAGCCCAGAAAAAGGACGGGGTCCCTTGGGGGGGGGCGGTGAAGCACCTGAGCTGGCAAGCAGGGTGCCCCACGGGAGACGCTTGAGCTCGGCAGGCACAGGGTGGCGTGCACGTCCTGCTCTGCCACTCGCTGGCTGGATCGTGTCAGGAAGCTATTGCCCTTTCTGAACTTGAGCTTCCTTGGCTGGAAAACAGTAACGAGAAGGGCACGTTCAGTAGACACACCCACCTTCTAAGACTCCCAGGTTGGCATTGACGGGCCTTAGGTTTGAGACCATTTCCCTGACTGGTGCTGTGACCAGCATCGAGGAGCGGCTGGAGGCAGGAGGCACTGGTCCTGGGAAGCTGGTTACCAAGGGCCTCTGGTCCTCTAGATGAGAAAAGGAAGGAAGGGCCCTCCTTCCAGGGCCCATTCTCCAGATTTAGGAGAGGGAGGGCCAAACATGCTTTCACCGCCGCTTATATGATTTCTACACAAGTCAAGGGCAGCTGGTCATCACACCACCTGAGGGGCAAATGAGGACAGGACAGTTGTACCAAGCCACCTGCACCCCCCGCATATGCCCGCACTGAAGGGAGAGGCAGGCAGGCTGCTGCTTCCTGTACCTGTGGAGACGGCTGCTACAGCACACAGGCCCGGCCTAGGAACAACGCTACCATCCTGGCATCCACCCCCAAACTCAGATGTGGGATCCAGTTATGGGCCAGGCGGCCCAGGATACATCCTGTCCCCTGGCTGGCTGTGACGGGTTGGCTGCTCTGTGAGGACCACTCATCAGACTGCTGCTGCTATTCCTCAGACACAGCTCACCAAACCTGCTTAGCCCTGTGAATCTTTCCTTAAGCTAAGGAAGGGCAGGCTGAAAGTTACCTTCATTCTGAGATGACTCTTGGCAGTAATAACTGGGGAGAGAAAGCAGCATTTCAGTAGGCTAGAATCAGACCAGAGCTGGGGACAGTCGGCCACAGCGCTGTGAGGGTTGGCATGGCAATGACGTGAAATCCTGCATCAGGTGGTATGAACAGGTTCTCAATTCACTGGCAACCCTTATCACCGCTGAGGGGATTTGAGCCTGCAGGTGTCAAGGGGTGTGTGGAAGTGGCAAAGGTCTTGCAAAAAATTACCTGAGAATTCCTCTTCAAAGGAGTCCTATCTGAAATGCGACAGCTCCCGGGGCACCACCACCCTTTAATGGAAGGTTGCCTAAATTTCCTTGGAGAATCTGAAACCTGGAGCCTCGGGTCAAAACCATGAGTTTCGCTTAGTTGCAAGCAGCAGTGCATATGGCCGCACCCCTGCACGGCAAACCCACCCAAAGAGAAACACCCTTTGAATGTGCTCAAGCTGAAATGTGAAGACCATTCGAGTCCATCCACTTAAAGCTATAATAATGTGCTTTAAACAGTTTGAAGGCTGCAGTATCATGGGAAAATACTTTGGCTACATTGTTAAATTAAATAGCATGTCTAACGATTATGACTTTAAACCAGGTGTTTTTCTATGTTAACAGTTCCTTTGATATAAGATGAGTCACTGAGCCTCTCTGAACCTTAGTTTCCTCATCCGAACAGTGCAATTCCTGCACCTCAGGGTTGTAAGGATCAAATGGACACACCTGTGCGCTAAGTCCCCAGCAGGTACTGAGTGCTCTAACTACTGTCCACCCGCCCAGGAGTTGCTGGGTCACAGCCTCTGCACAGATGGGCCCCCAGGCTGGCCTGAGGCCTATGGCCCGCCTCCCTGCCCAGACAACTGGTCCATCAAGGGGTGTGTGTGTGGTCTCCACTGGGCCCTGCGCCCTCCAGGTGATATGCACGATCATCACAGCCTGTGCACTGTACCCCTTTATAGTGGTCCTCCCGTCCTCCCTCTACTGTCCACGCCCTGGGTCAGGGAACCCAAACATCAAATAAGCATTCCAGGGGGCTTGGGCAACTCAAGACTCTCGAGGGAAGAGGGCCAACGCCGCTCCCAGCCAGGAGGTATAAAGGGGAGGCACGTGCCTGTCTCTGGACTGACTATTAACCGAAGGAAAGAAACCCAGTGCCAGCGAGGCCTCAGGTCCGCTTCCTGTGCTCTGGAATGCGCGTGCAAGGTGACTCCAGCCCTGAGCACAGCACCAGATCCCACGCTCACAAGTGTCAGTCACCTGGCAAATGTCTGCCTCCATCCCAGTGGACCCATGGGGAACAAGGCCTGTCACAAAGTCCAATCTCAAAAGACTAACTTTGGTCTCCACACGTCAATAGTCACCATCTCTTTTCTCTCACATGTAACATTATATACAAACATGCTTGACTGGCTTTTAGGGAACACACGTGCCAAGTTCTTTAATTAATTTTATTTTTTACATAAAAAGTTCAGTAAAAATTGGATAAAGTAAAGTGATTTTAAGCAGTAAATCAATCTTATCAACATAGCACAAGGCTGGCCGAAACCACAAGGCAGCCTGCTTTGGGATATTTACATGATAACAAATTTAACCTTGCAGGAGAACTTAAACCGTCCTTACAAAGTCTTCCTGTGATCCTAGCACACAGAGGCTAAAAGCAAAACAAAAAAACAAACAAAAACCAGGAAAAAAACAAATTATTTTCAATATATTCACATATACATTAAAATATAATACAGATCGTCAGGGTAAAGGGTGGTGGGAGGGGCGCGCATGGGTCTGTGCGCGGACAGCACCGCCAAGGAGGAGACCCAGGTCTGAGGGGGGTCAGGCCGGGCCAGGATCTTAGAGAGAAGGTTCTTCCCTAAGCCCTCGCCTCTGACGGCCCCTAACCACACCCCAACAGCTCACGACCAGGGATTGCTCGTTGTAGACTGAGCTCATTTGGGGGCTCCTTTTTGCAATCTGCAGGTTTGAATTCCCCAGGGTGTTGTGTCGTCAGTAGCACAGCCTTGACAGACGGTGGGGCAGAGAGGGCCCACAGGGTTTCTTCTCCCCAGCCTGTCCGGCCACCCTGGCCTCCCAGGTCACTCTAATTCAGTGTCCTCTTTGGGTTTGTACACGGCCCCAAACTTCTGCATGTACTTCTTGATGTACTCCTTGGTTTTGTGTTTCACATTCTCATTGCACTCCAGGTCCTCGGGGTTCTTACAGTACTTCAGCTCCTTGTTCATTACGCCGTGAGTCAGCTGTGGGGGCACGGGAAGACAGACCACAGCACCAATCAGAATGGAAATGATGTGAGGGGGAAGGCCAGCCGATGCCTCAGGCCCTTCTCACTGAGACTGGGACTTGAATGAAGAGACATGCTGAGGCAAGCTGGTGCTAGAATCACCAGAAAGGGGAAGCTCAGCTCTGGAAGTTTCTTAGAGAGTCACTATACTCAGGTAGGGTGCCCTCCCTCCCAAACCTTCCCTCCCCATTCCTGGGTCCCCAGCCTGGGCTTCTGGCAAGGAAAACCCACTTCTGTGATGAAAGAGGCCTTCTTAGCAGGTACACAGTTTGCTCAGAACATTGTCAGACCACAGGCTGGGAGAATACCTTGCGAGCTAGATGTTTGAAGTCTTCAGTGGTGGTAATTCTTCCCACTTTGCAGTCAGGTTTCCGGTAAGGGTTCAGGCACTGGACAATGAACTGGGACATCTGCAGGCAGGGGAAGAGAACACATTGCTCAATACTCCAGAGAGGGCAAGAAGTTGTACTGAGGAAAGACCTGGAAAAGATAGCAAGTAGAGCCAGCCAGTCCTTCCTTTTTCCTCTCGGGCTGGCTGGTGTGGACAGAAGAATGCTAGCATGCAGTGGGCTGTGAGACAAGGCTCCCGGGTCAGCCCTGACAGGGCGAGTGCCCTTCGATGGACTGAGCTAGGCTGACTCAGCACAGCAGATGGAAGGACTCAGCAGCAGGACGCCACTGCCGCATCGCATGGCAGCCCCAGGTGTCAGCTAACAAAGCTCAGGGTGTTCCAGTGCTCCTGGGAGCTCAGCAAACCCAGGAAATGCAGGCACTCTGTCATGACCGTTACTTAGATTCTGTGTTACATTTCATTTGATTCCCACTATAGGAGTGTGAAACAGATGGAAGCACGATATGACAGCTGGTGGGAGAAGATCCAGGATCGGACCCTTTTCAATGCACAACTTTCAGGGTCCTCCTGAGCCATCTCTGTAGTCTTTACTTTATTCAATTTTTACTGAATTTTTTATGTAAAAAATAAAATGAAAGAACTTGGCATGTGTGTACCTGGTGGCTCTCAAAATAGACCCAGGCACAGGACTCCTGGAACTGTTTATGGCTGTAAGACCCCAGGGGACAAAGGGCATGAGGTCAATGACAGCCACCTCATCAGGGAGCACACTGAACAGGGTCTACCCATGCCTGACAATCAGCGAGCCTTTACACGTCCAAAGCACAAGGCTTGATCACAACGTAGCCACTAGATAAACAGCGGCTGGCTGGCTGAGCTGAGACACCAATCGTTGCACACAGAGACAGTGAGAAACGAAGTCTTATCTCTGGATTAGGCTTCTACTCCAAGTTTTCCTATGGCCTCCTGGCCTCCATACTCGCTCCCTTCAATCCATTTCCCCAAATACAGTCAGGGATCTCATTATTCCCAGCTTAAAATCGTGCAGTGGCTCCCTGTAACTCACAGACACACAGGCCCCGTATGAAGAAGCACAGTACTGTTTAGGCCCATCTTCCAACACTCCTCACACACCGTGTGCGACAGCCCAGGGACTACTACTTACAACTCCCTGGAAGGGACAATGCTTTCTTGTGCCTCCGCACATTCTACTGCTTTGAAGTTACGCGCCTCCTCATCGAGCTGGTCAATACGTATCCCTGATTCAAAAGCCCCTCCCGACACCTGAATAGCGGCCCCCAGCACCATCGAGGTACGCTCTTCAGTTACATAGCTGCCATCACTCATCTACAGGTCTGTTTCACCCAACAAACTATGACCTCCTTCAGTGAATCAAGACTGGAGTTTAGAATCCAGATGTCCTGAGGCAGATGAGAAGGTCACTGTCCTGAGAGCTGGAAACACACACTGCCAGTAGCATAAAGAGGAAATGCTTTCCCCAATCAATGCCCTGAGGATAAGGCAGCCACCAAATGAGGTATCACAGAAAGAGAACTGGACTTTGAGCCAGAAGGCTTGAGTTAAAGTCTTCTGTCTAGAACTTGCCTTCTCTGACCGTAAGAGGTCTCTTTCCTGTCTTGCTTACCTCAAGGGCCATTGTGGGGATGAATGAGATAACGTATACGGGAATGCTTATTACCCAACTGTAAAGGGCCATACCGAATCACAGAAGCCAGGGAACCCAAACACTACAGAGAGTGGTGCATACTTAGGACAAGAAAGGAAAGGGCTCAGGTTTAAGTCTGCGGGGCTTAGTGCCCACATCCACCAAACTTACCTCTTTTCTGAATACTTCTTTGCTTTTCTTAGCCAGCTCACTGGAGGTGTCTGCTTCTGCTGTCTTAGGCTTTTTTGAGGTCTAGAAATGGAAAAGAAAACATAATAATGCTGGCATGAAAGGGCAGGTTAGCGATGCCCTGCTGTTCCAGAACCTTCCTTTCTTTCCCCCAGTTGGGATACCTGACTCTTGGCATTAGGATCCATGTAGGATCCTATGGGGGGCATGTCCTGGAGTCAACTCGGTTCTGTTACCAATGCTATTTCAATCCTGTCATCTGGCTCTGACTTGTTCCTAATAACCCAAGTTCTAATTCTTTACCCTAAGTCAAAGCTATATCCTTGATGTAGCGAAACATTTCAGGTGGTTTCAGAGTTACCTTCTCTGTAGAGGAACATGCTGTGTGACTTGGATCACTCAGACCCCTGCTCTGAGCTTCCGTACCCCCCACTGTCACAGCCTGAGCTCAGGGAGCTCCACCTCTCCTGGCTCCAATAGTCCAGGACCCCAGGACGACAAACTGCTCTATTCTGAAGACTTTCCACCGCACACCTGGAAGGTCCTCAGCCAAGTCCCGCCCCTCCCGTTGGATACTCCTCACGTTTCCTCCAGAAGCAGAGAGAGCCAGCCTGTAGGAGACAGTCTCAGCATGCAGGAGACGCTCCTCAGAGCCTAGGATCTCCAGTTCAAGAACGCAAAGAGTGAAGAGGTCCCAAGGATTTGGGGGGAAGAGGACAGGGGCATCTGAGTCTGAACAGATGAGCAGATGCTAAGACACAGAGAATGCTCAGTCCCGAGCAGGTAAGACGATGACAAACCCAGGAACAGTCCCTTCCGGCAGCACCAGAAGGGAGGCTGCCAGTTGTCCCTCACAGGCAATGCTAAGAAGTGAAGGGCCAGTATCCCTGGCATCAGAACACCTGCCATGCAAGGCTCCCTCCCCACCCCTTTGCCCACCACCAGCTCTCAAGCCCCTTGCTAGTAAATGCACTTTTCCATGGAAAGGATTATGAGCATTCCTCTCTGCGTACCAGTCACTTCCAATGGACCCGGAAGCTGCAGTTGGTATCACAGGTATGATTCTGCTAGCCACTTAGGGCAGAGAACTGTTTCTCTTCCCACCCACCCTCCAGCTCTGATCCCTCCACTTCCATAAACATATGAAGGTGCTGATGATGGAGGAGCTGTTCAGTTCTCTCCGCTCTAGACTGGCCCCAGAGACGGCGGCATGCCCTTGGCTTTGGGCTGCTACAAATCAGCGTTCTCTCATTTGTTTATAAAAGATTCACATAGTTTCCATTTTTCTACTTTCTGTGGCTGTGGCAGCAGGATAGGGAGGGGAAGGTAGAAAGAACATATAGATCAACCTCTGTTTTCAGGAAACAAGACAAAGCAAAACAAAACCCCCAGGTAATTCATTTTCAAATGTCTTGCTTTGGGATTTTGTGTTATTTTTCCAGTAGTAGAGTGTGTGCTTCACAGTAAGACCTCAGGTAGCAAGGCATCAAGAGTCGCCTGAATAAGCCAAGGAAACTTCCACACATCCTCGGGTGCTTTCTTGTAGCTCTCAGAAAGGCACAGCAACAGCAGTGAGTACAGGAAGCCCCTGGAGGTATGACCGCCAGCTCGAGGCTCCTGGTCCTACAGAAGAGGCCGGGCTCTCAGCGAGAGTACTGCCTGAACAGGAACGGCCTGCTTCCCCCTGAATGGGGTAAGTGTCCAGAAAGCTAAAGAAGCCCAGTGCACATTTAATAGCTTTCTAATTTAATCTCTGACGTGGTAAGGCTTGAAAATACAGTGATAGAGCACAATCCACTGAGCTCTGTCCAGGAGAGTTTGTGGTCCTTTTGAGAGCTATGCAACTGGGTTTGAGGAAGGAAAAGTTCAAAGGAAGGGTGCCTAGACTTACATCATGGAAATCATAAACCACAATGAAGTACTCTTGGAAATACTGAAATTCACGAACCCCTCTTGGTCTGTGGTCTGCAAATGGCATGAGAAATAATTTCAGAAACTGGCTAGTGCTAACTCAAGCCCAATGCGGAGCAATACCAGGAACCAGAGTCAGAGCCAAGGGCCGCTTGATGGGACACTGACATGAAAACATCGAGAACACTCTCTAACTCCAAGAGTCCCATTTAAAGTCTTACCATTTCTACAGTACAAAAACTTTTAAAACCAAGCATTAATAAGCTTCCCAAATGCCGATTGCCAATTAAAAAATCCTTCAGCATCAGAAAAAACATTAGACTAGACCAATGGCCCCCAAAATACCGGAGGTGCCAAAAAAATGTATACAAGCAGATACTTTGGTCAACGTTGCTCAAGCAGTGGTCTGCCGTAATCAGAAGTGTCTGGACACTGATGATAACTACTCTGAGCACCTCTTGTAATTGCAGAAGTCACACATGACTTGTACTCATCGTTTGTTATCGGTATATAGTATTACAATTTTAATAGTTTTATCCTTTCTTAAAATGTGTATACAGTTTTTTGGTGCCCTTTGTATATATAGTATATACCAGGGGTGCCAAAAAATGTACCCATTTTAAGAGTTGTTATCTATGTATTACTTTTCCAAGTTGAATTGAATTACGGTAGCAATGTGTAGTATTCGTATAACGTTTGCTCAAAAGATGATATTAATCAAATGAATGCTAGTGTCATTCATCGTATTACAATTTTAATACAGTTTTTCCTTCGTTAAAATGTGTATACGTTTTTTTGGCACCCTCTGTCCTCTGCATATAGTCAGCTTTCACTGTTATACTTCTCTTATAGTCAATCACAAATAGCGTTGCCTATTACTGAGACCTTGGGAATCGCCAAGGACCTTGTTGAACTTCAGATTCTAACCCAGCAGGGTGGGGTGGGGACCGAGATTCTGCATTTCTAACAGGTAGAGACTGGTGCTTCTGGGTACTCAGCAGGTCTATTACAGTAAGTGCGTGTAAGTCCAGGGTCAACCCCTCCAGTCCATTTCCACCAAAGCTTCCTAAAAGGCGAGTCTGTCATGACACTGCTCATACCACTTGTTTCCCACCACTTGGACAGAAGATGGAGGTCTAAGACCTAAACATGGTACATAAGGTGGCTCTTACGTAAGTCTCGGCTCCTACTATGTACTTGGCTATTTTTTTGGTCTGAATTTCCTAACATAAGGTCTTCGTATAAAAAAGGCCAATTTTCTGAACATTAAATAAACAACAGTGGACTTGATGCCTAGTCTACGTTTGCTTTGAAGGACTAACTTAACACATACACACCAGACCAAAACACTGAGTCATAATTTATGGGTAAGATGCAAAAGATAAGCTCTCTGGCATGCTGTATAAACTTGGTCTCAGCGCTCAGCTGTATT
The DNA here is from genome assembly GCF_964194185.1 of Rhinolophus hipposideros. NCBI lineage: Eukaryota > Metazoa > Chordata > Mammalia > Chiroptera > Rhinolophidae > Rhinolophus > Rhinolophus hipposideros. Next base: position 59,855,043 of record NC_138060.1, read on the forward strand.
CCTGCACCAGGATCTTTTCTCAAACCTTTCTGTTTAGTTTTCAAAAGATGTAACTAATATAGCTACAGAAGTCTAGAAAGAGGGAGTTGTGGTCTTTACTTGTTTGTAAGCTTCCAGATAATTTAAATGGCAGTTGCCTAACAATCCTGGGCATTTTCCTACATGATTAAAACAAATGGGACAGCACAATGGCTACAATGATGTGGTTAAATGACTCATTTGAAATTTAGCAAGCTCCACAAGGATTTAACTTAAGTGTGTATCTTTTTAGCAAATGTCAAGTATACGATGAAGAAAGAACATTTCCCCCAAAGTGAGAAAAATATAAGAGAAGGTATGAATTTGTTTCCACTTTAATTCTCTTTCACTCCAGTTCCTTCCTTTCTTCCCCTCTTCCACCTCTCTCCACTGATTTAACTAGTTAAGCACCTCTTCTTATTTCCAAAATTAACAAACAAAACAGAAAAACTATTCAGACCTTAGAACACAGAAATATGGTCTTTGATTTCAGTCAAGACACCTCATGCTCAGAGACAGTAAGTCCCGTTACAAGCAGAAAGGGTACAAATCCAGTCCCTAAGTATTTGATTCACATGAGCTCTAATCCCGATTCCTGTCTTGTTACAGGCAGAGATGAGCAATACGCTCGTTTTGTTTGCTGTCTTTCTTATACAACAGTATTATCATAGTAAAATAACTGTCTCAAATCAAAAAAGGGCGGGGGGCGTCTACACTCCTTTGGTGAGGTATGAATGTAAAGTTAACTTCTTTCAAGATCCAGAAATCCAAAAATGGCAGGACATTAAACCGCACCATCCAAGTAAGGCTTCAGTTAAAGAGTCAAAACACATTTAAAAAAGACACATAGCATCAAGAAGAATGCAGTATGTCTACAGGGAAAGAACTAAGGCATATCGGAGGAAACTATAATGAAGCATGAATACTATGATTCTACTTGTGTGTTTACAATGAAAAGAGAAAAACATCTGTGTGTGTGTTTTCCAGAAAGGTCTTGGGAGAATATACGACAAAGCAGGTTTTCACAAACACAGCACTACTGACATTTCGGGCCAGTTCCTTTTCTGTGGGGACTGTCCTGTGCATTGTAGATGTTTTAGTGGCTACCCAGGCCTCTACTCACTAAAAGTCAGAGCATCCTCACACATTTTGGTTGTAACAACCCAAAATATTTCTAAATAGTACCAAATGTCCCCTGAGGAGCAAAACTGCTCCTGCTTGAGAACTCCTGCACTAAAAGGTTAACAGTATTTACCTCCAGAGATGGAGGTATGATGAAAGAGCAGCTGAATAGAAATGAAGGGTTTTATGTTTTGTTCTACACACCATACTTCTGTATTGTCTAGATATCCTAGGCCCCTCCACGCTCCCCAGCCTTTATTACATGTGTAATTCTCCAGGACAATAAGGAAAATAGAATCCCAAGACCATGTGGCTATTACTGGCCCTACAAAATGACAGGGCACAGACTCCCAAACGATCAGGAAACACATGGGTAAGCCATACTCACCTTCATGGGGTTTTCGTCATATGTTGGGGTTCCCAGATCCATCTCAGCTTCATGCTCAAGGCTGGCATCATCTCCTGGGCTGTCCCAAGTAGGAGGATCCCACTGAGTCTGCCTAGAAGAAGGTAAGAATAGCCATGCTGTCATGGCCAGAAAACAGAGAACTCTGGCACAGGCATCTCTGTTCATATACACATAAAATACAACGTGTAATGAGACATAGAACAAGTCAGCTCTGTAAGATAGAGACATTCTTTTGACATCTTCTCAGCAGCAACGATTCTATCCCAGACACACATTGTTTAGCCCACTGTTTTTCTGCAGCCAATACTGTGGCAACATTTGCTGGGTGTCAAAGACAGAAGTAAAACCAAACATCTTGTTTGTTTATCACCTGGCTATGTCCTGAAAATAAGATTCAGTGAAGCCTAGAAAGTACGTGGGGTAAAAGTACACAGTGCCTGCCTATGCAGGTGAAGAGATCAATAGTGATTGTACCTAAGCACGTACTTGGATCAAAATAAAACAAATCACAACACATTCCTCATAATCCATGGCCATGTGAGAACGTTCTTTGCTTCAGGAACCTTCTCGTTTATAGTTGTGCCCCTTTGGTTTAATCACTGACAGCATGGAAAAGATGTACAGGTTAAAAACTTGTGCCCTCTACTAAAAATATTCTCAACTGACTGCAAAAAGAAGGGTTCAATCATGTTAACTCATTGTATGTTTATAGTTGTTTTGAAAATAAGCAAAGATTTTTTCCCCCCAAAAAAAGCTAGACCTGTGAGGTAATAACTGGAAGTACGGAAATTCATGTTCAGGAGTCTAAAGTCAGCTGTCACAGGGAATGCTGTAAGGGAATCACTTAATATGCCACAAGCCTCCAAAAAGTTACCCACACCTCTGGCAGGTCAATCCTGCCACGACATCTTCTGCTCTTCTGTTTTTCCACCGCAGCAGTCTTTAGTCAGCAACTAAAAGGCACTTGATGTAAATCAGTTCTGCAGATGATTGTGAAAATAGGCTTACCTCTGACCAATGCAACTAATGAAAAAATGGGCTCAAGATTTCTACTGTAATCAAAGAACCACAAGCAGCTGTGGGTTTATTATAGAAAGTGAGCAGACAGGGAAGTGTGATGCTCTTAGGTACTAGCTAAGGAAAACTACGAAAAAAGATGGAAAGACACACGTATAAATAAGAAATACCATCTTTTTTAATTTTGGAAAAGTGACAGTATATTTGTGCTTTTGAAAACTTTGTGGTATTGAAAACACAAAGTTCTGGTAAAATTTGTAAATAATGGCGTAAATTTAAAATCATTACGCTTTCAGTCAGCAACATAATGAGGGCTTGTTGTATAAAGGTATTTTATAGAAGTAAGGAAGGCCTTTCTAAGTAAAAAACATGAAGGAAAAATATTTGACTTTGAAAATTTTAATCTTCTTTATGTCACAAGACATTACAAAAACATCTGCAATACCCCTGATAAAGAGATTTAACAATGCTGACAGAAAATGGGTAGATGCCCAAACAAGTAATTCACAGAAGACACAAATTGTCAATAATTAATGAAGATGTTCCACCTCAATAATAAAAAAATTGGAAATGAAAATAAATTTTCTCTATTAGACTTCATGATGAAAAAGGCACTTTTGTTTACTTTTTGTGGGAGTCTAAATTGATACAAACAATTTTTTAATGTAAGCTGACAATAGTTATCAATTTAAAATGTATACATCTTTTCACCAACAATTCCACTTCTAAGAATCTACCCCAAGAAAGTAGTAAGACCAGTGCCTGTAAGGATGACCAGGGTTAGAGTTACATATAAAACAGTCCACACACAGTTAACTAAGGGTGGGCTAGTTGGTATAGCCATACAAGAAAGCAGGGCTTGGCAATCTTTTTTCTATAAAGGATCAGAAAATATTTTTGGCCTTGTGGGCCATGTGGTCTCTGTCACTACTCTGCCACTGTGGTGTGAAAGCAGCAATAGGCAATTCCTACAGAAAGGGGTATGGCTGTGTTCCCATAAAATTTTATTTGCAAAAACAAGTAGTACATACAGGCATGGTTTGCTGACCCTGCAGCAAAGTATCAGCAAGCATTAAAAATAACGTAGTTCTATATTAATTGACAGAGTTCTATAGATTGGTAAATAAAGAAGATTACAAAACATGCACCCAAACAATTCATGTAAGATTATATACTGATAAGCACACACACATACTCAGATAGAAAACACATACTAGGTGTGATCAAACACGGTGAATGTTTAAATTTAAAAAAAATTATTACAATAAAAGACACATTGCCATTAATACCCCTCAAGCGGTTCTGGAAGTCCTCTTGTTTTTTAAAGATTTTACTGGGGAAGGGGAACAGGATTTTATTGGGGAACAGTGTGTACTTCCAGCACTTTTTTCCAAGTCAAGTTGTTGTACTTTCAGTCTTAGTTGTGTAGGGTGCAGCTCAGCTTCAGATCCAGTTGCCGTTGCTAGTTGCAGGGTGCACAACCCATCATCCCTTGCGGGAGTCAAACCAGCAACCTTGTGGTTGAGAGGACGCACTCCAACCAACTGAGCCATGTGGGAGGCAGCTCAGGTCAAGGTGTCGTGTTCAATCTTAGCTGCAGGGGGTGGAGCCCACCATCCCTTGCGGGACTCAAGGAGTTGAACTGGCAACCTTGTGGTTGAGAGCCCACTGGCCCATGTGGGAATTGAACTGGCAGCCTTCGGAGCCTCCTCTTTCATGAGTGTCTTTTGTTGTGCAATCGTGGCTGCCTCGATGTCCTGAATCATTTTAACTTTGGGGAAGAGCCAGAAGTCTCACGGTGCCAGATCCGGTGAATACGGTCGTTGAGCACACACCGTAATGTTTTTATTTGACAGAAATTGCTGTATATCAGAAGCGATGTGTGACACGGAGCACTGTCATGATGGAGGATGATTATGACACACTTTAAAACACACCTTCTCTCAACCATAGTTCACACCTGACTGCAAGGAACAAGTTGAAATTTGTCACACACTGGTACTAAGGTTCGATGCGCCACTTCCGTATTGAAGATCCCTGCCTTTCCATTGGATGTCACTCAGCAGCAGCATTCACTGTATTTTGTGATCACAATGGAAAGGCTCTGTGTCATTCATCGCTTCTGGTACGGCAATTTCTGTCAAATAAAAACATTACGGTGTGTCCTCATCCACCTTATTCACCGGATCTGACACCGTGAGACTTCTGGCTCTTCCCCAAAGTCAAAATGACCATGAAAGGTAAACGTTTTGAATTGATTCAGGACATCAAGGCAGCCATGACGCACAACTAAAGACACTCACGAAAGGGGACTTCCACAATTGCTTCAAAAAGTGGCAAGAACCATAGGATAAGTGTGTTCAAAGCGAGGAGGAGTAGTTTGAGGGGGATTAATGGCAGTGTGTCTTTTACTGGAATAATTTTTTTATTTAAACTGTCATTGTAGTTTTTGATCACATTTTGTATAGTCACATAAAGCATTCTGTGTAAAAGATATTTTTTAAAAATTTCTAAGAAAAAGATAAATCGGGTTTTTTATATATAGCAGGAGTCATCAAACTATGGCTCGTGGGCCAAATCTGGTCCATTGCCTATTTTTGTAAATAAAGTTTTATTGGAACACAGACATATCCATTCATTTATGTATTGTCTATAGCTGTTTACACAATAATGGCAGAATCATGTAGTCATGACTGAGACTGTTTGGCCAGCAAAATCTAAAATATTTATTATCTGGCCTTTTACAAAAAAAGGTTTGCCCATAACCCAATATCTGCAGTATTAGATGAAGTCATAACCAAGGGTTTTTTTAAACTCCTAAGTTTTCTCCAAAAGAGTCTTTCAGATTAAAAATACACCAAACATACCTAAAAAGGATTAAAGTCTAAGATATGACATAACATTTAAGATGTGATTCTGGAAACCCAACAGCCCTCAAGCGCGGTGAACAGCCAATTACATGCCATTGCATAAAATTCCCCTTTCCGGTGGCAGCTTCTTTAACTGAAAGCTGATCTGGGGATGCCCACACGGCCCTTCTTACCTTGTGATCACATGGTAGTAATAAATCTTCCCTTCTGGATCTCGCGCTGTCTTCCAGTTGGGAGGTAAGACAATGGTTTTTGGTTTTGGAGGAGAAGGGGGTGGCAGATCCAGGAGATTATTTGTCACAACCATTTCAGGCTAAAAAGAAACACACACACAAGTTCTTGATCAATGACATCTCTTTTAACCTGGCTGAAAAGGACAAAAATAATCTACTTACGCAGTATGTAAAAACATACATCTACTTCTTCTCTTAGAAAATATAAAGCAAAGGTACAATCTGGGAAATGATCAGAGACAGTATATATGAAGAGCTTTTTCTCTATCAGAAAATTGACAGTTGGCTCCACGTTCACCATCTAAGACATCACGCCAAAAAATATTCAGCAGCTCATTATCTACAGCAGTATTTTTCAACCTTAAAAAAAAACAATGCTAAACGGCATATATCAACCTCAGGATACTGATTAACTGAATGTACTTTAGATATAGTATCTCTTTTATAAAAAAAAAAATTGAAACACCAATCTAACACAATATTAACATTTATCCATATTTTTCTGTACTATTCTGTATGTTTGAAACCTCGTATTTATATTTTAAAAAACTGAATGCTACATTTTGAAACTCATAAAAGCCTCACAATTACTGTATGAACTGAACTGTATGTCCCCTAAATTCATGTTCAAACCCTACCCCCCAATGTGACAGTCGTTGGAGACAAGGTTTTTAAAGAGGTAATTATGGTTAAATGCGGTCCTAAATGGGGCCCTAATCCAACAGGACTGGTATCCTTAGAAGAAGATGAAGAGACATCAGGAAACACACGCAGACGCAGTGAGAATGCGCCACCTGCAAGAGGAGAGGCCTCAGGAGACATCAAACTTGCCAACACCTTGATCTTAAAACTCCTGGCTCAAAAACTGTGAGAAAATTAATTCCTGTTGTTTAAGCTACCCAGTCTGTGGTATTTTGTCACAGCAGCTCTAGCAGATAATAATATAATCGCTATAAGGATATACACCCTTAATTGTTCATTCTAGGTAATAAGCCAGTTAACAGAGAATAAGTTTTCCCGTTTTACCTTTGCATGAGGATTTAAAGAGGAACCTGAGATCCCAGGCTAAGACAAAAACGTGTCCACTTTTAGGCAAACATGGGTCTTTGCGATCACTGCTTTGTGCATACCCCCCTAATCTCTATTTCACATAGCTGTTTTGTTTTGGCTTTGCTTAATTTCCACTTCCTCCATTTCCATAGTCCTCTATCTAGCCTGTGACGTGACCTCTTTTCCCTAAGCTTTGGTGTCATTGAATATTCCAAATCATTTGGTACTTACTAAATTACTAATCCTTTTCCAATCTGGGAATGCTTCTTTTTCCTCCTCAAACTCTTTATCTGCACCTTTCATGACACTGAACTCGGACTATTTTAAGTATCACACACTATGATCCTCAACTCTCTTCCTAGAATGTCAGCTTCGAGTGATAGGAATTGAATCTTTTGTTTGTATTAAAAATGCCAAGAAGGGCCCAGCTCACAGCAGGCCCTCGAACACCTGCTGTCTTCCTCCCAATTGTTTCACATGCAGTCTTTTTACTCCATCTTCACCACCTGTCCTACCTGTCCGACGTCACCATCACTGTTCAGATTGCTGCAAGAGCCTTCTCCAGAACTGTAAGTATTCTAAATTGCTAATCTGTTCATGTTATTCTCCTGTTTGGTTTCTCAACGGCTTTCAGTACTAGGCCCCTATTTCCCATTTCATCCCCAAACAACACTTCATCAAATTTCACCATATCCTTCTACATATGATACAGAATAACAAAAGCTTCTCTCAATACATATTGCACAACATATACAGAAAAGTACAGCATTCAATTCTATACTCCTAGTCTCTGGTGTCTAGTACAGGATCATACAGGATCATAAACAATGATAGCTAGGTCTAGAAAATGATTATTTCAAAAATTCACAGCAAAGTATAAAAATAGGTCAGTCAGGTAAATTACAAATAAAAAGGTTCCTTCTAGGAGCAAACTATGTATCAGTTAATATAGCTGTAAATTCCACAGAATTTTTTTAAAAAATTGACAAAATGGATGAGTAGCTTTCACTCAGGATGCGGTGCACAGGCACGTGACTACAAAAATTAAAAAACTAAATCTACAGTGAAAAAAACAAAAATAAAAACCAAAACAAAAGTAAACTTTCTAAAGATAACGTAAGGTAGGCAGCCAATGAGAGTTTCATCAACCAAAACGTTTCTTACTGGCTGTAAGGGCTGAGGCTGCCCTGGAGCAACTATTGTAGTCACGGCCGCGGTTGGCTGAACCACCACTCCTTGTGGGTGAGCTGTGAAAATCTGTTGTCCCTGGATGTACTGAAGACTTGGCTGGGCATAACTCTAAAAGATAAAATGAAGAAATTCATAATTTATACTTTCGTAGCTCTAATAAAGCAGTAAGTAATCGACTTCCAAGTTGGCATAATCTTTCATTTGGACGTACAGTGTTTGAAATTCAAACTGTCAAAAGGTAAAGGGAAAATAAACATTGTTTAGGGTTCTATAGTCTCTGTCCAAACCAGCTGAAAACCACAGGCCAATGCCAAAACCAACAGAGCAATAAAAAGGGGAGACTGCCTTGCAGCCCCACTGAAAAATACGACAGATGGACCTGCACACTTGTGAGGCAGGATGTGCCTGTCAAATCTCGCCATTTGCTGGGGGGAAATCTGCAGAAATTGGCTCTCCCCTTCAAGTAACTTGAAATGATACAAAAGCTAACTTCTCAAACATAAATACAGTCTACAAATATGCTTAAAATGTGACTTGCAATGGGAATTACAAGATAACTCTAAGGAAGTCCAGTATGTTAGAGAGGGGAAAACAACTGTTCTGCTCCCACTTCTAGAGAGAAAAAAATCACTATGACTTTATATATGAGTCACTTCACTTTATAATGTGACAAATTAGTCTAAGCACTCAAATTTTTGAGATGTGATTCAGTATAATTTTGAGATGTGATTCAGTGTAAGGTCACTCATTAATGTCATAAGACCACTATAAATCATGTGGCCTCATGATTTGAGCTTTTATGTTTAATAAGCAGTTGTGACAAAAAAAAGGAATGGTCACCTTCTAATAACACATCTATTTCAAATGTCAAAATGTATCATATACATACACGCACACAAATTTATATCACACCACATAATATTTCATTATCAAGGTTATTCATATCTACAAACTCTCAGTGGCCCATCTTGGTATGGTTGATACTTGGCTTAAATGACACAGACCTCAAGGCTTCCTCCTGGAGGTCAGATCTTTGGGCCCGACACCAGATACATGACCTTGACTAGCTGCATTTCACAGCCCACTAATGTCAATACTCTCTTAGTATTATTATGGTAACTGTTTGAGTAATAACTATAATTAAACCTTCAAGGTAAATGGTGCTTTAAATCTGTCATTATTAATATCCATTATATCATGCAAACCTCAACCACTCTGAGGCATTCTGCTCATTTTATAGTAGAGAAAACTAAAACTGAAGAATATAAGTGCCTGTCTCCAGGGCACACAGTAAATGACGGACTTAGACTCAAAACATACAAACAACATGCTCTAAGCTTCTCATTACCCAAAGCCCAACAGCATCTCTACTCAACAAATCTCACAGGGAAGGGAACCATCCTAGTTCATTTATCTACTACTCTAGCACACATAAAGTGTGGTTAGGGAGTCAATAAATGACTTTTTGGTGGGAACAGACCGGAAAACTGGAAACAAATACAATTGTGATGCTTGATTCTTAAGGCTATGTAGGTGTATGACTGAACCCTAGAGAAACCTTTTGATCAGTGGGATGGAAAAACAGATGCTATTGTATAAGAACTGCCATCTGCCCAGTGAGCTCTCTGCTGAGGAATGTTTGCCAGCTCTCTTCCGTTGCTGTTGCATGGGCTCTAATACCTAGGTTAAGAACGTACTTTAGGAGTAGGAATGGAACAGAAGCAGACCATTTTTCTTTTATCTGTGATACACAATCTCAGGAACAACTAAAAAAAGAATGCCTTGGTCCAAGAAAGAATATAGCAAGACAGTGGGAGAAGTTAGGACCTAAGAAATGTGTTTAAGATCCCTAAACATGCAGTAAAATTGACACTTGATAACTAATAATGACCATCTTCTTACTAGCCTTATTTAGCACTATAACATTCATTTTAAGCCAAACATAAAAACATACACATACACAATTAAGTATAAGACTATTCAGTACAGTGCTATTTATAATTATGAAAAAGAACTTTCAATTTAAATGACTACTCCAGAAAAATAGATTAAAAATGACCTTCAGCAAATGAGATATTATATAGCCATTAAAATGTATACGTATATGCATGATTGATTGCATGTATGTATGAATGTATATACACACATATAAAAATACAGAATAATTTGGAAAATGGTTAAGAATCATGTTATGTAGAAAAACATGGGGCAAAATCTTTAAGTCTTTAAGATTACAAATGTATAAAATATATAATCGTGGTTAAAGAGATTATACAAAATGAAAGTAGTTAATATGTTAAGGTTTTAGGAATCAAAGCAGAACACTGTCGTGACCTTTCGAACCAAATTTTGATGCCGCTTCATCACAAAAATACTAACAGAAGCAAGCATTACTGATCAATACTTAGTAACGACTGCAGGAAAGAACCCTGGGAACCTTTGCCATCCACAATTCACCTTCAAGGGGCGATGAAGAGAGATGGGGGAGAGCGACATAGGAATGTGGTGAGGATCATGCTTTATACAGTCTTCTTTTTTTAAAAGCCTAAAATGGAGCCCTTTGTTTTATAGGGGGGAAAAAACAACCTAGATTAAAAAACACAAAAATACAACTTGAAATATAAAAATTGTACACTCTTAGCTGAAGACTGAGCCAGAACCACCCAGCCAAGCTGCTTCTGAATTCGTGATCCACAGAAACTTTAGAAGATTATAATTACCTGTCTTAAGCTGCTAAGTTCTAGAGTAACTCGTTATACAACACTAGATTACTAGTATTGATCAATATACAAAAGTGATCAACAGCAGGCCTTCCCTGCGTGCGTCTAACATCTCACAAACAAACTATAAGACAGGCAAGAGAGGTTCTCAAATGAGTTACCTGCACAATTGGTGGAGTTGTCTGTGAATAGGGTGATGTCACACCATAGACAGTTGGACAAGTCTGTCCTTGATAATATATGGTTGCTTGAGACTGTGCAGGAGAGTACTGCTGCTGTACACTGACGGACTGTTGGTTTGAATCCCAAACACCATAATTCTGTCCCTGGACTGGGCCTGGGGCCGGCACTGGCAAGACAGCAACGCTAGAGTCTTGGTGGACCACACCGTCACTTTGGGCCACATACTGTGAACTGGAAACTTCAACAGGGGCTGTCACATGTGGCACCACTGGCACAGGTGGAGGGGCAGCAAGGGGTTCCGTAGAGTGTCCCACCAAGGGCTGAGAATGATCATAAGGAGCGGGAGAACACACGGGGTCCATGCTGGGTGTGGGGAGGAGCACCTTTCCAGCATTAGGGTTGCTGGGATCCACATAGGCCTGCATGGGATAACCTGGTGGGTAGCCAGCAAAGGGGTGATGAGGGGCGTTGTAGCCAAGAGAGTCATAGGGGAGTGGAGATGTCATCCCCAGGTTCTGCATCTGCTGCTGCTGTTTCTGAGCCTCCCGCTGAGCCACTTCTTGCTCAAACAACTTCCGACGCTCCTCTGTAGAAAGTTTATTGCGGTCTTTAATTCGCACTTTCTTTTTAGAAGTTGGTGTATCATACCTAGAGAGAAAACAGTAAGAGCATCACAAAAAGCTTTTCCCTAAATTACAGATGTAATCAAACCACTGATATGTGTTATCACTCAATACTAAACAATTAACCACACCTACTCCAATTGGCACTGGTTAAAAATCATACTCAAGATTACTTAAGGAGTCTTGCAGATAGGAGAGAATCCCAAGGAAATAGACACCTAGAAGAAAAGAATAATTTTATCCTATTCTCAGATTCTAGAATTTCAAATTAAAGATATATATAGTGTCCTAAATAGATTCTTCTTTATAGTTGGGGACAGATCTATACATACAAATTCTGAAATTAAAACAGAAACCAAAACCTAATAAAAGTTACAGCATTTGATGTATGTCTGACCACACACACAACAAATATCAACAAAGCATGAACATGCAGACATACAATTATGGGGAGTAAGATATACTCTGTGCAATATCGAGTATAGTATCTTACTGCTAAGCCTATTACTCTGTGATTGTTTCGATAAGTATCCCCAGTAGGCCCCCAAGTAACCATCAGCTTTAACATTCACAAGAGAACTGAGGGCTTAAAATTTTTTTTGCGTGAAGTTCTAAGGTCTAAATTAAACTTCTGAGAAAGTGCTCTTGGCAAAAAAAAAAAAAAATGACAAAAGAGCTTCATGGATAAGGACACTAACATTTATCCAAACAACACAAAAGATGTGGTCTAAAAACCTCTAAGCTGCACATTTCCTTTAAATGTAAGTGTTAGTGAGGTGGCAGTACCCTTAGCTGCCTGGCAGAAATAAATGCAAATAGTCTATAAAAAAGAGCACCTTAAATCCAGGCCTCAATGAATCCCCACAGATAAAAGTTCTAAGAACATGATTCCATTAAAAAATAAAATTACGTGTATGATTGTAAAATAACATATACGTAAACAAATGAGAGGAAGAGATCTAGAAAGACTGCTGATATGGAATTCTCCAACACAAACTACAAGAGACGTTTTTAATATGTTTAATGAAATAAAAGAGGCTATTGAAAATATGACTAAGGAACAGGACCATAAAATATTATCAGGCAATTTGAAAAAGAACCCCATGAAGCATCTAGAAAGGAAAAAGAATGGAAATTAAAACTCCATTATGATATAAAATCGAGCATGTACATACTTGACAAATTAGCAATTCTATTCATATACCCAAGAGAAATTTTTGCACATGTACACCAAAAGAAGAATAAATAGCAATAAGTTATTTATCAGACACAGAATAGTTGAAAGTAAAAGGAAGACATACCAGTTAAATCCTACCAACAGGAAGATAGCATACTTCTATTAATATCAAACAAGAGACTATAAAGCAAATCTCAATGAAATTCTAAGAACTGGTATCATACAGACCAGTTAATGGCAATTAAATTGGAAACTTAACAAAAAGAAATTTAAAGACACTGCAAATCGTAACAGTATTTAGAACTAGATTATAATGAAACTGCATTGTCAAAGGAGTACCTCAAGTGCTACTACTTAATGGGGAAATTTAAATCCTTAAACATATTTATTAGAAGAGAAAAACACTGAAAATTAATGAGCTAAGAATCCGAATTACTCCAATTAAGAAATTAAGAACACAATATAATAAACCTTAAAAAATGGAAGGAAATGAAAACAGGAGTAGAAATCAAAACCAAGGTTAAAAAAAACGTACTGGCGGTATTGCTAGCAAAGTTAACAAGAACAAGGCATAAGGATTAGAAAGGAACAACAAAACAAATTCGTATAGTAAACTGTTGACAAAGACAAAAAAGGGCTAAAACCCTATACTCTTGAAATTAATAAGAGTTACATATGGTTGCCAAACATGAGATCAATATACAAAAGTCAACTGCATATCTAAACACCAGCAACAAAGTGAAAATGTAACAAAAAATTAAGGTTCTCAGAAAAAGACCCTAAGATATAAACAAAGGGATTCATGAAAACCTTTATCTTTATCAAAAATATTAAAGACCTAACTAGACAGAGAATATTCAAACACTCAACTTGAATATAGGAATAAAAATACTCAAAATTGTAAAGATGTCAAGTCTCAGAATCATCTCTTTGGGAGGGTGGATGCGGTGGGAGTAACCTGACAAGCAGATTCAAAGGAGAAACAAGTTTGAGAAAAGACATGACATCCATAAGATCAAGGAGGGATTTCCCTACTTGCCATCAAGACTTAATATAAGCTACAGTCACTGAGCCCAGAAACAAATCCTCCCATATATGAAAACTTGGAGAAGATGCACTGCAGATGGAGTGGGCATTCCTTGGAGGAAGGGTGGACATTCAAGTAAATGGTGCTGGGACAATTGGGTATTCACTTAGAAAAACATGAAACCAGATCCCTACCTTACAACATATATAAAAACTCGAAATGAACTAATATAAGGACTTACATCTCTTTTAAAAAAATATATATATCATCACCTGAAGAGTAGAGAAGAATTTATTAAAACACAAAAAGCACTCACCATAAAGGAAACATACAATACACATGATATATGCAATTAAACCATAAGTAACAAATTCTGTATATCAAAAGATACAGAAAAGTCAAAATACAAGCCATAAGATAGGAAAAAATACTTGCAAAAATTATCACCAAAACAGAATTATATTTAGAATGTATACAGAAAACTCCTTAAACTCAAAAAGACAAATAATTTAGTAAATGAACAACAAAGATATTTCCCAGAAATGGCCAATTAAATATATGACAAGATGGTCAATCTATTCAATAATTAGGGGAATGCAAATTAAATCACGATGAATTACTATTACATACCCAAACAGCCCAAAACTAAAAATTCTGACAACTGCATTATATAAATGCTATACCTCAATTTTTTAAAAGGTAAATTTAAAATGTAAAAAGAACTTGTCTAGAATAAATATTTTCTAGTCCCCACTGGGTATATTATGTGGCCTTTTTTCCTACTAGCAGGACAAAGACAGCCTGTGACACAGGGATTAATCAGCATTGTGACTGGTACGGTACAAGATTCACTAAAAACAGTTCTGACTTGGGAAGAATTACCACTATCTTTGAAGAGTCACCTCCCACCAACCTCAACACCCCTTTAAAGAACAAATCTTTGGCTCCTCAAAAAGCATTTAAATATTATCAGGGAGAAACCATTCAAGTACCAAAATTTATTATTAGTCTTCACAGCTATTACTACTGTCAAATGAAGACTGTCTCAATATTTATCAGTGAAGTTTTATGCTCACTCCAAGAGAATATACTTAATTCCAAAAGCTCTTGGTGTACAAAATCAGAAGTATATGATCTGGGCACTTTTTGACTTGCTCAGAAAATAACTCACACAGGCCACTTACCTGTCATCTGGCCTCTTTGTTCCACGCTCATAGGCAGAAGAAGGTGGTGAGAGGGAACCCCTTCGTTTCCTTTTCTCTTTATTTTGAGTTTGCTTGTCTGGGTCTCTCTCTCTTGACCTGTTAGGAGTCTTTGGGGCAGTTGTTTGATCTCTGAAGCCAACAGCATCCCTTCCTCGTTCAGTTACTAAGGGAAAAGGGTTTTTTAAAAAATTTACTTGGTAGACTTTTCTCCATCTTGATAGTACATCAACCGTATAATAAAATTTCTATCTAACAAATGAATCTATAAACTCCTCCCTCATATACGGTCCTGAATCTGGATGAGATACAAGGTCCTGTGTGCGTGTGCACTCTACTTCCTGAACGCCTCTTCCGGAATGCCCCTTTCCGCCTTTTCCCACCAGTCTCAGTCCAAGCCTTCAACGTTTTTACCAAGTTCTGTGGAACACAGGCACGCAAGATATTCCCGTTACCTTTAGCAAAGCAGTCTGCTTATCAGTCAGAATGTAAAAGCCTTCGAACTGCCCCTGTAACTGCATACTTACAATTTGTAGAAAAGCAGCCTGGCATGTTAAGCATAAAAATCTCAACAAGAAAAGTCTCTTTAATTAAAAAAAAAAAAAAGGGATGAGACAACTTTTTACAAACTACAATTTCAAAAGAAAAACATTTCAAACACAGGAGATAATAGGTAATAACTCAGGAAGTTATCCAAGAGAGGTACATCTTCAAAAGAAGTGCAGCTTCCTATTGACGGATGGTACTAACCCTTTTCATTACGTTTCTTTACGTCATGGTTCTCACTTACATTATCTTCACCCAATCCCCAGTCATTGCTCCCAAAAGCTGTCCTAAGACTACTTTTCACTGACCACGCCTCTAGTTTCTCATCTCCTTAAGTCTAAATCCCACCACCAAACATTTCAATATGTAAATTAGCCGTTGCTTCGTGTACCTTAGTTCTGCTACTTGATGAGTCAGATCACTCTCTTCTTACTTATTTATTTTTAAGATTTTATTGGGGAAGGGGAACAGGACTTTATTGGGGAACAGTGTGTACTTCCGGGCCTTTTTTCCAAGTCAAGTTGTTGTCCTTTCAGTCTTAGTTGTGGAGGGTGCCATTCAGCTTCAATTTGTTGTCTTTTCAGTCTTAGTTGTGGAGGGCGCAGCTCAGCTCCAGGTCCAGTTGCCGTTGCTAGTTGCAGGGAGCACAGCCCACCATCCCTTGCGGGAGTCGAACTGACAACCTTATGGTTGAGAGGACGTGCTCCAACCAACTGAGCCATCCAGGAGCTCAGCGGCAGCTCAGGTCGTGCCGTGTTCAATCTTAGTTGCAGGCGGCAGATCCCACCATCCCTTGCGGGAGTCCAGGAGTCGAATGGCAACCTTAGGTTGAGAGCCCGCGCTCCAACCAACTGAGCCATCTGGCCTCTGCGGAGCTGAGCGGCAGCTCATTGACTTCATTCTAGCTGTGGAGGGCGCAGCTCGCTGGCCCATGTGGGAATCGAACTGGCAGCCCCGTTGCCCAGAACTCACACTCTAACCAACTGAGCCACCCGTCCGCCCCAGATCGCTCTCTTCTTGAGGACAGAATTTCTTAAAAAATCTCTCCCTGCACAAAGCAGAGTCTCAATAAACACTAACTGATTGTTCTTTTTCTTATCTCAGAATAATGTGCTATCAGTTGTTTTTCCCCTGGCAGTAGTAGGGTTAGGTTTGCACATGTCATTCTCACAGTTCTTTTAGTTGGCCAGACACTAAATTTATTTGCAAAACACTTATTCATCTACAGCCACGTATGAGCATTTGTCAGTGAGAAGCTAACAGAATTCATCTATACCATATGCTGGTAGAAAATGATGTACAATTTAAACAACTGTTCCCGCTCACAAGGTATTAGCACAGCACCCTTCTATGAAGTACTATTCCCTAGTTTCATCTGTATCTGCTCATGACTACTTTATTTCCACCTTCAAAACCAGGTTCCTGGCCTTGGTGTTAATTTCCTTAAAATGCGATTATTTATTCACTATATCCTGGTAAAATAAGAAATGGAATCACACCAACAGTTCATATTCTGACTTAAGAGTATGTGAGGCAGAAGTCATTCTGTTTATTCAGGCCGATTTTCTCATATTAAAATATGAGGGTAAAGTTAGACTACATATTTCCCAAAGTAGTTCACAAATCTTGAAAGTTTAAGAAGTTATAGGCTTTTTAACTGCTTGACACTGAGGGGTAACATAGAAGCCAGGCTTGAATTATAAGCATTTCTTTAATCTAAAAGCCTGAGACCGAAGCTGGGAAGAGGGTCCATATACGAGGGAGAGACTGAAGTCGGCACATAAAAGGCTGCTTCCTGAAAAGATTCTAGTTGTCCATTCTAGACCATGACATACATCAACTCTCAGAGGGCCACATCAGACTAGATGTTTGCAAAATATTGTGTGTGTGTGTGTGGAGGGGACTCACAGGTCCTTAAGCTTTGACTATCAAACTAATGATTGCAACTCAGCGGGCCCAGAAAAGCCAGCCTCTGATGATCAACTCCATAGTAGTGCCACTGGTTTTATCAACCAGTACTGCCCAACTCTGCCTTGTTTCTTATGGGAAGAATTCTTTGCAGCCCCAAGTAGGATATTTATTTACGAAGAGGCTAAACCAGCAGAAGTAAAAACATCCAAAAGATACAACACTGATGCAAAGGACACCTCACAGATCTTTAATAAAATTATTTAACCAATTTAAGATTTAAGATTATAAAACACCCATGTCAAAAATAAAACACGATCAACTGGCTATTTCACTCTATTTACATGGGGCCAGTGCCAGAGGGGCTAAAGAGACCAATGACAGTCATCGTAATTGATATTATTGCTTTAATCTCTACACAAGTATGCTAAAAACATAACTAGGTGGGGTTAAAGCCCAGAAACCAGACCTCCACGGCCTCCTTGTTTTCTGTTCTGTAATAATGATTCTTAATCTTTTGAGGGGGTCACAGACTCCCAGAATCTGATGAAAGTCCTGAATTTTCCCTAGAAAAATGAATGTACACAATTTTGTATAGAAACATCTACAAGTAAAGACACAGACCTCTAGGAGTACAGGTTTAAGAATGTCTGCTCTAAAGGAATCAATGAATGGAAGAAAAACTACTAAAGGCCATGACTCCAAGGAAAGCAACAATAAAGGTAGTAGATATAAAGGGACATTTCCTTTGGCAAAAATTCACTAAGAAAGCATAAAAATAAAGGTTTCGAAACCTTTACACCAAATATTTCATTTACCTAATTACACACTGTCTGGTTTCAAAAACAGAATACCTCAATTTCTTATCAGTTATCTCTGCATATTTCCCCTAAAAATATTTGTAAAACCACATACATAGGGTAATTCTGAATACCTACTTGCATTCTCCTTTTCAGTTTGACTTTTCTTTGGAATTCGATACACTTCCTGCAAAAAAGAAACCAAAAGAAGGGTTAGTAGTGAGGAGTAGAAGTGGTGATTTCTGACTGATTTCACATGGCAACAAACAAATGGGAAGAAACAGGCTGGTATTTAATTCTTTCCCAAAATGTGACTTCTATTTGGCTTGAAATCCCAGTCCCTTAAAAACAAGTAAGAACATACAGCACAAACAGAAACATTTTAACATCTACCAGGCTTGTATGATTTCATTAGTCAAGTAAAATTCTAACTGGGGCATCATATTTCTGGCAGGGGTTCCTGATAATTTCTGTATGCCTTCTGCATATAAGATTAAGTCATCTATAGTTCCTTTACTGAGGTTTTTTTTCAGAAGAACAATTGTAACATCTCACACACCACTCCTACTTAAAGGGAAATAAAGGTTAGTAGTAACTCAGCTATGTAAAGAACACTTCAGAAAAATTACATGTGTAAAGACAATTCCTGCTATTCAGCATATTGTTCTATAAATGCAAAACAAGTTGGCTAATAAATGTAATATCTCCTTTCACACTGTCATTTTAAAAAAGGAAAGATAAATATTAGATCACTGTTGCTCTTGAAATAGCATCTAATACTAGACCAAAATTGTTCTTGAGAAATGTAAAGTCTGTTTTTAAGCCTTGTGGTGCCTTTTCTTGCTGAGTGAATCTAAGGCTTAGAAGCAGTTCTGTTCCCTGACAATCCTTCGCTGTTCTAGCCCATCAAGTAGCTCTTGGGCACAATGCTTCCTTACCCAGCCACCTTAAGTGGGCAAATGGTCAACCCACACATCCAAAGGTACATCACATGATACCCTCCCTTGATCTCATTAATATGGACCATACCTATGTGACCCGGTAACCCTATTTTTAAAATATTATACTCCTAGAAAAATCAAAGAACTCCTCTTCCCACATGATTGCTGGTTCTAGCAATATTTGTGGAAAATGAAAAATAACCCACGTGTCACACAACTGAGGAAGAGTCAAAATGTAACATTCAACTGGCATTTAAAATAACAAATGTGGACTACACATATACAGAGCAATCTAAGTGAATGTATACTTAAAAAAAAATCCTTCAATATTTCACGCATGCTGATAAATTATCTAATAATGATGATGATTGTTATAATCGATGTGCATTTATCCTGTGTGCCAGACATCATGCTAAGCATTTCCAATGCATTATCTTATATGAGCTTCTAAACAGCCCTATGAAGTAAGCACTATCATCTCCATTTTACAAATGGAAAAACTTATTCCAGAACACTGTTATCTTCTGTACTAGATGACACAGGAAATGGCTAACGGCATTAATTTAAAAAGCAGTACCATTTGGGGGATTTAGGTATGAATGTAATGGCATCGTTCATTCCCTCTTAGATTCTCTTTCCTATTTAGGACCTCCACTAGAGCTGTGATTCTCAAATCTGACTGCACAATTGGACCATTCCAGGAAACTTACTGAATCTAAAACTATGGCATCTATATTTTTCAGAAGATCCCCAGATGATTCTGGATTCCCAGAGAAGGTTGAGAACCACTGAGCTACTGGCTTTTCTTAACAGCCCTCACTCACTCCTCCTCACGGGAGAATGTGAGAGAAAGGCCTATGCACATGGACGCCTGTCCTCAGCTCAGAGCCAGCTGGGCTCTCCTCTTGGGCTTCAAGAGAGGGTACATTCCAATCCGCTCCTCTGCAGGATGCCGCAAGTCATTCAGCTGATCCTTGGTCTGCTTCTCAGAGGAGTTACCAATCTCAGGAAAAAGGAAGCAAGCCACTGATGAGCACCTACCCACACTAGGGAAAAACAGGTATTCTCCTTGTTTTATTATAAAAAGCTTGAAAATGACTGATGCACTAGGTACTCTGTACACTTATGCACTCCAAAAGATAACATGTTTTCTCAGGAAGGGTGATGAGAACAGACATATTGAGGGAAGTCTGTGTCAACTAAGGATTACACAATTAACCTAGTTAGTTTCTTTTCCATAAGGTCTTTGCATTGCAAACATTTATAGCAATTTACTACACAGACCTCAAGCTTGGGACCCATTCTGTGGTGGCTGTTAAGTAGCAGAGGAAATGCTTCTCAAAGATATATTCTTAATTCCATTCAAAAGTCTAGAGCACCTGCTAAGGGAAAATGTATTCTGATGCTCACGCAATGGATGGTTATTACCGACTAGAGGCCACGAGTGACTGACAATCCGTGTGCCTAACCACGGAGAACAAGTTCCATCAACACACACCTAAGCACTTGGCGTTACTAACACGATCCTCCTCTTCAGATAGTCAAAACTTCATATAAAATTTAAGCTAGAAACTCAGATTATCTAATTAGAAGCTCTGAAACGCAACTACAATTTCCGCAAGTTCCACAATAATGAAAACTGAGAAGAAAGCAGCCATGTGAAATTATGATAACATTTCTTAAGATCATTCTGTCTTGTGAATAAACGGCAATAGTGTTAGCCTACATGATGCGCAAGTCTGTTTGGAATAATGTCACACCTGCAGGTCATCGAACCCGCTACAGAAAATATTTATCTGAGCTGGCTTCATTCATGTTAACCCTTTATGTAAAATCACTTTACTCTGTTAAAAATTCTACTCAAGAGACTGGCATATTATGAAAGAACACTGAACTGAGTCAGGAGACCTGGGTTCTGGGACTAACCCTGCCCTCAGCAGGGCTAAAAAGAGTGGTTCCCCACTCCACCTAATATTCTTTACATATCACCTTGCTTTATTTCTTTGGTGCCTAGGTGCCGCTCCCAACGGACACACACTCAAATACACTCAAGCTGTAATTCTTCATGGCCAAGACTGTCTTACTCTTTGCTGGTCTCTAGCACCAGTAACAGTGCTGGGCATATAATCAACACTCTGTTACTTGTTGAATGGACCAAAGAGTGAAATTCTACTTCTGATTTGTAGAAATCAACCACATAACACTAAGTAAACTCAAACTATTGCATATCTCACACTTTTTATCACTAAACTTACACCATCATTCTCTTTCATCTCTGGTAAGAACACTGTTTACAGGCCTCACATATAGCCACAATAATTACATATTTCCAGGGTCAGACTCATAAGTATGCCTCTGCAACATTTTAAACTCTTCAATGCTGGAACAGCCTATCCTTGGCCAATCACTCCTCTTCAAGTCAAAGCTTGAAAATCAATCTTCAGATATTGTTTGATAAACACTGAATCATGGATAAGCTCATACAATACAAATGCATCCAATATCCCTATTATAAAAGGTATAAAATGTATGTGGAGATGCTATTTGTGGAAATATGGTTTGCTCATTTACATAACAAGTCTATGAATAACAACTATGTGCTAAAAGCACATAACAAGAGTCTCCGATGTTTTAGACCTTAGAGATACCCAGTACCTGTTGTCAAGGGTTCACACATTAACAATAATCCTGGCTGACACTTCTCACTATGTGCCATGTCCTTTAACTGCATTCTACTCTGACATCTCCAGAGGGGTATCACTGCTTTATCTACAGCATATACAAAACAGGCTCAGAAAGGTTAACTATCCCAATGTCATACAATAACACAGTGAGTTATATATTGGACTAGAATAGAAGCCTAGATTTGTCGCTGTCCAAAGCACACTCTTAACCACTATTACTATTACCTCATAAGCACTCAGGAAAAAAGGGAAAGTAAATACACACTATCTTAAGATAGGTATATGTGAAATGGTAAGTGAAACATAACAGAGGAATACTAAAACTGGTCTGGGCCTTGAGAGGACTGGGAAAAGCATCCTGAAGGAAACAGACATTTGACTTGTCTGGAAAGAGCACTAGGAGTTAGTTGCACATAGAAGAGGTGAAAAACAAACACGGAAGACTTAACACGTGTTTATTCCAACTCCATACTGAAGTCCTAAAAAATGACAACGGAAGAATAAAAACAGTATTAACTCCTCTGTAGTATCTTTTCTTTCTAAGAATATCGTGTGAGTACACAATGTGTGTTTGTTTGTTCATTTATTTATTTAAGATTAAAAGAACAATTTTATTCTAACATTAGGTACTGTCAGAGACATAAGGGGTCCCTCCAAATACTGCCAGAAGTTATTGCAAATACAAAGTAAGTTAGTGATGAGCAAATTATCAACGACCAAATAAATGGAAGCAAACGATGCCCAGAGAGAAGAAATGGATGGCACTCTATTTTAAGCATCTCAGAATGGCCAGTGGAGAAAGGTACTACAGAAGAAACAAGGGACAGAATGGTTAATAGGTTTGGAATTCTTTAGAAAATGGCAACAAGGGGGAAAACTGACAAGAACGTTTGAAACTAAGAATAACGGTATCCAATGGAATCGGCACGTCTGCGAGAGCACGGTTCCAGATTTCCAATGAGTTGGGACAGGGGTGGAACAACTACTGTGAGTGGGGAGAAGGTCCCCTGAGGTATGCAGACTGCAGGTGGCTGAGCGCTGGCAGGGGTGCAGGGAGGAAGACCTTGTCACCTCAAATGGGGTCAATGTATTCCCTTCAAGACTAGAGGAAGCTGACGTGGTGCGTCTCCAGGCAACAAAAGGCACCCGCCCAGGCCCCTCCCTAACAACTTGCCTGGTAGAAAGAGTTGCTGGTCCCAGGCCCTGGGAACCCAAGGCTCCGCCCAGGACGACTCCAGAATGTGTGTATATTTAAATATTTTATTCTATTCCATGCATTGTCCTTCATGTTCCTTTTCTGATGACACACACACGGCACACACACAAACTTTATCCATGAAATAAGATGCACTTAAAAAAAAAAAAGACACCAAGAATAAGAACAAATTCTTGGTAAGTGAAACTACAATAGGAAAAAAAGGGCTGAGTGTTACTCAGAAAGCAGAACAGAAAGTCAAGAAGGAAGATGGGAGATTGAAAAATAAAATTACAGGGTAAGTGCTATAAGAGTACATCTAGTAACAGGTATAACAAGAAAGCCAGGAAGGCGGGCACTGAGGTGAGGAATTACCAATAGAAGAAAATTTTTCAAAACTGAAAGATATGAGTCACCAGACGGAGAAGGCTCACAGCACCCACCACAACAAAGTAACTGAAATGGCATCAGACTTCAGAAGCAAAACTCTAAGCTAGAAAATGATGCAGTGGTATCTTGAACATCTTACAAGAAAATTTATTTCGAAATAATTATATGATCTGCCAAACAAGCATAAATAGAATAAAGGTATTTTTCAGATCCACAAAGTCTCATAATTTTATCTACCAGAAAAGAATGCTAAAGACCAAGACTGCGGAGCGTCTAAGATTCAAGACTCTCAATTCTGTGTCACACATCTCATCAACTGTCTAGTGTACACTGCACCACAGTAGGTACTTAAAAAAGACCTACCAATTCCTGAAAGAGTGATGGAAAAAATTTGGAAAGTTAATGTAAATGAATTATCCAGCATATGATACAAGCAATATTGATACATATATGTAAATAAATTCAACAACTGGGTATGCAATATAGATCACGTAGTGCATCTCCACTTTTATGCAAATAACTGGCAGATGGTGGCTATTTAAAATAATACCTTCAATAAATAGTGCTGGGGGCCGGCCCGGTAGCTCAGGCGGTTAGAGCTCCAGGCTACTAACTCCGAAGGCTGCTGGTTTGATTCCCACATGGGTCAGTGGGCTCTCAACCACAAGGTTGCCAGTTCAATTCCTCGAGTCCTGCAAGAGATGGTGGGCTGTGTCCCCTGCAACTAGCAACAGCAACTGGACGTGGAGCTGAGGTGCGCCCTCCACAACTAAGACTGAAAGGACAACAACTTGACTTGGAAAAAAAAAAGTGCTGGAAGTACACACTGTTCTCCCAATAAAGTCCTGTTCCCCTTCCCCAATAAAATCTTTAAAAATAAAAAATAAATAGTGCTGGGAAACTTGGACAGACACGTGCGAAAAAATGAAGCTGGACCACCTCTTTACACCATATACAAAAATAAATTCAACATGACTTAAAGACTTAAATGTAAGATCTGAAACCATAAAATTCCTAGAAGAAAATATAGGAAGAAACTTAACAGACATTACCCGGAGTAAGATTTTTACTGATGTATCCCCTTGCGCAAGGGAAGTAAGAGAAAAAAATAAACATGTGGGATTATATCAAACTAAAAAGTTTTTTCACAGCAAAGAAAACCATCAATAAAACAAAAAGGGATCCTACTGAATGGGAAAAGATATTTGCCAATGATATATCCAATAAGGGGTTAATATCACAAATTTATAAAAAAAAACTCACTCAACTCAACTCCAAAAAAACAAACAACCCAATTAAAAAATGGGCAGAGGACATGAAGAGACATTTTTCTAAAAAGGACATACAGATGGCAAACAGACATATGAAAAAATGCTCAACCTCACTAACCATCAGAGAAATGCAAATAAAAACCACAATGAGATACCTCCTCACCCCAGTCAAAATGGCTATCATCAGTAAATCAACAAACAACAAGTGCTGGCACAGATGTGGAGAAAAGGGAACTCTTGTGCACTGTTGGTGGGATTGCAGATTGGTGCAGCCACTATAGAAAACAGGATGGAGGTATCTCAAAAATCTGAAAATGGACCTACCTACCTTATGATCTAGCAATTCCAATACTAGGTATCTATCCGGAGAAACCCAAAACTCTAATTCAAAAATCTTCATGCACTCCTATGTTTATTGCAGCACTATACACAATAGCCAAGACATGGAAACAACCGAAATGCCCATCAGTAGATGACTGGATTAAGAAACTGTGGTACATTTATACAATGGAGTATTACACAGCCATAAAGAAGAAATCTTACCATTTGCAACAACATGGATGCACCTAGAGAACACTATGTTACATGAAATAAGTCAGACAGAGAAAGACAAATACCATATGATCTCATATGTGGAATCTAAAGAAAAGAATGAGTGAATGAACTAATCAGAAACAGTTTCGGAGACACAGAAGAAAAACTGAGGGTTGCTAGATGGGAGGGCGGGTGGGGATAAGGGGGATGGTGAGGTGATTAGAAAGCACAGTCAGTAAGCACAAGATGGCCACAGGGTTATGAAAGTTAATTTGGGGAATGTAATCAATAATGTAGTCAAGATTTTGTAGGGTACCTGACGGACACTTGTCTCGTCAGGGAGACCACCTCAGGGATGGTGTAGATGCCTGATCACTGCACTGTACACCTGAAGCTGAAGCTGAACAATAATGAATGTCAACTACAAGTTTTTATACACACACACACACACACACACACACACACACACACACTTACAAGAAGCAGAGTACAGCACTAGGAATAGAGACAGTGGAAATGTAATGGTTCTGTGCAATGTCAGAGGGATAGTGGATGGGGGGAGGGGGGTTGACACAGTGTGAGGGATATAAATGATAAACATCTATTACTTTGTTTTGTGCACCTAAAACTAATTAAAAAAATAAAAATAAAATAATACCTTATGTAAAAGATCAGAAGATATCATTCAAAACTGTCATAATTTTGAAAAAAATTATCTTCCAACAATACTGTCCCTAACAGAAAAGTTTAGTTATCTGGAAAAAGCATTTTTAGAGTGATTGCTATAATTGGTAGTAATAATTTTTTATATTAAAAAAAAGATGGATGTTTTGAATATGGGTTATTAGGAAAATAATAAAGCTATCAATAGAAATGTACATCAGAAGATGAAGAACCAGCTTATAAGAGAAAAAGATTATGACCTGAGTCTGGTGGGTAAGTGGAGAAGAGAGCGAACAGAAAGCTGAAAATAGAGATCTGAAATTCAGGAAACAGGCTAAGACAAGAGATTCACAATTTGGGAAAATCTTATATGATAACTTACATTGTGCTACTGTAGGAGATTGCCAAGAGAGAAAGTACATAGAGAAAAATACCCTAATTTGAAAGAAAATAAAATTTTAAAAGGTGGAAAGTCTTTATACTTGATTCATACAGTATATTTTCTATTTCTTAATAAACACTTGCTAGCATTCCCACTTCTGGGTGAATATCCCAAGGAAATGAAAACAGGGTATTGAAGAGAGATCTACACACTCATGTTCTTTGCCACATTGTTCATAATAGCCAAGACACGGAAACAATCTTAAGTGTACATAGATGAATGGATAGAGAAAATGTGGTACATATATACGATGGACTATTACTCAACCATAAAAAAGAATGAAATCTTGCCATTTGTGATAACATGGATGGACCCTGAGAGTATTATGCTAAGTGAAATAAAGATAAAGATGAACAAGTACCATATGATGTCACTTGGAAGAGGAATCTAAACAAGCTGAACTCACAGAAACCAATAGTGACTACTAGGGACTGAGGGGTGGGGGGAAAGGGGAGATGATGGTCAAAGAGCACAAACTTCCAATTATAAGATAAATACGTTCTGGGGATCTAATTTATAACATAGTCATTACAGTTAATAATACTGTATTACACACTTAAAATGTGCCAAGGGAGTAGATCTTACATGTGTTCCCTACAAAGACATGGTAATTACACGACATGATGCAGATGTTATTTAATGCAATGGTGGTAATCATTTTGCAATATATAAGTGTATCAAATCAACACACTGTACACTTCAAACTTAAACAGTGTTTCATGTCAATTATGTCACAATAAAGCTGGAAAAAAGATCAAACAACAACAAAAGTTTTAGCCCAAGAAATGTTACACAGCTATAATTTTGATGTTTCTGTCTTTATTGTATATGCATCATAATTCCCTAAAGCACTTAGATTATATTTAAAGTTACAGTAAATAGACTCTGAGTAAATGGATTCTCCTATGGGAAAAAAAGTTTGGTTTTAATTATTTTTTCTTTATAATACCCATTTTTGGTTAAAAAAACAAACACTTGAACAAATCACCTGCTACTACTAGGTCAAGTGGGCCTAAACTGAAATATTTTCTTCCAACAGTCTCAAAAAGTACTCATCGGAAAGTTCTTGGCAAAGCTCTGCAGCACACTGTTATCACATCCCAAACAAACTGCTAGAAATAGATGGCAGAAATGGAATCAAAACAAAATTATGAAACAATACTTTATAAGAAAACTTTTTCTGGAAAGGATAAAAATTTAACACTGATTCAGACTGTTCTTGAGCTAAATAAGACTGAGAACAAAATAATTTACAATGAGAGCGTAACTAATTTTTTACCTTTTATTATATAGAGATCAGATTATTCTATAATAACAGATTTACTTTTTTTTTTTTAATTTTTTTATTGGGGAAGGGGAACACGACTTTATTGGGGAACACTGTGTACTTCCAGGACTTTTTTCCAAGTCAAATTGTTGTCCTTTCAGTCTTAGTTGTGGAGGGCGCAGCTCAGCTCCAGGTCCAGTTGCCGTTGCCAGTTGCAGTGGGCACAGCCCACCGTCCCTTGTGGGAGTCGAACCAGCAACCTTGTAATTGAGAGCCCACTGGCCCATGTGGGAATCGAACAGGCATTCTTCGCAGTTAGGAGCATGGAGCTCCAACTGCCTGAGAGACCGGGCCAGCCCAGATTTACTTTTTAAAACTAGATTACCGAGTTTTTCCTTGTTAGCAAGTACAAATCAAACTGGGTTTGTGCCAACCAAATCATTTCTCCTAACTATTTTTGTAAATGACTAAGAACAACAACAAAAAGACTGTGAGCGAGATGCCACTTTCATAGGTGGAAGAAACAGCAAGAGAGTAGGTGGGAACAAAAATTAGAAAATATGACAACAAAGCTATGAGATAATGGAGATTAGAAGTTCAAGTTTCAATTTCAGGTAAAGGAGTCCTAGGAAAGAAGGACCTATTTTAAGAAATAATGAAGATGAGTTTTCCATAACTAAAGAAATATAACATACTTCTCATTAAAAAGGTTAAGAGATACTAACAATTGTCACCCCAATAAACTTTAATTAAAAAAAAAAATTGGCTAAGAGCGCCAAACAGAAAACAAAAAGACTATGACTCAGCAAGTCTGCAACTAGGTTTATATGCCAAAAAAAAAAAAAATCTCATATTGGCTCATGTAGGGAAATGTAGAAAATGTCCATCATTACAATGTCTGCAGTGGAAGAGCTGAAGGCAATCTGGGTGCCCCTCATGAGAGAAAGCAGAACAGAAAATTACCGGTGCATATCAGAGTAAAACGCAGCAGTTAGAAGCAAAGGACTACAAAGAATACAAAGCAACATGCACTGATCTTAGAAATATAGTGCTGAATTTTTAAAAAAGCAATGAGATAGGGCAGGCCCGGTGGCTCAGGCAGTTAGAGCTCCATGCTCCTAACTCCGAAGGCTGCCAGTTTGATTCCCACATGGGCCAGTGGGCTCTCAACCACAAGGTTGCCAGTTCAATTCCTCGACTCCCACAAGGGATGATGGGCAGCGCCCCCTGCAACTAAGATTGAACACGGCACCTTGAACTGAGCTGCTGCTGAGCTCCCGGATGGCTCAGTTGGATGGAGTGCGTCCTCTCAACCACAAGGTTGCCGCTGGTTCGAGTCCCGCAAGGGATGGTGGGCTGCGCCCCCTGAAACTAACAACGGCAACTGGACCTGGAGCTGAGCTGCGCCCTGCACAACTAAGACTGAAAGGACAGCAACTTGGCTTGGAAAAAAGTCCTGGAAGTACACACTATTCCCCAATAAATTCCTGTAAGAAAAAAAAAAAGCAATGAGATAACAGGGTATCATTTAGATATATTAAAACTACATGTGTATAATGAGCATCTCAATGGATGCAGAAAAAGTTATTTGACAAAATCCAACAAACCTTAATGATAAGAACATTCAACAAACCAGGAATAGAAGGGAACGTGGAACTAATATCATACTTAATGATGAAAGACTGAAAGCTTTCCTCCTAAATTCATACCAAGACAAAGATGCCTGCTCTTGATACTTCTATTCAACACTGTATTGGAAGTTCTAGCCAGAGCAAGGAACCAAGAAAAAGAAATAAAACGCGTCCAAAATGGGGTGGGGGGTAAGGAGGGGAGTAAAACTGTCTATTCACAAATGATCTTGTATGTACAAAATCCTAAAGAACACACACACACACACACACACACACACACACACACACACAACCAAAAAAAACCCAAACAACCCTATTAAAGACACTTAATGACCTTACCAAAATTGCAGGAAATAAGATCAACATACAAAATTAAATTCTATTTGTTCTATAAACCAGCAATGAACAAGTCAAAATTGAAATCAAGAAAATAATCACATAATTATATGAGCAATAAAAAATAAATATATAGGAATAAATTTTTTAACCAAGAGCAAGGCTAGTACACTGAACACTACCAAACATTAGTTGCAAGAAATTAAACAAGACTTAATGGAAAGACCTATGGTTATGAATTGGAAAACTTAAATGTTGTTAGGATAGTAATACAATCCTTATCAAAATTCCAACTGATTTTTCCTGCAGAAATGGAAAAACTGATCCTAAAATTCATATGGAATTGCAAGGGACACAGAGCAGCCAAAATAATCTTACACTTATAGACCAACACACACACACACACACACACACACACACACACACACACACACGATTCATAATTCTCAATTTCAAAACTTAATACAAAGCTACCGTAATCAAACAGTGTGGTACTGGCATAAGGATAGAAATATAAACCAGTGGAACAGAACTGAGTCCAGAAATAAACCCAAACATCCATGGCCAAATGATCTTCAACAAGGGTGACAAGATTATTCAATTGGGGGAAAAATAGTCCTTTCAACAAGTGATTCTGGGACAACTGGATATCCACAAGTCAGAGTCAAGTTTGACTCTTACCTCACACCACATACAAAAAATAATTCAAAATGAATCAAAGACCTAAATGTAAAAGCTACAATTTCAAACTCTCGGTAGAAAACACAGAGGTAAATCTTCATGACCTTAAATTTTGTGATGAACTCTTAGATACGACACATGCAACAAAAACACAAATAAGAAAAATATAGGTAAGATGGGCTTCATCAAAATTTAAAACTTGGTGCTTCAAGGACATCGAGAAAGTGAAAAGATGCTCAAAGAATGGGAAAAGGCATTTACAAATCATATATACGATATCCAAATATATAAATAACTCTTCCAACAATAAAAAGAAAACCTGGTTAAAAAATGGGCAAGGGGTTCTTCCCATAAGCGGCCTCTGAAAATGGTTTGCTATTTGCTTGACCCAGAGAACCCCACAAAATCATGGAAATCGAGAGGTTCAAATCTTCGGGTTCATTTTAAAAACATTCGTGAAACTGCCCAGGCCATCAAGGGTACGTATATCCAAAAAGCCACCATGATCTAAAGGATGTCACGTTACAAAAGCAATGTGTGTCGTTCCGTCATTACAATGGTAGAGATGGGAGGTGTGCTCAGGCCAAACAGTGGGGTTGGAATGTAGAGTCAGTGGCCCAAAAAGAGTGCAGAATTTTTACTGTACAAGCTTAAAAATACAAAGAGTAATGCTGAACTTAAGGGTTTAGATGTAGACTCTCTGGTCATTGAACACAGCCAGTGAACAAAGTTCCCCAAGATGCAGCGCAGAACTTACAGAGCTCACGGCGGGTTAACCCACACATGAGCTTCTCCTGCCACACTGAGGGGATCCTCACTGAAAAAGAACAAATTGTTTCTAAACCAGAAGAGGAGGCTGCAGAAAACAAAAAATCTCCCAGAAGGAAGTGAAGAAACAGAACTTACGTCCTGGGAGTAAATCCAACATCAAATAAATGCTAATGAAAGTAAAAAACAAACAAAGTATAATATAAATAAAAAATGGGCAAGGGATCCGAATAGACATTTCTCCAAAGATATACTGATGGCCAATAAACACATGAAAAGATAGACATCACTTAACGAGGTCTGACAACTAAGTTTGCGAACTTGCCACCATGCGCTTACACTGACAGCACTTGTACAAACAGCTCAATAAGGTTTCATAACCTTGGTATATCAGGGTCTCAGAGCTGTGTTTGTGTCAACATGTGGCGGTGTCTTGAGTGGGGTTTGTTATTGTTGCGTGTTTTTGTGTGCCATCACGAGAAATGTCTGAGTTGAATTAGAGCAACGAACAAACATAAAATTTCTTGTTGATCTTGGCAAGAGTGAAAATGAAATCACGGACATGTTAGTCCAAGTGTGTAGGGATAATGTCATGAAGAAAATGGCAGTGTGCAAATAGATTAAACATTATTCTGAGGGGAGAGAATGCGTCACTGATGAAGAGAGGTCAGGATGGCCAGTAAAGAGCAGAACTGATGAAAAACATTGCAAAAATTCATCGAATTGTGCATCAAAATTGTCAGCTGACTCTCAGAAGCATAGCAGACCAAGTAAACATCGATAGGAAAACCTTCACTGAGAATCTTGAGAAAGGTATGTATGAGAAAAGTGTGTAAAAAAAATGGTCCCAAAGGATCTCTTGCATCAGGACAATGCACCAGCTCACACAGCACTGTCTGTGAGGGAGTTTTTAGTCAGGAAACAAATAACTGTATTGGAACACCCTCCCTACTCACCTGATCTGGCCCCTAATGACTTCTTTCTTTACCCAAAGATAAAGGAAATATTGAAAGGAAGACATTTTGATGACATTCAGCACATCAAGGGTAATACGACAGCTCTGATGGCCGTTCCAAAGAGTTCCAAAATTGCTTTGAAGGGTGGACTAAGCGCTGGCGTCGGTACATAGCTTCCCAAGGGGAGCACTTCGAAGGTGACCGTAGTGATATTCAGCAAGGAGGTAGGTAGCACTTTTTCTAGGATAAGTTCGCGAACTTGACTGTCAGACCTCGTATCATTAGGGAAATGCAAATCAAAACCATGAGAGAAGAATGTGGAGAAATTGGAACCTTTGTGACTGTTGGTGGCAATGTAAAATGGTACAGCCTTTGTGAAAAACAGTATGATGATTTCTCAAAATATTAAAAACAGAATTACCGTATGATCCAGTAATTCCACTTCTGGGTATATATTCAAAAGAATTGAAAGCAGGGTCTCGAAGATATATTTGTGCAGCTATGTACACAGCAGCATTATTCACAATAGCTCAAATGTGGAAGCACCCCAAGTGTCCATCGACTGATGAGTGGATAAGTAAAATGTGGGATATACATATAACAGAATATTTGGCCTTAAAAAAAGAAATTCTGCAATATGCTGCAACATGGGTGAACTTTGAGGGCATTGTGCTAAGTGAAAGAAACCAGTCACAAAAGACTACTAATACTTTATGAATCCACTTATATGAGGTACTTAGTCAAAATCATAAAGACAGAAAGTATAATGGTGGTTGTCGGGGGCTAGGGAGAGGGGAGAATGGGAAGTTATTGTGTAATAGGTATAACAGGTATAGAGTTTCAGTTTACAAGATAAAAAGTTTTGAAAATGAATGATGATAATGGTTGCACAATAAAGTGAATGGATTTTTTTTTCCTTCTTCTGCCTTCCTCCACCCCTCCAGTTCAAGCCGTTGTTTCTCAGTCTAGTTGTATAGGACACAGCTCCCCGGCCCATGTTGGTATTATGAGCCTTGTGCTCCCCCGGCTGAGGCAGTCGGTCACTGGTCGTCAGTCGGCCACTCATAGCAGCTCACAGCAGCTCACGGCAGCTCTCACCGTCTGCCGGTCGCTTCTGGCAGCACACGGTAGCCCGCAGCAGCACACAGCAGCACACAGCAGCCCATGGCAGCCCAACTCCAGGGAGAGCTGTTGTTCACAATCTTAGCTGTAGAGGGCGCAGCTCACTGGCCCATGTGGGAATCGAACCTACGACCTGGGCGTTAGCACAGCGCTCCAACCACCTGAGCCACCAGGCTGGACCCCAAGTGAATGGATTTAATACCACTAAACTGTATTTTAAAATGGTTAATGGGGCAGCCAGATGGCTCAGTTGGTTAAAGCGTGAGCTCTGAACCACAGGGTTCCGGTTCGATTCCCACATGGACCAGTGAGCTGCGCCCTCCACAACTAGATTGAAGACAATGAGCTGCCGCTGAGCTTCTGGAGGGCGGTCGGATGGCTTAGTCAGTTAGAGCTCGAGCTCTCAAAAACAAGGTTGCCGTTTCAATACCCCTATGGGATGGTGGGCTGCACCTCCTGCAACTAAAGATTGAAAATGGCGACTGGACTTGGAGCTGAGCTGCACCCTCCACAAGTAGATTGAAGGACAACGACGTGGAGCTGATGGGCCCTGGAGAAACACACTGTTCCCCAATATTCCCCAATAAACCAAAACCAAAACAAAACATAAAAATGGTTAAGATGGTGAATATGTTAAGTGTATCTTACCACAATAAAAAAGGTGCAAAACAAAAACACAAGATACCACTTCACACTCAACAGGATGGCTACTATAAAAAAATAAAAATAAGTGTTGCTGAGGGTGTAGAGAGAAACTGGAAAGCTCAAACATTGCTGGTGGGAATGTAAAATGATGTAGCTACTACGGAAAAGAGTCTGGTAGTTCCACAAAAAGTTAAACATAGTGATCCAAAAATTCTACTCCTAGATAAATACCCAAGAGAAATGAAAACAGGTATTCTTACAAAAACTTGTACACGAATACTCACAGTAACATTATTCCCAACAGCCCAAAAGAAGAAACAACACAAATGTCCAGCAACTAATGAATGGATAACAAAATGGGGTATCCCCATATAATGGAATATTGTGCAGCTATAAAATGGATACCTGCTACAACATGGAT
This sequence comes from Rhinolophus hipposideros, assembly GCF_964194185.1. Taxonomy (NCBI): domain Eukaryota; kingdom Metazoa; phylum Chordata; class Mammalia; order Chiroptera; family Rhinolophidae; genus Rhinolophus; species Rhinolophus hipposideros. Next base: position 59,889,086 of record NC_138060.1, read on the forward strand.
GAACCCTGAAAACATTAAGCTAAGTAAAAGAAGCCGGACACAAAAAGCCACATATTTTTTTATTCCATTTATCCTCATTATCCACAGATTCTGTATCAGCAAATTCAACAACTCACTACAATTTTTTTGGTATAGTTTTTCCAAATAATTGGTAACATGATGCAACATTCTTTTCCCAAAAGTCTCTCAGAAACCTTTCATTACTCTTTCTGGAAATGCTTCTAGCACACTACTGTCCTTATATATTTCCTTTCCAACTTCTTCAATATTATTTTCACTGACTTTATGAAATCAATGCTTTTTTTTTAATAGATCTGCATTGTATTTGTAGTGCATTGCCCAATTTTTAACAGTGAGACTTTTTGGTTGAGAAAGAAAATAATCCATTAGACAAGGATAGATGCTAATGTTAACTGAGTAGGGAGATTTAAATGAGAATTTTTAAAGTGTGCAGTGCATCAATTAATGTTTTTTGGTCACAACTTTTGTTTCTTTAAGCAATTTTGAAGCCATGAAGATTAAGATACTGAGAATATCGTATTTGAACATATGTATGTGTGTGCACATATGAAATGTGTGTACATGTATTTAGTTACACGTAAGAGAGAAGTTTTTCCAAGGTAACTGAATGTATTTGAAAAAGATTTCAAAAAGCCCACCACACTTCCAGGATTTTCAAATACTTGTGAAGTTTAAGGATTAGAAACAAACATACCAAATATTTATCTGAATTTACTGAACACTGAAAATTTAGAGAGTGCTAAGAACTTAAAGAAACAAAATGATGAAAAATTGAACCTCATCTGGTTCCCACTGAAACCATACAGCTTATAGACAAATCATCTACAGCTTATGACAAATACATAGTTATATCAGTTATGTTGGTCATCTAAGCTAAGGATACTAAAGCACGTTTCTTTGGGTAATATCAGACTGTTACGGAACCTGATTCACAATTCTATAGATCAGTACAAGGGTTAGCAAACTGCACCGCAAATCCTACCTGCAGCCTGGTTCTCTTCTTAAAGGGAGGGGAAAGAAGGAAGAAAGAAAAAGGTGGGATAAAAGAAGGGAGGAGGAGACTAATACCTCCAGTTACATTTTAATTTTTAGTATTTTAATATTTACTATCCGGCCTTTTACCAAAAACAACTACCAACCCTTGATCTAGAGAAATAAAAGCACACCTCTGGGTAACATACAATTAACTCTGTCATGGACCTGATTCATAATTTCATATACTAGTATAAAGATTAAAAATCCATTCTCAGTCAATAACAAATTAAAAAATGAACATGTAACACATAATTCCAATATCTATGGCTCTACACAACCCCAAGGTCCAATTAAAAAAAATACTGGGCAAACACTGTTATGTATCCTAGCTTCCTTTCCCTCAGCATAAATTCTGTGAAACACTTTCAATGGTAATGGTTCTAGAACCAGGATTTAGCTTCCTTTAACAGAAGGAAGAGTTGTTTAACTCCTATCATCCTGTCCGTGTAATAAAGCAGAAGAGTCTATGGTTTTATCTCACAAACTGTATTTATTACAAATGGTGGGAGTAGGGGGATCTCCCTTAGGTCATGGAGGTCCTGAGATTTGATTAAAAAACCAAAAACCAACAAGTTAGAAGATAATGTACATTTCTAGAAGTTTCATAAAATCACACATGAGAGGGGCAGAGGAAGTGAGAGAGAGGGAAAACGGGGAGCGGAATGTTTTTTTGTTGTTTTTTTTTTAAGAAAGGGTTTATTTTTTTTTTACATATTTTTTTACTTTTTTTTTTTTTTGCCTTTTTGTGTGTGTGTGTGTGTGTATGTGTGTGTTGCGAGCCCACTGGCCCATGTGGGAATCGAACCGGCAGCCTTCGAAGCTAGGAGCATGGAGCTCCAACCGCCTGAGCCACCGGGCCGGCCCCGGAATGTTTTTATTTATTCTTTTTAAAGCCCCGAAGAGATACTCTTCTAACTTCAGAGAGCTGGGCTCCCAAAAAACGAAAGCTAATTAGATTCAGTTTCAGTTTTCAGCCACTCAGAAAAATGGGCAAAGAATATGGACACAGTTTTTAAAATAGGAAATATAAAGATATTCCATACTTCACGTACAAGAGAAATTCAAATTAAAACTACAACAAGATTCCATTTTAGCCTATCAGTCTGACCAAGGTAAAGCAGTGTTGACCAAGATGTAATGAAATAGGCACTCTTATGCATATACACTGCTGATGGCATCAAATTGGTACAACTATGAAGAGCAACTTGGCAATATCTGTCAAAATCACAAATAACAGATGAAGACTCAGTACAACTTTTAGTACTTTATTCAACATGTATATTTCCACATATGTGAATGTGTTCGAAATGACTCATGTAAAGGTTACTTGCTGCTAAGTTAAAGGAAGGAATCAACCTAAACGTCCAAAATAGGAGACTGATTAATATTATTAACAGGAGATTGATTATGGAGTATGTATACAATAAAATACTAAGGAGTTATGAAAAATATATTATTTATAAACTGAAACAGTCTTTACAATATATTAAATAAAAAGCAAAGAAAAAGAAAGAAGGAAAGGAAGGAAGGAAGGAAGGAAGGAAGGAAGGAAGGAAGGAAGGAAGGAAGGAAGGAAGGAAGGAAGAAAGAGAGGTTAGCTCTTTCTTTCACCACGTTTCGTTGGAATTGGGGTTTTTCTCGCTATTTCTGGGCTATATGGTTCTTTCCAGGCTACTTGGTAGCAACTTCAGAGTTTTGAGCGTCACCTTCCGCTCGAACCCTTTGGGGGATCTTGGAGGAGCTTCAGGCTGTGACTAGACTTCCAATGGACTCCCCAATGAATCTTAACTGAACCTCCACCCCGGAGTCTCCTTAGATGCCCAGTGAAGAAGATTCAGCTAGCTCTCAAGCTGTCTCAGAAGTACTAGCAAAGAACCTTAGTAACTTGACTCTCAGCCCTAGTACCAAATTCCCTTCCCTTCTACCAGAATGTTCACCCCAACAGCAGGACAGAGAAAAAAACTTACAGGGGCTTGGACTGGGGCTGGGTCAAGGCATAGTCTACAGGAGGAGACGCGGAGTAAGGACACTGGCAACTGCTCGGAAAGAAAGGATGCAAAGGATGTTACAAGTTATTAGATACCGCACCCTGTCTCTGCTTCGAAAAGACCCACAGGAAAGGAAAATTGAGATTGAATCACGATTCAGAAGATTTAGATGTAGCTGTCATTATTGCCTATATCATGGAGATCCTTCTGATAATATTAGCATGGAGAATAATGATGACATGGAGTCCATTTAGCCAACAGTACCTTATTCTGGTACTGTTTTATTTCTTGCTAGTAATTTTAGGATCATTATGCAGCAGCTAGGAAAAGCTGTTCTATGCTAGGACAGACTATACCAATATTTTGATAACCTAAGATATAAATTCTGTGATGTCTTTTTTCTTGCATTTTTTCCTGTCTTTGATACCAGTAACTTCTAAGGAATCTATGTAGTTTGCATTTGAATGACTTCAATATACTTCAGTTGCACTTTTTTATTTGACCTAAAGAAGCACTAATAAGTCTTGAGTATTGCCTGTGTATTTTCGAAGCCTGAAGTCAGTAAGATGAAACCCAACATCAAGAATTAGAAGCAAGCAACTTTCGTGTGGCAAGAATGTGAAAAAGAAGACATTGGGTGGTTTGGCTAAAGCATGATTAAGGCAGGGTGCATTAGATGCTCTGGTTTTCAAAGTTTTGATTTGTAGCAAATTTTTTTGATGTGCTATTTCAGTTTTCAGTAGCAAATAAACGTGTGTATAGGGGCTCTTATTAAAATTGAGGCATACTTGAATAACTTTAAAAAAGAAAGGAAGGAAGGAAGGAAGGAAGGAAGGAAGGAAGGAAGGAAGGAAGGAAGGAAGGAAGGAAGGAAGAAAGGAAGAAAGAAAGAAAAAGAAAGACAAGGAGCTAACTAGTTCTGCAAAACAAACACACATAATACACACAAATTATCTCTGAAAGGTTACACAAGAAACTGGTTGCATTGGTTGCCTCCAGGAAGCAGGACATGGGGCAGGGGTAAGAGTGAAATACTTCTCTGTATGGCCTGTTCTAAAATTAAAGAAAAAAGAAAAAGGTAACATGACTCAGAGGAAGCCCCAGACACAGTACCAAAAATTTGTGTGCACTGTGATTACATCATGGTAAAGACTACCACAAGGGGGGCGGGGGCTGTGATGTCTCAGGCAAGGCCTAAGGAACCTGGGGACTCCCAAATCAACTTCTCCATGCTGCTCTTTAGCAAGTGCCGTATCTTAAAAAGAACTCCTAGTTCAGTGCCATTCAGTTTAAACTTGTCCCCCCAACCTTCTTCTTCTCTAGCTTTCCCCACCCTTGACTCTAATTCCAAGAACGTACCGTAGCAATGCTGAATTGTATTAAGCAGATGACTAAAATGTGCTGGGCTTACACTAAGTACTGAAGTAGGCAGTGAACAACAGACACAAATCCCTGCCTCTCTAGCCCAGTAGTAACTGTGTGTACAGACAGTATAAGTGTTTATTGCTGGTAAGTAATCACTGAAGGATAATCAAGGTCATCATAACTGTTTCTCCAATTTCAGATTTGTTTTCTAGGCAAATTCATTTCAAATCTAAGATTTTTCCTTACACTTTTCAAAGTTAACTACCTCCTCTATAATTTTTCTAATTATAACTTAAAAATCACAGCCCTCCAAGTGACTTCACTGAAGTTACATATTCTACTAGTCAACCCAACACTGCAGTTAAGAGTAGGAGCCTTCCTGCTGTCCAAATCATCCAGAAAGTACTTCTGGACCATAGTTCATTCCTTTCCCAACCCGTATGGACGCACATTCCTGTTTGAGAAGCTGCTCCTATCTAGGAACCCTCAGCCCAGGAAACCCCAGAGCATATGACAATCCTCTGAAGTTCAATTATGGATCACGAGGTAAAATCTCTGCAGCTTTAAGGAAAGAAAGGATACTTGAACAAAATACTAAAATGGTAGTTTCTCTGATTTCAGAATGAATTTGGACTGATTACAGCTTTTTAATCAAATGCAGATTAGGAGAATTCTAAACGTATTCACTATAATTGCATGAATTGCCGAGCAGGGATACAGAAATCACTATTTGCTGGATCAGAAAAAGGAGCGGAAAGAATATAGTATTTAAATCAGAAACCTAAGTCAATTTTTATCTGTCCCTTAAAAGCTAAATCACAACCTCATGGGCCTGTTTCCATTTTACAGCTAATAAAAACACCACCGCTTACTTCACGGGGTTGCAAAGATTACATGACACTCACTTCAAATATTTTCTGACCACCCATCAAATAAAACATACACACTATGGATTCAAGAAGCAGTGTGGTAACATAAGAAAAGATGGACCTTCTCATTTCTTCATTCAAATGAAGTGCCATAGGCCCTCAGAATGTCCTGGGGAGATTCAAGTGACCAAGACAGAAGCAGTCTCTGCCTTCACACAAGGTACAATTATGGTATGTTATCTGCTATGACTGGAACTGATGTTATGTATACAGAAAAAGCAGAATACTGTCTTGGAGGAATAGGAGTTGCTTTCCTAGAAAGAGGAGGAGATATCTAAACAAAACCAAGTGTTTTCAGGAATGTGTGCGTGCGTGCGTGTTTACACGTGTGTATGAACATTCGGCGCACAGGCCCACTGGTGGGCCAGAACGGCTTGAGGTGAGACTGCATAAATGAGGACCAGACTATGTCACGGTGTGCGTGCCTCCTTAAGAAAAATGGACTTAATCTTAATAGTTTAATGAGGAACCATTTAAATGTTTCAAATAGGACACTGACATGAACAAATCCGTACTTCCAACAGATAACTCTGGCTACTAAACGTAGCACAGATTGTAGGGGGCACACACAGTCACTTACTATTATTAAGAGGTTACATTATTATAACCATTACTATAAAGATACCAAAATGAAAGTAACTCTTACTACAAAGATTAAGAAATGGCCTTTGCCCCTGAAGATCTCGTGGTCCAATGAATGGAAACAAGCATCTAAGCAAGTAATTTTAGTAATCTGTTAAATTTACTACCACTGTATAGAAAAATACAGAAAAGGACAAAGCACTACAAGGGATGAACTGCAACTGTAACTCTAAATAAAGGAGGATTTTAAAAAAAAGAAAGCAAGAAAAGAAAGGATATTCTAAGCAAAGAGAAGAGCACACACAAGGACGAAAGGTGAATATGTATGAACAGCCTGATATGACTCATGCACTGAGTATGTAAGTGAAATGGTTGGGCAAGAAGGTCAGATAAACAGAAGTACCTCCCCTACTTATTTAGTTCTTCATACACTAAAGGCATGGCTTTGAACGCAATGGGAGTCTCGGTGACGCTTTTACAGATTCCTGTTGGTCACATCTGTGTTTTTAAAAAAATAATGCTGTAGTGTAATAAAAGATAACATAAAGGGGGGAAGAACAGGAGCAAGGACAAACAGGAGGCTGCTGCAACAGTCTAAGAAATGACAAGAGCCTGAATTAAAAATGGCAGAGGAGACAATGTGAACTCTGCAACATGAAGGACTGAAGGCATCTCAGGTGCCCCAGAAACACTACCTTTTAAGGGACAGGCAGAATAGGGACATCAGTGAGAGCCTCAGAAGCAAACAAATGATTCAGTAAGGGTGTGCTCTCAGGTATGCAGCAGACAAGAGAAATGACAGAGTGGTCAAGTACATTATGTGCAAACACCCAGTAGCAACGATTTCATCTAGAGCTGGGATGTTGGTTTCTAAATACTATTTCCCACCACGAGGAACCAGAGCTTCTTATAGAAATGGCTGATTCCAGGGCTAGGTAAGGGAAAGTACAAGATGAACCTGGAACATCATGTTACACCAGGTTAAAAAAAATGGAGATATGTCAAAATCACACAGAAAGCAATTAACAGGCTCTCTCAATGCTCATATCAGGGACAATTTAAGTATCAAATAAATAGTGGAACTAATGGATAATTTAAATAAAACAAGAATCCATGAGTCTAAACAGATACAAATCAACGAATAAAGAACTAAATTGAAAAGCAGGGAAAGCTCTTGCTTACAAAAGAATGCCAACCAAAAACACAGAAGTAAAAGAAATGATGGATTAGAAAATCACCATCTGGTAACCATCATAGTTATATGATTCAGGCAAATTCACTGGACATTGAAGCTAATGGATAAATTTGGTGAAAAACAGAATATTTACATATTTCCAAAGGTGCTCCTATGTGATCAAAGCTGACAATGCCAATAATGGGACAAAGCAACATCATGTGAAGAACACTACTGTAATATTCCTGACCAAAATGTGTAACCTGAATCCAAACAAAACAAAACTTCAGACAAGCCCAAACTGAGAAATACTCTAAAACATTAAAAAATATTTTAAAATGTGAAGTTTATAAAAGGCAAAGAAAAACTGAAGAACTGTTCCAGATTAAAGGATATTAAAGCAATACAACTCAATACAACTCTTAATTTCAGATTAGATGCTGGAACAGAATTTTTTCTTTTTTTTGCTATTAAAGGACACTATGTACATAATTTGGCAAACTTTGAATGCAGTCTGTTGATTAGATAATAGTATGCGTCACTGTAATTTGCTGACTTTGATATGTATTCTGAAGTCATATAGGAGAATGCCCTTGTTTTTATGAAATACACACTGAAATATCAAGGGGCAGCAGGCATCTTATCTGTAACTTAACTCTTTAAAAGTTAAAAATATTTAAGAAAGAATAATACACAAATTTGGTAAAATATTAAATTGGGGAAACTGGATGAAAGGTTTAGAAGAATTTGAAGCTGATTTTTTTCCTTCATTTGTCACAAATGTGTTATTACATGCAGAACACACACAGAAAGTATTCTTGCAGTTTTCCTGTTAAGTCTGAAATTACATCAGAATTAAAAGCTAAGAACACTTAAGAAGGAAAATTTGTGTTTTTTTCATTATGGTTACATATAAAACTAGATTATACCAATTTATCTATACTCAAAAATTCACTTAAGTCTCCAACTAACTTGATCATGGTCCTGAGGTAAGCACCATACCCCACAAAGGTCTCTTCTAGCCCAGTAATTCTATGTAATGTACTTACTCTCTGGCTTCTCAGATACTCTTATATCCAAATAAAGTAACTTTTCCTAAACAGAGTGAAGCCTTTTTAAAAAAAAAAAAAAACTAACTTCATGGGCTATAGAAACATGATCATTATGTCTTTAGGGAAATAGAATTAAAAGCTCACCCAAAAGACTAAAGTGTCAAAATAACTTCATTGAAAAGCAGAATAATTAGAGCAGCCAAATTATGTACTTGATCGTTTAGATCAGGTATTGGCAAACTTATTCTGTAAAGGACAAGATATTAAATACTTTACGCTTTGTTGGTTATCCAGTCTCTGAAGCAACTACTCAACTCTACCACTGCAGTGCAAAAGCAGCCAGACTATACGTAAGTGAATGAACATGGCTGTGTTAACAAAAAGTTTATTTATAAAAACAGGCAGTGGGGCAGACTTGGTCAACCTATGATTTAGATGAAAGTATTTATTCAATAATAAATAAAGGGACTACTAATAAGTTTACGGACGTGTTTGCCTTTTAACAAGCGAGACACTTATTAAAAAATTTCAATGTAGCAGTATCTAATACAGTGTTCCTTGAGGACGATTCTAAACTTTAAAGAAAAGGATAAATAATATTGATCTTCATGGATATAGAATAACCTCTACTAAGGATTTTGAAATTTATTACAGAAATCCAGGGCACATAATTTCATTTTGAAATGTTGCATTGCAGATTTCATAGATAATATTCGCTACGGACTGAAATTCAAGCAGTGACTCAAAACTTTTCAGTTGAGCAACTGTTTTATGTAAACTTTCTGTAGAGAGTTTAACGCTTAACTTTCTAGGAAAATAACATGTTTGGTGAATTAAAGAAATGTCTTGAGAAAAAGATGAAAAAATTAGTAAGAGTGGTCATTAAGAAGAGTCCAACTTATCACATACAGAACGTTGTCCCTAAGTCATCTAATTCAAGTGTAACTGTAACTCCCCAGGCTTCATGATAAGGAGAGATGCATATCCTGTAGCCCTAAGTGCTTACAAGACAGGCTCTGGAATCACTAGCCATCACAAGTTCTTGGGTGTTTAAATTGCAACTGCAACTGCCCAATTCACGGGAAACTCACCTCTTCTCATGATCCAAATGAATGAAGATTTTCCAGTCAAGGTTATAATTAATCACCACTTAACAACCAGCTGTTTTGCCCTGTGAAGTCTAGGGTATATTTTCAGCATGAGGGATGATGTACAACACTTCCTTTTGCAAAAAGAAATATATGCACATGTCCCTGCTGAAAATGTAGCCCAGGAGATTTACTTGTAAAGTGAAGACATACTCATGTGTAGCAATGTGCTAGGTGATGTTTCTTGTTGAGGTCTACTTTAGGAGTCAAAATGTGTAAGCCTTGAAGAGCCAAGGGCGTGGTCCTGTGTATAGAGGTATAGAAAAAGTAGCTCACTTAATCCTTTCTCGCCAGGAGTCGGGATTTTCCCAGAACGACATCCATTGTCGGCAATGGACGCACCAAAATAACGCCGGCGCCAGAGTTAACCACCTCTGTCCTCTTTTCACCTATTATATTTTTCATGCATCATCCAACTTCCCAACCATCTTCCTGTTTCTTCACAGAATGCACGCTAGGTTCTCGTTTTTCTTCAGCACGAAGTTGAAAATGGAGTTGAGAAAGGGAGACACATGGTCAGCTGGTGATGTTAACAAGCTCCTTGCTGCCCTGAGAAGCTAGATGGAAATGGTTCAAGTTACAAGAGGGATCATCATCAGATCTGGGAGGACAAAGAGTAATTCATGAAGCTTCATTCCCTTCCCTCCCACCCTCTTTCATTTATTGATGATCCCTATAGTCTGCCTTCACAGCAAAATCAAGATTAAGGAATCTGAAGCAACCTCTTTCAGTTCTTCACTCCATCCAGTGTGCAGAAAGGCCAAGTGGAACACATGTCCAGCAATGTTACAGTGGCCACAGAAAGTCCGGGAAGCTTGGAGTGGCTAACATAACCACAATCTTAGATCAATGCTTTTTGGTGTGATCTTGGAATTAATATCAGTAACTATCAGTGCTTGGCAGCAGGTGCTTAATAAAGACTGTTGAATAAGGCATTTTCTTTTCTGCCAATGAATACCTTGAACACATAGGTGGAAGTCAGACAGAAGTAGTTAACTCTTTCAATGCCGGGATAGTACGAATATATACATCAAGTCAATGTGTTTCTCTAAAACTTGCAAATTATGGGTTCCTGATTTCAGAGTTCTTGTTACATGCTAGCTAAAGTTTTTTGTTTTCTGGTGTTTTTTTTTAAGGACAACCACAATCAGTTTTGAAAGTAGAACATGGTAAATGTTAATAGAATGATAGATGAATTAAGAACCCCAGCACCAACATGTAACAAAACATCACAGTTCAGTCAAGTAAAAACATTTCTCAGTAAAGAAATTCTAGATGGGTAATGATTCCAGAGCAAACTTTGAAGAAGTCTAAAGAAAAAGGATTTTACTTAATGGCTTCCTTAATGCTAAGAATCGGGATAAACCCAAAGTATAAACGTTAAGAAGGATGCATGTTAAGTACAAATAAAATTTTAAACCTCAAATCAAGAGGATCATCAAGCTACATAGTACTGTGCAACTGCTTTGATCTATCAGATAGCAGTGGGGAAAATTAAAAAGCAGGGGAAGAAATAATTTCATGGGACTCAAAAATGTATATCTAAAGTATGAGTTTAAATTACAAGTTATACCTAATTAGGTTAAGAATATCCCAGAGAGTAATTCATATCATTACAATTACAATACAAAACTACCATATACAGAAACAAAAATATTCACTTTTTCCAGATTTTAAGAAGAGACAGGCTTTTAAAAAATTATGATTGTCTTTTTTTTGTTGTTTTTAATTATGTCAATCAGAGACTTCTCAGATAAAGGTGATCTACTGGGCCAATAACCGTCCTCTCTATCAAACTGTATCTCTAAGGCCTTCTCTACGTCCACCTGTGTCCTTGTCTCCATTTCCACCTTCCGTACTGAACCAGCCAGAGTACAAGCTCTACTAGCAGTCTCCAAACACAAGAGAGACTTCTTCCAGGGGCTCCTTTGCCCTCACAAAGCAGGCCTTAAATAATATCTCTTTCAATTAATTGCAATTCCAGTTCCTGTAGTTCACAGGTTGTATCATAAGCAGATTTACTATGAATCCTTCCTTTTAGAGTTATAAAAAGGTCAGATTTCATGTTTTTAGTAAGGCTGAGTTTACGCTGAACTGTAAGTGATGAAAGAGTAGCATGAATAAGAGCTCAAATGGGTACACGAGCTGAAACCACACCATACTTAAAGAAGGGTCTCAACACAGCAACTGCGGATTCTGAAAATAAGCACCGTGCACAACCAACCAACTACTCATTTTGCTTAGTGTTAAGGCCAGTTCCATATGGGTCAAATCACAGGATCTAATGGGTGCCCTTTGTAGTCATAAGCAGGGACAGAGGATTCAGGTATCCATCTTGTCGCAATTAAATCTGTAATGCTGGTTTATCTGGTTGCTTCACCTCTGGCAGAAGAAAGGAGGAACAGAAAAATAGAAGCTAGGAATGTAACCTGTTCCCACAGGATCTTCAAGACCCGGATCCCAGATCCAATCACTTACAACCAAAATGTACCACATCTCTCCTAGGCTCATCCTGTTATTGACTTCTGTGTTTATCCAAGAGCCAAGCTGGGTTTTCTGCAAAGCAAACCCTGCACATCTTGCTACATCTTTAACAAGCGATTATGTATGTATTAGGAGTAAGGGTTCCTTCCAGATCTATTTTTCCTCTAGATAGCATGTTTTGTCCAAAGAAACAGGCATTTAAAGGCAGGTCATTACAGAAGCAATAATGGAACTGAATACCAACTAGTGCCACATAAAGTTATTTTACTGGAATAAAAATTTATGTTAAATTGTTTTTGATGAGGAGTTGCCAAATTGCCTTGGTTTTCCAATTAGTTTTTTATTTTAAATTAATTTCTAGTTAATCCAATAAATTAATTTCCAATTAATTTAAACATTTTTTTCTTACTTAGAATCTTACATAGAATTTTCAAATGTAGCATCATATGTTTGTTACTCAAAGGATTTTTGCTTTTGTTTTCAATGTCAAGAGCCCTTGAATGACTGAATTCCCTGTTGTGATACACTTTTCTAAATGAGGAAAAACGGGACATTTGTGTATTAGTTTGGCTGGTTATATTTCTTGCCAAGGTTTCAAAGATGTCTGAAGCATTTATAATTAGCTGGCAGTAAGACAGTATTCCATTTTTCATAAATACACGTAGAGCTAGAAAAGTAGATAATGTGACTTAAGGTTTGTGGAACTCTAAACCTGAGAGATTCAGGTTAAAATGAACAAAAATGCTCTCTTACCTTTAGATCTTTCCAACTGTCCAGGAGTTTGGTGGCCAAATCACTTATATCTACTGTTTTATCAGGCTGCTCCTGGCTTCTCTCACTCTCCACATCAGATACACCCTCCTCTTCATCTTGGGATGGTGTTTCCTCAGCAATATGTTCTTCCAGTTTTGTGCTATGGCTCTCTTTAGGCTCTATGTCAGTATCAGCCTCTGGTTCGGACGTGGGTAGCTTACTGGCCTCCACAACAATTTCACTATCAACTTTAGATCCAGGCAGCTGTTGTGTGAGTAGCTGCTGTGACTGTAACTCTTCCTCTTCTTCTACAGGGACGTTTTCTAACTGGTCAAGGTCCTCTTTGCCATCTTTGCCTTCTAGCTCGCTGGTAGCATCAGAGATTGCACTGTCCATGCTATTTTCACTTATAATTTTAAGTCTACGAAACACCAGCTTCTTGGGGGTGTCTGTGTCAGCTTCAGTGCTCAGCTTGGTGGAAGGATCAGGTGTGTTGAGTGGTGTGTGAGCACGTGACGTATTCTCACTAGAATACCCATCTCCTTCACTCAACTGAGGGACAGCAATCTTGGTCTGAGACCAACGTTGAATAATTGGAAGCACTTTGCTTTCCTCCAACATATTTTTAGTAGGAATGGGTAAGTGTTCCAAAGTCTTTATAATCTGATTAAACACAATAAAAAAAAATCACATCACTTTGTACAACTGACTTTGCAAACCTCTGGATGGGGGTCAGATCATTTCTGCAGAAACAGTGGGGTTTTTTTAATGTCTTATTAAATTAAGACCTAAGTCTCTGTAACCAGTCCAGAAGAATTAAAATGTCATAATATTATTTTCCTATAGAAAGGAAGGAAAACTGTTTTAATAAGACTGACTACCAAGAATAAAATCTGCGGTAGGTGACTGCTCACAACATCAAACAGGGCTGATTAATATTTTCCACCCGTAGTTCTCAAACCTGGGTAGATTTTTTAAAATGTGTGTACTACTAGACCTCAACTTGGTATCTTTTTCTAAAGTTTCCCAAGTTGACTGTGATACAGGCTTGGGAACTATGCAATGACATATATTTAAATGATGTCTCACATATATACAAAAAAATGCAGATATTTACTTACCTCTTTAGCCTTTGATAAACAGATGTCTAGCAAAGAGAGACTCTCTCTTTGTTCAGAAATAAATACCCCTCCCACTCTGAAATCCACGAATTTCTTCCAAAGCACACCCTGCAATGTAGTTCTACCAAAACCCCAAGGCTCCCCCAACTTCTAAGAATAATTTTGGGCCGCAAGATAATCACTTATTTGCCCATTCTTGTATCTTTGTTTTTAAACGTGTATCATTACACGACTTTGGGATTATATCAGAAGTTGTGATTAAAAAGAATTACATTTAAACCAAGTTAGAAAACTATTTCATGGGAAGATGTAAGTCAGAACTCCACTAACAACGCTGCCAATGAACATTTACTTAGATCTTTTAAAACATTTATTTACTCCTCAACATCTTCTTACTCTTGTCATCCAGAGTTCAGTTGCTCACTAATTTTTTTGGAACCCCAGAATTTAAGTTTCATATTTTTTTAAAACTATGATTTTAGCAACAAACTGGATCTTTCACTTATCTAGAATATCATATCTTGTTCTCACAGTTCCCAACTATGTAGTACCAACCTTGAAAAGATACAAGGAAAACCACGGGCTGGTTTAGCAAGCTGTATATAAAGGTTATAGTTACAGGAATGACAAGATTATTTAATACTAGTGGTAAATATAGTGCTAAACTCATTATCTCTGATATTATCACATATCATTAACTTAAGCAATCAGTATAGTGGTTTTAAGAAACAAGCCAAGTTGAATGTGAACTGACCTCTTCCTGAAGTTTCTGGTTACTTTCCCGGCCTTCACCTAGCTCTGCCATCCAGATCCACAACAAAGACAGCCCATGACGTTCCAGAAAAGACTTCAGGCAAGACTGTGAATGTGTGTTCTTCCATGGTGCAGGGGAAGCAGGATAAAGGGTATTTGGGGGTGGGTGGGGTGAGGCGTGGGGAGAATAATACCAGACAGAGCATTAAAGAGCGCCTACAGAGAGAACTAAACAGTTAATTTATATTCCAAAAAACCCAGAAACTATTTTGATTAACTCAACTGAGCTATGTAACTAATAAACGCTTTAAAGTAAGCGATTATAATGTTTTTTTGATAGCTACAATGTATCTAGTCAACCTGGACTTTACTGAAGTAGAAAATTATATAAATATTAATGTCATTTATAATGAAATTCAATTCTAAAGGACTAAGAAACAAATTACATTACTTTTACTGACAAAGCTAAAACTATAAAAATTGGTCTTTAAATAATTTTTTTCCTCTTCCCCTCGGATGCTTGTTCAAAAGGTTTTTTCTCTTATATGTAAAAAAAGTCATCCATTTTTTTTATTATCCAACTTCTTGTGGCACACTTAATAAACTGGAATAAATGAGACTACTGTTAAAATTTCTTGCTTTGAGATCCTGTGATAAAAACAGTTTTGGTAAAAATGGGGGTTAGGGGGAATTATCAAGTGTTATGAATTGTTACACCAAAAATCCCACCGTGTTCTTTGACTAAAGAGAGAAAGCAAACAAGAGCTAATCGATTAAACGATGCTGAACTCTTCAGCCATTTTTAAGAGTACAAGCTTACAAAGTCATGAAGAACTCTCATATCCATTTTATCAGAATTATTCCTTCTCCATTCACCATTCTGGACTGTAGTTTAAATGCCCCACCTCAAATTCAGAAATAAAAAATAAATTAATATCAAACTGTTCACCTGTATGAGCTTGAGACAGGTAAGCTTCTGCTCCAAAGTTTCAATTCTAACCATTAGCCGGGATAAGCTGAGAACCTGATTTTTATCAGAGAGACCCTCACCATTCTCCATCAGAGCTTCTAGCTCTCCATCCACCTACCAGAGCAAAGAAAAACATCTGGTTATAAAACAACAACAACACAAAACAAAAAACCCCCACAAACCTAAGAATCAAACAACCTGATAAAATGCTCAACCTCACCAGTGATAAGGAAAATGCAGTTAAGACCACAATGAGAAACCATGTGACTACACTCATTGGATTGGGGAAAAAAATTAAAAGTTTGATAATATCAAGTCTAGGGAAAGATGTGGATCAAAAGGAACTTTTATATACTGTTGATGAATGTATAAATTGGCACTGCGCTGTACACCTGAAATTAATATAAAATAATAATGAATGTCCACAACACACACACACACACACTCTGGCAGTGCCAAAAAAATGTATACAGGTGGACACTTTGGTCAACATTGCTCAAGCAATAGTTCACCGTAATCAGAAGTGTCTGGAGAGTGATGGTAACCACTTTGAGCACCTCTTGTGTTTACAGAAATCAAACGTGACTTATATTCATCTTTTGTTATCGGTATATAATGAGTATTACAATTTTATTACAGTTTTCCTTTCTTAAACTGTGTATATTTTTTGGCACACTGTTTGTTTATGTACGTACATGTACACACACACACACAACATAGGGGAATACAGTCAATACTGTAATAGCTATGTATGATGTCAAAGGGGTAGTAGACTTAGGGGGGTTTTCACTTTGTGAGGGGTGTAAATGTCTAATCATTAAATTGTTTTATATACCTGAAACTAATAAAAAAAGTTAAAAAGAGAATTGCAAAGGAGAAAAAACAGAAAGTATAAATTGGTATGATCGATTTGAAAAGCATTTCATTCACTCATCAAACATTTACTAAGCACTTATTATATGTCAAATATAATTCTAATAAAAAAAGTTAAAAAGAGACTTGCAAAGGCGAAAAACAGAAAGTATAAATTGGTATGATCAATTTGAAAAGCATTTCATTCACTCATCAAACATTTACTAAGCACTTATATGTCAAATATAATTCTAGGTGCTGAAGACATTGCAATGAAGCAAAACAAACAAACAAAAATGTGCCCTTATGGGAGACAATGATCAAATTACATTAGGTGAAAAGTATATCAGAAAAAATAAAGCATTAGTTTGAAAAATAAAATATTTGTATCCCTTATGCCCAACAATTGCACATCTAAGCATAAATCCTAGAGAAACTTCTGCACATTCAGAGAATCATAAGAATGCTCGTTGAACAACCATTCACAATAGCAAAATACTGCCAACAACCCAAATGTCTGTGACCAGGTTGGATAAAGTGGCATGTTCACACAATGGAATATTATATATACCACAGTGAAAGGAATCGAGTGCAGCCAAACGTAACACATTCATCAATCTTACAAACATAATGTATGTGAAAAAAGCAAGTTCCAGAAGATTACATGCTATATGAATCTGTTTTTTATGTACCTCAAAACCAATTTTTTTATAGATACACATCTGAGAAATCTATTTTAAAAAAGCAAGGGAGGTAAGACACAAAATTCAAAAACTGTTATCCTCTAGTGGCTAAACAGGGAAAAGAAATCAGAGAAGTGCTCACAAGGGTTTATTTTATAAATATGCTTTATAACTTACATATATTCTTTGGATGTTTCAAATATTACATTTAAATAATATGCAACAAAAAAGAAATCAACCTACTAAAGGTTGTTTTCCAGCTGTGTCATAGTGGTTATAAAAGATATAAAGATGCCCTCACAGAACTTACTATAGTGAAGATAAAATTAATTCATATAAAAAATAAACAATAAAGCATTAACTATAAATGTTAAAAACCTAAAAGGCATAAGAAGGAAGTGAGTGGTTAGAATGAGAATCACCAGAAGTGAATACACAGAAGTGGAATTAGAAACAAATAAGATAAAGAGGAGGGAGAGTTGTGAGCAAAGTAGATGGAAAAGCTTGAACAAAGGAAAATGTGAAATTATGACAGTGCATAGTTTAAGCTGGTTGGAGTGGATAAGGTGTGGTAAGGAACTGAGAAAAACTGTATCAAAAGGAAAGCTGGTGTTAGAAAATCTCAGATGTAATATAAAAGAATCTGGATTTGATGAACAAGAAAGCTCTATTACTGATTCCCAAACAGGACTAATATGATCAAAATGGAATCTGAGACTAATCAATGTGGCAATAACAATGAAATCTAGACTAGGTAGAGACTGAAGGACAAGATATAAAGATAGCATTAAATCAACTTGACATGAAATGATCAAAGTCGATAATAAATTACAGAAAAGAAAATCTAAAAGAAAAGAGTCTTAAAAATTTTTTCTGTTACTTAACTGGCTATTTATAATCTCACTTAACATTAGGTTGATGCAAAAGTAATTGCGGTTTTTTACAATTATTTTTAAACTTTAAAACAATTACTTTTGCACCAATCTAATATAATTTCAGGCAAAGCACTAAACATTTCTATTTCACATACCCCAAAACTCACATTAAGGTAAAGAACAAAAATTAATGAGAAAATATAAAATGATGCCTGCAAGAAGTTGAAGATACGTCAGCTCATTTTTTTCCCTTCTAAAATGTGCATTTAAGGCTCATTCTTTTTCATTTCCAGTATCATTTCTTAAATTTGAATAGATTACCCCAATAAAACTTAATTAAAAATTGAATAGATTAAATACATGAATAGAAAAGCCAATTTATAGTTAAATCTTTAGATTCAAGACTGACAATTTCCTTAAAGATGTTTTTTTCTTATGTAATGTAAGGAAAACTGTAAAACTTCCTAAATGTTTACAAATCCTAAATGTAAAACTTCCCAAATTCTAGAGGATTAGAATAGGAAAGTAAAAAAGGGCTTTAAAATTCTACTTTCCCCCCTAAACACAAACAGCCAGAATCTTCCTTTTGACAAT
Source organism: Rhinolophus hipposideros (assembly GCF_964194185.1). Lineage (NCBI taxonomy): Eukaryota > Metazoa > Chordata > Mammalia > Chiroptera > Rhinolophidae > Rhinolophus > Rhinolophus hipposideros. The sequence goes on from NC_138060.1 coordinate 59,907,465, forward strand.
TTTGAGAAACAAACATTTCACTAGTGTTATTTTCCTTTCATAATAGACATGTAATGATTTCATAACTCTGAAAACTTAACAGATAAAACTGAGTTGTTACTTCCATTCATTTAATAAACGTTTATTGAACAAATATTACTGTATATAAGGCACTTCTGGGATATGAAAAAGTAGCAATTTCCTTATCTTAAAGAAATAAACAGTAAAAATACAGAAATTGAAGTATAAATAACAAAAATTTGCAAAAAAATATATAAGATGGACAACCTTTGAACATTTCTACTATAATGATAAATTTAATGATTGTATTGATATACATAAAAGTAAACATGCCAATCCCAATGGTGATATGATACAGCTTCCATAATTTTGGATACAAGTTGACAATCAACTGTGGCATTAATAACTTTTAGGATACCTGAAGTGGGATGAGGGACAGCATAGAACGACTGAATTTGATTGCTTTCATTAATTTACGTTTACTAAAAGTGTTTTTCATTTAGGGATCACCACCTTTCAAAAAGGATTTGAGGTAACTAAAAGTTAACATAGATGCTTAAAAAGAATTAGGATGTATTTTAATAAATTATTGATAATTGAAAATTTATATGTACATTTATGCATATTTCTACAGCACTTAAAAATTTATTCTGTTAAGTACTTAATCAGTCTAAAATATTATTTATTCTTTTTTAATACTTCAGTATTTTTGGCACCATTTTTAATGCTTTCTGATAAAATGTATATATAAAGTATACAAATAATAAATAGGTTTAATGAATAAACACTTGAACAATAGTCAAGCAACGTTGGTTTAAAAAAAAGGACATTTGCCGGTATTCCCAAAGATCTCCATGTGCCTCTTCCTTGTCAAAACACCTCCTCTTTTCCACTCCAGAGATAACGTCTCCTAACTTTATAGGAAATGGCTCTCTGGTTTTAAAAAATAAATTTGTTCCTTTTATATAAATCCCTAAATGTTGTAATTTAATTTTGTCCTTTATGGAAATGAAATCATACTGGACAAACTCTTATGCTGTGCTTTTTCATTCAAACTTAGATTTTAAGAGTCACCTATGTTGTTGCATGCAGCCAGAGTTCCTTCATTTTCATGACTGGTTCTTTATACAATTTCATTATAATTTATCCATTTTAATGTTCATATCCATGAACTGTTTCTGCTTTTTGAGCTGTTTCTGCTTTTTCTAATATAAGCAATGCTGCTGTGACTCCTGGTGCATACTGTAACTACTTTCTCTCTGGTTCTACACCCACGAGTGCAACTGCTGGCTCATACAGCATATATACAGTCACCTTTAGTACATATGTCAAAGTAGGTTTTTTAAAAAAAATTTTTCATTGGGGAATATTGGGGAACAGCATGTTTTTCCAGGACTCATCAGCTCCAAGACAAGTCGTTTTCAATCCAGTTGTGGAGGGCGCAGCTCACTGGCCCATGTGAGAATCGAACCGGTGACCCTGGTGTTATGAGCACTGTGCTCTAACCAACTGAGCCAACCGGCCGCCCTCAAAGTGTTTTTAAAAGTGGTTATAACCATTTACACCCTCATCGGTAGTGTGTAAGATCTGTTGTTCTGATGCATTATCAGACTTAATTTTTATTAATCTGGTGATTATGTAAAGGACATCTGATAGTTTTAATTTGTACTCCCCTAATTACTAATAAGGTTGAACACCTTTCCATATGTTTAGTGTTTGGATTAGTAAAGTGTCTGTGGAAGTCGTTTGTTTATTTTTCTTTTGTGCTGGCTGCTTTTTGTTCTTATTGAGTAGTAGGATACCAATCATACTCAATGCTAGTACTTCTATGTTATGTGTCGAAAGCAAATATTTCCTCCTTTTGTGGCTTTTCACCGTCTTTCTAGTGTTAATTAGTTATCATTAATTTGTTTCACACTCAAACAAAAAAGACGTTTCAGATTATTTCCTGTATGTACTTTACAAACTAAAATTACAAATAACATCAAGTAAAAATAGGGACTTATTATACCTCCAACAACATTTCATTAAGTACCTAGTTTATGACAAACCCAAAGATGACAGCAGCTGTCCCGGGGAGCTTATAGTTTTATTAAGGAGTTAAGCTGTACAAAGATGCAATCAGAATAGCAAGGAATAAAAAATGTTTGCCAGTCAAGGGCTAATATGGGGGATATAGACTACAGTGTTACTAACCTAGTCTTATTAATAGTTAAAATATGCAAAATTGTATTTTAAACTGTTGCTATCTTGTCCTCTCCATGGCATCCCCTACCCAAAAGAAGTCCTAAGACTCACCCTTGGAAATTCAAGAGGTGCTACTCCTGTGATTCTACTCAACTGAATCTGATCAGAACTAAGAACCTAGACATGCAGAAGGGGATTTCAGCAGGAGACAATCCAAGTAAAACTAGAGTTATACTTCTTTAGAGTCAAGGACAAATGATCCTTCTAGGAACCTATGTTCATTCTGGTTCATTGCCCTATATGGACAAAATTTCATCCAAAACATTCTTATTCCAGAATAACTTCACCTCTGGAGCAACCTATTACTTCAGCCCACTAAATGACTGGATTCGTGTTACATGTAATTCAGTCTGTAATACCAAAGCCTATACTGATATTGATACACTATTACTAGAAAAAAAACAAGCAAACGAAAAACAGGAACACCTACCCCTTGGTTCCTTGAGGGTTGTTCTTTAATCTTATCAAGAAAGTAGAAAACCACTGGATATTAGTATGATGGAGGTATAACACTGCCCAGGAAACCATAATATTACAAGGACACTCCCCACCAATAAAGTAGCTTTAAAAAATACATTTATTCCGTAAGTTTTGGAAACAGGAAAGAGCCAAAGGGAAGTTTTTAAGGAGATTTCAGCTGAGGTCAATAAGTTTAAGTGACTATTTTGTGGCTGTTCTGGTACACTATCAATTATATGAAATAAGAGTTAAAAATAAAAGCAATCTTAATAGAGTTTATAGAAAAATTTCCTGTAATAGTCAAGTCAAAAAGGCCAATAATAAGTTTCACTTCCATGGCTACCTTGAAGAAACGTGCAGAAGAGATATGTGCAAAGATATTAACTGCAAAGATATTAACTGTTGATATTAAGACCAAAAAGCTGGAAACACAAGTGTCCATTAGTAGGAATATATGTAGGTAAACTGTTATACGACAAAAAACATTACAGCCGTTAAAATGTTTATATACATAAATAAACTCAATATATTTTAAAATTCAGACATTGGCTGTTATGACCACATCTGTCTCAGAGTTGGGAAGGGATGAGATTGCTCTCTACAGTTTGACTGCAGTGCATCCTAATGGTTAAGAGCAAAGATGATACCGTAAGACCTAGACTAGCTCTTTTCCATCACCTACTGAGTGACCTTGTAACCTCTCTGTGCCTCTGTGTTCTCCGCCATAAAAGAGAGAAAATGCTTGTACCTTATTTGAGGGCTTATTGTGAGAATTAAAAGGGGTAATCTCTCAAGTGTCTAGGAGAGTGCTTGGCACAGTTACACTACGCGTGTTCTCTAAAAAGAAAGCTGAAGTAAACACAATATTCTCAAGAGCATTCATCCATCTTGGGTGGTAGAAACATAGGTATTTGATATAAACCCTCCTTTTCTGCATTTTTTTTTAATTGGCCCCTTTCGGGGTCCTTTTTTTTATTTTTAAATGGCCCTTTTCAATGCTTTTTGCTATCTATGTCATATTAGAGAATTCAGATTCACTATAATTAATTCTCTCCAATTAATCTGCGCTTACTGACATCAACTTTTAACCATTATACTTTTATCTCCTCCCCCATGATGTCTTCTATCTCCTCATCTAAACAGTAAAATTGATGTCATTTATAATTCTTAACAGTATTCGTTCCTGAAAAGCCCAGGAATGAGCTAACTGCAAAAGAATCACCGGAGGCTACGCTAACAACTGCAACCCCCCCAGCTCCTTCTCCTAGCCCTTCACCAAGATTCACAGGTTTAGGGATGGTCCCAGAAATGTGCAGTTTCTTTATGTACCCTGCGAGGTGGTTACAAGGCTGAGAAACATTGTAATGAAAAAAGGATCCTCAGAAAAAAGGGAGGGGAGATTTTTAAAAACAACACAAAGCCCTTGTACCACTTAAGAGTCCCTTTAGTACCAAGATACCTCCCACCTCCAGTAGTAACTCAGGTGAGCTGGGGTAGAAGAAAGGCTATCAACTATTGTCCTAATGTATTAAATGAAAAGATCATCTGAGATTATTCCTTTCTCATTCTTGGGTTGCGTGTTACCTCTCAAAACTCACTTTAGAGGCCAGCCTGGTGGCTCAGGTGTCTGGAGCACGTGCTCCTAACACCGACGTCACCGGTTCAATTCCCACATGGGCCAGTGAGCTGTGCCCTCTACAGCTAAGATTATGAACAATAACTGTCCCTGGAGCTGGACTACAGTGAGCGGCCAGTGGCCAGTGTGAGTGGCCGGCAGCCAGCAAGAGCTGCCGTTGAGCTGCTGTGAGGGGCAGACCGACAACTGGCAACCCAACCGACTGCCTCAGCCGGGGGGAGCGCAAGGCTCACAATACCAGCATGGGCCAGGGAGCTGTGTCCTACACAACTAGACTGAGAAACAACAGCTTGAACTGGAGTGGGGGGGAGGCGAAAGAAGGGGAAAAACAAACAACCTCACTTTATACTCCAAAAAGGGTTTTCAGAGATTTTAAGAACACTTGCAAACTTTAGAGTTCCAAACAAGACAGACCCAATATTAAAATATTAGAATACAGATCAGACTTAAGTGAGCTAACAGATAAACATTTTATTTGTACTCAGGATTAGGAGTTTTATAGGCTCTAAAAAACTATTAGCCCATGTGTTTTCAAGATGACTTCAATAGTTTTCAGTATGCAATTCTCTATGAACCTAAAATAAAAATAGCAACCATCCATCTTTCTTTTCCATGATTATCTCTTCTGATCCTGAATTACTCTGATTGTAGTTTTGACTTTTCAAACTTCAATCAGAAAAGCTACCTCCCTTCTTAAAATGCATATGGTGAAAGCTGAAAGGAGTATAGAACACTTACTGAATCCTTCTTACGAGATCGTTCCTTCTTCATTTTCCCTCCTGCTGCTCTGATGCTGACTCTAGTCTCTCCTCCCAGGTAACCTCGGCAATTAGCTGACCCACAGAAACATTTCTGAGCTTCTTTTCTGTTCAAGGAACACAGGAAAGATGTCAGTTATGTGAAAGTAAACCATATAAAAATGTTGACAATATAACAATTACAAGAGAGAAGTCAATCAAGTCTAAAGAAAAAATTACTTTGAGGCACCAACAAACCTGAGACTGTCTAATGCAAATGCCTGAAAATTACTCTTAAAAATATTAATTCTTTTTCCAATCTTCCTTTATTAGCTAGATATAACTAGCCAATTAAATTAGTCAATAACTGTTAGTCAATAAATTAGTCAATAACTGTTTCTCTTCCTTTAGAGAACAGTACAAACACAAGAGAAAAAAATATGGAGCCCTACACAGAACCTGGTCTGTACTCATCCCCAAATACTTGACCATTGCCTAGATCCTTTAGTTTATGAGCTGTTGCAAAATGGTAATACTGTTACTACTTCATTTATTAGTTGAAATAACCTCTATAAAGAACTTCCTCAAACTATTTGGTTAAACATGAAGTAGAATTCACGTGGAAAAGACAGATAAATGTTTAATTTTTTTCCTTTTTAATTTTTAAATTAGTTATCAAAATCATGAATTGGTTCCCATCAATTATGATAAATGCAGTTTTATTTTTAAAGTACCATTAAAATGCATGGATTTTACATAATATGTTTCAAACCGTTGCAGTTATTGTCCTGACTGATGCTTAAGTGTTAATAGGAACTCTCCCACTTTTGGTGAGAGCCTATTCAAGCTAGCTTCTGAGTCCCTTTGACGTGACCCTCCTAATCTTTTCTATCTGGTTTTCTGGTATGACAAGATAATCCATGATCATCTTGTTCAATTCCTATCTCAAACTTATCATCAGACACCGCTCCAAGAAACCCTGTTCCTTCTAGTGGGGTTTTATAAAACCATAACATAGATGCTAGGGGTATTCATTGCTATTGCATCAGTTACTCGCTTGGTAGACAAAACTAGGTAACAAATTATTTTTCAGAGCACCACATGGTATAGATGAGACAAGATTTATCATGAGTTAGTAACTGACAGATGAATGATACAGAGATTTATTCTACTATTTACACACACTGTTGACATTTCTATAAGTTTTTAAATTACATTAGAAACATTAATAAGACGGCATGAAATTCAGAGGAAAATTATTTAGTTCACATTTACTGGCCGAAACTATCATATTGTAGCAAAAACACACAAAATTGAAACAGTATAGGAGTTGGTAGTATATAACTTCTTAGCAATTCTCATCAAAGTTTTTTATCTGTACATCTTGTCTATTTCCCCATAAGAAACAGCAAAATAGAGTAAAAACAACACTCACCCATATCGTTGGAACTGATAGTCAAATGTTAACTCTGAGCCTGAAGGAACCAGTTTGGTGGTAAAAAACCCAACCCTCAGCTGTCCATTCACAGTCCACTGAGATGTTTTTTAAAACAAAAGAAATTAGTAACTGATTAATCTGTGTTTTAAAGATTATCATTAGCAACTTTAATTACACATGTCTCTTTAGACAATAAAGCCTTCTCCAAATATGTAAATGGAGAATGTCTTTCTTTAAATAAACTAACATATTTAAGTATTACTCTTATTTAATGAACTACCAGATTGAATATCCATAACTTGTCTCTAATAAAAGGAACTGCTACTTTAATCTTAATATACATTCCACATAGTAAAGATTCACTTGTACTAAAATTAGGCAAACAGGGAATGCTGGTGTCACTGAGTACCACAGGCAAATTTATATTACCTATGTTAAAAGTAACTATGCTCTAAGGTAAGATGAAGTATGGAACCAGGAGAAAATGACGCCAAAAGTTTAATTTCATGAAGCAGTGGTCATATGGCTGAGTATAGTGAAAAGGAAGGCAAACACCAGAATAGATGCATAAAACTCAGGAATTCAAATAGGGCAAATATACACGAGTTAGACCTTGTAGTCCCAGAACAAGTTAGATGTAAACCCAGACCAGCTGAACATGCTACTGATGAAAAAACCCAGACTTAAAAAGATGAAGGGACACTGTCCTGTTGGAGTCTCACAGCTAGACATGTGGCCACCAGCTGCAGGCAAAACTAGAACCAGAACTTAGGTTTAATGATTGCAGACTGGTTTCTCCTATTCGTTATATGGCTCAGCTCTTAGAAACAGCCAAATCTAAGATCTTATTAGCTCACAGATCAAAAGACAAAAAACATCCAGGCGTCAAAAGCACTATTTCAATATGACAGGGAATCACTGATACACATGTTTCTAGGGAGTGGGTCCTTCGCTTTCTTAACCTAAAAAAGAACCAAAAATTCTATAGTATACATTTTTGTAAAAATCTAATCTCAAAACATAAATGAGAGGGTACTCCAAATGTCCTATCACATTTGGTAAATGGATTTATCAAGTTTCGACTACATGCCAAGCCCAGGGACGTAAAGCAATCAAGCCCCAAAGCCTGCCCTTGCTGAGGAGAAGCAGCGTACCCACGTGCACATCACAAATAACCCCCCTCATCTATAGCCATTAGGCCCCTTATTATGGCATTAAACGGTCAAATTTGGCACTGGATAGGAGGTGATAAAAATCTGAACAGCACACACTGGACTTCACCAAAATTAAAGTTTACTTTTGTATTTGGGCACCTTGAAATAATATCTAAAATTTATGGCAAACAGAGGTCACAGTGAAATGCAATGGGCGTTTCCTGGATTGGATCCTGGGCCAGAAAAATGACAGATGGCAAAATATGAATAAGGTCTTCAGATTAGCTAAAGTTAACAGTGATTCCTGGACTGGGTAATTGTGTGAAGCTTATGTAAGATGTGAAAATTTGAGGAAACTAGGAGAAGGATGGTATACAGGAACTCTGTACTACTATATTTCCACACTATTTTAAAAATCTAAACTTATTTCAAAATCAAAATTTTAATAGAGTAGGAAAAAAATGATTAAAATGATTTAAAAATAAAAGCCATGGGTACCTTTGATATAGATCTAAAGTGGCCGATACAGCAATCTCGAACAAATATTCCAAACTCTCAATCTACCTCAACTTACTTTTTGAGTCTCACAGTTTGGTTCACAGCTGTGATTCATGAAACGAGAGCAATTTCCTTTCTGAGTGGCATCTATTATCTAGGGAAAAGGACAATTTAAGAGTTAAAAATGAGAATTTAAAATATGTTTACATTTGGCAAAGGAGAGGAATTAGGCAAATTAAAAATCCCATCCCAGACATCCGTTCCCTTTAGCGAACTCGCTCATACTTTATACATCAAAGTGATGACCGCTTCCTCTGGAAGATCTGCTAACTATAAACATTTTTACCTACAGGCAAAATTATCTCTGACTCTATCACTGTCTTTCTCATTTACTTTTAGATATTTCTTATATCCTACTATATTCCAATTGCACTTCATGTGTATATAACTTCATTTTAAAGTGCACGCTATATACCAAAGCAGTAACTCTCAAAACTGAGTGTGTATCAGAATCCCCTGGAGAGCTTGTTACAATCCCTGCTGGGCCCACTCCCAGAGTTAGATTCTAGAGGTCCTGGGGTTCATCTCTATAATTTGCATTTTCAGACTGAATGTAGAGACAGATCTGAGAATCTAGTTAAATTCTAGTAAGCCAGATATTAAAGAGATTTATGAAAATGTAAAACAATGGCACTCCTCTTTAAAAGAAATTTTTCTCTTTAAAAGAAATTTTTAAAAATAATTTTTATAAAAGCATGCTATTTGGGTCAATATATAATGGGCTTATTACTACTTTTAAGTGGTTTAATAATAAATATTTTTTCATTTCTCAGCCTTAATTTTTAATGATATTGACAAATATAGTCCACATAAACAAAAGCTCTATTGGCCATCAATAATTTTTAAGAGTTGTAACACGAAGCATGAATGTTTACATTTACATATATAGTATACATGTAAGTACCTCTCTCTCCCATGTTTCGTAAACAAATAAAAACAAACTAAATACACTGTTCTACCCTTCATTTTTTGTCCTTTATTTGAGATCAGTCCATATCAATCACCCTTTCAAACTCAACAACTTCCAGATCTGTTTCAAAGCAAACACATTCATGCTGCTCACCTCATCATTCTTCAGGGCCATGAAATAGTAGTGGATGTTTTTGTTTCGTGCATACTCTTTTACCCGGGCTTTAAACTCTTTATGATCAAGTACCTCTCCACAATATTCCAGGACAAAGGTGTTGCTGGCAAAACAAAAAGAAAACAATAGCACTTCCTACCTAGGAGCACTTTCCTACATGGAAAACATACATCTAAGGAAAACTAATGAACTTAAAGAAATATTGCAAAGTGGATAAATTTGGTATTATTAATACATAAGACATAATTAAAATATAAAGTACCTAGCATCTAGTCGAGGTTAATTTTCTCCTAATATTTTCCAAAGAAGCTTTTATAATTTATATATACTATCAAGATACATATCCTTGCTCTAACTAGATATTAAAACAAACCTGCAAGTCTGGTTTACATTATCATGAAAGAAGTGATTCAGAGCTGAGAAACAACTCTGAAGAAATCAGGAGGAACTAAAAAATTAGAGTCTTTATGTTCTAGGGAAAAAAAAGGCAGCTTAAACAAATCTAGCAGCCTTTCTACTACCTTTACTCTCAAAGGTCTCTAACGATGTCAAAGGTGAAATATGCCTTTTTCTGGCTGCATTTCCTGTGAATTTTCTCTAGCATTTATCAAAAATTATTATGAATCTCTCTCTTTGGCTTCTTTCAGTTACTATCCACTCTTGATTGTTCTTTTCTTGGTTATTTCCCTATTTTTTCTCTATTGAAGATATCACCATGTTTCCCTGAAAATAAGACGTAGTCGAACAATCAGCTCTAATGCATCTTTTGGAGCAAAAATTTAATTAAGACCCGGTCTTATTTGACTATAATATAAGACCAGGTATAATATAATATACTATATAACATAACATAATGTAAGACCAGGTATAATAAATATTATATAATATAATATACAATACAATACTGGGTCTTATATTAATTTTTGCTCCAAAAGACGTATTAGAGCTGACTGTCCGGCTAGGTCTCATTTTCGAGGAAACACAGTTAATTCTGATTCTCCTCCCCTCCCTTTAGTCTATAAAAGCTCATTCTCATCAATGACTTCATATGTTAACCTCCATGTAGACAAATGCTTCATTATGCGTTTGTCCCAAGTTCTGACCTGAAATGGCCTACTTGGAAGTCTTGTCTTATCCCTTCAAAATAAATATGTCCTAACTCTAACCAGAGATTATTTTCATGTAAAAAAGTTAATCATTTGTATTTGTTTATAACATATTGACATACTGACATAATCAATGCACTTATTAAAAAAGGAATTAACTAGCCAATTGAAAAAAATTAAACCCTCTTAGTTTAGAAAATAAAGCAGCTAAAAAGAAATGAGAAAACAATAATGTAAAATAGCAAAATACAAAAATAGAGAAATTTATAATGGATATACATGTATTTGTGCAGCAGTCCATCACAAACACATTTAGGTCTCAATAGTCAAAATCTATTATTCATAAATAATCCTGAAAAAGTCAAATTACTATCTTTATAAACAATGCTTAAATTTTCTAACTTCAGAAGTTAGAAAGAAAATGATCACAAAATTTGAGCTCCTATAATGTTGGACTCTTCACTTCTAGGATTAGTCCCCTCCCTTGAGAAAAGAAAAACATGACCCATCACAAGATGGCCATGTAGATTAAATGTGATGATACTGACTACAAAACACACCTTACGAAGGATCTAGAACCTTGTTAAGTAAAAAGTATGTTCATTTCCTCCCTTACAAAAACTAAATTCTCCTCTCTGATCTTGCTCGTTTGAAGCTCACTGAAGCCCTGGGACATGGGTATTATGCCCGTTTGACAGAAAAGATAGAAGTTAGAGAAGTTAGGTGATCTGCACAAGGTCACAAAGCTCAAGGTATAGCTTGGGATTCAAACATCACCTGAATAACTGCTTGCCCCATTATATTATAAAGACACTTTTTTTCTATTACACCAAAATATTCAATTCTGATGACACTGCTCTCAAATCACCTCTTCATTTAGAAAAAGTTCTTAAATACCAGAATCTGACCGACCACTAAGTCACTCAGAATAGAGCCTTCACACCAGCAGAAGTCTGAAGGACACACCAGGGCCCATGAACCTAACAGTCTGGGCTTGATGAAGCAGCAGAGAAGAGTGTCAAAGTCCTCAGTACCTTAGGAAATGTAGGAAGAATCACCAGATCCTTCAGCTGCCTAACCTACAAAAAACTCAATGAGGCCAATGTAAAAGCATATCATGCAGTCTTTAAAACTGGCTAGAGGGGTAGCCAGTTAGCTCAGTTGGTTGGAGCATGGTGCTAATAACATCAAGGTTGCCGGTTCGATTCCTGCATGGGCCACTGTGAGCTGCACTCTCCTTAAAAAAACATAAAAAACTGGCTAGATAAATTAATTTGAGATTCGTAGAAAAGCTGTATGTCTCAATTAAAAACAACCTGGGGGGAAAAAAGGCCACCAAACTGCCTGGCATGCAGTGAATGACTAAAGCGCCTGAAGGTAGAAGAATGAATCTTATGATTCTTAGTTAATCTTTATCTAGTCTGAAATTGCTCCTGGTTTAATGAGGTCTCTTCACTGAACTCCTTAAAGTCTATTAAAGAAAACAGTGCTCCACTATGGCAGGCAGAAGGATGGAAAGGGGCAGAAACTCTCACTATCACCGTAAAGCTAGAGGGCTAACAGCTATAGAAGGTCATGTCTGCAACTCCCTTTAAAATTCATCAAAAAATTAAAGAGATGGGCAGATGGAGAATGCACAATAAAGCAATCACAAACACAGGTAACCTATATTTTAAAATTATTTTAAGTCAAATAACTTTAAAAGAAAAAGACACCCAACTTTCATAAGAATACTTTAATAGGTGATACATGAGAAAATAGTGTTTAAAGAAAATACTGAATATGGCAGAAAACAAAGTGAAACTTTCATTGCATTACATATAAAAAAGTTACATGAGTTAGGTGGAGGGCAACATTTATTCATTCAACAAATGTTTACTGAGTGTCTATCAGGTATGCATTAATTCTTTACCTCAATATCCTCAGATACTCTCTTCTACTCTGATCCCAAGTTAATTTTATACAAACTAATAGATTCTGTCCCAACTCCTAAAAGTAGAATTTTTTTTTTTTTACAAACTAGCTACCAAGTGGTCATTCTGTACAATAATCATTAAATTTCAGTGTAATAAACAAATTATTTTCCTACAAAGTATGTAATCAACTTCAGTAACACAAAAATGAAGTGAAAGGTGATTAAAACATAACTTACGAAGGAAGGTCTTTGGCAGCTCTCAAGCCCCAGCCTTTCTTTTCTGTGAGTATGACTTCTACATCTGCATGCTGTTTTCTCTGAAACCGTCTATTGGAACAATAATCCCCATTTGGACACCGGGAAGAACTGACATGAAAAATTGAGAAAATTAATTCTTCAAAGCAGCAAAAGAACTAAAAATATGGTTGCTAGAATGTGTTACGTAACTACGTAGTACATCCATGTCTTTATGGCACAATCAGTATATGTGTGGTAACCTCCTGATGAGCCTTCCTCAATCATTCTTTCCATCATGAAGAGATTCCTTTAAAAAATGGGGGATTCACTTCAGAGTGAGAAAGTGAAGGAAAGCTTTCAGGAGGGAGCAGGATTACAGCAGAATTGCTAATGACACATAGGGTATGTACAGGTAAGGAAAACGAGCTACACCAGCAAGTGCCTGTGTGCAGAAACAGGAAACAAGGCCTACGTGAGGAAATGGGAATACAACTGCTAAGGATAACTGATAAGAACGGTGGGTTGCTGGAATGTGGGAAAGCAGGTAGTTGGTATACTATAAAGGGCTGAAAACCATGCTAAATTTGAACCTAATTCTGAGAACTACTAAAAGTTTGAGTGTGGGAATAACATAAAGAAAGAAATTCTGTATTTTGTATCTGTTTAGCAAGGCTGGCAAGAAAAGCCAGAAGACTGCAGAGACAATTAGGATAACAGTGCTAACTCTTACGTGTACTGTCATCTCTACTTTTAGTTCAGGTACAGGAATACCAAAAATGCTTTTTTTTTTTATTTTTTGAGATATGTGTTTTATTTTTATAATACTATTACATGAGCAAAACCAAAATCTGAGCTTTTAAAGAAAACACTTCATTAACACTAAAAATAAGATACCTATACTATAAATGACTTAAATATTCTTTCCATGTTAAAAATAAAGACACAATTTTTAATTCAGATTGGTATAAAAATTTATCACACATTTTTTAATGTAAAGATGGCTACTGTTTGTAAGAAAAATATGGAAGCAAATATCTATCAATAGAAGATTAATACTGAAGGGTTACCTATGACTAGAATACGTAATACAGCCAAGGGATTTAGGTAAGCCTGTATGTGTAGCTCTGAATGGATCTCCAAAACATATTTAAGTGTGTGGGGAGCGAGAGGAGGAATGAGGAGAAACAAACTTCAAAAAAGTACATATAGTAAGATTTCATTTCTATACATAAAAAGAGGAAATATTTACCTATGTTGGTATAGGTATAAAAACTATCTGGAAAGACTAAAAATAAAGGGATTGAGGTTTGGGAAAGGAAGACATTTTATCCATTTTTGAAATGTTAGGGTTTTATCTCATTTTACAGCAAAAGCTTAAAAAGCACCCACACTTACCTCCCAGGACACCAACATTACAAGAAACAAAAGTAGATTGGATAAAAATTAATATTACTGTGTTAGCATTTTACGGTTACTTTATAGAGCATTTACAATGTGTACTATAATCTAACGCACAATGCAAGAGAAATTTGTCTCCTTATAAACACTCATACATCAGAGATTTTACTACTTATAAATACTCAACAATAGGTAAGTGAAAGGTTAAATTTTATTCCTCATTAATAATTCTTTTTAATATTTTGAGAGATTTAATAGAACAGTTGAACAAAAGCAAAGCATTCCCATTCACTTACCATTCAATCATGAGGAGACGATTAAGACAATCTTCCCCACATGCTATTTCACCTTGAGCTCTTTCATCTTTAGAAAGAGGTGTACACTCACACTGCATTCGCTTAATATCCCGATGGGATTTATTCTTCTTTCTATTGGGTAAAATTTTATAAAAACTGGTTAAATAAATCTCCTGGCAATGATACAACATATACAATCAAATATGTGCTAAATCTCATTAGTTTCACATTTAATGATTATGATTAAGTCAATCATTCAAAAGAAAGGAAACATCTAATCACTAGTTGTGAGACTGAAAACACTAAGAATTGTGTTGCAAAAACACATGAAAGAGGCAACCGAAGTCCTGGCAAATGGGATAATGGGGTAAATTCAAGCCTCGTTTTGTATTCAGCCTTATATCCTAGTACGGGGTCAGCTAAGCCTAGAATTTTGAGCGATTTCAAGTGTTAATAATCATATCTGGCTCAGAAGAAAAATAGGAAAACTCAAGAGTATCAAATAGTGACACGGCTGATTCAATTAAAGTTAAGTTTAAGAATCAATTTTCATGGATGAACAAATAATAGTTGGGATACAAGGATGAGGAAGAAAAGGAATCCCTCCCCCCAAAAAATTAATATTTTTTTTATTAAGAGTTTAATTCAATTAAATCTTTTAGAGAATGCTGCAATAACGCATTTGCACAAATCTTGTTTAAAAGAAAATTGAAAAAAATTTTTAAAAGAATGAAGTAGAATTACGGGATAATCAGGTAAAGGTTTCAGAGGGCTAAACTTTCTCAAAGCAGACAAACTGATATGGGGAGGAGAGGGAAACTGTTCAAAATTGACTGGGTTCATAAAAACCTATGCCAGACTTTGCAAAGCAAAAGTGAAAATGGGACTATTTCTGGCCTTTTTATTGAACTCTATTTTTGGACCGTTGTCAAAAAGAAAAAATAATCAAGTATGGTCAAATAAGATCTCCTTTTTAAAATAAGGGAACTATGACTTACTATTCATCTATCAGACAGTAAACAGCACAGCTGCTCTCTCTTAAAACTCCTTACTCTGCTTTCATCTTCAACATATGTTCTATTACAATACTAGTTTATATTATAAAGTACCTACAGAGTGTCGTGATAGTTTCAACTAACTTTGAGTAACAAAAATAATATATCTGCATCAATTAAAGATATAATTCATTAATGAGTGTATGAATATGCTTAGTCTGAAGATGACTAAAAATAAACAAAATATCTACTTACAAGTACTTAAAGAGCTATAATTTCAAAGAATCAGCAGTAGCTTTATTTTGTATTGCTCCAGAAGGTCAGATTAGGACTAATGGGCACAGATTCTTTTCAGGAAAGTCTATTTTTATTAGACTTAAGAAAAAAGAAATTCTTTTCACTCTGTTACATAGTATTTTACAATAATTTGTCTTCTTGGTGGCTCCTAGATGCCCAGCATATAACAACGGTCACTTAAAAACGCTGAATATGTACAAATGCTTCCGACTCCAAAAAGGCCCACCAACCAAATCTATATGCACAGTCTTTTATGTATCTGAATCTCATTGGCGAATAAAACCCAGTGGGTTGGGTTGCTTAATTTCATTTCTATTCTTTTACAAAGACCCTGTTAAGTTGCATCATTCTACTCATACAATTCCTAAAGAGTACTACCTGTTTAATATTAATTTTGAATTTAAACCTAATTTACAAATAGATGTAAATGAATGTAACTGTAAGAAGCTCTCTACATCATAAAGAAAAAAGGTTATTTTTAAATAGGAAAAACTTTGATGGGACTTAACTTTAAAATGAAGTCTTTTATCTTATCCACAGTGGAAAATTTCATTAAAATTTTTTTTGAATACTTAAAGGGGATGGCTAAGTTGATTCTAAACTAGAGAAGAAATTTCCAAAAGGAGGAAGTGAGTAGTTTTCAAAAGGGAATTAGTTTTCATGACTCTTAGTCTCATACCTTGTTTCATGTTGGGAATTTGTGGTAAACCATTTTACCATTTATTTCTAAAACATTTGTTATGCTATTGCCAAATTTAATCCATTAGCAATAGACTAAAAAAACCTGACAAAAGAAAACCATGTTCAAGTCTAATTCCAGCTTTATAAAATACTTTAAGATACTTCCTTCTGAACGTTTTTGAAAAGGAAAAAAATCCAACATTTTTTTTTTCTTCTTCTCTAAAAGCAGAAAGTTTTTTGCTGGAGTTTTGTTTCATTTTCTGTCACAGTTTCACATGTAAAAGGAATTTAAGAAAAACTGGGCTGGCTGATGTTATACTTTTAGCACCAAAGAGATAATGAGACAAAAAGAATTAGACATCCCTTTCCTGGTAAAAATAAAATTGGGGGAGGGATTTTATGCCATCAAATCCAAATAGGTTAAGTACATTTTTTAGATTTTTCAATTTATATTTTATCACACAATTTCATACAATTAAGCTCATATATTCTAAAAGCTAATTTTTAAAAAAGAGGTTAAAATTTGTCGGATAATTATTAATCAGGCTTACCTTTCTGTTAAATAAACATTTTCTTCAATCAGATCAAAGTAACAAGGCATCTTCCCTTGCTTGGCATATTCCTTCCATCGCTGTGGGTCCCTGAAGTCCTCCATGACACATGAAGGCCCAACCAGCGCTGAGCCTGGGGCCACTGCAGTCTCCCCCTGCTCTATCTCCACTCTAACTTTCTTTCTGTCCTGAAGCTCACCATCACTTTCAGAATCACTCTCCAATTCCTGCCTCCTTTTTTTAGGAGGCCCTCTATCTTTCATATCACTTTTTTCTAAGTTTTTTGAAAGATCTTTCTTTTCATTCACAGCTAAAGAGTCCTTAATAGAATTGCTGCTTATTTCAGGTGCTTGCACTGACCCCTTGTCCTTCTGAAGGGATAGGAAAAATTTACTGGACTGGCTTGAAAAATGAGGTCCCCCACGCTGATCCCAATTCTCTTCCTCTTCACGGTCATCTGTTAAGGAATCTGGCACCTGCCCTTGAATTCGATCATACACAACCCCCGTGCCAGGAGGTCTGCCTGCTGACCTTGGATCCCAGTACCCGTTGCCTTGCCAGTAATTACGTGTCCCACCATACTGGTCTGCACTTTGGTGATACTTGTGTCCACCACAGGCTCCATAGCTGCTGTCTGGCTGCTGATAGGTGGTAGTAGGCTTCTCTTGTTGAGGGAAGTCCCACCCTAGGTTTCTGAGCTCTTCTGATGAATGGAAGCCATCCACTCGGGAGATCTCGTAAGAGGAAGAAAAATTCAGCTCCGGTCTTCCCAGTCTACTATCTGGCCTATTAGGGAAAGTGGTCTGTTGCCGACACTTACTTGGGACATCTTCAAAATCATCCGAATAAACCGGCAACTCTTCTTGCTGCCTAGAAGCTATTTTGGCTTCCACTGTTTCCTCAGAATTTGAATGACCTAGAGGGTCACATCTCACATCAGTGTGACTTGTACTGTCAACCCCATCACTCTGAGGATGAGCAATTTCAGGCATGTGCTTATCAATTTGTTTTCTGCAAGGCTGTGCAAAAGAAACTTCTGGATTCTTCTCTGTTCCTTTATGAAGGAAGAACTTCTCAGTCTGAGGACAGGCTTTACTTGCTATGCTTTCAAATTTTTCCTCATATGAATGTCTCCTTGACTCCAATCTCTCATCTTCCCAATGGTCAGAATAGTGTCTGTAACTTTGACTGCTCCGAGAAGAACAAGGACTTGTTTCTTCCATGGGCAAAGTAGAATTCTTTGGCACAACCACGACTGACTGAAGACGGTTTCTTGGCATACTGCTATCATCAGAATCTGTATCTTCGGAATCACTTTCATCACTTGAACTTTCAGAGGAACCAGAGTAATCTTCATGAACAGTAGACACAATCTCTGAGGCATGACCACTACTGTCACATTTTAAGGTGTATGTTACACAGTCACTGTCTTCCATGGTTAAATTCAAATCGCAAGAAGAAAATACAACTTCTGAATCATCAGAGGTATGTTCATGTACTCTTCCTCCTTCTTCATCAAAAGAGAGTTCTGGTCTTCCTCTTTTATCGGGCAATATGGAATTCCCTTCTTCTTGAGCCTCATGCACACATTTCCCAGATAACCCATTATTATGCCGGTTTTCCCAGGAAGCAAATCCTGTTCCTGAATCAGGTAGGCCACTACCTCCTTCTACTATTATTTCTTTTTCTGCATGCTTCAAAAACTCTGTGCTTTTACTCTTCAGCACAGCATCCAAAACTGGAGCTGTGTTCTCTCCACATTGTAAGAGAGTTAAACTGTCCACTTTTATTCCTGGTGGAAGACTCTGAAGAGATGAAGCAATGTCTGAACTCCCTATTGGTTGATATAAATCATCAAAATGATTAACAGAAGCTGAACTAGTGCTACCAACACTCTGCTTATATTCTTCACATGCAAATTTCGAGTGCTGATTTGTCAGATTACTGTTATCACATATAACTGTTTTTGATTTCAAATGCACATTCATAAAGCTATTTGAAGAAATCTTCGTAACTGAAGGCTCAATATCTTCAGCTTCGGAATGACACAAAGAAGGGTTGTTGTCATTTGAAGTACAGTATACATCTGAATCTTTGGTTTTACAGCAAGAAACCCTCAAATCAACCGGTTCTTTAACTACTGTTTTGGAATAATCTATAGCCATTACTGGAGAAGACATGAGTTTTTCTTGATGTGGTGACCCTGGAGGTTCTGTTTCTCTAAATGGGCTTTCTGACTTACTATGTTGCATGCAAGTATCCTCCAAATCTGTTTCTTTACATCTACTAATATTCTGAAATCCGTTTGATGAAAGCAGACATGCTTTGACCAACGGGGATACCTCCGATCCAGTCACACTATCATCAGAAGACATCAGAACAGTGTCAGTTTTAGAAGTGCAAAATGTTACCAAATCAGATTCTGCCCCTGGAGAGCCATTTATATTTAATTCTATGGGACAGTAACTTCTTAACTGATCATTCTTCACTTTAGATAAAGAGTCTAATTCCTTAACACTATCATGGCTATCATGTCCTATAAATTCAGACTTAAAAATAGGCGATTCTTCTAGCTTTCTAAAAGTAGGTGAATCATTTAATTGATTTGATGGAGATGGAGACCCAGTCTTTTTTCTTTCAGTAATTTTACCAATCATTCTTACTTCGCTACCTCTTGAACAAGGAGTCTGTAAACTAAAAGAATGAGACTGTTTGATTTCCTCATTTAATTCTGTACAACAGAAAGAATTTTTAAATTTATCAGACTTGGGTATAGATTTTGAAGGAGTAGATTTATAACGGGAAGCACTGTTTTCATGCTTGGAATATGATGACCCCCGTCGGAATCCCAGTTCATTAGGGGGAGAACAACATCTTTTCACTGTTTCATTTTCTGAAGTCCTTTTGGATTCTCTTTCTAGTTTTAAAGAATGTTTTCCTCTTTTCTCCATCTCTAAGTAAGAGGACTCAGTTTTGCAGTCCCGATCAGATTTAGAATAGGACGATGATGTCCTTACGTCTCTGTAAGAGGAGGAATGAGATGAGGTGCGCCTTGAGTATGTCTTCTTATACTCATCTTCTGAGTCAGAACTCTCTCGTGCCCTGTTATCTGTGTATGGCCGAGAATAGCGTGTCCTCTCTCGATAAGGGGAACTCCTATGGTAGCGACGATCAGAGTCGTAATAATGGGATCGTTCTGACCGGGAATAGGATAAGCTAGTTCTAGAGCCTCTGTCAGACCTAGAACGAGATCTGCTTCGCCTTCGCTCTCTCTCTGATCTACATCGAGAGGATATATATCGAGTATCTCTTTCAAGTTTTGAGTAGCTAAAATATTTATCATCTCTTTCTGTTTTAGATCGTGAAGATTTCCCTAAATCCTCACTTTTTAAAGGCGCTAAGCTCTTTTTTGAATCTCTTTCCTTTTCAATGCTTGCTGAAAATTTTAAATCATGTGACCTCTGACTTGAGGAAGTCCGTACAGAATCTTCATCAGATTCTGAGCCAAGAAAGGTGCCTTCTGATTGGGAGGATTTCTTCTTAGAACCTGTTTTTTTAGAGCTCAGACTACTCTTAGAACTATCTGGAATTTCTTCTTCCTTCCCAATATGGGAATCTTCTTTTTGTGAGGGAATATCTGTTTGCTCATTTGAATTTTGAATGATGTGTTCTTCGGAACTGTCCGATACAGTGTCCTGCTTAGTGTCCACTTCTGAAGACTCTGGTACAATTGTAACCGATGGTTCCTTTAGGGCTCTAACTGCTACATCGACTGGTGCTGTCATCAGAACTGTTATTGGTGTGTGTGGCAAGGCCACTGGCTCTGTTACTGGTGCTGGTGGTGAGGATGTTGCGGCTTGGGGAGGTGGAGGTGGGGGAGGTGGAGATGAGGGCGGTGAATCTACAGTTGTTGATTCTGCCATGACTGCTGGTGAGGGTACTATGGGAGGAGGTGGAGATGTCACTGCTGGGGTAGTAGTCAGCAGAGGCCTGGATGTTACATGAAGAAGATGTTTCTTAAAATGAATTTTGCCCAATTCTACCCTTGATTTTGGTGGGGAAGATTCTTCTGTAACAGATATGGTATCTCCAACGTCCATTTTAATTTTAGAGGTCAAGTCTACTTGAAGAGGTACAGATGAGGAGTTTGGAGTATCATTTTGCTTGTCATTACCAAGTGCAGTCAGAAACCTGTTCTGCAAAGTTTTCTTTGTAAAGCTGAAGCTGAATGACACCTTCTGTCGTCCCTGTTCCTCCAAATTAACTTTTGTCTTGGTGCCTTTGGGCAAAAACCGACTAGAAGCAACAACACCTTTGAACATTGGTCCTTTGATGAAACCTGTTTTCTGCACATTTTCACTCTTTGCCTATAAATGAACAAAACAAGCAGTTACTACTACAATCAAGTTACTTTCAAATGGCATCATAGTTTAAAATGCCAGGGAAATGAAAGGTCTTTTTAAATGACAAACAGTACACATTTTACTAGCCTACATGAGCATTTTTTAAAACTCTTTATTTATGAAATTTTTCAAACATACCCCAAAATTTGGAGAATAGTACAGTAAGCCCTTAAGTACCCACGTGAGTTTCAACAACCCATGTCTCCCATCTCACTCATTTTACAGATGAGGTAACCAAATGAGGCCTTTCTGCCTTCCAGGAAATTACTTTGCCCTGGCACTTTACCACTGTCTCTGCTTGGGCCCCACACACTCGGGCCATGCTGAATTATAGTCCATAGATGGACGACAACTACAAAGCATAATCTAAGAAGACTTCTCCCTCCATTACTTGCCAAACCACCAAAGGAAATGGTAGGCTTTAGAAGTTAAATGCAGATAACCTAGGGTATAGACCAGAACATCAGAACAATCCATGGCAACAAATTCAAGCCTAAATTAAAGATGGTACACTTGCCAACATTTTTCTAATTGATGTTCTTTAATCAACTCTGGCTATTTAAGTGAATAGTTTTCCCTCCAACATGGTAAAAATCTGAAATCAGTTTTCAAAATTATACAGTAACCATTCAAATGGAAAAGTAAATATTTTCATATGTATCATCATAAAGCAACGGTATTCAAATACTTTTAAGAAACAGATTGCACTTTTCAAATTAAATTTTACATGGAAGCTCAATATATAAGAAACTGTATCCAGAGCTGCCAGCTTCCTTTATCTTGCCTAAAGCTCTGGAAGCACCAAAGTTTAAAAACAATTTTCTTGATATATATAACATCCCTCACTGGAATGAGTTACTGTATATCCAAAACTAAACAAAAACTAGTACTTCATTTCTAATTCAAAATAACTAAATGTTAAATGTTTTGAACCCCATAATCACTGAATAACTAATTAAATTACACTTACCTCATTTTCTTCTTCTCTATTGCCATCCAGCCAAGAAAATATGCAAAAGAATAAAAAAAAGAAAGAAGAAATCATAAATATTTAAAATCAACCGAAATGAAAGTTGTTTTTTATTAAAACGTACAATACCTACAACCTGTAGGTTGATGCTATACGGTCTGTCCATTCCTTCTCAACCTTTTACCGTAAGTATGCAAACACATTGAAGATAGTATCATACACTGTACTAGGTGCTGGAGATAAAAGGTGAATTAAGCTGAGTCCCCTGCCCTTAAGAAACTTACCGTTTCCTATAAATACAAAATATAATTTTGTTACAAAAGTAACTCCAACATAATGGAGTAAAATGCAAGAATAGAAATATGCACAGTGCAAAAATAGAGTAAAATAAGTAACTCAGCTTAGTGGAAGGATAGGAATGCCAAGAATGCTTCCTAAAAGAATAGATATGTTTTTGAAGAATATATTTGTAGGGAGACTCTGGCAAAGGCACAGAGATTAACACACAGAACTATATGTGCAAGGAAACTATGAAGAGTTCAATACTACCCGAGTATAAAGTGGATGGCAGGAAAAAGCCAACAACTAGGTGAAGTAGAAGACAGCGGCCAAGTTCAAAGACCAGATTTCTCCTGAAGAGAAACATTTTATCTTACGGATTAGTGGTTTTCAATCTTTTTTGGTATACATTCAACAGTTCCTTTGCTGAATGCAAGTATATACTCTGCTCCACACTACAGCACGTCTCTCTCTGAGCTCCCAGTTATAACCACAATGACTCAGGAATCCAAAGCCAAAAGTCTGGTGTGCAGAGTGCCGAGGCACACTGGAGAAAGGGAAGCTACAAAAGGGCTTCAGGCTACGACAGCCACATTTATATTTTAAGCAGGTCACCCTTCAGGCTATGTGGCAAGACGGGAGTACAATAATCTGTTTTACATGCCCCTTAAAAGAAGTGTACAAAATCCCTTTCCCCAAATGTAGGCCTGACTCCACCATAATTCAGTCCATTCACCAGTGTCTATGATAGCCATATAAAACCAAGTAACGAAGGGGAAAAAACAGCTGACAATACCTGGATGGGACCTAACGCAGTGTCAAGGTCAAACATGGTTCTTCTGCTCCAAAACCACTCAAAATTTCACAGATGTGATCTTAGAACAACTGCATTTCCTCGATTCTATGATGTACATTTTCCTCACATGCAACACCCCCACAGGATGCAGCACACTATCAATAACAAAGCCTAATTGGCAGTTTTTTCCTTTCTTAGTGACTGATAAAATAATTGTGTCTTACAACCTATGGCATACCAGATTTGAAGTAAGTTAGTACCATGCAAACTTTTTTCAAGGAGGGCTCAGCTCACAGTGGCCCATGTGGGGATCGAACCGGCAACCTTGGTGTTATCAGCACCACGCGCTAACCAACTGAGCTACCTGGCCACCCCTGTGAATGTTATTTCAAGAACAGAAAAGGTACCAGGAAGTCCAAGCATTTGGAACGTCAGTCATATCTGTACTCCTCTTTCGGTGGACATTTAAGAGCATTCATGCTTCTCTGCATGGTATCAGTACCTACATACGAAATGCTGGAAATACTGAGGTGCCGAAATCCTTTCCCAAGCCTCAGCAGTACTACTTCAGAAAAGCAAATGAAAATCCTGACAAACTATGACTAAAGTCATCATACGGTCAAAGAGCTGAAGAAACATTATAAATGTGGGATTTGGGGGTGAGGAGGAATAATGGTCCATTTCTGAAATCAGAGAACTGCTTGACAGACATGGCAAGACATATCCCAAACTTGATAATAAAACAAATGGTTATAATAAAAAGAACATAAGCACACATAGAAAATTTGGAGGAAAACATCAAATTTTTCTCATCATAAAAGCATTTCATGCTAATGGAGAAAAATCAAATTACAAACAAGCAAAAGGAAAAGTCTCCAATCCAAACCATCCAAAGACAACTGCTTTTAACACCTCAGTCTATAGAGCCTTCTAAAGCTTCTTCGTGTAGTGAGGAGGGGGAGAGGCTTAAACAGAGATCTGTTTTTCTTTTTAAGCATAATAATCAAAGCATACAAGCCATTCTGTATCTTGCTTCCCTCCGTCATCATAAATAGAGCAGTGAGCAAACAAGGTGTTTAGATCACAGAAAAAGTATGGAATCACAAGAGACTGAGGGAACGGTCTTGAGAGAAAGAGATACAGATGAGTGAAGACATAGTTAAGTTTCAAAATATATTAATAACAAGTATATCCCTTTGGCCTCTATTTCCCTCTGACATCATTAGTTGAAAGTTGGGGGAGGAGACAGGGTAAAAGACTTGAAGGAAATTCAACTGTGAGAAACAAAAATGAAAGCAGACTATAATCTTCAATGTTGCTGTCCAAGGTTGGACATTACTAATTTATAATAGAGCTCATCAGCACACTTATTCTACTTCTGCTGGCAGCATTAAGCTATCTTGAAGCAACCAGAAAAAACAACTGGTGAGTTATTCCAGCAAGTTGGGTGGAACAAGAAAGGTAGAAGGCAAGGGGTTGAGCAAATTGAAGGCATTCCCAAGAATGTTGAAGTGACTTGACTTAGACATCCATAGGTAATAGAGAAGGGAGTGAAATCTGAAGGTGCAGGTAGGAGGGGCAAGATATCAGCACCCTCAAGGAATAGATTTGGTGGAAACTAGAAGAAACAGAAGTAGAAGAAGAGTAAGGTGAAAGAATTAGAAATTATGGCCAGAATAATATTTGAGAGTTGGGGTACATTTCCAAGAGACGACAGCACCCAGGTGTCGCCATGGGAATAGACTTGCAGCAATAAAGAGACAAGACCTTTTTGAAGAAATTAATGAAATTATGCGGCCACAATTAATAGCAAAAATCAGCCACAACTGTTTTTAACAAAAGAACACCTGCTTTGGTAAATAATATAATGTCAAGAGCTAAGAATAGGGTTTTTGAAGGAAAGTGAATGGAACAAGGGCATGGAAGCCAGAGATGGAAGTACTGAGTCCCTTGTTCCCCCGCCATAAAAAGTAAGGAGGCATGCAAAAACAGGCATTTCATTCTCTAGTATGAGATCGTGCTAGAATAGCCTTATTTCTTCTTTTGAAAAGTTACTACAGAAGAAAAATCAGAGGAATACTACAGCAACCTATCTGTCAAAAACATACAGTATGCAGATCTGCAGCTTGCTGAAGAACTACATTTAAAGAATGTTGATTAATTCATCTCAACACAAAGACACAAAGAAAAATCATTATTAGGTCACAGAGCACATGTGGAAAAGACTTACGAGTTTTAGTCATAGCAAGCTCAAAGAATGACATGATTATTAAAATCAACCAACCAATCTCTCAGGCTAGGACACAAGAAGTCAAGTTTTCAAAGGAAGGCCTGGTGTAAGAGAGATTTAGCCATATAAAGAATACACATAAATTGTTATGAACAAGTCAGTAAGAGAAGCTATTCTGGCCATCATGTCACACAAGATATAGTTACAGTTAAACGGAAGTATTTTGGGTTACTTTGGAAAAAAGACAACTTACACAGGACCATAGTGATTTATTTCAAAATATCACAAAACTCACAAGATATTCTTATTTTACACAATTCCAAAAGTTGGACCTGTGACCAACAGTACAGAATGACAGATTTTAGTTCATTTTAAGGCAGAACATTTTTAATTATTTATTTGAAAAAGTAACACCCAGAGGAATTTTTATAATACAATTCAAATTAGACCTCTCCCTCTCTCCCCACTGGCAACTACTGTTAAGCTTTGTACACCCTTCCAATAGGTGTGTGCACATATGAGCACACACATCTCTTTTTAAGGAGAAAACTACACAAATGGAAACACAACTTTCTGCACCTTGTTTTTTCCTCCATTTAGAGCCTTGACTATCAATCATTACATATCAACATCTATAGACGTAGCTTCAGCTGTAATTCTACCAGCAAACAGCTTTTCACGTGTGTAAGTTATTGGTATTTTCTTCTTTCTGGGAAGCGCTTGTTGAGGTCCTTCGCCAGCAGATTATCTGCTGAGTTGCTGGCCTTTCTTACTGACTATAAAAACAAGATGTGAGGCATGTGCAACGGGAATGAATGTGTCACGTACAGGGCACTGAGGTTTCCTTGCTTGCCATCAGAAATGTTTAGAGGGATCTGGACGAGAACTTACCTAAGATGAGATGGAATTCCTGTCCTAGACATAAAGCTAAAAGTAAGGCCCTAGGCCTCATTCAAGGCCTTTGGTTCACTGACGTCCTAAACCCCAAATCAGAAACAACACTTTACTTTATCTTGATTTTAATAGGTAAAGATTTTAAGATTCACTCCTACCTAATCTTTAAAAAATTTCTTACTAAAACTCAAATACTCCTCAAATATTATACTTAGAGTCAGTGTTTCTCACATTGGAGTGATGTATGGATCTCTTTTAGAAGGGGGAAAAATAGACATCTAAGAATAGAACCCAATTTAAGAACACTGACTTAAAAAACTAAAATTAGGGCGGCCGGATGGCTCAGTTGGTTAGAGCCTGAGCTCTCAACAACAAGGTTGCCGGTTCAATTCCCACACGGGTTGGCGGGCTGCGCCCCCTGCAACTAGGATTAAAAATGACGACTGGACTTGGAGCTGAGCTGCGCCCTCCACAACTAAACTGAAAACGACTGGACGTGGAGCTGATGGGCCCTGGAAAAACACACTGTTCCCCAATACTCCCCAATAAAAACAAATTAAAAAAACTAAAATTAGTCTATTAAAATTTATTTTACTTGAAAATTACCACTGAAAAGTAATAGTACTTTTCAAGTGAAATAAATTTTAAAACGTAAAACTGGTCAAAGTAATTTTTAAGGTCTGTGGATTAGAAAATAGTGGTGTATCAACGTTAATTTCTTGAAATATTGATCATTGTACAGTGACTATATAAGAGAAAATGTCCTTGTTTTGGGGAAAAACACATTGTAGGATATGGGGTAAAAAGGAAAGTCTGCAACTTTCAGAAAAAAATAGTATGTGTGTATCTATTTATATTTATATATATTTATATTTGTATATATAAAATGTATACGTGTATATACATAATATGTATGCATATTTATATATAAAGAAAATGATAAGTGGTAAAATGTTCACATTTGGGGAATCTGGGCAAAGGATACATAAGAAATCTATTATTTTTGAAACCATTCTGTAAGCCTAAAATTATTTCAAAATTAAAAATTATTTTTTTCAACTTAAGATAATCAGATATGAAAAACATATCTCCTCATAGAATCCCCACCTCTTAAGAATTTGTTTTTGTTTTTTTTTAAAAGAATACTATGTGGACTCTTGGGAGATCCTACAGTCTTAGCTGGAGAAACTACCCCGTATCTTTCTAAACTTATACTCATTGATGAGAATATGCTACATAAAAACTAGACCCTATAGAATATGAAATCGTAGAGGTAGGGTATTGTGAAGAGACAAAAATACAGAGATAATACAGGAGAACTGGCTGATAACAAAAGGAAGGAAGCCACTTATGACAAACTGAAAACTATTTCTTAACACTGCTTGTAACATATCTAAGCCCAGAGGTACACTCAAGTAGTATTCTGAGCACTCTGAAAGAAAGGTGGCTGGCTGTACGTCCCAGCTCCAAGTAAGAGTCATGGAGAAATACTGGCAGGGAAACCTTTCTAATGTACCAAGTTATTATCTCCACCATTAAGAAATAGAATTTCACAGCTCTAGCCACTCCCTTTTTTCCCCTTCATTTTCCATTTTAGGTTTCTAAATCTTTGACCTCCTTCCAAACAAGTACAAATGAAAACATTTGTGTCGTGGGGGAAAAAAAGTTGGAATGAATGCAATGAAATCATTTGACATTTATCCATTTAAGCACTTGTAGTGTCACACATTCAAGACTTAAAATGCCTCAGATCTTCAAGCATATGGAAAAGTGCAACAGAAAGAAAGAACTTTTATCACAAAGGATATTATCTACCTAATTCACTGCTTGGCCTATGGTCATACACATTTGCAAATCTTTGCTAAAAAGAATTAATCCTTCTGCATGCCAAAATTTTCCTAGGGAATAAGTGGCCTAGCTAATTACCATGAGTTAGTTGGACTTATGGCAAATGTGGACACTGTATCAGAATATATCTCTCAGTAGCACACAACCACTGATGGATTGCCGAATGACTTAGGGCCGCACTTGTTAACTGTAAGTATCAGAACTCATATCAATCACAAGGCTATTTGTTCAACAATTATTTAAGGATCTACCCCTCTGAAAGCAGTGTTAACTCTATAAAGGTGAGATGTCAAGTTTACTCACCAGGAATTTCATACTGTATTTGAAATAGTAATATGGTGTAGAGGTATACCAAATAACTACAACACAAGGTAAATAATAATTGCCATATATGAAAAGGCTAATAAGGGGCTTTCTTTTTAATTTTCTTTTTTTCAGCTCTACCTAGTCTCACTTTTCTGATTCTCCTTCATGAAAGCACACTTTCTTTAGTATTTATTACTTTGCTTATTAGGATGGCAATGTAACACAGCAAAAAGGTCAAACTTGAATGACACGTAGGTTGGAATGGTAGGTTGTCTCTACCATTTACTATGACTTGTGCCACTCAGTCGCTTTACTCCCTTAGATGGCTATCCCAAATCTGTCACTACCATCTTCCATCTCCCTGACCACTCTCCATTTACTCAGGTCCTATCCTCTTGCCTTCTCAAGGACTTCTATTTCCTATTTACTCCTTTCCCTCTATCATCAGTGTCTCTTTCTCTCTTCATTCTCATTAGTCAAACAGCTTTTAATATACCTTACTTTAAAAAGGAGAGAAGGAGAGGTCATCACTAGTGACCAGCATCTTAAAGCCAATGGTTAATTTCTTTTCTAGGCTTTCACAGACCACATTCTCCTATTTTCCTCCTACCCTCACTGGCTCCTCCTCCTTAATCTTATTTGTTGGAGCTTCCTGTTCTACCAGATGTCTTCACATTGGCGTGTCCAAAAACTTGATCCCTGCTTGGCCTTCCTTCTCCTCCATCTACTCTTTTCCCTCCTACCTCATTTCATCCAGATTCCAGGCTTTAAGTATCTGTAGACTGGTGACTTCTACATTTCCAAATTTAACCTCTCTCTGCACTTACTTGGATGTCTATTTACCTCAAAGCAACATGGTCAAAACAGAACAAATGATGATTACACCATACCACCAATTATGATTACTATGCATACATATTATGAATTTATATTAACAGCCAAGTGATCTTTCAAAAGCATAAATCAGATCATGGCACATACCTCCTTACTCTCTCTTTCTGCCCTTACCTCTTTTCATAGACCCCCCCCCCTTCTCATTCCAAAGGTTCTAGCCACATTGGCTTTCTTTCTGTCCCTCTAATATTCCAAGCTAATGTCTGGCCTTTTCACCTGAAAGCGCCTTCTCAGAATACAGTAGTACTGCCCCTAGATGTCTGACAGACTGCTCCTTCTCAACAATAAGATGACAACTCAAATGTTATCTCCTCTGACATTCTCCCATCATTTTTTTTTTTTTGAGGGTACAGCTCACAGCAGCCCATGCAGGGATCGAACCGGCAACTTCAGTGCTACGAGCACCATGCTCTAATCAACTGAGCTAACCAGCCACCCCTCCCCCCTCATTCTTATAGTACCTTATTTTCTTCCCTGCATTTATTAATGTGAGATTTTCTTCTTGTTTCATTTTAATGCAGTACCTGCTTCCTCCCACTAAAATACAAGCTCCTTTAGGGCAGGGATTTGGTTTTTCTTGTTCACAGCTGCTTTTAGGTGCCAAAAACACTACTTGGACACAGGAAGTACTCAATAAATATTAGACTCACAACAACATCATTCCCACCTCCCTATCTAGCTAAGCTTGCTTTATACTTCTCCTCAGGAGAAATTTCAATAGTTAAGATGGTCAAGTTTAAACATAGATCAGTCTCGACTTCAAATAATTTTTCATACTGCTCTTCATTCTACCATCTTCCTCCCTTTCTCCCAGCTTCCACACATATTATCACCCCCACACCCATCTTCATCCTTTCAGCCATTTCAGTCTCACTTTCATTCACTTGTCATTTATCTGAGTGTCTACTATGGACTCAGCACTGTACCACCTTCCTCTCCTTTTCCTGACCATTCCAGACACTAGTACTAAACTCCACTCCTACACCATGAACTTTGCAGAATGACAATCACATATACCCTTGACTTACTTGCATTTATTGTTCCTGCCTTCCCAACTAGAGTTTAAGTTACAAGGAAACAAAGGCAACATCTTGTTATTAATGTATAATCTCCCCTGAGTTTACCATTCCCATTCCTAGCATAAATTCTCATTACCTTTTGAATCAAAGAAATTCCTTAATAGTACCAAGTTTTAGCTTTCTCTTTTCAGGCAATTCTCAAAGGAAGAGGGGAAAACACCTCAAAACTGTCCTGTAGAAAAAACAAGCCATACAGACCATAAATTAATTCACAACATTTGCCATACTCTCATCTAAGAAATAGGACCCGTGAGAACGAGTGAATTAAAACACTAATGAAAAACATATATGATTTACATAGATAACAAAGCCATGCTTTTTATCAAAGGCCTGGAAACTTTAGGCAAAGCTCTTTGGGACGAATATGATAACCTAAACTAGTGCTTATGGATTTGGCAGACACATGCAATGTTTCTCACTTGCTTTAAGCCCACATCTTCAACTAGCATAGTCGTACCTCAGACATACAGAGAACCCCTAGTGATACAGGCTAATGTATATAAATTAAATTTAAAAAATTGATAATAAAAACAAATGTTATTAAAATTACAGCATTTACTAGGCAAGAATATTCTCACAGAATTTCATTTGACATATACATATAAGTCAAAATAGCAGCTCTTCCCTAAAATGCCACACCCATCAACTATTCTTAATACCCCAAAATAGTTGCAGCTTTATTTTAATGTGGAATTTCTATAAGATAGTATGCTAACTTATTTTCTTTATACAAGAAATCAATTTGTACACAAACGTATCTAATCTCAGATGTATCCCTGTAGAGTTCCGATGAGGAAAGGTAAGAATATCATCATCCCAAATGTTAACAATGTATATACACCTGAAATCTGTTTCTGAATTTGTCTTCCAAATTAGTTCGCACAAACACTTGTATAAAGTGAAGTATGTTCTCCTGTTAAAGCAGTCGGCTTCTTCCAAAACCCATAAATTAGGCTGCATAGTGAACTAATTTGAACAATTTAGGGCCCTGATATGTGCAAATGAGTTTCACTACTAGTATTCACTATTTTGAGCTAAAGCTCTTAAATTAACGATTTTATTTTCCTCATTAGCAAAATGTGGGGGAGGAGACACCCTTACCAAATTACCTTCAAAAGACAGAAGTGCATAAATGCTGAAATTCATTTTTAGTACTAGACAATGTCGCAACAAATAGGGCAAGTAAGTTCTTAGAGACCTGAACCCATTATATACTATTGTCTTATAGCCCCCACTACTAGACCACCATTACCATTACAGGCAGCTAACAGAATACCTTCCATTTTTCACGTATGAGTTAAATGCTTTACATACAGCTAGCTCATTTGACTCTCAAACCTATAAAAGGTATATTATTTGTAATCCCATTTCACAAATGAAGAAAACTGAAGTCCTAGGTAGTGAGTGGCAAAGACAAGTATCCACAGGTTGTTTGACACCAGCGCTCTTGCTCTTTAAATCAGATATTTATTAGCTAGTACATAGAACTGGGAGCAAAGGGTAAAAAGTTTCAGAGAAAGTATTTTGATTCAGTGTACTAGGTAGTAAATATATGTCTAGCAACAAAAGGGGGTGCATGGGGAAAAAGAGTAACAAGTGTTCACACCAGAGTCCTGGTGATCAATCAATCCTGCCTGTATTATACAGGAAACTCCTAAACTGGACGTAAAAAAATCATCGGGCTCTTGTTTTTTCCAATTTAGAATAGATTCCTCTATGAAAAAGATACTCCACTGAAAGCGGTATAGAATACTAACTCCCAAGTGTCTGAGAGAGACGGCTTATTATAGACAAGACTAGGATATAAGCTCACCTAGGTAATGTTTAATAAGCTGCACCAACCCTGTATTTTACCAGACTGCGTACTTACGCCAGCCTTCCAGTCCTACGTACTCGTGCTTAACCACATTAAACAGAAACATGAAAAAAGATAGTGGTCAGTTCCTTCATGTGGTTATTGACCTTCATGCAAATCAGCTCTTTAAAAATCCACCTTCAAAATAAAAACAATGAAAATAAAACATGATGTGATTAAACCTAAGCACATGAGAAAGATGAGCTTTCTCTTTTTAAATACAAAGCTGGTAATTCAGGATCTTTCCTTCATAAATACCTGCTTACTTTGGTGTTAATATTAAAAATGCTTCTGAAAATAATGTTATTCTTTCATGTTTCACAAGCAAGTTTTTTTCTATTTTAACTATAAATTTAAAAAATATACATGGGTTGTGTTTTATTTTGGTAACACAATGAATACAGCAACTCAGAAAGTTTTTAGCATAAATTATCACAAGACCAAAATGAATGAAAAGGAATGAAACTCAGTTTTCTTGAGAAGCAAAAGCTTAAATGCAATAGTAATTTTTTTAAAAGCCATCACTTATTTTCTAGTAGTTATGAAGAGTTTAAGCACTTCCCCCAAAATAGCAAATTAACATTTGAGGTGTGGAAGAGGTTTCAAGTCAACTAACACGAGTAGGGCAAAGTAGGCATTAAAAACAAAACAAAAAAAAACCCCAAAAACGAAAACAAAAAAAAACAAGCAAGCAAACCCTGAAACAATTATTCTTATAAGGCTGATGATGTAGGATCACTGTGAATTGCAATGCACTGAAAACAGCATCCTTCACCATTCATACATGGAAAGTAAGATTAAAATGAAATGCAAGGGTTATCCATGTGATAGACAAAGACCAGAAATGGCCTACATGTTCACCAATGGAGTGGCAAATAACCTGGTACATGCACCCATTCAATGGAATAGTTATGTCGCATTACAAAGTAATGATGAAGATCTCTGTACACTGCTCTGGAATGATCTCCAGAATATAGTATTAAGTGAAAAAAGGAAGGCACAGAAAAGTATGTTTAGTATGCTTATATTTTCAAAATGGAAAATGGAAGACTCAACCAAAATGAAACCTAATAATCACATATTAAAGGAAATGGTAAGAGAAGAACAGGGATGAAAGCTATACCTCTTTGAACATTTTTTTAGTGCACTTTGGAATCATGTAAAATGTTGCACTTTTTAAATAAGTAAAAAAAAATGATTTCTAGACATTCAAAAAATTTCCAGACATTCAAAGAACTGTATCAAATTGGTAATGGCATAAACGCATAAATAAAATTAAACAAAACTATTTTGACTGCATGTGCCTTATTGAAATATATCCCAGGAGCAAAAAAAACAAAGAAATCTTAAACTGTATTTACTAGTCTATTATAGAAATATTGGTATTACTAATGAGACTATTATATATAAATAGATAAAGCAAATAAGTTATTCCATTAATGTCATTAGGAACCAATTATTTTTAGCATAAAAGTTTTAAAATAAATGAAAACTCTTAAATATGAATGGGAAAGGTCAGTATGAACTGAAAAGTTTTCTTTTTCTAAAAAATACACATATTCTTATGGTTCAATGAAAAGGCTGAACATTTCATGACCCAGTAGCCATGAGTAGCATGACTATGTAGTGTCTAAATTATGGTGTCTAAATATAATTTTCACTAAAGAGAACCAAGGCTCACAGAAGAAATAGTTTATTCCAGAACTAAGCTAGGAAGTGTATAAATGAGGTTGGGCCAAGGAAGTTAACAAAGATTACCAGGATCATGCAAAAGGACACAGAAGCCAATTTGAAAAAGCTTCTGTGTCAAAGCTAAAGGTCAAAGATGAGGTAATTTGAGCAAAAATAAGAACAAAAGTTGAGTGGAATATTTTTAAGCACAGCAAATACTATAGAAAGATGAATGCATAAAAAAAGTCCACATTAGTTGTTCTTTATAGGAGAACTCTAGCTAATAAATGCAACAATCATCAATGGCAGCTAAAACCAGTAAGTGAAAGGTTCACGGGAACTTCATAATGGATGCATCAGGCTAACTATACAAAAATCCACTGATTAATTTTGACATCACTAAAAGTAAGACAATCTGAAAGTGCCCCAATATGATACAATAGGCAACCAATAGACTTCCCATCAAGATGGTGGAGTAGGTAACACTGCTTGCATCCTCTCACGACCACATCAAAATTACAACTACAAAATAACCATTGAGAATGGCTGAGAATCACCTGATGTCTAGCTGAACCAAAGCCCTACAACTAAGGACATACAGAAGAAGCCACCTCGAGACTGGTAGGAGGGGCAGAGATGTGGACTGGGCTGTTCCTACACCCGTGGATCATCATTAAAAGTCAAGAGGTCTGCTGTGGAGGTCCCCCTTGAAGGAGAGAGGGGTCCCAATCCCACACCAGGCTCCCCAGCCCAGGGTTTCAGTGCAAGGGAGAGAAGTCCCCATAACTTCTGGTTGTGAAAACCAGTGGAGATTACAGCTGAGTGAGATGGAGGACGGATGCAGTCCCAGGCAATCCTCTTAAAGGGCCTGTGCACGGACTTACTCACTGACAGACTCACTCGCTCTGAGAGCCAGTGCTGGGGCAGCAGCTCGAAAAGTGCGCTAGGGACATACAGGGTGGAACTGAGTTGTCTGGCTTCAGAGCAAGGGCTGGAGGGGCAGCTTTCTCCCAGAGGAGCTGGCAGAAGCCCTTGTTTCATTGTTGAAGCTTCCCCACTCCCAGCGTGCAGATGCAGGCAGGCACCATATCTGAGTCTCCATCAATTGGCTAATACCGTTCATTCACCTCACCTTGGTGATTCTGAGATCCCACCCCACCCAACTTTTGGGCACACCATCCAAGCCGATTCCAGTATCTTTTCCTTACAAATGGCCTCTCTTGGCTCATGCTGCAGGCTTCCTTAAAATCTCCCAAAGGTTCACAAAACCCAAATAAGTAGCATCTGGCTTTGGCGTGTCCCATACCTATTGCTGAGCAGCCCTAAGCCCGGCACTAGCACAGCCAACCTTGGTTCATGGCTTGGCCTATCGAGGCACCTCCAAGCATGGCACAGGTGGCAGCCATCTGTAGATTGCTCTGTGACTCATACCAGGTTCACCCAGGCAGGGTACAGGCTGCAGCCAAAGTTGGCCTGCAGGGGTTCCCCTCCCAGGAGGCCCCGGAGCTGGCATGCCCAGTGGCCAGCTGTGGACTGAGCAAGAGCATCACCAGAGCATCACCCAGCTTCCTCCAAGGACGACACACCCAAAGGGCAGACTGGGCAGGCACGAGAGCTGTGCTAAAGTGAATCCTGCTCTGTAGAGTCAGCCCCTGCACCACGAATCCTCCACTGAGGTCACAGCCAGTCCTTACAACCAATCAGCCTGAGGGTCAATCCTTCCCACTGATGTACAAACAGTAACCAAGGCTCAACTACAACAGGAGGGCACACACAATCCACACGAGGGACACACCTGGGACACTCAACTCTCGTGACCAGGGAAACTGTGCCACTGGGCCGCTCAGGACACTTTCTATATAAGGACACTCTACTAAGACAAGGAGAAAGAGCAGCCCTACCTAATACATATAAACAAACACAGGGAAGCAGCCAGAATGGGGAGACAAAGAAAACTGTCCTGAATAAAAGAACAGAGCAAAGTTCCAGAAAAACAAATCTACGAGATGCAGAGTTCAACAACTTGTTATAAGGATGCTCAATGATCTCAGGGAGAACTTCAACAAAGAGATAGGAAATATAAAAATGGAGACAGAAAACATAAAAAAGAGCCAGTCAGAAATAAAGCATACAATAACTAAAATGAAGAATACAATAGAGGGAATCAACAGATTAGATGAAGCAGAGGATCGAATAATTAACGTAGAAGACAAGGTGGCAGAAAACACCCAAACAGAATAGCAAAAACAAAAAAGAATCCAAAAAAATGAGGGCAGTTTAAGGGGCCTCTGAGACAACATCAAGTGTACCAACATTTGCATCATAGGGGTACCAGAAGGACAGCAAGCAAGGAAACGAAAACCTATTTGAAGAAATAATGATGGAAAATTCCACTAACCTGGTAAAATATATGGACATTCAAAAGCCCAGGAAGCACAAAGTCCCAAACAAGATGAACTCAAAGAAGCCCACACCAAGACATATCATAATTAAAATGTCAAAAGTTAAAAACAAAGAATCTTAAAAGCAGTTCAAGTTAGAAGGGAGCTGCCATAAGACTGTCAGCTGATTTCTCAACAGGAACTCTGCAGACCAGAAGGGACTAACATGAAATGTTCAAAGAGATGAAAAGCAAGGACCTACAACCAAAATTACTTTACCCAGCAAAGCTATCATTTAAAATCAAAGGACAGATAAATACCTTTACAGATAAGAAAAAGCTAAAGGAGTTCATCACCACCAAACCAGTATTACAAGGAATGTTAGAGGGACTTCTTTAGACGAAACAAATCAAAGAAAAAAAATTTAAAAATATGAATAAAGTGGCAATAACCACGTCTATCAATGTAAATAGGTTAAATGCTCCAATCAAAAGATATGGGGGCTGAATGGATAAGAAAACAAGACTCTTACATGATGCCAATAAGAGACTCACTTCAAATTGAAAGACACACACAGACTGAAAGTAAAGTGATGGAAAAAGATATTTCATGCAAGTGGAAACAAACAAAAAAGCTGTGGTAGCAATACTTATACCAGACAAAATAGACTTTAAAATAAAGGCTATAGCAACAGACAAAGAAGGATCTAGTAATCTTACTTCTGGATATTTATCTGAAGAAATCCAAAATGCTACATTGAGGGGATGTGTGCATCCATATGCTCATTGAAGCATGATTTACAATTGCTAAGATATGAAGGCAACCTGGGTGTCCCTGAATGGATGAAGAAGAGGTGAGATATATATACACAATGGCATATTATGCACCCATAAAAAAGAATGAAATCTTGCCATCTGCAACAACATGGATGGACCTAGAGGGTATTGTGCTGAGTGTATTAAGTCAGACAAAGACAAATGTCGTATGATTTCACTTATAAGTGGAATCTAAAGAATAAAATAAACAAAACAGAAATTCATAGATACACAGAACATTTTGATGGTTGCCAGAGGAGAGGAGCATTGCCGGTGGGTAAAAAGGGGAAGGTATTAAGAAGTACAAATTGGTTGTTACACAGTAGTCATGGGGAGATTAAGATAGATCTTAAATCTGGTAATCACATAATTACGTAATCCTGATTTTTAAAAAAATGAATAGGGACTGTGTATTAAGTTGCGCTGTCATGGCTGCCTCAATGTCCTGAATCGATTCAAAACATTTACCTTTCATGGTCATTTTGACTTTGGGCAAGAGCCAGAAGTTGGATGGTGCCAGATCTGATGAATAAGGTAGATGAGGACACACTGTAATGTTTTTGATAGAAATTGCTGTATACGAGAAGAGATGTGCAATATGGAGCGTTGTCATGATGAAGGATGAAACCACTTGCCCATTTCATATTAATGCGTTGTTCATGATCCATGATTTATGGCACACTTTAAACACACCTTCTCTCAACCGTAGCTCACACTCCACTGACTGCACCGAACAAGTTGAAACTTATCACGCACTGTTACTAAGGTTTGACACGCCACTTCCGGTATTGAAGCCCTTCCGTTGGATGGCACTCAGCAGCAGCATTCACTGTATTCTTTGATCACAACGGAAAGAAAAGCTCCATGTCACACATCACTTCTGGTACGGCAATTTCTGTCAAATAAAAACATTACAGTGTGTCCTCATCCACTTTATTCACCGGATCTGGCACCGTGCGACTTATGGCTCTTCTCCAAAGTCAAAATGACCATGAAAGGCAAATGTTTTGAATCAGTTCAGGATATTGAGGCAGCCACGACAGCGCAACTGAAGACACTCACGAAAGAGGACTTCCACAGCTGCTTCGGAAGTGGCAAGAATGATAGGATAAGTGTGTTCAAAGTGAGGGGGAGCATTCTGAGGGGGATTAATGGCAATGTTTCTTTTACTGAATAATTTTTTTAAACTTAAACATTCACTTTTTTTTTTAATCACACCTCATATTTAAATCCACGTTCCACCCATGTGCCAACCTTTTAGGATAAGACACCACAGTGCTAAATTTTCATTTCCTGTGAAAATTATCTTTTGAGTTCTTGAGATTAACATAAAAACAATAGAGTATTTTGTATAACATTTTGCAAATTAGAAATCTGGTTGCAATTTCCAGTATATATGTTATAATAACTATAATAATAATAATGCTAATCTATAAAACAGAATTTTATCAGAACTTCTTTCCCATTTGGGTTTTTGTTATGTCTCAAATGTCAAGTTATATTATATCACAATTAAAGAAAATACAGTTGGTCCACAGCCCTAGTCATTAAGTTCCAAGCCGCTTTAAAATATTCCAGTAATCACAGAGTGATGTTAAGTACCATCAGTAGCTCACTAGGTCAAATCTTACATTCTACAACAGAGAAATATTGCAAATTGACAAGGGAGATGTACCCCTCAAAAAAACAACAAAAATAAAATAAAAGGACTATGACTTGGAAGTAACAATAGCAAATATCATATCCAAAAGTCAAACTAGGCAGCTGTTTTTCACGCCTACATTCATTCAAAGAGCACTGGAAATCAAAGCTGACATGGTGTAAACACCATAACTAGGATATTGAAAAAGAACTATACAGTTCAGTG
Organism: Rhinolophus hipposideros; assembly: GCF_964194185.1. Classification (NCBI taxonomy): domain Eukaryota; kingdom Metazoa; phylum Chordata; class Mammalia; order Chiroptera; family Rhinolophidae; genus Rhinolophus; species Rhinolophus hipposideros. The sequence continues at coordinate 59,946,542 of NC_138060.1, forward strand.
TAAGTTTTCTATTCTAGTGTCTGTCTAGTGCCTTCTGTTCTTAAGGCATGTAACCATTCCTCTTCTCCTCCATTATGTGTTTTCAAAACACCAGATGGAGCGGTACTGCAATATAATACAAAGGTTAAGAGCAAAAACTTTAGTCAATCTGGACTTAAATACCACCTCCAATTTTATTTTTTTAAACACTTTTAAACCTAAGTCACTAAAAAAGGTGGCCAGAGAGATTATAAAACTAAAGTAGTAGTACCATATTTACTTCAAACTGAGGATGAAAGAAAAATGTCTATTTAAAATCCTCCATATAGTGCCCGGCACATAATTAGTGCTCAATAAATGGGAACTATTAGCAATTTGAATTACATATTTGTAACATTCTTTGATTAACAAGTCTCCACTACTAGAAAATAAGGATAGGGGCCGGCCCGGTGGCTCAGGCGGTTAGAGCTCCGTGCTCCTAACTCCGAAGGCTGCTGGTTTGATTCCCACATGGGCCAGTGGGCTCTCAACCACAAGGTTGCCAGCTCAATTCCTCGAGTCCTGCACTGGATGGTGGGCTGTGCCCCCTGCAACTAGCAACAGCAACTGGACCTGGAACTGAGCTACGCCCTCCACAACTAAGACTGAAAGGACAACAACTTGACTTAGAAAAAAGTCCTGGAAGTACACACTGTTCCCCAATAAAGTCCTGTTCCCCTTTCCCAATAAAATCTTTAAAAAAAAAAAAAAAAAAAGAAAATAAGGATAAATAATAAATAATTTTGAACAAATAAGTAGAAAAGTGGAGGTAGGAGATGAAGGGTAGAAAGAGTTTGAGAACAGCAAAAATATGGAGTAAACAGAGGGAAAAGGGAGCTAACACTTAACTGTAGTCATCAGGCCAGTGCCAGGTGGCTAAGTTTGTTACATATCCAAAAGTATAAAAATTGAGACTAAAGTTTTGGAAACTTTTACAGCAATATGACCTTGACCAGGGATCAGTAGGCTTACATATATATATTTTTTATCTTGAAATAACTAGATTGACAGCAGCTGCAAAAATAATAGAGAGCCACTCTACTGTTCACCCAGCCCCATCCCAACAGTGACATCTTATATAGCGATAGTCCAAGCAAAACCAGGAAATTGATATTGCTATATCTGACTGTTAACTAAACTCGACCTTATTCAGTTTTCATCATTTTTTTAACCTGCATTCATATTCATTTGTGTGTGCAGTTTTATGCAATTTTATTCCATGTATGGATTCATGTAACCACCACCACAATCAAGACACGTGACTGTTCCATCAGTGCTATTGTATTGTGAATGTCTGGATTTTTCACTTCATTTTTCTAGAAATTCATTTTTATTGTATGTTCAAAAAGTATCAGTCCATGACAGACTAAAAAAAAAAAAAGAAAGAAAAAAAAGGCCTGGTCGTTCACCACAGTTCAAGAAACACTAAACTAGGACATACACAAATTGGCTTTATCCTATTTGGAACCCCTTATTCCTAAATAATTGATAATTGGATTTATTTTTCTCCTAGGGGGTAGCAATCTTAAATTGAAGCATATATAGAAAGTCCCAACTTTTTATATGTTACATTTTACTGTTACCTAATAAAGTTTTACTCTTCACTCCTCAGTCTTTTACTCCTATTAGTCTTTACTCCCAAAAGGCAAAGGTAAACAAAAGTCAGAATTTCACTGTTTATGCCTCAAGAGTGCAACATATGGGGAATAAACAGACATTATGACCTAAAAAAAAAAAAAAAAGGCCTCCAGAAACTTCACAATGCTCATCCAAAAGTCTTCTTTTGGATGTCTTTTTTATCTTCCCAGATTCCTGAAAATACACTAGAATAATTTTTTACTGGGAGCTTTGAGAAATTTTTCGTATGTTTAGACAATGTGTCTAAGATATTTTCTTTCAGCTCCTAGTTCCTAGCTCACACTTTCTACACTCTTGTTTGTTTAAGTATGATTAGGATCCTGTAAACTACATTTCTCCTTTGACACTAATAGCATGTGCTAGACAAAGACTGAAAGGCTGGGAGAATAAGAGGGAACTTGGTCCTTTCTGTTTGGTCAGTTCCTACGCGCATGGACCGATCAATAATCAACGCAGTTCACCCCGTGTTCATTCCAGTTTCTACCTTTGTTACACGTTCCCGGACCAGCGTAACTGCAATTCCTCACAGACACCAGCACCAGTAGTCCAATAGCCACATTCTCAGACATCTCAGCTCTAGGGGGCCCTACTCCAAGCTTCTAGGTTCTGGTGACCACACTCTGTACCCTTTTTTCTCCCAGCCCTCGGGTGGGTACAGCCAAGTTTCTGCCCTCCTGTTACCTCAGTGTCCCCTTTTCATTTTCTCAGTTTTCCAAAAACCTGTTTAACCAATTCCTTAAACTCTGTTTTTTTCTGACTAATAGAGTAAAACAACCTGAAAGCTTAACGCTCTTTCCTTAAAAGCTTATACTAAATGAGAAACATATAATAGAGATAATTATTCTAACGTAACTGGGATATTCATCGATCACTCTAATCCCAAGTTGGCATTAGATAAACTTTTTACCAAGCCACTCTAAAAAGCATAAACTGGGATAAGCCACACTTTGCTGAAAATTTAAAATTTTCTTATCACAAAATCTTTTGATTTTTAACCATTTAAAAAGCATAAATTCATTCTTAGTTCACAGGCTGTATAAAACACGCAGGCAGGCTGATTTTGGCCCAATATCCAATTTGCCAACCCCTGTTCTAAATTGTGCCTTTTACAAAAATCAAAATATTATATTCATTGATGGGCTCAAAAAAAATTTACTTTACTTTAGTAGATCCTTTCGAAGTCCACAAGTGTGATGAATGGGTGTTCATGTTCTTGTGTGAGATGTGCCTACCTCAAACCTTGTTACGACATCAGCACATTTCCCATCTGATACATATATATACATATATGTATATATATATAAATTACTTTAGTACACCTATGCTTAAACTATAACTAACCTGAAATTTCACTGAAACAGAACAGTGTCATTTACCCTCCTCAAACTTTCTTTTAATGAAGACAAAAGGAAAAACTTACTAACGGGGAAATTTTCAAAATATGATATGAAAGGCACAAGAATGTGCTTTTTTTTTAAAGTATGTATCAACCTTGTATACCTACCTTTCTTCTGCTTCTGTAGTACCATAAAATGAGCACTGGTTTTTAAGTCAACTGTGAATAATGCAAATTTCTGAATCAGGGAATCATTAATTTAGGGTCTTAATGATGTCCAACTTAGAATAACTTAGGTTAGAGTAATAATGGTCCCATGTTCCAAACAATTCTTCAGGTAGAGAAAACATCTATAGATATCCAAGCAAGTTACATGGAAGTTTATTTCAAAGTAACAATAATTGTATAGCCTATCCTGTTAATCTACAACCACTTGATTCTCTAGTAGCAGCAATGAAGAATGATGCATGTCTCTTTGGTATCTTATGCTCCCACAATATATTCACTATTGCTAATTGTGAGCTCTGTCCATTTGTCCAAAACCCATGAGTTCAAGCCTAATAGCACCCTTGGACTAGGACCAAGGACACAGCTTGCACTGATAACGAAAGTAGCACAAGCAGCAGCACAGCCATATGCGTGACATGAGAAAGGCATAAAATAAACACTACTCCTCTCAACAAAAGGCAAATTAGTACATAAATTATGTTACAGTACAATAAAATAATTTTGTTAGAAATAGGTGAAAACACACTCCTGAAGTTTCCCCCAAGGTAACTATAATAAGTATACTCTTTAAGCTTAAATTTAGTTTGCCATGTCCATTAAAAAATAAAAACAAAACTTTTATTGTATAATTATTCAGGAAGCCAACTGTCACAATTATAAAAAGTACAGTATAGTATTTTTGGCAGATTAACAGCAGTTTACGTAAAGAAGTAATGTCAAGAGCTGAATATCAACACATTGAAACAATGGTAGTCAAATATAAAACCAGTGTTTCCCCAATTATAGTACTGCTCGCATGCATTAGAGACAATGAGACTACCAAGAAATACCTGGTGCTCATCTTTCTTTGACTACTTTTCTTCTTTATTAGAAGAGATAATAATAGTGTCAGAGGATGTGAAATTTGGGCAGGAGTTTGAAACTGGCTGTGATAGGACATTTTTTTCAGTTGTGCATATGCTAACAGCAAAATTTATTTGTTAGCTATGTGCTTTTGTGAAATGTATCCATTGCTTGTTTTCTTATTGTCATCGTTACTATTTTTTCCATATAAGTATCTCAAAAGATGTGTTTGCATGCATGTGTATTTTTATAAAACTTCGACTTTTAAGATACACTTTGGGTGGTTATTAATACAAAACATCAAGAAAAGCTAACATTTCACTGGAGCCTGTCTAACATTCTTTCATACGATTTAGACTTGTTTGGTTCTGTTAGTATCTAAGGGATTTTGTAGTCCTATATACTAGAAAATAAAAAGACCATAATGAATGTGTTATAGAGACTTACTCTTAAATGGAGGAATCCCAGTAACCAGCTGCTGGGTACATAGTTATACATCCGCAATAAATGTTTCAGTTGACTTGATTCCTTGTAACTATCATTTTCACCACAGAAGCATTAGCATAAAATTTGTTGATACAAATTGAGTTGATACAAAGAGTTGATACAGATATTCTAGTCTAGAATTTATAAATTAATAGAAGAGTTGTATTTTTAACCGGGCAATTTTAGAAAGTCTTTGTGTGCTGAATATCACAACAAATGGATTTCCATACAAAAGGTTTTTGCAGCCATCTATATAATTTATGAAAAATGTTAGCTCTACATTAACACAAAATTCGTAAAATTTTAAACTTGGCATGGATCATCTGCCTGCTAAAATAGAGTACGTAATTAATAACTATTCACCAAGAGGCCAAATATCAAAGACTCAAAATACAAGTTAGTCCATGGGTTTCCAGAGCGCTAATCATGAAGCAAATATTGGTAATTAGTATCCAGCCCTCCCCAAAGAGAAACTCTAACTGTACTTGGTAAGAATCGGGCAGCAGGAAAAGTTACAGTCAGAAACAGACTCGCTCCAGGTTCTTGCAGGCCCACAGCAGGCTCCCAGGAAGCAGACCTCCCAGCAGCCTGCCAGCATGATCACACTCCTACAGACTCCTACACACCATCCCAAGGATATCTTCACTTGTGAGATGTTAGCATCTGACAGGAAAAGCATTCTAAAATAAAAAGCATCTATAGGAATTCAGACCAATGTTAAACCTACACCTAAATGACCAATGTATTTGCTCAGTTGGAAAAGACACTGAGTTAAATGTCAGCTTGATTTGGAAAAAAAAAAAAACCTACCAAATTGAATATAAAGTACATTATACATGAATTGCAAAGTTAAGGGACTCAAATACAACATTTTATTAGGAGACGACAACCAAAAATTACACAAGGTAATTGCCTCTCATTTGAATCCACGAAAGTAGACTTCCAAATATAAATCCCATTATGAAAAACAACAAACCTATTGAATTTTCAGTTGGCCAGCTTCAAACCAACCATTTTCAAGAGTATGTGCTAATGCCTTGAGTTTTCTCCTTAAAATAACTAAGCAACTAATCAAAGTAGGGCAGGAATAAAAGCTCTTTTATCTATCAGAATGAGACAGGGCAAACAGACATAACTATGGACAATAAATTTTTTTAAAAAGTATGAGTCAAACTCTACAAACAAAATCATGAAAACATTATCACAAATTACCAGGTAGACTCACATCATAAGGAAACATTTGGAAGGAGACACAGGATTCCACATAGTACATGTCCTAAGGACCTTTTAAACTGCTTAACATGATAACCAGACACATTAAGAAAACAAAGCAATATAGTATATCCATAGTACAGGATATTGCCTGTTAAAAATTTGAGCATGTTATATGTAAGTGCAAACATGCAGATGATACATTATGTAGAAAAAAGGTAGAATGGTATGTGTAGTAGTAGTTTGACTACATTTATGTGAAAACAAAAATCAAAAGAAAAAGGTCTGGAAAGGTATACACTACATCGTTAGTGGTTGTTACCTCTTAGATGTGGGATTTAGAGGTGGAGCGGGGAAGAGGTGTTAAGGGTGGATTGCTATTTTCTCCTCTATAAACATCTGCACTACCTTATCCGTTTGCAATAAGCATTTATTGTTTTGGCAATTTAAAAAAGAAACCATTTTAAACATAACTACCAGACACTTACTGTTTTTAAAATATCACATTTATGGTTAGTACAAAGAGATCATAGTAAAGTACCTCCAAAGCTTGAATTTAAAGCTCTATCCTCAGAGATTAAAGACTAAGAGACATGACAATTATGTGAAATGTGTAATTTTAGACTGAAAAAAGAAGACACTAGTAGGACAACTGGAAAAATTTAAATATGAACTGTATAAAGGTAAAAGTATTGTTATGTTCAATTGCCTTAATTTGATTACTGTATATTGGTTACCTAAGAGAATGCTTGTTCTTATGTAATATTATGAAATATTTAGGGGTGAAGGGTCATAATGTTTGCAACTAACTCTCAAATGGTTGAACCAAAAATAAACAAACACATGTCTACATTTTTATATAGAAAGATATAACAAATGTGGCAAAATTTTAATTACTAGTTAATCTAGATGAAAATATATATGAATTCTTTATTTATTTTTATTTTTTTTATTGGGGAATATTGGGGAATGGTGTGTCTTTTAGTCGTCATCCTTCAATCTAGTTGTGGAGGGCGCAGCTCACTGGCCCATGTGGGAATCGAACTGGCAACCCTGTTGTTCAGAGCTCGCATTCTAACCAACTGAGCCATCCAGCCACCCCTCACTATACTATTCCTGAAACTTTGAAAGTTTTTCAAAATAAAAGGCTTTCTTTTTTTTCCTAAAGAGTGGATCTCTGAAAAAAACAAAAGAGGGGCGGCCAGATGGCTCAGTTGGTTCGAGTGTGAGCTCTTAACAGGGTTGCTGGTTTGATTCCCACATGGGCCAGTGAGCTGCGCTCTCCACAACTAGATTGAAGACAATGAGCTGCGGCTGAATTGCTCAGTTGGTTAGAGCACAAGCTCTTAACAAGGTTGCCATTCAATTCCAGCATGGGATGCTGGGCTGTGCCCCCCCTCCCCCGGCAACTAGATTGAAAACAGTGACTGGACATGGAGCTGAGCTGCGCCCTCCACAACTAGATTGAAGGACAAAGACTTGGAGCTGATGGGCCCTGGGAAAACACACTGTTCCCTAATATTCCCCAATAAAGTTTTTTTAAAAAGAAGTCTTTTAAAAAAATTAAAAAATAAAAAAAAGGCAAGAGCAATAGGGACATGAATGCTGGAGAGATATACTCTATCCTAAGTACTAGGATAGTTCATCAGGCTTTCCATCCTCACCAGAAAATCCTCCAAGTCATATTCTGGCCTCCTATGTACCGGAGTAGCCTGAAGGGGGTACTCCAGCCTCTAGAACCACACATCAATCATTACACAGCTTTTTCTTTCTTATAAAAAATAGCAAAAATTTTGATTCATGTACTATCTGCAAAGCTACTAAATGTCTGGACCACATATGGAATCTGGTGACATTATGATACTTTCTCTTAGTTGGCTTCCTATGGCATCTCCATCCCCACTATAGCTAAGGTGAATTATGAGAATTTTGAGAATTTGACTATCCTCACAGTTTTACATTTTATTGAAGATGCTGAAATATTTTTCCCAGTTAATAAACTTCAGTTTTGCCAAATCCACCATTATTTTCATATCATGGTGCCTTGTAAAGTTTACTGTTCTTTTTAGCTGCATCTTTCCATCCAATACTAATCCTAATTCTTAAATCCTCATAAAATCCTTTGAAGAAAATACTACCATGTTTTCCCAAAACCAAGACCTAGCCGGACAATCAGCTGTAATGCGTCTTTTGGAGCAAAAATTAATATAAGACCCGATATTATGTTATATTATATTGTATTATGTCATACCTGGTCTTATAGTAAAGTAAGACGGATCTTATATTAATTTTTGCTCCAAAAGATGCATTGCAGCTGATTGTCCGGCTAGGTCTTATTTTCGGGGAAACACGGTATTATGATCCCCACCTTATAAATAAGGACACCAAGGTACAGAGTCATAACAAAACTTACCCAAGTTCATATTATATTAAGTAAAAGAGGTAAGAGTTTAAACAAGGAGTTATGTATGGCTCCAGAGCCTAGGGGTTTAACTTTTTTTGTGCCTTGGGCCATTTGGCAGTCTGATGAAGTCTAAAGATTTCATCTCAGCTTAATATTTTTAAATGTGTAAAATAAAATACATATGATTACAAAGAAGACCAGCGACACTGGGTACAAAGAAGCCAGATGTGTGATATAGTAATATATATGCTTCTTAACAATCTAGTAGAGCTCATATCTACTGTATTTCGATGTAATGATGAACATAGATGACATTTTGAGATATCTACAATAACCACAAAATATTATAAAAATATCTATGATTTGTACCAGTAGTAAAAACCCAGGTAATGTTAATGTGTAGTTCACTGTTTACACTAGTAATAAAAAGAAATGCTAACTTCTAGTTAGAGGTTAGTGAACAGGTAATTTCCCCCAGTTGTTTATGGACGCTGCCCATGTTAACACCCTCACACTGCACACTGTTAACAATCCTCGAAACACTGCAGTTTAAAAGGACTCGTCCTGGGTCCTTCTCTCTTTCTACACTGGCTCCCTTGGTGATCTCATCCAGTCTAGTGGCTCTGAATACTACCTAAGTTGATGACTACAAAATTTATCTCTAGTCCAGACCTTCCTCTGACCTTCAGACTTGGATGTGAATTCCACCCGAATGTCTAACAGGCATCCCAAACTTTCATGTCTAAAACTGAACTCTGAATCGATTCCCCAAACTTGCTCTTCTCATAGTCATCCCTATCTTAGCTGATAGCAACACCATCCTTCTAACTGCTCAGTCCAAAAGCCTTGCGATCGTCCTTGGCTCCTCTCTAACATGCTACATCTGACCTATCAACAAGTCACATTGGTTTGATTTTCAAAGTACATCCAGAATTCAACCATTTCTCACCATCTCCTGTTACCACCTTGGTACAAGTCACCAACATTTCTCTCCTAGATGACTAGCTTCTTTACAAGTCTCCCTGCTTTTACTACTGTTTCCCCCTGCAAACTGAGGAGATCCTTCTGAAGCTGAAAGCAAACCATGTCATTCCTCTGTTGAAAGCTCCAGCAAAAGTCCTTCGGATAGCTCTACGAAGACCTGTGAACAGGAAAAGTCCTTCGGATAGCTCTATCTGAAGACCCGTGAAAAGTGCACCCCACCCCGACCCAATCTACTATTACTCTTTTTTGTTCATTCCATCTAGCCATACTGGGCAAAACTCACTAGGTCTGCCTCAGTGCCTTGGAACTAACTATTCTCTCTCCTTGGAATGCTTTCCCATCAGACATTAACGTGCCCAACTCCTTTCCCTTTGAGTCTTGGCCTACGTATCTCTCAAGAAGGCTCACCCAGCCCACCTCACTTTAAATCGCAACAACTTCCTCAGAAATTCTGGATCCCCCTTGCTCTTCTCCATTTTTCAAAGCACTTACCTTTCAACATTCTGTATTATTGTTTACCACCCCTGACTAGCAGGTGCCCACAAGGGCAAAATTTTGTTTTGATCCCCTAGTGTGCCTATGTTTGGCACAAAATAGACACCCATATGTTCAAACAACAGCATTTCTACAACGGTCAAGTACTTGCCTGTCTCTAGAAAACTCTGACTGGCTCTAATTTACAGTGTCCTCAACACCTGGCCCTGAGCTTGCAGGATAGCAGACACCTAATGCACAGATACTCAGGTGATTACAGCCGTTTTCACCTGAAACACAAGTCTATATGCTACCCAAAAAAAGCCAAGTCTTACAGCTGTGCCTGATTAAAGTTTGAGTACAAGATAAATACAGAACATCAGGTTCCAACCGTTACTTCAAACTGAAATTATGTTTCATGCCTCAATTTCTTCATGTATCTAAGAAACATTTCAAACTATCTAAAGTCTAAAAAGGGCACCTGGTCATTCCTTCCGCCAGCCATGTCACCCCCTCACACAAGCCCACCTGATCTTTTCATGCTTTACTTAAAATCCTAACTCTTCAAGGTTTTCCCTGATTACCCCAGCTAGATGAACTTACACACGCCATACGGTGCCAAGTGCTTTTCATACATTCTTCTCATTCAATCCTCCCAAAAGTCCTATAAGGTTGCTACCATTATGATACCTATTTCAAAGATGAGAAAACCCAAGCTTAGAGAGACAAAGTCACTTGTCCAAGGTTCAATTAGTGCTCAAACCCAGGTCTCTGAAATCCAAATCCACTTTCTTTAACCTTACAGTATACTGCTTGCCTCTCTCCAGTGGTACACTCTCTCACACATACTCCCTCATAGGGTTTGCTGTCACTTCAGTTCTCTAGGCTTCAGTTTCTGCATCTGTAAAACAGGTGATATTGTTCAGAATACCTATCACGCTCTCTTCCAGTTCTTACAGTATAACAGCAGAAAAGATTTTATAATTCTTTATAGAATCCAGGTAGGTCAACCCACACACATATACACATATTTTGGAACTTACTTAGCCAGTTAGAAATCTGAAACAGTGGAGACAGAAAAGCGCTGAAAAAAGACTCCAAGACCTTGTGTAAAACAGTAAAACATTCTTGGTTACTCCCCACTCATGTCTATCAAGTTGCACTTCTGAGTCCTTTTTCCCACATAGTATGAAAAACTACGCTTTCCCCTAAGAAGTGTAAGGATGTGACCCTTAAAGCTTCTGGACCACACCAAACAACCTGGAAAGGAACTGAGAGCAGGCACTTAGCCCATTCAGGGGCTGCCATGTTATTTTGTACAGGAAAAGGGCTCAAAAACAGTTTATTGGACCATAACACAGAAGTTTGTTTTGTTTTTTTAGGTTTTCCAAGTCCCAAACTAAAAGTGTACAACGTGAGTTTTGGAATTCGACTGATGATTGTGTGCAGTAAATCAAAGTCTAACCCAAAAAAGCAAGAATGCATGAAAGCGGAAAGCCATGTTGAGAAAACTCACTATTGCAAATACGAGTTGGATTTTGTTTTAGACAGGCAGAATAATTATTTCTCTTTTTGTGCAGAGATAACCATCAACACCCCAACAGAATCCTTCTGTGTTGCCATCCAACCTAACTAACTAAGATCAAGTAAGATCCAGACATTTCTGGACCAACAGAAAAAGATTTAGCAAGAGGTTCAAAAAAAAAGAGCTGCAGCAGAACTAAGGTTAAAATGTGTCCAAAGAGGGAATCTATTGGTATCATTCTAGCCATAAAAGTGACAGTTGCATGTGAAATCCCTATCAACGTTCAGTTTGAAATGAGTCAAAATGAGTCCCATGGTAGGTCTAGACTTCAACCCACACCAGCAAATGGAGTTTAAGAATCGCTCTGTAAAACAATAGTCTTGTGAGGGCGTAGGGAAAGAAGCGAAGCCAGGCTCTGGGGAGGAAGCTCTCGGAGGTATCAGATACAGTAGCAAGACAGCCCTTAACAAAAAAAAAGGTTAAAACGTCCTAGGCTGAAAAGAACACTACCGGGCAAAATTCTATTCCGGTTTTCCAGAATACTGTCTCTTTAGGGAATCCTCCCGCGATTCCTGGTTTTTAAGTACGTCTTCCCAGGGGGTAGAAAGGCATCCAGCTAGGGTGAGAGGTTCCTGTTGTCAAAGAAGCAGAGTGTCCTTTCGAAAGTGTGCAGATCCCTGCATCTGGAAGAGAACGGATGCCCCTCCGAAGGCTTTCACTTTCGCGAGGAAAAACAACACGGTGTCATCCCAACATCGGGGCCACACAAACCTCGCCACCATTACAAAACCCAAGTGCCAAAGGTGCCGAATCTGACGCCGGAAGCTTGACGAGGCCAGGATCGAGTTCCAGCAGAAAAGAATCTAACCCGAGAGTGCAGCCCGGGTCCCTCCGGGGCCCCGAGCCCAGCGACGCGCGCTAGGCCCTTCCGGTCCAAGCCGCCGTCGCCGGGAGGCCGGGAGACGGGTCGGGCTTCCACCCGAGCCCGGGGATTCGCGGCCTACCACCGCCGGGGTCCTCTCGCTCAGGCCGGCGCCGGCAGCCCCTCCGGCTCGCCACCTTCGCCGGCAGAGCGGCCTGAGCGAGCCGTGGGGAGCAGGAGGACACCGGCCGGGTCGGTGCGGACGCGGCGGCGGCGGCGGCAGCGGAGGCCGTAGCCGCCCCTCCCCCACCGACCCGGCCCAACCGCCGCGGCAACGCGAGTAGCGGCGCCAACACCGGGCCCAACGGCCGACCCGCGGCGGCCCGGGCGAGGCGGCGGCGCGGGCCTGCTCTTCACGCCGCCCGCGCCAGTCCACCGAGGGCCCGTTACTCCTCGCGCCGGCCCGCGCCGCCGCCCGTCACGGCGCGCCGCCCTCGGCTCGGGCTGAGGAGGCCGACGGCAGAGGGAGGCCGTGGAGCTGATACTTACTCAGGGGTCGGGTGCTCGGGGTCGTAGAAATCCCCCATCTTCGGAGGCGGCTGCGGCGGCAGCTGCTTCATCTGGAGCGGCTGGAGGCAGCGACGCGCGCCCCCTCCCCACGGCAGGGCGACGCGAGGGAGGGGAGGGGAGGGGAGGAGGCCGCTGGTCCGACCGCGGCGGCGGCGGCGGCGGCAGGGGCGGCCCGCGTCGCTCGCTCGCTCGCTCCCTCGCTCCCTCCCTCCCTCCGGCGCCCGCCCGCCCGCCGCTCTCTCCCCCACACTCTCACTCGGGAGCGACGCGCACCCCGCCCGCCCCTCGGCCGCAATAGGCCCGGCCCCTTAAAGGGACACGCACCGTAGCGCGTCAGCCGCCGCCGCTCGGCGCGCCTGCAGCTGCTGGTCAGCCCCAGGCGGGCGCGGGCTGGGCGCGGCGCAGCTGGCCGGCCGGCCGGACCCTGCGTGCGGCTTCCCGGAACAATGAGCCCCGGCCTGAGCGCTGTTGGCCCGCCGCGACCCTCCGTCGTGCCCACTGAGCTGGCGGGGGACTGAGGCGTGACCTGGGCCGCCCCACGGTTGTGGGGAGGCGACGTCGAGAGAACAGCGCGAACCCACCGGGGCCCTGGCCTTCTCACCCCGCGGCCCTCGAAGACCTGCCCTCCTGGAGCGCCGACTGCACAGCAGCGCCGAGGGCCGCCATCCCGGGCCCGGGGCTCTGAGGTAACGTGGTCGCCGCGCCTCGCGGGCCACCCTCTCGCCCGTCCCCATTATTTCTCCTCGCTTCCTCTCCTCTTCCCCTTCATGTCGCCCCCTCGACAAGGACGGAGACGCGGCTGAGCCGGGGGGGATTCGCCCCACACCGAGTCCGCGGGATGCCGCCCGCCTCCTGCCGCGGTCCCCGCGCCCACCCGCCGCCCCGCGGCGCCCCCGCCGCGCACACCCTCGCCGGGGCCGGTGCTCCGCCCGCACCCGCACCCGCTCCTGGACGGCTGCGGCCCGGCTCTCCCGCTTGGTGCCTAAGGCCTTGGAGGAAGCGCGCTTCCAAACACCGATCCATCCCTTTGCTGCAAAAATGACACCGTGAGGTTAAGTAGGAGCACGGGAAAGGGCTGCGGGGTTTTAGTTGTTTGGGGAAGGAGAAGCAAGAATGTATAAAGCCATTACAGTATAGCTAAACTCTTTGTCCGTTAGCGAAACTCTCCGGATCTTGAAGAGTTGATTGCAGTGGCTCACTTTGGAATGGGGGCTCGTCGCATCAGCTTTTTGTGAGTTGGTGGTGGTGGTGGTGGTTTTTTTTTCCCGCTATAATTTTGAGTCGGACTTGACCGGCGGACGTCTGGATGGAGGTCGGCCTGTCTCCCGGATTGCAGTTGGTGCGCCCACCCCCTCCAAGTCCGTACGTTTAAATCCCAAGTCCCAGGAGGACGGCATTAGGCGGGGGCCCTTCCGCGGGTGAGTGTCAGGTCCCGCGCGCGTGGGATGAGCGCCCGCGCGGAAGAGACCCGCCGCGCCCTCCGCGCGCGATGCCTGCGAGGCTGCCGGGGAAAGGCGGTCGGCGACGCAGGGGGGGGCTCTCGCCGCCGCTCGGCCATGCCGGCCGCTGGCTCGTGGGCCTCGGGCCCCCAGCCCTGCGAGAAACACACTTCTGTTGCCTGCAGTCACGCAGCCCACGGGACGCCGTTGTAGCAGCCTGAATTACGGCAAGAGACTACGTCATAAGGACTGAAACGCGATCTAAGGGCGCAGGCATTCTTCACTGTGTGTGTGCGCGCGAATAATAATTCTGACTGTCTGTTAACGTTTGGTCACCACTGTTTCCTCTCACGTGCGGATCATCTTGGCTTGTTTTCCTGGTGCCTTTAGGCACAGGGTCCGGGTTCAGGGACCTTCCCGCTCCCTAGGTTCTAGTCTCCTCCTCCACAGACCGTGAAAGTTACCTGATTCCTCTGCGCTTCTTCTCATTGTAGGAGAATATGAATGTGGGCAGGTCTTGCACGGTTGTGAGGAATAATCCTTGTAAAGCCTGAAACCTTCAATAAATGTCGGCTCTTATTCAGACAGTGCAGGTACGAGCCAGCGGTACCTGGCGCTGGGTACCAGCCCTGCCACTCTCTAGCTTTGTGACATTGGGCATGTTACTTTTCATCCATAAAACAGGGGTATTCTACGTGGCACTGAGGATGTTGTGATTGTTCAACTAAAATGTATGAAACATGCTTGTGCAACGCGCCTCTCACTGAGCAAGGGTCCAGTAAGTGTTATCATATCTCATTCAGGCTTTGAAAGAATAGATTGGGCCATGCCTTACCTGCCACGTAGGCCACGGGGAGCCAGTAGACACTGGAGAGACAGGTAGTAAAGGGCTATTTTAATTATAGGTGGAGATGGCTAAAACAATGTAAATATGAGGTAATAAGGACCTAAACCGAGGTGAACGAGAAAAAAGCAGTCAGGTACAGGTTTCCTATTTCCTTAATAACAAACAGTTCTCTTGCAGGAGATGGTACAGCTGGGCTCCATAAGCATGAAACCATGGGGGTCAGTGGGAAATACCAAGCGCAAACATTAGTAAATGAACCCAATTTTTACAGGCAAGATTGTTAGAAGATTGAGCACTACTAAATGCCATCATCTATTAGTGTACCGGGAGTTCTTTGTTCACACATTTTAAAATCAAAGAGAATGCATCCTTAGAACACATACTTGGGCCTGGCTTCCCGATCAAAGCTGTGGAATAATTTGATCTTTAACCTATAATTATTAGATACTGTCTCCTACTTTCTTACATAAAATAAAGCCTTCTGCAAATGTGTGTCAACATAAGAACATCCAGACGTTCTCATTTTTATGAGTTTATTTGAGCCATACTGACAGTTACCAGGTAGCAAGATCTCCAGTGCTCCAGAGAATAACAGTTTTTTGTTTTGTTTTGTTTTTTAAATTTTATTGGGGAATATTGGGGAACAGTGTATTTCTCCAGGGCCCATCAGCCCCAAGTTGTCCTTCAATCTAGTTGTGGAGGGTGCAGCTCAGCTCCAAGTCCAGTCGCCATTTTTAATCTTTAGTTGCAGGGGGCGCAGCCCACCATCCCATGTGGCAACTGAACGGGCAGCCTTGTTGTTAAGAGCTCGTACTCTAACCCACTTGCCCCTCCAGCAGCTCAGCTGCAGCTTTTTGTCATCAATCTAGTGGAAGGCGAAGCTCGCTGGCCCATGTGGGAATCGAACTAAGAGCTCCAACTCTAACCAACTGAGCCATTTGGCCACCCTGGGAGAATAACAGTTTTGCCGCTTGTTTTATACATTTGAAATTGAGGAGGGAATGTAAGGAAGATTATGTGAGGGTGGGAGGAAACATGGCAGGGAGTAGACTATAGGATAGGTAACAAGACTGTGTGCTGCTCTCTTGAGTGTGGTTACAGCTTATTTCAAAGGTGTATTAATCCTAGATGCACAGAAACACTGAACAACGCTTGCTTAAGGCAAAGATAAACTAAAAGGTTACATGCCTGGGGCGTGACTACCCACCATGACCTGCCCAGTTAGGAATTTATGATCAGATCACTCTGTGACGTTACTTTCCGTAGAACCCCTTTTTTAGTCCACATGTGTTTGAAGGAAAAATGTCAAAAGTCTTAAAGTAAAATATAAGAAGCATCCCATTTCTAGAGTACTAAAAAAACATAAAAACCTTCATAATTGCTCCTGCCATTCATTAACTGCCTTCTATCAGCTTTGACCACCTTCATCCCAGGGGACCCTATGGTAGCCAGTAGTGAGTGAAACAGAGTTGACTCTGGCATCTCTTGCTTTGGGGAGACAGAAGGCCAGAGGTTGGACATTGCCCACAGTTTAGCTCCAAGTACCTGGTAAAGGGATGAGAAAAGGAAAAATAGTGTTGAGGGGGAGGGAGGAACACCAGTTGATTCCCTGAACACATTCTCCAAAACTACTATTTGTAAACAAAAGTTTTGCGATAATATATTGACAGACAGTTCTTAAGACTGACACAACACAAGCAATAAAATCAAGATAGGGAGGTCCTCTGAGGTGCCTTTTTTCAAAATGCCCAGGCCCAAACACTGCTGCCTCAAGTGGGAACCTGGCTAAAAGTAAGGCTTTAGGAAAGAAAGAAGAGGTGGTTTTCCCTGGAACCCATAGCTGGAGTTGAGTGGGGAAGCCACTCCTACCCACTCACTCTTGCCTTTTCCCATCCCACTCTTTCCTCTCCAAATCCTTCTCCCAACTGAAGATTGTCAGAGGGTTGGTTGTGCTCCTCAAAAGATGCAAACTTGGAAGGGATAAGCAAGCCCCAGGCCTTGAGTCCTAGAACTCATCCCCATCTAGGGTCACGTGACTAAGGCATGGTAGAGCCAGGATTTGAACCTGGTTATCTGATTCAAACATTTTGACGCCAAATAATCTCAAGTTTACCACCAACAGAAAATAATAATCCCTGATATAAGAAGGAATGATGAGCAAAGAAATTGGCAAATAAGTGGTTAAAACTCAAAATTTTTTATGTATAAAGTAATAATAACACATTATTTGTGTGATTAAAAACGTAAAGCAAGATGGATATGATATCCTGGACAATGAAGTCATAATTTGAAAGAGGGTGATGCCTGGAGTTGAAGTTTTCTAAGGTCCTTGTATTGTTTGGAAACAGGGTGAAAACACTAAGTTTGCACTTTATGATTTCCTAATCAATAGAGGGAGAAATAGAATTTAAAAACAAAAGAAGCAAGATCTGAACATAGAAAAAAGAAACAAAATGGAGAAACAAATAGAAATCACAAATAATATGGTAAAAAATAAATACAAATATATCAGTAATTACGGCAAGTGGAATAAACTCTCTAGTTTAAAAAAAGTATAAAATGGACAAAATAAAATCCAACTGTATGTTATTTTTGAGATAGTCTTAAAAACAGAATACAGAAAGATGTAAAAGGATAGAAAAAGATGTCAAGCTAATATAACAGTAGAAAGCTGGTAGAGCTATGTTAACATCAAACCAACTGTAAATAAACAAAGTTTACTAAATAATGATAAAAAGTCCAGGACCTTACCACTTGGTAATTCTAAACATCTATATACCTAACTACATATCTATAAAATATAAAAAGCAAAACTTGACAGAACTACAAAGAAAAATTGATAAAATTTACCACTGTAATGGAGATTTTAACACACCTTAAAATAATGGCCAGATCACACACACAAGAATCAGAAAATATGAGCAACATAATTAAGACAATTGAATTACTATATAAAGTGTTGCTCAACAATTAGAGCATTCACATCCTCCTAATGAACATATGGATTATTTATGAAAATTGACCACATGTAAATTCATGTAGTAATTTTCAACAAATTTCAAATGATTTATGTTATACAGGCTACATTTTCTGATCACCATGCAACTAAGTTAGAAAATCACTAATAAGCAAGGGAGACACATTTAAAAATTCAAAAGCAAATTTGTAAATAACTCATTGGTCAAAAAATACATATAATGGGAAACACAAAATAATTGGAATTAAATAATGAAATAACTAAATAGCAAAATTGTACAATATGAGTATAGCTAAAGCAGTGATTAGAAGGAAATTTAGAAATTTAAATGCTATGTTATAGGGGAAAAAATATAATTAACAAATTCCATGTCAAACTTAAGAATTAAAGTAGAAGTAAAGAAATAATAAAAATGAAAAGTACAAAATTAATGTAAGAAATAAAAGACATTTAATGGAGAAGATGCACAAAGCCAAAAATTGATTCTTTAAAAGGCTGTTAACCAACTTCGGTAAAATTGGGGTAAATTTGGAAGATACAAGTAAATAATGAAAAGGAGGGGGGACTGGAAACTATAGAGATTGTAAAATCAACAAAAAAAATGTGATGCCAATATATTTAAAAACTTAGATCAACTTGGACAACTTCCTAAGATAATACAAATTAACAAAACTGACTCAATGAGAAATAGAAAACCGATTTGGTCCTAGAGCTGTTAAAAAATGAATAACTAGTCAATTTTCCCTCAAAAAGGAAAGGCATAGATGGACAGATGAACAGACCCAGACAGGCAAGGATAGCACAAGAAAGGAAAATTATAAGCTATTCTCATTCTTGAACAAAGATGCAATAATCCTGAATAAAATACTATTAAAACAAATCCAGCAATTTTTTAAAAAAGGTAAAAATCATGATCAAGTTGAGTTTATTTCAGGAATGAAAGTTTGGACTCAATATTACAAATATTTTCATGGAACTCAACATGTTGACAACTTATAACTGTGTGGTAGGCAGAATAATAGCTCCCTAAAGATGTTCACTCCCTAATCCTTGGAACCTGTGAATAGGTTACTTTATGTGACAAAAGGAACTTTGGTATGATTGAGTTACAGACCTTGGGATCAGGAAATTATCCTGGATTATCTGGGCCCAATCTAATCACAAATCCTTAAAATTGAAGGGGAAAGCAAAAAGGTGGTTAGAAAGATGCAAAATGACAAGTACTCAACCTGCCTGTTGCTGGCCTTGAAAATGGAGGGAAGGGGCCATGAGCCAAGGAATGTGCAGCCTCTACAAGATGGCAATGACCTTCACTCATTTACAGCCAGCACAGGGACCATGGTTGTATGACCTCAGGGAACTGAATTCTGCTGACAACCCAAATGAGCAGGAAACATACTTTCCCCTAGAGCCTCCAGAAAGAATTGCAGCCTGCCAACACTGTTTTTCAGTTCAGTTAGACCGGTACTCGACTTCTGATGTGCAGAACTGTAAGATAATTTGTGTTGTCTTAGGCTTCTAAGTTTGTGGTAATTTGTTACAGCAGCAATCAAAAGCTAATACATATGGGACAACTCCAGCTGTTAGAAGTTAAAAAGTACAAGTAAATAAAACATCCATTTACAAAAACACCAACACAAAAATATTGGAGCTAGGTTATCCCATTGGTTTTCCATCTTGTGAGAAAGTAGAAATGAAATCCCTACTTCATATTTTACCCAAAATCCAATTCCAGATAGATTAAAGACTTCAATATAAAAAACAAAATTTGACAAGGCTTAGAATACAGTGTAGAATAATACACTATCTTTGGGACATGCCTTTGTGATAGGGAAAATTATATTAAAATTCAAAGTGCAAACCAACAATTGCAAAATTTAACTCCCTTAAAACTTTGTCATCAGGACAAAAAGGAAAAGGAGAGATCATAAACTAGAAGGAAAAATGTGCAACACACATAACTAACAACAACAACAAAGTATCTATCTAGAGTTACACTGTCCAATACAATAGCTGCTAACCACATGTTGCTTTTGAGTACTTAAAATGTAGCTAGACCAAATTAAGATGTGCTACATGTATAAAAGACCAGATTTTAAAGATTTAAAAATTTTTTTTATTGATTACATGTTGAAATGGTGACAGTTAGGTTAAGTAAATTGTATTCAGTAAAAATTCTATTAAAATTAATTTTGCCTATTCTCACTTTATTTTTAGAAAACATTTCCAATTTTTATTCATAAATCAAAATCGCAAAAGTAGATTTACAGATATCAATTGAGCCACATATCAATAACAAAACAAGAAAGAAACAAATATTCCAGAGATACCTTCAAAACCAGGCTAAAAATCTGCAGTTAAGCTGGGGTTGCACAGACAACAGGTTATATTAATATCTATTCCTGCGTTTTCTCAATAAGTTCTTCCTTATATTTGCCTTTCTCTTTTCCAACTTGTCGAGATTTGGCTTTGCGTTCAAGAATTTTTTTCCGGTCTTTGTCCAATTTGAGCCTGGTGATAACCACCTTGCTCGGGTGAATGCCCACGTGGACAGTTGTGCCGTTAGCCTTCTCACGCTGCACCCGCTCGATATAAATGACGTACTTCTTTCTGTAAACCAGGACTACCTTGCCGATCTGCTGACCTTTGTAGTGTCCTCGAACCACCTGGACCTCGTCGTCCTTGCGGATGGGCATGGAGCGGACGTTGTACTTCTGCCGCAGCTCCTTGGAGAGCGGGGACGACATGATCTTCCGGCGCACATGTGAGGGGGCATTGAAGTGGCGTTTGCGATTTTTGCTGCGGTCCGAGGTCACGAAGGGGATGAACTTCATTGGCGACCGTCTACCTGGCGCCGGAAATGCCCTGTTCTCACTTTTTTAAATGTGACTACTAGAACATTTTAAGTTACATTTGTGACTTGTATTTTATTTCTATTGGACAACATTAATATGGAATATATAAAGAACTCATGCAAATCAGTAGAACAAGACAACCCAATTTTTAAAATTGGTAAATATCACAGAAGAGGAAAATTAATGGCCAAAAAACATTTGAAAAGATGTTTTTAGGGAATTAAGGCACAATACAGTTAGTGGGACAATGGCTTTGGAAAACAATTTGGCATTACCTAATAACATTGAATATAAGCATACCCCACAGCCCAACAATTACACTTTTAGATATGCAAACTAGAGAAACTTTTTAAATTTAATTTTCAATTACAGCTGACATAAGATATTATATTAGTTTTAGGTGTGCAACAGAGTGATTAGATGTTTATATATCTTAAGTGATCACCCCATAAGTCTGATGTCCATCTGACACACAGTTATTATGATATTGTTGACTATATTCCCTATGCTGTACTTTACATCCCCATGACTATTTTTATAACTGGCAATTTATACTTCTTAATTCCTTTCATCTTTTTTGCCCATGCCCTCAACCCCCCTTCCACCTGGCGACAATGTGTTCTCTGCGAGTTTATTTTGGTTTTAGATTCCACATGTAAGTGAAATCGTGGTATTTTTCTTTCTATGTTTGACTTACTTAGCATAAATACCCTCTAGGTACATCCATATTGTTGCAAATGGCAAGATTTCATTCTTTTTTATGGCTGAGTAATAGTCTATTATACAAACCTTGTTTCGCCGAAAATAAGACCGGGTCTTACACTAATTTTGGCTCCAAAAAACGCATTAGGGCTTATGTTCAGGGGATGTCATCCTCAAAAATCATGCTAGGGCTTGTTTTCCTGTTAGGTCTTATTTTCGGGGAAACACAGTACACACACACACACACACACACACACACACACAGATGTTTCTATACATTTAGAGATCCATTAAGAAATTAGGGGGGGGAAATAGAGTTGAATCTGTGTCTACTAACATAGTGATGTAATTGGAAAAAGTAAGTTCCAGAGTAATATGCATTTGGAGTCTTTCAGGTAAACCAAAAGCCATAAATGTGCATATTAATATAAGTGCTTGTGTAACTATGTCTGAATAATGAGAAAGGTACAGAAAGGGACACACTAGTCTGTTAATATTGCTAATGGTTTGGATGTGGAGGGTGAGATAAAAAAGGATTCAAAGATGAATCCTAAGTTTTTTACCTCTACAACTGATTGGTGGAGATTTATGGAGACTAGGGGAGAAATAGGTTAGGGGATGTTGGATTAATAATTCCACATTGAAAAATTAAGGCGGAGAAGCCTGCTAAACATTCAAATGGAGCTATTAAGTGGGCAGTTCAAAATACTGATAGGAATTTAGGGGGAATGCTCCTCATAAGGAGGTATAATTTTTGGAGTCCTCGGTATACAAGTGATATTTAAAGCTATAGGACTGTATGAGATCTCCTAGGGAAAAAAGGGCAGCTAAAAGGACAGGGCCCAGGATTGAGCATTTGGGAACATTAATCTTTGTAGGTCATAAAGAATGATAAACCAGCAAAGGGACAAAGGTCAAGTTACGAACAAATCAGAGAGTGTGATCTCATGGAAGCCATGAGAAGAAAGCTTTTAAAATGAACAAAGTTCAGAAGCAGTATGCTTCCACTCTCAGTGCTTTTCAGATTTATCCTTGTGTCAGTTATCAATTGCTATATAATAACACAGTGGCTTAACAGTCATTTATTGTGCTCACAAATTTTCAGTCTGGTGGGGACTCAGGCAGAGAAAGTTTGTCTCTGCTCCACATGGCAGCAGCTGGGAGAGCTCTTCTGAGAGCTAACAGATCCCTTTCCAAAGTGGCTCCCTCATGTTGAGAAAGAGCCAAATGAGAGCTGTATTGCCTTTTATGACCTAGCCTTAGAAGTCACATAGCATTTACTTCCACTATACTCTATTAGTTTAAGCTATCTCAAGGTCCACCAAGGGGAGGGAACATAACTCCACCTCTTAATGAGGGAGTGGTGAGATTCTGGAAGAGCACTGGGTGGGAAATACTGTTGTTACCATTTGGGGAATATATCTACACAATATCCTGGTCAGACAGCTAAAAAGAAGCCTAGAGATGTCTGCATAGATGGATACCAAATTTATTGATATTCCAACCAAGTGTATAAGAATCACATTTAATGCAGTACCTCAAAGAGAGTTCTATGCAATATATATTTTATAATTGAAGGAGGAAAGCCTGTATGTAAGATGTGGCATAGAGGAAGCAGGTAATTATTTAATGTTGAGACAAAGACCACTTATAATTATTAATGTTAGCAATGTTATTATTTAAATGTTTATTTTAATATGTCCATATAAAAGAATATTTTTTTGAAAAATCATTAGTATTACCAGTTGTTCTTGGCTATTTCCTTTAAAGTTAAAACAAAAATTTTAATGAAACAAAGAAAAACAAAGAAAAAGACAGTGGATGGTATTCTTGAAAAAATAAGAATTCCCAAACTGGGATCAAGAAGAATCAGAAAGCTTGAATAACCACAAAGTAAATAAGGGGTAGTCAAATATCTATGCCTAAAAAAAAGGTGCCAGTCTGCTTCATTAGAGAAGAAAAATTCATATGATTATCACAATTTAAAAAATATTAATGAGGTTTAACACTCATTACTGATAAGTACCCTTAGTCAATTAGGAGTAGGAAATTTCTTTAATATGAAAATGTTTATTAGAAAATTATGGCAAACATCATAATTAATGATAGAACGTTGGGAACTTTCCCATTAAAAATATAAATAAGATAACTATACTGCTAAAAGTATTGTACTAGAAGGCCTAGCAGATTAATTAATTAAAACCTATAAATAGAGAGGAAGAGGAAAAGATTACACATTTTCTGCAGACCATATGATCCTCTATCTAGAAAATTTAAGAAAATCAACTGGCAAACGATTAGCTCTGATAAAAGGTTAACATCGATGTGGTTGGATATAAGATTAGCCGATTTTAATTCTTTCAGGAGTCTCATGATTATTCTCAAGTTAGATGGTTCACTAGAATGATTTACAAGACTTAATAGCTGGCCATATTCACAGCTAAGGCTTATAAACAGCAAAAGATACAGAGCAAGAGCAACAGAACAAAAATGTGCATCAAGCAAAGTCCAGAGAACTTTGGACTTTCAGGTCTTTCCCCTCCTAGAGCCACAGAGGATACACTGTAGCATAAACTACAGGAACAGGTGAAATGTCTCTGCCCAAGAAAGCCCACTCTAGTCCCAGGATCTGAAGCTTTTATCAGAGGTTAGTCATGTAGGCAACTGTTCTGGTTACATTTCTCAGCACTAAACCTATAGTAATTGCTAAAGAATGTTCTTGAAATATAACAGAAGTGAAAGATGGAAACTTAGAATTATCAGGAAGAATTAAAGCCCAATAGAAAGAGCAAAAATATTGGTAAATACAGTAGATTTCTTGGAAGAGAAGTCCCCTTAATTCCCAGTATGGCATTGAAAGTGCCTGCCACCTACCTTTTAATCTTGTTTCCAATTAATTTTTCTTAACAACACCTTCATATTTCTTCAGCCAGGCATTTGAGCCCTTCCCCCACCTCTCCCAGCATGCCTTTATAAGTTCAACTGCCCTCTATACCATTCTCTCTGCAAATCCCACACTCTTCCACCTCAGAACTACTCCCCACCTTCTCCCATCAACCAAAGACCCTGTGGTTCATTGCCAGAGCTCAAGGTACCATTTATCCTCCAAGAGCAAATACAGTTGGCACCCGCCCCTCGGAATCAGTGCTATAATGAACTGAATCAGCCTTGACACTCTTGCAGATTACTTAGTATCACTCTTTCTTGGTTGATGTAAAAAAAAAAACAAAAAACATGGTTTTTTCAGATTTCACTATTTTATTTGTTTGGAACCTCTGTAGAGACAGCCTGATGGAAACTTAAGTCTTCAATTCTTAAGGCATTTGGTCCTGTTTATTGAATTTGACAGCTTGGGCACACCTACACAAAAGCTTTCATGTGAAATGTTCATTTTATTGCATGAGCCTAGTTTAAAACTGGCCTGAGGGGACATTTTGTACAATTGGTAGAAAATTTGTGATATCATGTTGATGCTTACGATGACTAAATTCAACTTTAGACTGAATTTTTGATGCAAAAAACAAAAATCACAAAGCCTTGGAAACTGGGCCACAGAACGAAGTATGATAGTCTACTAACTCTGGCAGTGATAATGGGACAATTGCATATCCACATACAAAAAATGAATTTGTATTACTACCTCCCAAAATTAACTCAAATGTACCAAAGGCCTAAATGTAAGAGCTAAAACTGTAGAACTCTTAGGAGAAAATACAGGGGTAAATCTTCATGACCATATATTTGGCAATGGTTTCTTAGGTCTGATACCAAAACACAAGTAACAAATGAAAAAAAGAAATACATTGGACTTCATCAAAATTCAAAGATTTTGTGCTTCAATGGACACCATCAAGAAACTGAACCCATATACAGGAGAAAATAGGTGCAACTCATTTACCTGATAAGGGGCATATATCTAGACTATAAAAGAACTCTTACAACTCAATAATAAAAGCATAAATGACCCATTAAAAATGGGCAAAGGATGTGAATAGACATTTTTCCAAAGGAGGTATAAAAATGTCCAATAAGCACATGAAAAGATGCTTAACATCATTATTCAATAGAGAGATACAAATCAAAACCACAATGAGATACTACTTCATACCCGCTAGGATGCCTATCATAAAAAAGACAGAAAATAACAAGCGGGGTTTAACATGTGAAAGTGGTACCCTTATGCACTACTCAGGGAAGATAAAATGGGACAGCTGCTTTGGAAAACAGTCTGGCAGCTACTCAAAGGATTAAACCTAATAGAGCTACTATTCGACCCAGCAATTCCACTCCTATGTATATACCCAAGAGAAATGAAAATGTGTCTACATAAAAACTTGTGCTTTGTTCATAATAGCACTATTCATAATAGCCAAAAAATGGAAACAATCCAAGTGTCCATCAACTGATGAATGGCTAAAAAATTACGGTATATTCATACAATGGAATATTATTCAGCTACAGAAAGGAATGAAATACTGATACATGCTACAACAAAAATTAACCTTGAAAATATTATGCTAAGTGATAGAAGCCAGTCACAAAAAACCACATATTGTGTGGTTCCATTTAGTTGAGATGTCCAGAACAAGCAAATCTACAGAAAATATAGAAAGTAGAGTAGTGGTTGCCCATGGCTGGGAGACATGGAGTGGGAAAATAGGGAGTGACTGCTAATAGGTACAAGGCTTTTTTAGGAAGTGACAAAATGCTCTAAAATTAGATTGTGGTGACGATTGCACAACAGTGTGAATATACTAAAAACAGAATTGGATAGTTGTGACAGAAGCTCTACAGTCCACAAAGCCTAACATACTTGCTATCTAGCCCTTTACAGAAACTTTTCCCAATCTCTCCCTTAAGTAATTTTTTTTCACCCAGTTCCCCCAACCTCCCTCCTCTCTTCCCTTATAGTAACTTTTTTTTTTTTTTTGAGGGCGCAGCTCGCAGTGGCTCACAGTGGCCTATGCAGGGATCGGACTGGCAATCTTGGTGCTACCAGTACCACGCTCTAATCAACTGAGCTAACTGGTCACCCCCCTTACAGTAACTTTTAAATTGAGAAGTGTGAATCCTCCAACTTTGTTCTTTTTAAAAATTGTTTTGACTATTCTGGGTCCTTTGTATTTCCATATAAATTTTAGGATCAGCTTGTCGATTTTTGCAAAAAAAGTCTGCTGGATTTTGATAATAATTGTGTTAAATGTATAGATCAAATTGAAGAGATCATTTTTTTTCTTAATCTCAAATTATCAGATTTAACAAGTGAAATCCTCTTCAACCGTCTTCTGTGTCCTTTTGAGAAGAACTATATCATTCCTTGAGCACTTCCTTGCTTTCTGACATAAATTATTTCAAGCTCACCTCATAATTTTTCTTGTCACAGCCAAGGAGTTTTGATTGTTTTGGTGGAGGATGCTATTTAAAAGCCAAGATCTTGGTACTTGGTACTAGATCTGGGTGCATTGCTGTTGGGGTGTTACTGCTCAAGGCCCTCTCAGTGCACAGAGCTAGGGAATGTATGAGTGTGTGTACGTGTGTGTGTGTGTCCCCTATACACACATATAGATGTGAATACATCTACATCATTTATTTCTATGTCTACATGTAATATTTGTATATGTTATATATATAAATATACATATCTATACGTTGACACTCGTGAGTAGTTCACACTGAATCCTCTAATTGTAATCAAATACCACAGCATTCTTCCAATTTTCTCCCTTTCCATATTTTAAACTCCCTTTTTTGACAATGAAGAACATGGCTTACAGCTTTCTTGTATGTATTTATGTTAAACATGTATATATATGAATATAGTGTGTGTATGCATATATGTCTATACTATATTGGTCGATACTATTATATTTATGTATGGTAGGATTGCACTTTCTACAACCTTTGTGACTAACAGAGACAGCCTGTCTTTTTTGCTCATGTTCTAAAATTGGGAACCCAAGAGGTCAAGGAACGTTCCCAAAATGACCCTATTAGTGACGGACCAGTCCTGGCTGAACACAACCCCCCACCTCCTGGTGGGTCGATGGGTTTGCTTGTTTTCTGTGGTGCTACAGCAAGCACAGGCCTGACTTCCAGTAGGATGTCTTCATTTGGCTTCCCTTGAAACACACTGTGAGCTGCAGAGAGTTCAACAAACGTTAGAGAACGTGCTCAGTAGACACAACTGTCAGCGGGTGGGGAAGGCAGAACTGGGCAGAGGAAGAATCGACACCCCTGAGGTTGCAGATGAGGTCTCTGATAATCCCACAAGCAGATCTGGAGCTGGGGTGGCCCCTCAGAGTTGATTCAAGTTGTGAAACGGAGAGTGGGCTTTTATATCTCCACGTCAGCCAGCTCTGGGCTGGCCCTTGGAGGGGGCATAGCCTGGACAGGCAATTCCCTGTAGCTGAGGGCGGTTTCTAGTGAAAGGTGCATCCATAAACTCATAAGCTAATATTTCCGGCAGCTGAAGGGTGGGTGCATCGGTTCTGGGGAGGGGGTGTGATGGAGCCCCACAGAATCCACTAGAGGGAGAGAGGTCTAGCCTGCAGACAGTGGTGTCAGGCCAGCGTCCAGTGTCACACAGGAGGTGGAGCGCAAAGAACAGAATTGGACGAGCCATGGCCATTTTGGGTCTGGAGATGCGTCCTAGAACAGCTTCCTGGCCATGAAGAGACCGCAGGATGTGAGGAGGCTCTGAGCTAGACGCCGATGTGTTCAGGGGTGTATGGTCCAAGTAAACAAACCACAGGGTCTCTCTGAGTTACTTTTTTTCAGTTCATCAACTTCAAGTGGCAATTGTGATTCCGTTTTCAGTATTGCCTTCCTTCTCAAGTAGTTGAACCTAAGACAATTGATAGATTGACCTCATAAAAGTGTAAGCATAAGAATCATCAAAATAATTCTGATTCATCCAACGGAGTCTTAGTCTGAGTTATGACCCTTGGATACTCCTACCAGCCACTTAATGACAACCTAAAATTGTCCTGATGCTGCCCTGTGGTCAGCTCAGCCCATAAGGAAAGCCCTGGAAGGACGTACTTTCCTGTTTCAGTCAGGAGACTTTGCCTTTGGGACTGTGGGGTTTGTGCCTGTTGTCCCCTTATCACATGGAGTACACTTCCATCTTGTGTTAAATCCACTTGTATTTAACCCATTGACCGTTCTCTCAATGGACTCTCTACATGGACCTCTCTACATGGACTCTGTTCCGTGGGAGACCCCAGAGGACACTCCACATATCAAAGCAGTCGAGGAGGTACCTGTGAGAGAGGCACTAGCAGCATCAAGGAAAAGCTTAGTGGTAGTTGGTCTTTGTAGGCTAAGGCTAACCAGGCTTCCGCAGAGGGTCCAAAATAATAGAAGTCAGGCGACAGCACTTAACTCTCAGAAGCAAAGTAGGCACAATTATCCTAATGAAAGAAATGCAGCAAGCTATAGAATTGGTTGATAGAAAACAACAAAATAAATGGGTAACAAGGGAAATGCACAATCAAAAGATAAAAGAGACACGATTAGGAAGGCCAAGGATTGCTGATTCACCTCACACTTTTATGTTATGGAGGCGGCTTCTTTCCTTAAACCTCATGAACTAACCTCTGGTAACTTCAGACTTTTCTTCTGCAGCTTTCTCACCTCTCTTAGGCTTCATAGAACTGAAGAGAATTAGGGCCTTGCTCTGGACTAGGCTTTAGCTTAAGGGAATGTTGTGGCTAGTTTGATCTTCTATCCTGACCACTAAAACTTTCTCCACATCAGCAAAAAGGCTCTTTCATTTTCTTATCATTTGTGTGTTTACTGGAATCGCACTTTTAGTTCCATTCAAGAACTTTTCCTTTGCATTCACAACTTGGCTAATTGGTACAAGAGGCCTAGCATTCCGACTGTCTTGGCTTTCAACATGCATTCTTCACTAAGCTTAATCATCTCTAGCTTTTGATTTAAAGTCAGACACATGTGCCTCTTCCCTTGAACACTTAGGGAAGAGTTGTTGTGGAGTTGTTTGTTGGCCTAATTTCAATATTATTGTGTCTCAGGGAATAAAGAAGCTCTAGGACACACGACAGCTGTCTGTCGTCTGTCAGGGGAAACAGCTGGTCCAAGGAACAGTCAGACACACACAACATTTATCAGTTAAGTTCACTGTCTTCTGAAAGCACGGTTCATGCTGCCCCAAAACAATTGCAATAGTAACATCACAGATCACTGATCACAGATCACTATAACAAATATATTAGTAACGAAAAAGTTTGAAATATTGTAAGAATTACCAAAATGTAACACAGGGACACGAAGTGAGAAAATGCTATTGAAAAATTGATGCTGACAGACTTGATGCAGTATGGCCACAAACCTTCAATTTATAAAAATGCAATATCTGTGAAGTGTAATAAAGCAAAGTGCAATAAAACTAGATATGCCTGTAATAATAATTTTAAAACAAAATGATAGTAATTAAAATTTGCATTTGAACAAAATGTGTTTATGGTACGCCTCTGGTATACACAATTACATTTTTAAAATATTGCCAAATTTTTATCCAACAAGTATGTATTAATGTATAAGTATATACCAGTATATGCATTTTTAGGCTCTCGAGATAACTGCCTAATTGTCCTCCAAAAAACATGAAAGGCGGCCCCATGGCTCAGGCGGTTGGAGCTCCTTGCTCCTACCTCCGAAAGCTACCGGTTCGATTCCCACACGGGTCAGTGGGCTCTCAACCACAAGTTTGCCAGTTCGACTCCTCGAGTCCCGCAAGGGATGGTGGGCTGTGCCCTCTGCAACTAGCAACAGCAACTGGACCTGGAGCTGAGCTGCGCCCTCCACAACTATGACTGAAAGAACAACTTGAAGCTGAATGGTGCCCTTCACAACTCAGACTGAAAGGACAACAACTTGACTTGGAAAAAAGTCGTGGAAGTACATAGTGTTCCTCAATAAAGTCCTGTTCCCCCACCCCAATAAAATCTTTAAAAAAAAACAACATGAAAACATGAGCCAATTGATTCTTTCTCCAAGAAGATCGTTTATCTGTTGTAAATGGAGAAGTGTTCAAAGAAATCATAATCATGACTGTCATACAGATAAAATGAACCTGTATTAAAGATTTTAGTTAACTCAGTGAGGGCATTGGGCATTGGTAAGATGTTACAACCAGTTAAAATGAGAATTTCAAGTACCACACTGATATAGATCAGTAATGCTGAAATTAATTTACAAATAGGTGTAAAACTAGCTTTTTGCTGGAAGGGGTTAGAAGGGGGAACATAATTTGCATGTCTATGGACAAGTAATTTGCATTTCTATCATTATCTACAATCTACAGAGCAGTAAAATTGCTCAAAGACAATGAAAGGTCAGAATGCCTTTAAAATGCCATTACCAGGAGGGGTCAGCTAGATACCAACCACCTTGTTGTCCATTGAATACACTCAATCATCTTTTGGTGCATTTCAAAGTCTTTTACAATTTTTCCCTACACTGTGGGCACACCACACTGGATACCTTTCTTCTATAAATCTTTATGAGCTACATTTTCATTTAAAAAAAAGAAAAGAAAGAAAGGGGAAGGGAAGGGAAGGGAAGGAAAAATAAGAAAAGAAAAGCCTAAGCAGCTGGGAAAATAGTGATTCACAAAAACATCTCCCAGCTGGCTGTTTCTGAACATCAAGACCAACATATCTAGACAATAGCTGGATTTTACCTAGAAAAAGTTTTGATCCCTATTATTTTTTAACCAAGCAGATGTTTTAACTCTGAAAATACAAATATTTTAATCAGAGTTATACCAACAATTGTAAATTCAATTGAGAAAATATTTTCTTGCATAGACTCCATTAAACCTGTTTAATCCATAAGTTTTCTACATATTGTCACTACAGTTATTCATTTTTTTAATTTCAAATGTGTTTGAAACATAATTTGAAAAAATAAAAATATTTTAAAATTCTTTTATTGAGATTAGTTTTACTAGTACATTTTATTTAGAAAATATTTGAATCTTTGAAAATTTTTTGTACTAAATGTACCTGATTATAAGCTTTTGTCAGTGTTTTATTTTGCCCTTCATTTCTATTAAAGCAAATTTTCTTGGGTTACATTTTTCTGTCTTGATGTTGTAATGAAGATTTGATTCTTTTGTCACTTTTTAGTCAGTAACAGTTTACCATGTGCAGTTTTAGCCATCATCAGTTTTATGTCAGGTATATTTACCAATTCTAGGGCAGACTTTAGAATTCAGTTTTACCTTGGAAAATACTGTCAATGTCTTAAATTTCAAATTCAGCCCTTCTCTAGCCTTCCAACTACTTTGTGTGTCAAATATTTACTCTCTGTGCTATGCTATTGTATGGACAAAGAGCAAAGAATGTCCTCAGAGTAAAAACCTTAGGAACAAAGACATTCAGTTAGGTTTATGAGCCTGATCATTCATCCATCCATCTTTCCACCCACCTATCAATTTGCCCATTGACCCATTCACTTAGCCATTCATCAATCTTTCCATCCACCCATCTATCTACTTATACATTAATCTACCCCATCCAACCACCCAAACTTCTTTCATTCACCCACCCACTCAGCACCCATTCATCCCTCCATTCAGCAATTACCCATTCACTCAACCATTTATCTATCCTTCTATCTAATCATCTGTTCCTCCATCCATCCTTCTATCCAAACATCCATCCATACATCCGTCCATGAATCCTTTCATCTTCCCATTCATTAATCTACCACTGTGGTTCTTAATGGGCAATTTTGCCTGTAGGGAACATTTAGAAATGTCTGGAGACATTTTTTAGCTGTCACAACGGGGTGATGCTTCTGGCATCCAGGGGATAAAGGCCAAAGATGCTGCTAAACATCCTGCAACACACAGAACAGCCCCCTACAACAAAGAATTATCTGACTTAAAATGTCAATAATACCAAGGTTGAAAATCCCTCTCTGGTCTAACTCCGCCCACCCTCCCACCCATCCATTCACCACTCCCATTTATTTAAATGTTTATTGAGCGTCTGTCACAATGTCTCCCAATCCTGACTGCAGAACATGTCAAACATGACAAGTGCACATATATTACCTTTGAATATTCAGATATTTATAATCAGAAACCATGGAAGTTTGTGAAAATTAATCAGTAGAGAAGCTTCTGTGCTTGTTTCCAAGAGTGTGTGATATTAAATAGTTGCTAAATAAGATTAATCAATGATTTATCACCATATGAAGCAGGTACACAAAAGCATACCAAAGGTGAAAAACAAATAAATGTCCATGTTTCCTTCTGTCAGGGGGGTATAACTCAGTCTATACATTAGAATCACTTGGGGAGCTTTTAGAAAATACTGATACCCCACATCCCAGAGCCTCTGATTTAATTGGTCTAGGATGTGTCCTAGGCATCAGAATTTTCTAAAAGCACCCCAGATAATTATAATATTCATCCAGGGATAGGAAGAGCTGTGTCAGAATTCAAAACTGCACCTCCTTTTTCTTTATTGACTTTTTTTCTTTGTATGTACATAGCATGTGGGTTTTCTTTTTCAGTTTATTTAGAATCTGATCTTATAAGGTTTGAGGTAATAATCTTTATCCTCTTTGCCCTTGGATTCGTGGTTTGCCTTAGTATGTGTGTGTGGTTGGGGTGGAGCCGGGGTAGGGGGACTTGACCTAAAATCACAGGCCCCCAGGATTGCAGGATTGCTGACCAAGGGAAGGGCTCTTAATCCATCTTCTGCTTCTGAAGCTTTTTAAGAGAGTGATATTGGCAGGAGACCATGAGCTCTAGAACAGGAGCTAATTATACAACATCTTTACTAATATTAGCGTATTCAAGCAGAAGGTAACAAATTTAGATGAAAAGATTTAAAGAAATGGGAACACTAAGTACCATTAGACGTCCCTCTCACTAACATCCAGCCATTCCACGCGTGATTTAGTAGATCCTGTTTCATGTCAGGCTTGAGTAAACTCATGTTTCAGGTACAAAATCTTTCTTGGGTTTGGACACCAGTGCTGCTGCCACCACCACTACCGTGTTCTTCTGAAGCTCTGGGACTTTTTTTTTTTTTTTTTGGCTTAAACAGCAAACATTCACTTTTTTTTTTTTTTTGGTTGCACTAGTTGTATTTCAAGTGCTCAACAGACACATGCATTTCCATCATCACAAAACGGTACATTGGGCAGTGCTGCTAAAGGGTAAAGAATTACATTCTAATTTAAATTTCACTTTACGTTGGGAAAAATTTTTTCACTTTTATTTTTATTTATTTATTTATTTATTTTTAAATTTTTTCACTTTTAAATACACAGAAATACCTTTGTTATATATTTGCTCCCATACTTGGAAACAAGGATGAATGCCTTTAAAAGACCAAGGACAAAGATCATGCTTAGATTATCAAGATAAGCATGTAACAAATCCCAGCTCATTTTGCACCAATAATTTCCACTTTTATATTTGATAAACATTTACTTCTTACACGTAGTTCTGGAGGTACAAGATCCAGGCGCCAGCAGAGTGAGTGTCTGGTGAGAGCCCTCTTCCCGGTTCATAGACAGCGGTCTTCTTGTCTCCTCCCATGCCGGACCAGCAGCTGTGGCACTTTTTAATGCTTTACTAGGTGTCAACACTCTCAAATTATTTTCTGTGGCTCTAACCCAAACACAAGAGATTCTTACCTAATATGATTTTCTGCCATTCTGGGGGAACAGGAATAATAACAGATATTTACAGGAGGCTTTAGACTTTACAGAGTCTTCATACACATTATCTTCCATGATCCCTGTATGGGGTGGGCAGTAACAGCTGCTACCTCCATTCTACAGATGCAGACATTGAGCCTCAGAAAAGTAAGGGCACCCAAGGTCACAAACTCTGAGTGGTGGCAGCTGGACTTGAATGGTGTTCTCATGTCCTGTGTTCCTTTTTCATATACCCAGACACATGCATTGGCCACATTTTCTATGCTCTCAGTCTCGTTGGGAGCCTTCCAAATCCCGCTTTCAGGCCCTCTCACCTTCTGCACAAGAAGGCCTATAGCAAAGGGGGTTCCTTCCATCGCTGCCATCTCTGCCCTTGCCATCATTCCCAAATGTAAGAACAATACTTGTCTACTCCACACACGCTCAACTCCTGATGCTTTTTACGCCTTTTTCTGGACAGAGCAGATTCTCTTTTAAGGGACTCATAGAAGGAGAATCCCAACTGGGTTCAGAAATCATTTCTTATAAGCCATTTAGTTCTTGAATCACAATCATGGCCAGCCCTTGAAGTGAGCCCCGTCCCTCCATGCAAGACTCCCTCTTTTTCCTTCCAGCCTTTGCTGGTACATTTCTGCAAATGGGGTGCCTCTGTCTTTATTGTTGGAAAGCTGAGCTGGTATAAATGTCTTTCGTCTACCCATAGATAGGTTTTCTTAATAAAAAATATTCTTTCTAAATTGTATGTTATTTTCGTTAATAAAAGCAATTGATATTTGATAGAGAAAGAAAATAAATAAACATTTTTAAAGGGGGAAAAATCACTTTGTTTCACTCAGAAACAACTACTTTTGACTTTTTAATCTTTCTTATTCACTTATACAGAGGGTGCCAAAAAATGTATATACATTTTAAGAAAGGAAAAAACTGTATTAAAATTGTAATATTCAATATATACCGATAACAAAAAATGAATACAAGTCCTGTGTATACATTTTTTTGGCATCTCCGGCATGTGTGAATATCTACGTACATGACATAATTTTCAACGGATATGTTAAATAACTTTTCCACCATGACTTTGATAGAATCAAGGCATTTAGATTTAGAAGGAACCTAGAGGCCACAAGACCTTCCTTCCTGGTTTGAGGGTGTCTCTCACGTGGAACTTGACGGGGGCAGCCTGGACACCACTTGCTTCCTCCAGGGACTGAGAGCCCAGTTTGCACCATTCCAGGGCAGAAAACTTGTCCCTTTTATTCCTCCCAAAATAACAGAAAATCTCCCCCTTTGGACCTCACGTCTCAGATTGAATGTCCCTAGTTTCTGTGATTATTCCATGCCTGACAGTGTTTCAGAGCCTCTTGTGATGCCAGTCACACTCCCCTGGGAAATCTGTACACTTAAAACGCTGTCTCTGGCCTCCAGCAGGAAGTTCCAAGTGCAGCCCCGAAGACATGGTGTGCAGTGGGTCTACCACTTCCTTGACCCGAGACACTGGACCTCCAGTCACACTGCCCAGGATGGCACTGGGTATATTTTTAGCAGATACTTCTACTGTCAACTTTTGGGTTGGTTTTAAAAAGCCATCACAGTCAGGATTAATTGGAGAGAGATAATGCCAGTCTGAATGCTGCCTTTTCAAATCCAAAATCCTCTTTGGTTGGTGTGTGCGTATGTGTGTTAGCTCACCATCTATCAGATGTAATGTTGAGCACATTGATATTATTATTATAATAATAATTATTATTATTACTGTCATGGCACTTTCAGTTGGTTGAGGCCCTGCTGTGCACTAGATATACATTAATTCCTTCATTTCACAGAGACCCAGGATTGATTAATTTACACATGAGAAAAGGAAGGCAGGGAAATTGGACGACTTGCTCAAGGTCCCATGCCAGTCTGATAGGGAGTCCTGATTTAAACTGGATGACTTGGCCAGCACCTGTGCTCTATCCTATTTCATATTGCCTCAGAAAAGTACAACCTGCTCATCAACAGTCAAGTTCCGAGTGAGACTCCCTGGGCCTGAGTGGTAGGGCCAGTGGATTGGAACCTCTGTACAACACCTGAGGAAATAGCCTTAGAGGTATCTGAGCCCTTCAGATTAAAGATCGTGGAAGACAGGGAGAACTATCCAGAACTTTTTGTCCTACCTTGAATCTCAGAACTTTACAAAGAAACCTTGGGTGCCATATTGGTTTACACTTACCCTTTCCATTATACTTATATTAATTATAAAAATCATATAGCATTATTAAAATATCTTTTAAATTTTTATGTTATTTTACGGACAGTCCCACTAACTTAATATAGCAACTCTTTTTCCCCCGCTTTGGTTCCACTTATGTATATGTGAATTTGCATTCATGCTGGGAAGTCCAAGGAAATAGCGCAGAATGTGACTCAGAGTTGTCCCACTTAAGGGAGAGCAGGTTGGGGTACTCATCCACTGACTCATCGGTTGAGCATTGCTCTTCAAAGTGTTAACTCCTTGGCGTTTGGGCCCACTTTGCAGCAGATAAGCAAGCACCTATGGTTGAAAAGCCTTTATATAGAAAGTTGCAGGTGCTTTCAGGAGGAAGCCATAAGCAGGAATGGCAAGTGCAAGGGACTATAGTCAAGGCGTGACAGCATTTACCATTTAAGTAATGACTTGAAGTGAGGGAGTTAGCCATGTGGACATCTGGAGGAAGAATAGATCAGACAGTGGGAACAGCCAGTGCAAAGGTCCTGAGGCAGGAGATGTCTGGCATGTTTGAGAACAGTAAGGAGGCCCATGGGGACAGAGCAGAATGTGAAAGGGGAAGACTGAAAAAGATTAAAGTTACAGGAGGCGAGATCATAGGGCCTTGTATGCTGGTTTAAGGACTTTGGTTTCACTGAGAGAAATATGAGCCATTAAAAGTTTGAGAAGAAGTGTGATGTGATCTAACTTGTATTTAAAAAGGATCAACCAGGCTTCTGTTCTGGAAATAGAGTATAAGAAAGCAAGGGAGGAAGCAAGGACACAGTTAGGAAGCTGTTGCGATATCCAGGCAAGAGCTCAGGATAGGGGCAGTAGAAGCGGTGACTAGATTTTTAGTATAATAAAAAAGTATCAAATATATGGTGATGGAAGGAGAACTGACTCTGGGTGGTGAACACACAATGGGATTTATAGACGATGTAATACAGAATTGTACACCTGAAATCTATGTAAATTTACTAACAATTGTCACCCCAATAAAATTAATTAAAAAAAAAAAAAAGTAAAGTCCCCTGAATTTGACCGATTTGACGTGGGTGTGAGAAGAACTCAGGAGTGAAGTACAAAACTAAGAATTTTAGCCTGAGCAATTGGGCTGAGATAAAGGAGGCTGTGGGTGGAGCATGTTTGGGGGGCAATTAGGCACTGAGTTTTAAACACATTGATTTGTAGATGTCTTAATAGATAATTCAAGTGCAGATAACAAGTTAGCAGTTGGCTGTCCAGGATTAGATTTCAGAACAGTTCAGGCTGGATATATAAAATTTAGAGTCCACATGTGGAGGATGTTTAAAGCCACAAGATGAGATATCAAGAGAATGATCTCCCTATTATCTCCTCTGGATTTGTGATGAGATGTGTCCTGTATCTTCTCGTTCTGTGCACCACGTCTCTTATCTTTCACTTTTCTATCTCTTCATCCCTCTATACAGCAACTTCAGGCAATTTCTTCAGGTCCAACATCTGGGTCATTAATTCTATTTTTCACTGTTTCTAGTCCATCATTTTAACTTTTAGACCTACTTTTTCTTCATTCCTAGAAATTCTGCTTGTTTAAAACATCTGCTATCTATTTTGATAGCCTTTATCATATTTTTAAATCCCACTTTTGTCTTTACAACATAAAAATATTATATAATCTGTGTTCAATAATTTGTTATCTGAAGTTCTTACAGGTCTGATCCTGCTTTCATTGTGCCCCTACCATGGCAGGTTATTTCTGCACGCGCCTGTGCACATGCTCAAGTGTGCGTGTGTGTGTGCGTGCGTGTGCATGTGTGTGTGTGGGGGGGTGTATGTGTGTTTCATCTTTGGAGTTCATGTTTACTAGGGCTTTGTGAGATCCTGCATTGCTGGGTAAAGGACATGTACAACAGATTTTTTTGTATTTGATTCTACTAGGTATTTCAGCCTCGGGCAAATTTTTATGCTAATTCCTCAGCCTGGTGGTTCCTGGACCACACAGTGTAAAATTGAATCCCAAACCTGTGCATGATTTCAAATTCTCACAGGACCTGTTCTCTCTAATCCCCGGGGAAAGTCCCCTTGTTATGATATTTCTCCATGCCAGTGGGGGAACTTTTCCTAATTCACCTCTTCATCAAGCATGAAGCCTTCAGGGTGCCAGCTTTATGCAGGGGGTCCCATATCCAGCTTCTATGGGGCACGGGCCAAAGTCTTATTTCCTAGACTTACAAGCAGGTGGACAGTAACACTCAAGAGCAGCACTCACTCACACACCTTCTCTCCCCATCCCTAGCAGCCACACCAGTTTGCATGCTAACCACTCTGGTTTGTGGCTTTTCAGCTCTCGGCAGTTCCCTTTCTTTCCTGCAAATTTAGCTTTGCATTTAAAGAATGTTATACTTTAACCAGCATCTCTGTTTGTAGAAGGAGTGTTTTCAGGTTATTTACCTGACACATGGATGGAATTGGAAGTCCCTTCAGGGGTGATTTTGATGGTCAGTTTAGCTCAGCAGAAACTATTTTCTAAAACAAGCCCATTTGAGTGGACAAGATGCCCTCTAGCTCCATGTCATGTTGGAAACATCTGCTCCTGTGGAGTTTGTGTGGCAGCTGATCTACCGAGCACCCTCCTGGCTTATTCCGGTGGCTCTGCCCACACCGATGATTACTTGTGTCAGTTGGTGCCAGAACTGACCAAAGAGGCCTACGTGGTGACAAATGAGCTAGAGACAAATGTTACCAACTGCCATTGCCAGCAGACCCCAGGACTGGCTGTCCAGGAATTTTATGGAGGATGTCCGACATGCTACATGATTCCAACCAGTGATGGGGAATGAAGGGAAGGGGGATTGGTAATTCCACAAACGGCTGCTTCCTGTGGCCCCAACGAGATGATGTATCCCCTCTGTGCTATGTATGTCCTGTTTTCTGAGATGCCCCAAAGATGCAGGAACCCCAAACAAGTCCTGGCAAGGGCAAGGGCAGCAAAGAAGGAAAAGAAACAGAACTCTGTTCCTAAGGCCTCTAATAGCTGGGAAGGTGAGCAAAGCATGGGCAGTCCTGCCTGCTTGGCCACAATCAAAGGAAACATGAGGAATGACCAACAGGGCTGTGTGCACACCATTAGTACTGGTCAGTGACAGACCCCGTGTGTCACCGAGGGGAATCAAGTCAGGAGACTTCAAAGCTGCTATGGGAAGACTTGGCATGATAGGAATTTCTGAAAGTTGTTTCAGAACCATCATGTGTCAGTCAGTGAAAGAGAAAGGGGCCTGGACAGGAGAGAGGGCCGAGACCTGAAGGAAAGCCTTTCTGCTTTCTCTCCTCAGTAAAACCGCTATCCATGTGCTCGTTGATGGGCTAAGCACAGAATCACAGGGTCTTTAACTGGACAGATGCCATCCGTTCAGCCTTCCAGCCAGGGCAGGTTCTGCAGCCTCCTTGTACAGCCTCCCACGGGGGTTCTCCATGCTGACCTCCTGGTCGGACTGCTCATTCCAAGCCTCTTCCTACTGTGAGATAAAAATCTGCCTTTCAGCCATTTCCACCCAGACCCAGTCCTCTCCTGGGTGCCGTTACGGGGCGCGGGGGTGCTCCTCCTGCCCTCCCCGGCTCAGAACAGAGAGAAGATACTCTGAGAGAACCTGCGGTCGGAGGGTGCCAAGAAGTGAGAACCAGGGCTCCTCAGACCCTGCTCACCCCCAGGACGTCCATGCAGAAAAGGAGTCTGACCGCTGGGACAAACACCTGCCAGGCCGAGCCTGGCTGAGCCACTTTTCCACTTTCCCGCTGGAGACTCAGTCCTGAGCCCACCTGTACAGAGGGAAGACATCCTCCCAGAAAAGAAACATGGTTCTCGGATGAATACTCAAAGTGCAGACTACAGCGTTAGTTTATCTTGTCCTTGTATATAAGACAGTGAATTAAAACCAAAAGTTCCCTGTGAAGATAAGCAAGTCCTTTGAAGCTGTTCCTCCTGGCAGGCCGGTGTTGTGTCTTCTCTGGGCTGGGCCCCGCCTCGGGCAGACTGGTTGGGACTCCGTGCAGGTGGTGCAGCAGCTCCACCAGAGCAGGCCGGAGTCGCTGGCGCCTTGTCCTTTGAGGCACTGGCACCGAATCCCTACTTTCTATGTGCCTGCTGGAGGCCCACTGTTTTCAGGTAGTTGTGCTGGACACAGAAAAGAGACAAAACAGGAATTGATTAGGCGGTACGGACATGACATGGGCTCAGAAGCCATACGCCATCATCCTTCCTGCAAACATCACAGTTTTGGGACAAGGATTCCCTCTGCCCAGCCCAACTGTGTGAGAAATGATGTTCTATTCAATCCCTTTCATTGTTTCATCCCAAGGAAAGTGTATAAAACTTTTAAAATGGTGTGATGGGCATGTTTAAAAGGAGACATGCATGTTTCAAGAGCCCACTTGAAAGTTCTGACAAGAATTAAGTTCAAAAAGAAAAGAAGAGGGTTCTGTCTCCAGAGGGGTGGGCACCCATGTACTCTGAAGGGCCCTCCCTCTGCAAATCAATTAGATGTTGACAAATGCTACCCTTTTAATGCACTCCTAGGTTCCCAGAAAGCAGATGGAAGAAGTGAAACAAAGAGTGGGCAGTGAGCAAGCAAATGCTAAAACCAACTTAGAATAGGGAGATGAATCCTAGATTCCCCACAAAGTTGGGGAACTGAAGCTGAAGTTCTTTTTCCCCCCAATTGTTTTATTGTGGTAAAATACCCATACCACAAAACTTACCATCTTTACCATTTTTAAGTGTACAGTTCAGTGGTATTAAATAATTTCATAATGTGCAACCATCGGTCCCTATAACTTTTCATCTCATTAATCTAAAACTGTACCCATTACTTCCCATTCTTCCTGCCCCCAGCCCCATATAACCACCATTCTACTTTCTGTCTCTATGATTTTGACTATTCTAAGTGTCTCAGGAGTGGAATCATACAGCATTTGTCTTTTTGTGACTGGCTTATTTCACTTAATGGCTGTACCATTTTACATTCCTACCATCAGTGCACAAGGGTTCCAGTTATTCCACATCCTCACCAACACCTGTCATTTGTGCTTCTTTGATAGTAGTCAGTCATCCTACGGGGTGAGAGGGTTCCTAGTTCTGATTTGCATTTCCCTAGTGATTGGTGATGTTGAGCATCTATTCATGTGTTTATTGTCCACTTGTGTATTTTCTTTAGAGAAATGTCTATTCAAGTCCTTTGCCTGCTTTTTGAATAAGGTTTTGTTTTGGGGTTGTTGAGTTTTAGGAGTTCTCTATATATTCTGGATATTAATCCCTTCTCAATTGGGAATTCTTGAAGGAGGTTAAAATGGTCCTGGGTTGGTAATACCCCAGGCTAACCGGAAAAGCAAGTGCAAACCCTTTTAAGAGGAAAGTAATTTCAGCGGATGCACTCAGGACTCCTAAACCTTAGGTTCAATCAAATATAAAGTTGTGATTTTTTTTAAAAAAATTTTTATTGGGAAATGTTGGGGAACAGTGTATTTTTCCAGGGCCCATCAACTCCAAGTCAATTCATTGTCCTTTAATTTAGTTGTGGAGGGCGCAGCTCAGCTCCAAGTCCAGTCACCATTTTTATTTTGTTTTTTTTTCCGTTTTTAATCTTTAGTTGCAGGGGGCACAGCCCACCATCCCATGGGGGAATTGAACTGGCAATATTGTTGTTGAGAGCTTGTGCTCTAACCAACTGAGCCATCCGGCCACCCCTCTAGCAGCTCAGCCGCAGCTCATTGTCTTCAATCTAGTTGTGGAGGGCGCAGCTCACTGGCCCATGTGGGAATCGAACGGGCAACCCTGTTGTTCAGAGCTCGCGCTCTAACCAGCTGAGCCATCCGGCCGCCCCTGAAGTTGTGATTTAAACACACATGGATAGAAGCCACCATGAGGGAGATTCAGCAACACAGGAAACATTTTGACCTTGAAAAAGCTGGCCCTACATATTTCATATAGAATAATATATATGAAAGGTTTAAATAAATATAAAAGAGAATGGCTCAAGTGCAGCATCTGCATAAAAAGTTTGTGTATGGGCACGTCTCAAACATAAAAGAAATGTCCAATGAAGAGAGTTCTACTTGAGACTGGGGGATCGTGGGAGAATATATTGACCTGTAGAAATGTAACACTCCCCTGTCAAACAGTTTGTCTGAGACATTGAAAGTAATTAAAGAAAATACAAGGTTTGTCTGGAACACCAAGAGAGAATTCATGGTGGTAACCATGCAAATCATTTTGGTTCATTTATAATAAGCAATAATATTTTTGAAACTCTCTAAAGCCAAAGACCTTTTCACCTTCTTATTCAAAATATAGGATGACCTTACCCAATTGATCAAAATTAACCTCACCAATAGCGGCACAAAGCAGTATCACATGCCTCCTGTTACAGACTGAATGTTCGTGTTCCCCCAAAACACATAATGTTGAAGTCTTAGTCCCCCCTTATCCACAGGGCAAACATTCCAGTACCCCCAGTGGATGCCTAAAAGCACAGACAGTACTGAACCCTATATCCATGCACACCTTTTCACTTAAAGGAAGCACTCAGGGCTTCTCTTTGGCACACCCAAATTGCCAGCATCACCGCTCTTTCACGCTGGGGCCATTATTAAGTAAAATAAGGGTGACTTGAACATCAGCACTGCGATACCACGACAGTCACTCTGATAACAAGACACTACTCAGTGACTAACGGGTGGGTCGTTTATACAGTGTGGATGCGCTAGAGAAAAGGATGGTTCACATGGCCGGCTTAGCACTCACCAGCCATCCGGGCCTGGTGGTGCTCTGTGGGACCCCTATGGGCCCAGCGCAGTCCCAGGACTCCGGAGCTGGCAGAAGATACCCACTAACTCTGGTGATGCTGGCTCTCGTGCGGCTGGCACAGTCCTCCTCCACCTCTCTAACGTGGGGAGTGTGACCCTGGGTCCCAGTAATGAGGTCCCTGAGGCCCCGCCTTCCTGGAGACATGAACCCGCGTTACCTTCTGTTCTGTCTTCACTTTGGCATTGTAGAAGGAGATGGAATCAGGGCCCTCGGGCAGCATCATCTGCTGCAGCTGGCTGAACTTATCCTGGTCATCTTCTCCCTAGGGGAGGCCCAACTCAGCACAGTCGTCCCTTCAGCCTGGCATTGTCAGGATTCACCCTGAAGAGGTCTGTAGTGGGCATCAGGGCAGCCCCTTGCTAGGTTTGAGGATCCTCACCCAAGGTAGCTCACAACCTCTCAGATACCCTATAACTGCCACCTG
This sequence comes from Rhinolophus hipposideros, assembly GCF_964194185.1. Taxonomy (NCBI): domain Eukaryota; kingdom Metazoa; phylum Chordata; class Mammalia; order Chiroptera; family Rhinolophidae; genus Rhinolophus; species Rhinolophus hipposideros. Next base: position 59,990,145 of record NC_138060.1, read on the forward strand.
GGTGAGCCACTCAGAGGGTGGCAGCAGTAAGTGGTGTTTTCTGTGTCTCCATTTTTGACAACTGGGGAGAGACCTGTAGCTCTCCACCTACCTGGGCCAGCTGTGGAAGAGGCTGGGAGCAGCCGGTACACTGCCATGTTGGTGGAGAGAACAGAGGACAAAGGGTACTGCCCACTGGCCTGTGCTCACCCATCATCTCCACCCCTGCCCTTGTGCCACTCACCAGAGACACGATCCTGCTGACAGGGACCATGCCCGGCCGGATGCTGCTACCCGGCTTCAGTGCCGCCTGCACGTCCTCAGGGATGAAGAAGGACTCGTTGTACCAGACGTCAAATTCTGCAGTGAGGCAAGAGACAGCACTGTGAGGTGTGGGGCAGTCCCCGAGGAAGCCAGTAAAGGCCGCGTGTGCCCGTCTGCTTTGTTCCTGTCACTTCCTGCACCAGGGTCTCACCCTTTCCCATCTCTGTCTCCTGTCCACAGAGTCCTGGAAACACACATCTGAAGCCCCTGCCCGGCTCCTGCCTCTGCTAGAGAGAAGCTCCGAAGCCACTTCTAGAACCAAGGAGGTGACCCTGCCCTGTGCCTCCCAGGACCTTGGATAGCCAGCCAACCTTCCCAAATGGCGCACCCGTGAGCAGACGGTGGCGACACTGATCCACAAGGTGCTGGCAGTACTGGATCTCAGCCCTGAGGTCGCGCAGGTCCTGGTACTCGGTTCGGTATTGCTTCTTGAGGTCCTTGAGCTTTAGGATCAGCAGGAATTCTTCCTCATCGATGATCATCAGCCCCTTGTTCTCATACTCTCCTGTGGGGGGATGGAGGCGGTCAGAGACCAGGACCAGCAGAAGGGCCGGGGTGGGCCTGGGCGTGGGCAAAGCACGGGGGGTGGGAGGGCAGTCTCCTGGGACATGTCTCACGGGGAGAGGGAGGTCAGACCAGACGGCCACACTGGCATTTCCAGGATGAACAGAAGGGGTGGGTGGAGGAGGGTAGAGATGGCCCATGCGCCACACTTATTTTATCTTAAATCCCATCAACCAATGGTATTTCACTAACAATATATATTATAATAATATAATAATAATATTATACAGACGTTCGTTTACCTTTTTTGTAAGTTATACACATGAAATGCCATCACTGGTTAGTTGCACAGGTACTTTGGCAACGTTCCTTATGTGCATGTAAACGCAACGTTCCTTATGTGCATGTAAACGCACATTTCAGATTGTCTTCTTGCCGATTTGAACATGCACCAGCTACCTTCTGCTTAGAGTCACTTAGACCCACTCAGTGGGTACCATACCGAGTCGCTGCCAGAGGCTCCAGAAGGAGAGGGGTCAGTTCTGTTCTTAGTCATCTCCACTCCTTGTACGGACCTTTTAAGGTCTGTCACTTTGATGAGGGTGTTGGGTTAAGACAACCTAACATGGTCTGTGGAGCCACTCACTCAGCCGTTCACCGCCCGCAAAGGTCATGAAAGCTCGGCAAAGGTCATGTCAAAACCCCCAGTGTAGGGGGCTTCCGCTCCAGGACCCTGAAGAGTGAGGCCTGCCTGTGATAGGTATGTAGCTGGGGTGCATGAGGTAGTCCCCAGGAGCTGGAGGAAAATGTTAGCACTTCCAATGATGTTTAATGGGGAAAAGGAAGACAAATTGTCACTGGCACCATTCATGGAGAGGCAAGGGTCCTGATGCAAGGTATGGAGTGGGGAGGTCCAGAGTCACCCTCACCAGGTCCCTTGACTTCAGTACAGAGTGACTTGGTCTGTGTGCTATGGGACGTCCCTGATGTGGTCACTTTGATACAAACCCTTTACAGACTAGAGTCTTTACAGGACTCTGTGAGATAGCAGGGGCTTGAACATTTGTTACTACCCAGAGGTTCTCTAATTATCTCTAAGGAAAAAAAAGAATTGAACTTAAGATGATATCTCATTTTTCTTTCACAAAAGACTAATTAATGTTCTAAATTTGCTGACCTTTCTGGGCTGCCAATCAAGGTACCTAGCAGGTATTTTTAAAAATGAATTTACTTGGTCTGTTCCTTCAAGATAAAGTACTTTATGTGATATTTTAACAATCAGTGGGAAAATAACTGCTCTTGGGGGGCAAAAGCAAAAATGTTTGATACTGATAGGTAAAATTTTAAATATTCCAAAATATTATTTATTTCTTTGTCTCATCCTTAAAAAAAATAGCAATTTTTCAGGTATGTTTAGGAGTAACTTGATGTCAGCATAGCATTCATACATATTATTTAAATTACATAAATATGTAATAAGGGGTTGCATATTCAAAGACGGTGTGGGCTAAGGGCACAAAGCAGTGTAAGGCCTGTAAGACTTTCACCTTGGAGATTCTGGATGGGGCTTTTCTGGAGCCACCATCACCTGTCCTCTCCCGTTTCCCAGACCCATGGAGGGCTTTGCCCTCTGGAATAATGTGTCATGATTGGTCTGTAGGTTATGAGCAGAGTGGCTCCAAGAACTTGAAAATAAAGTTGCCCTCTGAGAACCAGATGAGTAAAATGTACTCCCTGAGTGAGTGAGATGACCCTGACCTGCGGGAATAAACCAAGTGACCTCTGGAGATGCGTCAGGGGACAAGTGACTCAGAAAGGCCAGCCTGCAATGGCATTGTGATTTCGCAAGGGAAAGCCCAGTGACCTGGTGTGCCCAATCTGGAACAAGACAAGGGGACCAAGCCAGGAATGTGAACAAGACTGTGGCCTCTGAACTGACAGCCTCAGAGTTGGGATGGTCACTCATTAGAACACAGCTTCTGGGCCCTGCCACAGATGTCCTGAGTCAGAACCACTGGTCGGAGCCTGGGAATTTGCACTTGCCCAGACCTCCCAGGTGAGTCCTCTGCACACTCAATCTGGAGGGTTCTTGGCCCACAGTGCAGGTGTGGGCAGCGCCGGCTATTGGGACAAGGGCACCAGGTCAGGGTAAGCAGGTGAGCACCCTCCGCACCCAGGAATCCCTACTCTCCGAGTCTGAGGAGACACCACCTACCTTAAGAGACAAGACTTTGCTAGGCCAGCACAGGGGTTGAGGGTTTGGCCTGAGGAATGGTCTTAGTGACAGTAAACCCCTTAGCCCTCGGGTATCTACATTCTCATTTCTCTCCTCAGTTCTCATGTCTTGACAAGCACCTCCACCCCAATCAGACCACTGTGGGCAGTGAGAAGACCACACAGGACCCAGCCACCCATCTCCCTGCAGAAGCCTCTACAACGCCAAAGGCCTATTTTTCCATAGGTTACATATTAGGTGGAAGGCCCAGCACTTGGGTCTGAAATAAAGCAATAATGGGGGGCCCACAGGAAGAGGCTGGCTTGACAGGGAAGGACTCTGGCTCCTCAGGGATGACTAGAGCCAAGTGGTGACTCAGGGATGAAGGTTGCACCCCAACATCCCCAGCTGACCCCCTTCCATCGCAGTCCTCCAGCGCCCAAGGCTACCCCATTTGGAGCAGGAGGACTCAGGTCCCACAGTCCCCTGGGCCCTCTTCCCATCACACTTACCTTGCTTCTCCCGCAGTGACTTCTGGAAATGTAGTGCCTCTTTGGTGATGTCGATCTCCTTCTTGATGGCATTGATGCGCTGGGTGGTCTCGCTGGCTCTTTTCCTCCGCTCATTCAAGATGGACTTGTTTTCTTTGAAGATGCGATTGATCTCACTGCCTCGCTCATTCTTGAAGTCCTCAAAGGCCACAGGCTTAGAGGGTGGGGTGCTGAGCCTGAAGACACAGCGGGAGGAGGGAGAAACAGGTAGCTGTCTTGGAGCTACCAGGCACTTCACCTTTCTTCCTCCTTCATGAGCAGGAGGCCAGAATTCCCGGGTACCACCTACCCCAGATGGGAGCTCAACTGTAGGAATCATTCCCTTTTTCCACAGACACATGCTTTCATGCTATTAAACACTCTTCAAGAACTCTCGTTAATGAGATGCGAGATGGAGTGTTGGGGCAGGGGAAGGGACTGTCTGCCACTTACTGTGAAATGCTTCAGAAAAGAATATAAATGCAGGGAGAGAAAGATGGACACGTTAAGTATAGTAACATGTTACGTCTAGGAATCAAGGGGGCCTCCCTGTGTAATTCTTTTTATTTATTTATTTATTTATTTATTTATTTATTTATTTATTTTTACATTTTTTTTTTGCCTTTTTGTGTGTGTGTGTGTGTGTGTGTGTATGTGTTGAGAGCCCACTGGCCCATGTGGGAATCGAACCGGCAGCCTTCAGAGTTAGGAGCATGGAGCTCTAACCGCCTCAGCCACCGGGCCGGCCCAGTGTGTAATTCTTTTAACTTCTCTGAATGTTTGGAAATGTTCACAGGCTGGAGGGAAAATTCTTCATGTACATTCTTATACATTTCAAGAGCAGAGATAATAATTTACTTAAAGCCCTTTCCCTAATGTTGGCTATTGAAGGTTTTTCAAAAGAAAAACTTATTGGCTTTTTAAATTAATGATGCAATGGACATCTATTGCATAAATCTCTGTCCACATCTGTAATTATTTCCTTAGGATAGATTCCTAAAAACTCAATTACTGACTCACCAGGGAGAAGAATTGTGTGGCTGGAGGAAGGGGTCTCTACCTTGAGAATTTTGTACCGTTTGGGTACATTACTCATTTCAAAAATATGTAAATTTAATCATTTAAATAATTGCTATTTGGAAGGTCTAAAATGATTCCATGTACAACTGTGTATCCTGGATGACTCCTGAGGTCGGACCATTTTGTATGTGTGTAAGCCATCGTGTTTCTTCTTTTTGAAATGTGCCTCTAGTTTTTGTCTATTACCCCCCTATTTTATTTCTCTTCTATCTGCAAGTGCTCTTTACATATTGAGGATCACACTCTGGTTTGGGATGACCTGGTGCAGGAGCTAGTGCTAGATGGTCACCTGGGGGGGTGTAGCTCCTCCTTTGGGGAGTCCGAGGGAAGAGTTTCAATGGTAGACGTCTCCCGGTCCCGCAGAAGCATGTCTTTGACATCCCCATCCTTGGACGATGGGGTCAGCTGGGTCTTGGAGGTGAAAATATCTAAGTCCTTGCCACTCGCAGAGCTGCTGACACCTTCCTTTCTTGCTGAAGAGCTGGAAGGAGAAGGCAGGCCGACTCCACTCAGTCATGGGCAGTGAGGTGGCTCCCACGCTGACCTGTTTCAGCCCTCATGCCCCAGAAGCTCCAGCCCACTTAGCTCCTATCTTGATCATATACCTAGGCCAAAGGGCAGAGTATGGCCCTAAGCCTTGCAGATGGTCAAGAAGAGGGAAGCATTTTGGTCCCTTTTATCTGAACACGGAGCTCTCCCTTCAGCAGTCTCGGCAGGAGACACCTGAGAAGAATGGGCTGTCTCTAGGCTTGAAAGCATGTGGACCTGTGGGGTGGGCCACAGGCTCTCAGGAGTACCATGGCTGGTGAGGTATTAGTCACACTGGCATCTCTGAGAAGGAGGGGCAGAGCCCCCACCCAGGGTGGGGCTGTCTGCAGACCAATGGGAAAGCAGGACAGGTCTGCCCTGTTGCTCGGACCAGTCCACAACCTGTTCTCCCCGCCTACATCAGTGCTCCCAGGAAAGTAGCCACCCGCCCCCTCCAAGCGATGGCGCGTGGGGTCCTCCCTCCCAGAGAGGCACATCTGAGCAGGCCTGAACTGACAGGAGATGCTCCCCGCACTGTTTCCTCTTTTCACTATTTCCTCTTATTCTTTTCTTCTTCAACAAGTGTAGTTTGCGAGGCCCAAGCCTTGATCCATCTGTGATTGCATCGATCACCCAGTGACAGAACAGAGGGGGTCTAGGAGTGACGGGCCTCTCTGGAGAAGCAAGGGGAGGCCGGGGGCATCCGCAACCCCTGCTACCCAACTCCTGTCTTGCATGTGACAGTTTTCTACCATCAGCTTTGGCCACATCCTTTTTCAAGTGATAATAACAGTAACAGCAGATTCCTGTTGAGTACTTTCCAGGTACAGGGACCGTGTTCACTCACTTATCCTCACGACAACCCCAATGACTTTGATGCTATTATTACTGCTATTCCCATTTTAGAGATGAGAAAACGGGACACAGTGAGGCTCTCATGCCTCTCACAAGGTGACCCTTTGCGTGAAAGAAGTACAGAGCAGGGAGTGAGCCCAGGTGTCCCCTCTGGAGCCTGTGCTTTTGTCCACCATTACACAGCACCTCCCAGGGAAGATGGCTCATTAAGTGAAACTTGACCCTCTTCCCACTTTGCACCCACAAAGTCATACCTGAAAGGTGAATTGGGGTTTTTAGGCGATGTGAGTGCCAGTCAGCTGGGTCACAGAAGAACCCTGTTAGGAGGTGGGATTTCCACATAAAGTATCAGAGGGCAAGTGCTGGCCCAGCTTCTCACTTCCACTCGACCACTCAGCAGCCATGTGACCTTGGAAGTGACTTCCCTCTCTGAGGGGATTTCCGCATCAACAAAACGGAGCCATGAACTCCCACCTCATAGGGTTGCTGTGCGGGTGGGAAGTGACCAGCCCCAGCCTGGGCCCCACAGATGTTGCTAGTGTTGGCAGCAGTGGCAGGCATTATGCCCACACAGTAGCTAAGATACCCGGGGGAAGAGGGAGACAGCTTGTGCCCTTCCTTCCCCAGCCAAGGAGGTCCAGGTGCTGAACAGGCGGAGTAGCAGGAAGTGCTCACCTGGGCTGCTCTTTCACTGTCTTCCTGGACTTGAGTTTCTTCCCAGCTTTGGTAGTGAGAGAGGCGACTCCAAATCCGAAGCCTTGTCCATCAGTCTCGCCCACTAGGTGGCCATCAACATCCACAAGCCCTGCCTGGATAGAGGCCAGCAGCAGGGCCAAGGGTTACATTAAAGGTGTGGGCCTCTGAGGGACCCAAGTGTATATGGACCGAAGGCTCAGGTGGGGATGTTCATTTAGCCCACACCGATGTGGCTGCCGCTGCTGCAGCTAACTGCAGGCTTGCCCCAACAGAGCTGTCTCTGACTACCCCATCCAATGTCCACTTTCCACATCATCTCTCACTAGTCTGGGGGCTTCTTCCATACCCTAAGGATCCTAAGGCTTGTTCCCAACCCAGCTTCAGGAATTGGTCCTGTTCATTATTAGCCACGTCTCTAATTCTGGAGAGCACTTGGAATCATATGTGGTTTACTCTTGCATGTTTACCCCACACTCATCCTGGTGTTACCTTTATCTGTTCCAACCCTAGATTTGTTCTAATGGACACTTTAAAGGATACTTGTTGCCTCCTAAACGGGCATGAAAAAATCTGACAAGTGTTGTCAGCAAGAGCCAACTCTGCTTACCTTCTGGACAGCAGAAATGGTTGCAAAGTCATTTTTGTCTATGAGGGTGTACTTCCTGCGCAAGCTGGACTCTACTTCCTGTTCCTGTTGGCTTGGGAGAGAAAGTGAGAGAATACCTCGCATGTGGGGCCACACTGAACCCTCTGGATCAAGAACCAAGTATGTACTGGGATTCGAACTCATTTGGGTGTGGCCCCTTGTGAACGAGCCAGGCCTTCACCATGAGCCCGACCAGACAAAACCAACTCATTCCATGCCCCGGACTCCCCAGTGCACACACCCATCGTCCAGCCCCCAAATCTGCAGGGCCCACCCTATGTGCCAGGCACATCTGCTCCAAGATGACGATAGCAAGGTGTGTGAGTGAGCCCGCCCGGGGACCACGCTTCTCCGCCTCTTTGGAACCACGTGATCAGCTTCTGTGCTACCACCCAGCAGGAGCCACTCAGGCTGCAGGTATGCGTGTGCCCAAATAAACCGCAAATGCCTCCTGAGGTGGGGGTGGGGGAGCAGGGGGATGCATGATGCCCTGTTCTGGCCATGCTCAGGGCTGGCACTCCATGAAGACCTCCGATCCAACTGATGAACTCAGGAAAACATCCACCAGGGACCGCTTCCTCTCTGAGTAGCCCTCAGATGGACAGCTGTCCTCCCCCTTCCTTCCCTCAGAGGAAGGGAAGGGCAGGAGGAGCTGAGAGCTTGGGGGCAGAGACTGTCGGGGACACCAGGGGCCTGGGCACACCCCGTGGACTCTGATCTGGCTCCTCACACAGGAGAGACGCCACTCTGTCGGGCACCCACAGCCTTGTAACCCTAAATATGGAAGCTGAGGCCTTGGTGGTGTGCGTGGAGGCTGCATCCAAACCATAAGAAATGAAAATGGCGTCGGGTAGGTAGGGAGGGTCCCTTACCTCAGAACCACCCGGAACTGGTTGAACACTTCCTGGATCTGTCTGAGGTTAATTATCTGGAGGGAAGAGAGCAAGGCAGAGGTGAGACCTCGGCACCCCAGGACCACAGCCAGAGATCCTGGTTAGCAGAGAAAACAGGATCCCTGGCCTAACCCGCTGACCACCTGTCTTGAGAACAGGACGTCTGCAAACAGACTCTCAACAAAGTGGCAGTGTAAGCCCGATCTGATTCATAGATTTCAAACTAAGTATTTACTGAGGCTATAAAAATCACCTTTTCTAAGTGAAGATCCCTATAAAATCAAATTACTCTAGTTCTTGAAAATCATAAGAACAAAATGTTAATAAAATGTGTTGTCCTCAGCTCTTTCCTGCTTCCAGAAGGTTCTGTCACGAACCTTTGTGTGGGTACAGACACATACATGCCTGTGCCCGGAGGAAGACCTTCGGCCTCCGTCTTGGCTCTACAGCCCACAAGCATTACCCTTGGCCAAGGGTCAGTCTGGGGCTGCCCTTGCTGAGAAGTCCCAGCTGCCCACAGTAACACGGTGGGAGGGGTCTGTCCATGCAGCTCCCCGATGAAGGGTTGCTGGCCTGACTGAAGAAACAGAATGCTCTTTCCCCCTGAGGGCCCTTCCCTGCGTGGCTGCTGTCTCTTCCTGCTTGGCCTACTCCAGCATCCCTAGGGGTCTTCCTTACAGACAACCAGCATGTCCACCATCCTTTGACAGACTCAGTCTATTTGCCACAGCCAAGCACCTGAGGTTCTGCAGCTCAGTTCATCCCAGCTCAGTTTCTCTCCCCACTGTACAGGCGAGGCCACCAAAGTACATGAGGGGGGCATTTTGCTGAAGCCACTTCCCAAGGAGACAGCTCATCTAGGATTCAATCCAGGGCAGCCCGGCTCCACAGCCCATGCTCGTGCCCCCAATAATGGATCACCTCCTGTGTGTTCAAGGTAGCTGGTCCCTCTGTGAGGCACCCACAGCCCTGTAACCCTAAATACGGAAGCTGAGGCTTTGGTGGGCTAAAGGGATCCTGAGGCCGGGGGTCCAGTACCACCCACGCTACGCCCATGGCACCCACTCAGTGTGGGGTTCCAAGGCAGGCACAGCACAGCTGGGTACACCTGGGACAGGGAGGCCCAGGTCGGCTGGGCATGGGGGCCTCGAGGAAGGAATCCTTACGTCAATCTCATCCAGCGTCCCCGCCAGGTACCTCCGCACCTGGGAGTTGATCTCGGCAATCTGGATTTCATCCATGGGGTCGTAGTTCACATGGGTGCGGTTGGCCTAGAAGGAGGATCAAGAGCATGTGCATAAGTTTTAAGCACTGGAGGCCAAGTAGGGGCAGCAGGGGCCATTCTGAGGTCCAAGGTGGGGAGCCTGGACACAGGTGCTGGCCTCCCACGCCAGCTCCATTCCCATCACCATCAGGTCTTGGTGGAGACAGACTGACTCACAGGCCAGGTGCTCCGGTCAGTAAGGGACAGCTAAGTCAGGGAGGGATGGAAAGGCTGCCCAACAGGGGCCTGCCACCAGGGGCCTGCTGGTAGAGTTTTAGCACGCTCCAGGATGAGGCCCATCGGAAGGAGGTGGCTGCCCTGTCTTGAGGCCCTTCTGGACCAGGCAGGTACATCCTGCCACTGGACTCCTGCCCCCACCCCTGCCCACATTGGCCCCTTGCAGCGGCCCCTCCCCTACCTCTCTGGACCTTGCCCCATCATGTTGTCTGCCCTGTACTCCTACCTGCCAGGCCCCTGGCCCCCTGCCCTTCCTCCTCCGGTTGTCTACCTCTGTTCTCAGACCATCTGCTAACCCTGCCCACCAGGCCTCCCTGGGCCCTCAGCCCCTCTGTCCCCCCAACCTTTGTTTCCCCAGTCTCCCGGCCTACTTGGCCCCGTACCTATCTGGATCCCCCATCCCCCTTTGCCCATCCAGCATACCTACCCTGCCCCCTCTGCCTCCTCCCCACCTAGTCCTTCTGCTCCCCTGGTACCCTGACCCCAGTCCCTCTAGCATTTTGCCACCTCATCCCTCTTCTAGCCCCTTACCAGGCTGTCATGGATGGCTAACTCCTGCTTGAGCAGTGCCAGCTCCTTCTCCAGGTTCTTGACCATTCGCTGCCAGGGAAGCAGGGAGGACAGTCAGAGAGGTCATCCTGCCTCTCCCACTTCAAGCCCACGATTCCCCACCTGTGCCTGGATACCCTGGCCCTTCCTGGTAATCCACAGGGTATGATCTCAGCACCTGGACAGTTCCCTCCCCTTAGGTGACATTTTCCCAAATGGGGTGAGTTGAGGGCCTGAGGGGGCCTCCGCGGTCCCCGGCCTCTTACAGCAGAAGGGAATGGAACAGAGTAAGCACAGGTACACCTAGGGCCCCCTCAAAGCCCAACTCCTGGGAGCTCCCAGGGTATTTTCAGAGTACCACGGTAATGTCCCTCTTGGTGCAGCCCACGCCTCCGGGATGGTTTGCATACACGGCTGTACCTTTTACCCTCATCCTTCCCAACCACTGCACAAATGTGTCACCATTCTCCACTGATAATCATGTGGGTCGCCTCCAATTTTTTGCTGCTACAGATAATGCTGCAAGAACATCTTAGTACTTATACCTCTGTGTCCTTAGAGGTTTCTATAGGATAACAGTGATTTCTGAGGCTCTACGGGACCTGCCCCCATTACCTCTTTCCTACCACTCTCCCCAGCTCACTCCACTCCCACCAAATTGGCATACTCCCGCCTCTGCGTTGCCTGTCCCCTCTGCCTGGGACCCTCTTCTCCCAGGTATTTCCATGGCTCACTCCCTCAACTCCTTCAAGGCTTTGTTCAAAAGCTTCTAAATCAGGCGCACTTCAATCACCCTACATAAAACTGCAAGCCCCCCACCCCCACACCATTTTTTAAAAATCTTGCTCTAATTTTTTTCATAGCACGTATCACCAACATACCCTAGAGCAGCACTGTCTAATAGAACTTTCTGTGATGATGGAAATGTTCTCTATCTGTGCCACGAGCCAAATATAGCTATTAAGCACTTGAAATGTGATGAGTATGACCAAGGAAGTGAATTTTAAATTTTATTTAACTAAGTAGCCACATGTGAGTAAGGATCAATGTATTGAACAGTGAAGCTCTAGAACTTACCTATTTTGGTTTGTTTAAATGTTATTTTTAAAGAAAAGTATGTATTTAAGGTGTACGACATGATGTTTTGATATAAGTGTACGTAGTGAAATGATTACTGCCGTCAACCTAATTAACATATATACGTCTTCTCCCTCACCTAGTTACCACTTTTGTGTGTGGTAAGAGTATCTGAGATGTGTGTTAGCGAATTTCCAGTACACAGTACAACATTATTAACTATAGTCACCATCAGTACATTAGATCCCCAGAACTTATTCATCTTATAACTGAAAATTTGTACCCTTTGACCAACATCTCCCCACTTCTTGGCCCCTGCCCACACTCCTGGTAACCACTGCCCTACTTTTTCCTCAATGAATTTGACTTTTTTAGGTTCCACATATAAGTTGGATTGTGCAGTGGTTTTCTTCTGTGTCTGGCTTATTTCACTTAGCATAATATCCTTCAGTTTCACCCATGTTGTCGCAAATGGCAGGATCTAGAATTGACCTATTTCTTTTGTTAATTATATCTATCTCTTCCACCCCCAGCGGACTGTCAGCTCTTTAGAGATTTGTGTTTCTGTTTGTACACTAACGCATTCCAAGTGCTTCAAAAAGTGCCTGGTACATAGTAAGCACTCTAAAAATTTAGGCAAATGAGTGCATAATACATTCCAGCAACAGAATTGCTAAGTCGTTTTACATGATTTGATAGATACTGTCTGAGCGCCTTTCGTGTATGAGGAACAGGGATTTTATGCTGAGAACCTTTACTGTGAACAGGACTTCCTTTAGTTGTCAAAAATGGCCACTGGAGGGAGCCCCTGACAGTTGGATCCTGGAACAGGTGACAAAACTGTGTGACCAGTCCACAGCAAGGGGTGGCTCTGTGGCAATTCAGGGCACAAAGTCTGGTACTTGACCAGGGTCCGTCCTGTCTGTCCCTCTGGGCAGCACCAAGATGGTCTCCTTCAAGTGGGCTTCCATGAGGTGAACAGGAGAGGCTCGTTGGCCAGCCCCTTCTCGTCCTCATCCTAGCCGAGGGATCTCAGCTCTAGAATATGCATCATGCCCCGGCTAGGAGAAGTCTGCCTGAGCTGTTGGGGGTCCCCAGCTGGATGACTCTGTACAATGTAGTACAGGGAGCCCGGCTTACACCTCTGGACCAGTCAGGTGATGTGGGGAAACGGGCCATCTGCTCCTACGGGTCACCAGCCTCTCTGTCACATCCTGACAGCATGGCAGCCACTTCTCCTAATGCCTGGCGGTGTAATGGCCTCAACTTGCCCTTTTCAAAACACAGGGCTGGAGCAGCAGACCCCACAGAATAGTATCTGGTAGCACCTCCTGGCTGACCAACTCCCTTCTAAAACTCAGGAGCGTTTTCTGGATGGAATGAATGCCTTGGAAATAGCACGGACTCATGTAAGTACCCTGGGGGTCAGGTGTTTTCATCATAAACATAAGGAGGATAATTCAGGGAGTTCTGATTAAGTCCCGCACAGGCTGGAGCAGCTCTCAGCCTGGGAAGTTTCCCAGTTGTGACCCCACCTCTGCCTGCAGGTGTATTTCCTCCTGGCAGAGTAGGACACCCCAAGCCTCTCTCTGCTGTCTGTTTGCGCCAGTGGCTCACCACCTTTACGCCACCAATGCAGGGGCCAGGGCTCTTAATCACAGAGCCAGTGGTTCTTAAAGGGTGGCTCCAGAGCAGCAGCAGCAGCGGGGAACAAACGAGAAAGGCGAATCCTCACACCCAGCCCAGAGTGACAGAATCGGGAACTCTGGGAACGGGTCCAGGGACCTGCGGTTTTACAAGCCCACGGAGTGACTGATGCCGGCTCAAGTCTGAGAACCACTATTCTAAACTCTGTTCCCTCCTCAACCTCCAAACCATGGTTAGTCCCACAGAGCCACAGGGACTCGTTTTTCTTCAGGATTTAGAATCTGGAAAGTTTGACTGGTTTGTCATGAGCTTAGCGCATGCACGATTCCATAAGCATCTAAAAGGAAAACCAAATGACTGGGAAACGTGTTTTCACTTTACTACATGTTGCCAAATGCTCTCCACAGTGGCTGTATCCAGGATACTCTGACCAGAGATGGAGAGGCCTTCCTGTTTGGGCACACCCTCACCATCATTGGGCATTGTCAGAAACATTCAAAGTTTTACTAGGCTGAGGGGGAACTCCCACTAAGGTTTAAATGTGCATTTCCCCAATTAACGGTGATGCAGAGCATCTCTCTGGTTGGTCAGCTCAGCTGGCTGGGAGGGATCACTCAGGCCGGGAGGAAGGTGGTTCTGTAGTGACAGACCCAGTGAGCCTGAGCGATGGCCCACGTGGTTCAACTCGGAGACAGTGCTCAGGAACACTTGCACCGAAGCCCAGGGTACTCAGTGGCCCACATGTGAACTGGGTGGGAGCCTGACCCAACCCTTTCGTCTTTGTGGCAGCCCAAGAGTGTCTCCAGGGACTCGGAAGACAGTGGCCTATCCCAGGGTGGAAAGGGACTGACCCACATGGCATGTTTGGTTGAGGCAGGAAGGGAAGCCAGGCTTGTGGGAGCCAGGCAGCAAACCCACACGTCGTCCCCAGTGAGACTCCCACCCACACAGCTCTTAGTACCTCAGCGTCATACTTTTCATTGATGGCAGGCTCAGTCGTGACCAGCTTCATCCTGCTGGCGAACCGCAGTGAAGACAGCTGAAAACACATCAGACAGACCTCTACATTGTTGGCCAGTTACTTAGGAGCAGAGGTATGTGCAAAATGGGTAAAAGGATCGCTAAATACCTGTGTGGAGGCATGCTCCTAAGTGGACTGCGGGGTCTCCTGGGCTACAGAGGGACGTTGGGGAGGGGTCCTGTGAGTCCCTCTGGAGGGGCAGCCAGCCAGGGGTAATTACGGCTGGAGGCCCATGGGGCAGCCACACAGGCAGGTGTTTGGGGAACAGCCCTGACACTGCCGCACTGACTGGTGTACACGAGGGTGGAGGCTACTCCCTGGCAGTGGGCGGAGCCAGTGGTGACACGAGGCTGGCTCTGAGAACCCAACTTCATACCACGCTGGGCTGACAGGGGCACCCAGAAACAGGGAAGCGAACTTGCAGGGGGATGGGTACCCCAGAAGTGGCCCAGAGGAAAGACAGGGCTCTTCTTTGAGCCCTGTCAACTCTGGCCACAGCCGTTTCCTACTCAAACCCTGTGACGGGCTTTGGTGGTTAAGCTGACCAACTGCAACCTCAGGTCCTGTAACGTCTCTGGGAAGTCGGCAGACGTGCCTCACAGGGTCACTGGGAGACTTAGCGACGAGGTGTGTGATGTGCTCTGCACAGAACTGGCCCAGGAAGAGCCCCCCATCATTATAGTTGGAGTTGCTTCTGTGTGGGGTGAAATTACTCCCCGCACCAAGCAGAGCAGCAGGTGTGGTCACGACTCCCACACATACACGCAGAGTCACTGCATAAAGCAACGTGATCCATGACAGGAACAATTTGAGTCTTAACACCCCCACATGCCTTTGTCCCAAGCCCCTGAGACCCTCCTGCAGGCTCTGTGGGCTCAGTCCCAGGTATGGATCCCGAGCGGTACGGGCACAAGTTTCTGGGGGCAGCAGGTGGCAGGAGGTTGTTTCCTGTGTGGTGACATCTCAGGGTGGGGATAAGGGGACAGAGGGCCCCTTGTAGAGCATCTTTCTCAACAAGGCAACCAGGAGGCCCAATTTCATAGGGCTGCTCTTGGGGTTCAGCCATGCTTTGTTGTTATACCATGAGACCAGGAGGTTCCTGAGGCCTTCCTCTGGGAATGCTGCCTGCATGTCACCTGGAGCTCCCATCCCTGGCCTCCCAAGTCCCAGGGCACAGGGTGTGTAGCAGGAGAGCTACCCCTGGGAACTGGGGTGGTCCCTAGTACATGAAGCTGGGAGGCCCTGCAAGAGCATTTTGCCCTCCAGTGTAGCTGGAAATGACCTAGTTGATTCTCCAGATGACTGATGCTTGCCCTAAACATTCACATTTGAAAAGCAAAATGTCTAAGGAGAGCTTTCCAAACCTGTCTTACTATGATGGGTGGCCCTTCAGAGGAAGGAGGAGCCCAGCTGGGTACCCAGCTGTGTGGGCTCACCTGTGTCAGTGTCTCAGCCTGTATTCTGGCCTCTGGTTCTCATAAGCTTCTTCCCTGCCCAGGTCACCTGTGTCTTGCTGCTGGGTTAATCTCCCTGAGTCACAACTCTGGCCACAGCCCTTTCCTACTCAAACCCTGTGACAGCCCCAGCCATTTGCAGGAGAACAGCCAAGGCCTCAGCCTGGCTACCAGGGCCCATCCAGCCCCTGCAGTTTCCTCTTCTTCCTCTCTTTCCTGAGCCTACCCTTGATGTGGCCAGACGTTCCTGGCATGGACCACACACCTTCAGGCCCACAGTCTCCTCTGCCAGGAACAGCTCTGCTTTCCCTGTCACCCAACCAGCTCAGTGCCCACCCTCCTCACCTCAGAATCAGGAAAAATCCCCCATCCTTTGAAGGACTCCTCCACCGGGGCCTCTCACATTACTCGAGGCCCTGGTTGGGAACTCTGAGGCCCAAGGCCATATATGACTCATGTCTACTGAGCTGCACCCACCACCACCACCTTGCATGTGGCACATGCTTAAAACCTATCACTTCACATAGCCTTAGAACCACGGCCTGGAACCCAGGGTTATTTTCAAGATTTGTTAAACGTGTGATTATGAAGAACAAGGAATCAGCTGTCCTTTTTGATTCCAATTCACAGGAGCAGCACCCCAAGGAACATACTCTTTGCCCCACTCCCCAAAGCTGGCTCTCAGCCTCCTCTCCCCGCCAGCCTGCCTCATGCCTTGCCTCTTTCTTGACACAACTTCTGCCCCTTGGTACTTGGTATTTGGATCCTGGGTGGGGCCCCTCAGCAATTTGGGCTCAGACTCATCCCCTGGATCCCTCCACTCTTGACAACGTGCATGGCTAGTGTGCCAGCTGAGCCAGCCCTGAGCCCCCTTACCCAGCCCTGCCACCCACGAGGAGGGAGTCCAAACCTGGTAAAATTGGCTGTCTTTACGTACCGTCTCTTCTAATTGGGCGGCTTCTCCATAGATGTTTGTCACGAGGACCATATTGCAATTTCCCCCTGCAGAAAGCAGGACACAGAAGGGCCATGAACCATGTGGGTTTTCTGTCAAGAGATTCCTTGGAGGCTAATGGGGGTCTGTTATGAACTGAATGTTTGTGTGTCCCTCCAAATTCATATATTGAAGTTCTAACACCCAACATGATGATATTTGGAGGTGGGGCCTTTAGAAGGTAATTAGGTTCAGAGGAGGTCACAAGGTTGGGGCCCCTATGATGGGATTAGTGCCCTTATAAGAAAAGGAAGAGAGACCAAAGCTAGCCTCTCTCTCTCTCTCTCTCTCTCTCTCTCCCTCTGCCATGTGAAGACACAGTGAAAAAGCTGCCATCTGCATGCCAGGAAGAGAGTCCTCACCAGAACCATCCCTGCCAGTCTTTGATCTGGGACTTCCATCCTCCAGAACAGTGAGAAACACATGTCTGTTGTTTAAGCCATCCAGTCTGTGGCATTCTGCTATAGCAGCCCAAGCTGATTAAGACAGGGTTAGAGAGCACACATCCAAGGGCGTGTGAGGCTGGGAGGCAAGGGGAAGAGAGGGAGCAAAGGGCAGAGGCCACCAGATGTACCTAAAAGAAGAGCGTGAGGACAGCAGAGGAGAGATGGTTTGGGGCAGGGGCAGACTTTGCTCATGGTAGCACTTGATTAATGCCAGACACTAATGACTGTGTTATCAGGCCCAACTCAAAAGCCTGGGGACACAAGGATGACAAGATACAACTCCTGCCCCTCTGTGGGGGTGGTTGTAGGTAAATGGAAGATGTCACAGGAGAGGCCCTCCATCTGGAATCTAGCCACACAAGCAGGTGTTTGGGAAGGTTCTGCCAGCTGGTTTAGGAACGAGGGGAAATGAGAAGGTATTCCCGGTAGAGGCTTCTGCAAAAGTTCCGAGGAGTGACCAGCATGGCATGTTGTGAGTGAGAGCAGAGGGCACTGGGCTCAATTCTGCCTTTTCAGGTGTGTCTGAGGTCACTGTGAAAAGGCTGCAGGTAAGTCCGTGCCACCGGTAGGAGCAATTCCATAATCACCAGCAGCAGATATGCCAAGGTGTACCAACCACACCCTCACCTAACGAGTCCTTCAGGGCGTGGGTGAGCTTGCACTGCCGGAAGGGGATGTGGTCCCTCTTCTGGTCCCCAAGGGCAATGATGGCCTGCTCCAGGAATGACAGCGACTTGTTGATGTAGGTGGCTTCCCTCAGGACTCGGCCCTCAGACTACAAACCAAAGGTCAGTTCCGCGTCAGACCCAAGTGGAGAGGCTGCCCCACTAAGAAGACTGTGGCCAGGCCACAGCCTCCTTCCCAGAACCAGGGTCTTCTCTCAATGTCAAGGGATTGTATTCCATCTTGGGCTAATACTAACACTCACAGGAACAATCGTGCAAATATTTATGTGAATATGAATATTTACATGAATATTCATACTACTACTCATGTAAGATTCCCACTAATATGAAGACACACAGGAATATTTATGCAGATACTTGAGCAAATAATCTTATGAACATTTACTGAAATACACTCCTACAGACGCACAAAGAATGCTCACCTGAATAGTCTTGCGAATACTTATGCTAATACCAACACTCGTATGAATATTTATTTGTGATGAATGCTCATGCAAATAGTCCTAAGAACCATCATGCTCATATACAGAGGAATGCCAACACTAGCATGGAGTATTTACTGAGCACTTACTGAGTGCCTGGCACCTTGCTAGGAATTTAGAAGCCATCATCTCATCGAATGTTTATAGAAGTCCTGTCAGTAGGAACTAGCTGTTCCACCTCTGCTGATTCTGCTTCTCCAGCTCCACAGGGTCAAGCTCACATGCTCCTCTGTGCCTGGACCAGGATTGCTTATGAATGCCCAATGAGGGATGGCCCACAAGCATGGCACTATGCCAGAAACAGGGCCATGGCTCGTGGAGAAGGAACCTCCTGCTCGCCCCACTTACCCCAGACTTCCCCAGCCTTTCCGAGCCTGCTAGATCCACCAAGTTAATCTTGGAAGTGATGTACTTTTCATCTGATAAGGTCCGCGAATGGGCCTATGAAACATCCAAACAGAAGTTAGAGGGTCACGGGGAGAAGCTTCCGACTGAGCAGGCCCCCTGAATCAGCTGTCCCTCCCAGGCTATTCAGAAAGCTTGCACTTACCTCCAAGTAGATGGTGAAAATGCTGTGTGACCTGGATGAGTTTTTGTTCATCGTGTGGGAGGCTATAATCCTGTTGGTTTCTCCCTGAAGAGGAGGGAAAATGTGGACAACATTTTGAAAAATTTAAGTAACAAAGCATTTGGGTCATTTCAACTCTACCGACAGCTACGCAAATGATCTCCTATCACAGCAGGCAGCTGGGTCTCCCAGGCAAATCTCATTTATAAACTAGTAGAATGGGAGACAAATTGGAGTTCAGGCCTATACTTTCACCCACTGGTAGGGATGTGTGAATTTGTATAGCTTTCTAAAAGCCAAGAGGCAAGAAGAATTAAGAGCCTTCAAAATGTTCATAAATATTGAATCATAAATCAACCTGCATATCCAACAAGTAGGGAATGACCCATCTGTACAATGGAATGCTATGCAGGCAGGAAAATGTTGGCAAATAGTTTTTAAGAACAGAGGGAGGCAGAATCCAATATCACAGCAAACTGACTTTGACAGCACATTAAAACGATCTTACACCATGACCAGTGGGATTTACCCCTGGGAGGCAAGGATGGTTCAACATAAGCACGTCAATCAAGGTGATACACTGCATTACCAGAACGAAGACAAAATCACACGATGCTACAATTAAGGAATGCAAAAGCATTCATAGAAAAAAGGATAAACAGATGCTACCACCAAGAGGGTAATAATAGTCACTTCCTGGTTGGGGTTTAGAGGTCATTTTTTTTTAAATATATACAGGTTTATGCTTCCATATTTTTTTAAAGTGAACATGTGCTACTTTAAAAAATTAGGAAAAAATCAATAACTTGTAATTTTAAAGGGACAGCAGGCCCTTGCCTCTAATTCACTTAAAAGAAGGTGTGGTGGAGATGGCTGTTCTTAAAGAAAAAGGGTCCCTGAGAAATGCTATGAATAAGCCCAAAGCAGGGATGCCATGGCCCCTGGAGAGAGTGGAGCCCCCAAAGAGGAGGGGAGGGCCTAGGCTCTGGAGCAGGCCTGGCTGCCCCCCGTGGCTGTATCTTCACAGCCCTCTCACTGTCTACCTGTCCTACAAATACAGTGACATTCACCAAGAGTATCAGGGGCCACTTCACCTTTATCCTTCAGTCCCTTCCTTCTGAAGTGCCCTCTGACCTTGTTTTTCTGGCTTCTGTTACACAACCTCTGGAGGCCAGAGAAGTGCCTTTTCCTCCATGAAGAGTCCCCCACCCCGGTCCACATCCCTCCCGGCACCTGTCTCTCCTGGGGCACAGCTCTCACTGTATAGTCACAGGTTTATCCCTCTCCCGACCCGTCTCCCCACCCCCCACACTCAGTGAGCTTCTTTAGGGCTCAAATTTGTCCTTCTAACATCAGAGCTCTGGCCCTGGAAGGCATCAAGGTTTGAGGAATTATTACTGCTAACAAAATGCCTGGTACAATTCTAAATATGACCACTTGAGAAATACTAAAAATCGTGCTTCTGAACAGCACCCACTGAGCACTTCCTGCACGCGAGGCCCTGTGGTGGGTGCTCAAAATGCCTGACCTCACTTGGTGCAGCCGCCGTGGAAAACAATCTGGAAGTTCCTTACAAAATCAAAACTAGACCTACCCTATGACCCAGCAATACCACCTCTGGGTAGTTATAAAGTAAGTTATAGGTAAGTCATGGCATGTAAGGTACAGCATGGTGACTGTAGTTAATAACACTATATTGTATATTTGAAAGTTGCTAAGAGAGTAGATCTTAAAAGTCTTCATCACAAGACAACTGTGTGGTGGCAGATGTTAACTAGACTTATTTTGGTGGTCATTTTGCAACATATACAAATATCGAATTACTATGTTGTACACCTAAAACTAATATAATGTTACGTGTTAATTATACCTGTTTTGAAAAAGTAAAGAAACAAATGCCTGATCCCATCTGATTCTCATAACAACCTTTTGGGATAAGGTACTATTAGTATTTACTTTACCGATGAGCAAATTAGGGCTTGAAGAAATTAATGACTTGCTCAAGGCTAAGGCTTCATAGCTTGAAAGAAACCTGGGTTTGGGCCCAGGTCCTGCAGTTCCAAGTCCTATCCCTTTTACACTGTATCTCAGCCCAAAACATGAAGAGGGCTTCCAGCAATACAACGGGCTAAGTATTCACAAACCCTCCTACTGCAAAATTCCTAAAGATGATAGAATATTTGAAACTTCCTTTTGAATTCATGGGTGAGACTGCAAAATAGTAAGGACAGTCAGACACAAAGCTGGAGCAGAAGCAGGAATCCAGGAACTATAAGCAGGAACCGATGCTCTTACCGCCCTGAGGGCTCCTGCAGACCAGGTGCTAAAGGTAGTCATTCCTGGGTTTCTTGGTGTTTCTCTGAGCAATGAAATCGACAGTCATACAGATAGAGAATATCTCCCTCCCCCCCCCCCCGCCCAGAGCCATTTGCTCTTCACATTCTAAGGGTGGTAGACCTAGAACCACTTGTGTCCTCACCTGACTCCCTCCACTTCCCTTCCCCTCACCTGAGCCATCTGTTCCCATTCAAAGGGTGATAAAACCTTTCTTTCTCCACCAGAGCCAAAAGCTTAAATTCCAGCTAGAGACCTTGCCCTCCTTTCCCAAGAGAGGATTTGCTTACATTTCAAAAGAAAAACATGCTGTCTCTCATTCTCCCTTTCTGTCCCTACCTGCCCCTTCAGGGGTAGAGGAACAAATGTACCAGCTCCTATATAAGCTCTGAGATTCATAACTTTGGAATTCCTCTCCAGTAGTACAGACACCCCTCTCCTCTGTGACCCCATGTGACATCTGCCCTGTGTTGCTCTATGGGAGATTGGGATGTAGGAAACTATGCTAAGCAATAATATAGTCACTGTTACCACTGTGACGCTGAGTAATACAGATCTGATTTCTAATTCAGAGGCCTGGAATTTCTATGCGTGTGTATACTTGTGGGAGGGTCCCTTCACAGTTCTGAACTAAACACTTTGTAATCCAGCCATGCAGGTAAAGTCAGAAAAAGCTTTGGGTCTACCCAAGGGAGGTGTCTGATTACCCATGTCCCTGAAGTCTATGCCCTCCGGCAAAAGAGAAATAGAGGAAAATCTGCTGCAGAAAGTGGAGAGCAAGAAAACATTTCAGCAATGGATGTATCACTGGATAGAAGGGGTAAAATAATGTCTCCAAGGATTCATAATCGTAACCTCAAACAAACATGAGATTGGGATACATCCAAAATTAATATAAATTAATATACTAAGTGTCAAATAAGTAAAGTGTAAAAAATTTTTTTAAAAAATGGGATTGGGGCATAAACATATACAACTTATAAGTTTTGACAACCTTAAAATAAACATTTGATTTCAAGAGGCCCTGGATTTGTATGGTAATGTCCCCTACGCTCCTGAAAGAAGAATAAAATTTTCTCTAAAGTAATATATTGCCAACTCAAGCCTCAAAGAAGACCCAGCCCACTGATAAAGCACCAAGGAAGTAGTTTATAATCAAATCACAAAATAGAAACAAGGCACTGTAAGCAAGAGTCAGTAGAAAGAATACGTGCAGAACTGACACTCAAGGAGATAAAATAGTGGAATTAAAGAATACAAAATAAGCATGTTTAATGTGTTTAAAGAAGTAAAAGGGAATAAAAACATGAGAAATGAATAAAATGCTATAAAAATAACTAGTAAGGTTAAAAGATAACAAAATAGAACTTTTGGAAATAAAAAATATAATACTCAAAATTAAAGAGAAAATTAGATATAATCTGCAGAAGAGAGAATTAGGAAACTAGAAAATAAATCTGAAGATATTACTGTTCCGGTTTCTGGTTCTGCATGGAAGAAACTTGGAAGTTACCACTTCATCTTGACAAGTAAAAAGCTGAGCACACTGAAAAAATCAACAACCCTTCTTAAATCTGTAAGTGAAATCACAAGGCGAATCACTGCCCCCCAAACCAGAGAGACAGTCAGACAGATACAGAGAATTACAATGTATTGGAGCGGAAACATCCGTGGGAACCAGTGGTGGACACTTCCATTTACCCAGTATTTTATGTCCAGATATCAAGAAAAAATTACAAGGGCCGGCCGGGTGGCTCAGGCTGTTGGAGCTCCATGCTTCTAACTCCGAAGGCTGCCGGTTCGATTCCCACAGGGGCTAGTGGGCTCTCAACCACAAGGTTGCCAGTTCAATTCCTGGGCTGCGCCCCCTGCAACTAGCAATGGCAACTGGACCTGGAGCTGAGCTGCGCCCTCCACAACTAAGACTGAAAGGACAACAACTTGAAGCTGAAAGGCACCCTCCACAACTAAGATTGAAAGGACAACAACTTGACTTGGAAAAAAAAAAAAGATTGAAGAGTAAAACAAAGACATTTCAAAAACCAAAAGAAACTTTATCACCAGCATGCTCACTCTAACAGATGTACATCAGAAAGGAGAACAATCTCAGAAAGGAAACAAAAGAAAGGAAAAAGCAATAAAGTGATAAATATGAGGGTAAATGTAAATTGACTATAAAACATTAGTGAAACATTAATGAAATGCCCTGTGGGGTTTTTGTTTCAAAAAACAAAAATGCAAAAGACAAGGCAACATTCTTAAGGTTCTTGTAGAATCCAGGAGGAAGGAAAAGGTTTTTATTAATTTTAGATTTTTAAAAATTTTTATTTTTAAACATTTTATTTTGAAATAATTATAATTATGTTATAATAAAATAATTGTAATGTTATGCTAAAATAATAGTTGATTCATAGGAAGTCTCAAAGAAATGGCAGCAAGGACCTCTATCCCGTTTCACTCAGCCTCTCTATGATAACATCTTGCAAAACTATAGAACAATATTAAAACCAAGAAATTGACATTGGTATAATCCACTGTTTATTAAGATTTCACCAGTTACACATACTTCTTTTTTTATGTATGTGTATATATGAACAAAATATGCAAATTGTTATTTCTAGGATAAACTGAGAGACAGAGACACACACAGAGACAGAGACTGAAAGAGAGAGAGTATAAATATGAATAAATATGTAACTTCCAAACCAGTAAAGGGGGAAACAAGTATAATAAAAAATATCTAACTAAAAAGAGGGCAAAACAGGTAAGAGAAAGAAATATAGAACAAGAAGAGAATAAATGAAAACAAAAATAAAACAACAAAACAAAAATAAAACAACAAAAATAAATATAGAATAAATGGGACAAAGAAAGCACACAAAAATATGACAGATTTAAACCCAAGTATATTAATAATTTACATTAATTGCAAATGGAATGAAATGCTTCAGTTAAAAGATAGGGACTGTCAGACTACCAAGACAGAATCATGGTAAAATAGAACATCTGAACAGGACAATTACTAGTAAGGAGAGTGAATTAGTAATCAGAAACCTCCCTACAAACAAAAGTCCAGGACCAGATGGCTTCACTGGTGAATTCTACCAGTGGATTTTTTAAAAAAAATTCTTATATGTTCTTTACACAAAAAGCCAAAATAAAAAATTTATACACATTCAACTAATCTAAAATTAAGAATTTTTGTTCATCATATAACACATAGAGACAGAAAAAGCAAGCCACGTTAAGAGGAGATAGTTGCAACACACCTAAAACAGAAATACTTGAAAAAGAACTAGTTTTCAGAATATATAAAGAATTTATACACATAACTAAGAAAAAAAAGGACACCTGTAAAGGAAATAAATGACAGGAACAGGGAAACCTAAATGGGTAATAAACACATGAAAAGTTCCTAATTTCATTTATAATCCTGGAAATGCCAACCAAGACCACAGTGGGAAACACACACCGGCCAGATAGATCTGAATTTTAAAGCTATAATAATGAGAATTCTGATAATCTGCTGTGAGAGTGTACCATGATGGAAAATAGTTGGCAGCATCTAAGAAAGCTTAAGACACATACATTCTATGACCCAGCAATGGCAGTCCTTGGCTTTACCTAGAGAAATTCAGGCTTAGCAGCATCAGATAAAGATGCAAATCTTTGGCTATTATGAATATTGCTGCTATGAATATTTGTGTACAAGTTTTTGTGTATACATATGCTTTCATTTGTTTTGGGTACATTCCTAGGAGTATAGTTGCTAGGTCCTAGGGATAAAATTAATTTTAACTTTTTAGGAAACTGCTAAAATGGCTGCACTATTTTACATTTCACCAGCAATGTATAAGAGTTCCATCTAATAAGACTTTCAAAAGAATAACATACACTGGGGGATTTTTAAATTGATTTGTAAGAGCTTTTATATACCAAGGCTATATATCCTTATTTTTTTCTATACCACAAATGCTCATGATTTAATGTTAACTGGGGCAGGGAAGGACAATTTCAACTATATAAAGAAAAACTGCACAAGAAAAAAGACTGGAAGGAAATAAGCCAAATACACATCATTGTTGCCATATGTAGAAAACAAATGAGTGAATTCTTTTTTCAGTCCTGTATTTTTTTCAGTATTAGCTAAAATTGCTAAATGAGTATATATTAATTTTCATTCTGATTATCAAAGTAAAAAACTAAGAAGAAGGGAGTGAGGAAAATACGAGGAAAATGCAAGGAAAGAAGGGAGGGAGGGAAGGAATAAGGAAAGGTGGAAGGAAGGAAACCTTAGACTTGATCATCTCACCTCAAAAAGGAGGCTGAATGCATCCTCCTCCTGACTTGTGAGATGGACTGACAAGCCCTTAATAAAGACTCCTTGAGGGTTTTCCACGATGGTCATTGGTGTGACTGAGGGTCCAACATAGGGCAGAGTGGACAGGAGATCAAATAGGCTCTCATTATAGATTTCTAGGTAGGAAACACGCACAGTGACGGCATGTGTGGGGCGTTCCTCAATCATCCTAAAAACCTAGGATGGGAAATTGGACAGCAGTTACCAAGAGCAGAATTCCAATGACCAGCTAGTGTTAGGAGAGTTCTTACCTCACGAGAGAACATCAAAAGCACAATAAGAAAATCCTTGTCCTAAAAGAATTTACAGTCTAGGTGGTGTGACAGTTATCAACAACAATAATTATAATTCTTAGTCCATCGGGTGATATGTATCATCTTGTTTTTTGAGGCCTGACTTACAGATTGGCTAATAGTTGTGTAGTTCCAAGATGTTGAGGCATGACGGATAGCAAGGACTCTGGAGTGAAGATCTCTCGTTTTATGGGGCCTCACCACACAAAAGCCTCTTTCACAGCCATTATTTAATTCCATCCTCAGAACTCTCTGTGACTGAAGCAGGGCAGGGCAATACCCATTTATGGAAAGCTCCATGCAATAAAATGGTTTGTCTATGGTCCCTCAGCTAGTAAAGGAAGAAGTGAAGCCAGAACTCAGCCTTCTCAGCTCCTCATACCCTCTCCAGTACTTATCAGCAGCTGACTTTGGACTGATCTTTTCCCCTCTCTGGATCTTAATTTTCTTATCTGTCAAATGAGGAGTTGGCTGGATGATCCCTGAGGTTCCCATCTTACTCTGACAGTCTAGCTCTGTGCTGTCCAATATGGCAGATACTAGGCTGTGGAGCACTTGAAATGTCACTAGTGCAAATGAGGAACTAAATTTAAATTTTTATTTAATTTCAATGAACTGAAATTGAAATTGAAAGACTGATACTAAATTCAGTTACTGGTAAACTTTTAAGTATGTTTGGAAGAAGTGGGGTTCTAAATCTACTTTTTCAATTGTAAATTTTATGAAATCTAAATACAGATCAAGGATTTCTGATTAATATTTAATGTCTAAATTGAAATGCTGTAAGTATAAAATATACCCTGGATTTCGAAGACTTAGTATGAGAAAAAGAATGTAAAATATTACAATAACTTTCATACTGATTACATGTAGAAATGGTATTTTGGGTATGTTGCGTTAAACAAAATATATTATTAAAATTAATTTCACCTGGTTTACTTTTTAAAATGTGGCTACTGGAAAATTCAAAATTGCATACGTGACTTACATTATATTTCTATTGGGCAGCACTTGGCTACACTACTGGAGCTTTGACAGTGGGATATTAAGGATATTAACGCATGGATAGTTTCTTACAGGACGGGCTATAAAAGCTCAAGATGCTTTTGGGGAAAAGCCCTTTGCCTCCTACTTCCAAACAGAGGGTCCTCACAGAACCCAGGCTAGCAGACCCCAAAGGAAGGCCCTTCTGTCTTGTCTTCATTCTCACTTCCGAGATTCCCAGGACGAACTCAGTCCTGAGAGTTGATATGGTGCCCCTGCCCCCACTTCTTCCCAAGGCTCTTTCTGGGGTTATGGTGGTGGAAGAAGCCAGAGCTGGCCAGTAAGGAAGCTCTGCGGGGTCCATATCCCCTCATTAAAACCAGGAAGGAACATGATTCAGACCTCCAAATCCTCAGTTACAGGATCACAGGCCACCTGAGCGGCAAAAAGCCAGTTAGCATGTCCCACTCCCTGTCACAAATGGGTAAACAGGCTCAGCACTGGCTTGGGTCAGAGTCTGAAACCTGAACTCCCGGTTTCCTGAGGCCTCTGACACACTGACACACACACGCACAAAACCATGTGCATCCTGTTTCCCCTAAAGCCTGAGACTCTTTGAGGCCTGCACCCTTGTTTCCAGTGGCCGGCCAGCATCTCTGGTAGAGAGGGGACCTGTGTGGCACCCCACCGGCAGGCCCCTTCTACCTGCTGGAGGGCGCGAGGAAGGATCCCCCGGTGCTTGTAATTCTCAGTTGCCCCCGTCATGGTGTATGTCTTGCCAGCTCCCGTCTGCCCATAGCACATGATGGTGCCTGCAAATATTTCAAAACATGATTTGGTGACACATCCAGGAAAACGACTCTAAAGATAGCTCTCCCATCCCCCAGCATGCCTGGTGCCAGCCAGGACTCTGGTGTGAAGGTAGCCACCAGGAGCAGCCAGGGCTATCCGGAATTCCTGCCACAGAGGGCAGGCCGGCAGGGAAGCAGGGACACAAATGATCAAAACACAGACAGCTGCTCTCACACTGTGGTCCAGAGCGTTCTATTGTTCCCTCTACCATGAGAAGATCTGACCCGACAACTTCTGAGGAGAGCAGGGAATCCCAGGGAACAGAGGAACTAGGTATTTTCCTAGAAAGATGAGGAAAGAGATGAGTATTGAACTCCAGGCCTTCTTTAGCAAGGTCGTGAACTGCCAGGGTCTCAGGGCTAGGTCTCCCTCTGCTGCTGGCCAGGCAGGAGGCAAGGCGAGCTTTCAGAATCCCCAGGAAGAGATGGGAGTGGAAAGGGCATTTCCTGTTAATGGTGAGAATTCTTTGTAGACTGAAAGTTCCCACAGGACCAAACAGGGCTGCTAGTTGATTCCATGCCACTTCTGGAAACAGACCACCATGACCAGTTCTTGAGGTGGTGCCACTGCCCTCTCTGGGAAGACTTTCACTTGCCCCTCTTACATCCTTTAGGTACCATCACCATCAAGCTCCAGGACACAAACCATGCAGTCACCCTGGGCTCCCGTTCCCATCTGCTCCTCCTCCCAGTTTGGGCAGGATGAGCCAGACCCCACCCTAAAGGCTGCCTCTGGGTGTTTACACAGCAGACCTGCCCGGGCAATGCTGTGCCATGGAAATCAGTGTTCGCCTTTGCCAAATGGATGCTCTAGTTCCTGGGATTGGTAGGTCTTACCAATTACCAGAGGCCTCAATTCAGGATCTGAGCTGGAAGTCAGAAGGAGTGTGTATTACCCAACACAAATGTGCAGGAAGGAGTCCCTTCAGCTGGGACTCAGAGCCCATTTGTGGTTTCACAGCACCCAGGGCCCAAGACTCTAAACCTTCCTAGTTGCTCTGTCTCTATCTCCTCAGGCCACATCTCCTCAGGGTCAATGAGGACCACAGCTATGTCATCACAAGCAGTGATTACAATGTTTGAGGATCTACACTCAACACTTTTCAACAGACCTAAAACTTGCAAACAGGGAACCTTCTAGTCAGCAGCCACCCTATGGACAAAGTCTACAGATTATGATACATTTTAAGGATTTTAAAATCTTTCTGCGATTTTAAAACAATCTTACATTGAGCAAGTTGGTAAAAATTTCCTAATAAAGTCGCTCTCGATTTGTTAGGAAAATTCAACCCTCCTCAAGTTTCTAAATAACTAAATAATCTCATACTAGAATATGAACAGATTGTGCTGGTAGAATGAATGGAAATGGCTCCTAGCAGGTGGCCAAGAGAAAAATGTTTGGATGCAATCAAATTAATCATAACGGCATTATCTTCAAAACTAATATTTGAGAGATCTGAAACAGGATAATAGTTGAATCCCTGTAACCTAGAGAGAGCCAGCGTCATTCCTGTGAAAGTAGGGTCCCAGGACATTGGATCAAGTCACGCCTATAATGTCACCAAGCAAATAAGTTTCCCGCCATAAAAACATGGAGACAGACAAATAAGTGACCAAAAGTTAGTAAAGGAGGTTATATTTTATTTTATTCACCAAAAACCATGTGCACTACTTCCTCCGCGAGGGGTTCTGCAGGTTCTCACGTAAAACGACAGCTAATGAACTAAATTACCATTATAGCCAGTGAGAGCCTGAGAGACCACATCCTTCGCGACTGTCTCATAAACCAAGTCTTGAGAGGCGTCATGGAGAACTCCATCCAGCTTGAATGACCAGTCTGTCTGCTGGTTATTGACAACTCCTCTCCGAGTATCTTTTTTTAAGTGAATATTAATGGTCTAGGAGAAGAGAGAAAGGGAGGGAGGGAGGAAGTTATGTGTTAGGAAACCGGTGTAAAAATATCATTGCCCTGGAGGAAACAGAAGTGAAGTAGGAAGAACAGGGACTCCCCAGTGTGGGCTGCTAGTCCAGATGATGTCTTTGGGATAGGAGGACGCGCCTGTAGGGAGACCGCACGCGCCTTGGTAGATGGATCCAGGGACTGGCGCCCTTGCTGGTTTCGGTCCATCTCTCCCTAGTTTGCAGGGTGCTGTCTTGGTTCCTCCATCTATGACATGAGGTCAAGCACTTTTATCATGTTCCTATTAAACCAGCTGCAGATACATTCAGCAAGCACAGGGAGGCCTTGGATTAGGCCAGAGAAACAGTGGGCTTGGTCACAGTGGCTGGGTGACCTCTTTCTCTGGTCGCCCCACCTCTATCTCTGGTCGCCCCACCTCTATCTCTGGTCGCCCCACCTCTATCTCTGGTCGTCCCACCTCTATCTCTGGTCACCCCATTTCTCTCTCCAGTCGCCCCACCTCTCTCTCTGGTCGCCCCATTTCTCTCTCTGGTCGCCCCATTTCTCTCTCTGGTCGCCCCATTTCTCTCTCTGGTCGCCCCATTTCTCTCTCTGGTTGCTGGCGGTGAAGTCTCCCTCAGCACAGTGTACACAGCTATCCTCTCACACGCGATGGCCATTGTGAGTTGTGATGAAATAAGAGCTTCAGGAAAGGCTCTGGCCTGGTCACACAGTTACTCACTGGTATTAAGAGCAAAGCAAGGGTGCCTACCTACTTGTAATCAGCAGATGTTTAGATGCAAAGATGCCTAAAACAATTTTTAGATTTTTAGATCCCTCCATAGCAAGGTACTGTGGCAGCTGCTCGTTTAGGAACTTACTGGGTTAGGTCAATAGTAGATTCCATTCTTCGCAATGGGGACTTCCGATGTAAACAGACTCTCGTTGGAATTGTAGACTGGCTGCCCCAATGCAGGAGCCAAGACACAGCCACACAGAGAAAACCAAGATCGAAAGAGAGGCTTGGTCCATTCACACATTAACTGTTCTATGCTTCTGTGTCCACTGAAACCATGTCCAACAGGGGTACACTTCACAGGGCTGCATGTGAACTTTTTCCTGACTGCTAGAATGTTTGAAGCTTGAGCGATTTGCCTCTTGAATTCCTCCCTTAAAGAATGTCTCAATGCTGCCCATAGTAGAGCCACAAATGTTCGCTGAATAAAAGCATCTAACACTCTCAAGCTACCCTAAGCCCATCACGGGCTTCAGAAAGGTTCTCAGGACAGCAGTGAGGACATGGGGATGGATAAATCTTTCCAGTTCTCTCGACAAAGAGTTCCCCCCACTGCTTTGGTACATTTAACAGTAATCCACTTGAGACATACCCACTGTACCCTCCGGGAGATTATGTAACAGCAGATCTGATCACCGTTAAGTTTTATGAGTATGGACAAATGTCAGTTTTTTCTGTGTCACATACAAGGATAAAGGTAAACTTACTAACCAAAAAAACAATTAAAAATAGGAGTTTTTTCATCAGTGGCATTGTGAGGGTATGGCTTGGTCTTTATGGACTGCAGAGTCCATCTAAACTTTTACCAATTCTGTCTTGGTCCTTTGAGGTTGTTTGGAGGTGGGACAGAGAGAGACCCAGGCAGGTGAAGGCAAACACATGGCACTTACTTTGTTGTCATCTCCATATCTGATCATTTCATGAGCAAAGTCATCGGTGGGTCTGACACGGACAAACGCATGAACTTTTTTCCTAGTACCCATTCTAGCTAAAAAGAAGAAAATAGCGAAATTTTCAGTAGTCATTATCATCAAATGACAATAGAGGGGATGCGTCATTCATTAAGAAGATCGGAAAAGAGTGATGTGCAGTCCAAAGCTTCCTATCCCACTGGATGCCGGTCTTCCTTTTTACCCCTTAGCGTTTCAGTGCTCTACCCATGGGACACTGCCCAATAAGTACGTGTACTTCCTACTTTACAGGTTGCCTTGCCATTGTCCACCAATGACCCCCTACAGGACCAAAATACAAAGCAAAGAACGCTCCCTGTAGTGGCCTAATCTTAGATGTAGTTTCTAGACAGGTCCTGTATCCGAGTCCACTAATGCTTTGCCTCATTCATTAGATTTTCCTTGCAAATACTTACTATGGAAGACCTTAAAGCTAATTCTTTTCTTCATTAGCATACCTTACTTCAAGTGCAGCACCTCCATCGATAACTTAGATCAGAAAAAAGATTCGCTGGATATATATTTAATCTAGCCCATAATCAAATATTCTTTCTTCTCTGGCACTCCATTGAGAGCAAAATCACCGGTCATCCCCTACTTCCTCTTCCTCTCCTAAAGCCTAACTATATTCTTTTCATTTTCTTTCGGTATATTTGTATTTCTTCATTTATGTGCAGGAGAGAGAAGTAGAGACTAAACAAAACTGCATACTTTTGAAAAAGACAACCAACAAAGGAATTTACTGAATTTATGAAGAGTTAGGGAAACATGAGGCATAGGGAGGGAGCTGGCTCCATTTCATCTTCAAATTAGAAAAAGCAGTATCAACACAGTTATTAAGGATAAAGAGCTTGCCTGGGCAATTGCAAAGCACTCTAACAAACAGATATGATGTTTAATGTTGTTAAAAAGCTAATTTTCAAGACCTTTACTGTAAAGAAAAGTCAGGCATAGCAGGGATTTCTTCTTTTTAATGAAGTTAATTTTTGCACTTTTTAAAAAAGTACATAAATAAAGAACGTTGACATTTTACATGTATTATCTAAGAGAGGTTCAATGAATATTACCTGATAAAAATGATTACATGCTTTTAAAATATTAATGTTCCTCCACGTTTCTAGACACTTGATTTCCTCTTACAATTGTATTAACTATCATCAAGTGGCACTGAGTATCTCTATAGAGGCAAGATAAACAGTGACAGGGCCTGCCCTTTCCATTTAGTTTCAATGTGGACACTGAACTCTAACCCCAGTTACAAGCCCTTCATATGTCAAATCAAATAAGCAAACATGTTACTTTCATATTTGCCTATTGCAGCGTGTGTGTCCACTTCCTACATTCCTCAAGTCATGATTTCATGGAAGTCTTTTCCACTGTGGGATCATTCAGACCTCCTAATTTTTAGAAAATGAATCTGAAGGGTACTCAGGTGAGCAAGGATAATGGCTTGTCCAATTGCAGTCTTGAAATTTTTGTCGGAAAAATTGAGCTCCAAAACCAAAAAGCTACAAATAACTCTACTATGAATCCTAAATTGAGGAAACTGAAAAGAAAATCTCATGTAAAGTTCACTTTGGTCTAGACTACTGAGAAGTTGAGAGTGGAGGGAAGTGTGTTCTAACTCAAGGAAACACCCTCATTTTCTAAAGCTCTGGAACCATTCCCCACACACGTCCAAGGGCACGTCCTCCTGCCCAGGATGCCCTCTGAAGGGTACCATGAAGAAATAGAGCAGCTCTGGGGGCAGGTGCTCTCCCAGCAGCCCCCACCCACTGATAGCACAAGGGCAGCGCAGGCCAGCTCCAAGCATCATCCTCCCCTCTGAGACTCCCTCTTCTCTACCCTACAATTTGCCAACATGGACTTGCATACAGTCACCCTATCTGTGATTCCCAAGCCCTCCCCATGCACGCACCCATGGCACCAGGCATGCCAGAAGCCATACCCAACCGAGGCAAACCTTCTCTACTAACTACACACCCCCCTCCCCCGTGAATCTGCTACTCAGCAGCCCCTCAGCACCCAGACATTTGGGGACCCCATGCCATCTTGCACTTACTGAAATGCTTGTTACTATTCTTATGTCGCATCATTTGAGTGGGTTTCAGCTCCCAAATTAAATTACAAGCTGCTTGGGAGATAGGGCTGTGCCTTTTATCCCTTTTGAATCCCCACTCAATGTCCAGAACAGTGCCCAGCACAGAGCAGGTGCTCAAGAAATGGTGGTGGTGGTGATGGTCATGGTTGGAAGGCAGAGGGTGGCTGAATCTCCATGTTGCTCCATCTTCGGTCACTACTGAGAAAGTCCCAAGGGGCATATAATGTCACTCCCCTCCCACACCACCTCCAATACCTGAGTCCACAGCCCTTCTAGAAGGACACTTGGTTTCCAGGCACCACTTGCAAAAAACCATATTCAGTCTCTCACCACGCCCTCCCTTTTAGTAGGGTCCTTCTCCCTTAGGACCTTGTGGGGAATGAATGCCCCTCTCTTCCTGGCACTATCCTTCCATATTTCTGGTGTAAATAAATAAACCTCTGAGTGGTCACCAAGAAACATCCCTGCTGAGAGGATCGCGGTTTGCTCATTTGTTTTGGAAGTGAGAATGAACAGAATTGCCACCAAGAGTCTGAAGGCTTGATAAAAGGAGAGGGAGCATCTCCTGGGTCGGTAGGCACCAGGAGGGTCCCTATCTTCCAGCGCTTCTGCCCAGATGAGGGGCTCTCATGGGAAACCCTCATAGACATCAGAGCGGCAGAAGCATCTGAATCAAAATGAAACAAACAAAAGAACAGGGCCCAAACGCACCCATTCTTGGGCTAAACAAAAGACTCGGATCCAGGCAGAGCTAACTGGCCCGTCTCCGTTTTCTCACCAACATGCCGGACCCCGAGGTGGAATCTGGGAGGCAGTGGGCCTTGAGACCATTCCTATCCCTCTCTGGAGCGGTTTGCTAACCTGTAACTCGAACGACTCAGATTGGCGTTCCGGAAGCCCCTCCAGTTCGCAAACCTACACGTGCAGAAGAGCCCGGGAGACCTCTGGCCCCCGCCTCGCGCCCTCTGAACTATGTGGGACCCTTGTGGGGCCAGAGAACGTTAGATCTGAAGAATCTAAGCCTCAGCCAAGCTGCAACGGACCCCGCGACGCCGCGTCCTCATCCGCCCAGGTTTCACTGATCAGCGAGCCAACCCAGTGAACTCCGCGTGGAGTGCTCCGATCCCAGCCGCTGCCCGCCGCCGTGGCATACACCCTGTCTCCAATCGCCCTTCTCCCCACCCGGCGCATGTCCCCTGCTCACCTCTTAAGAGGCAGCAGCCCTTTCGCAGCGCGACCGCTGCAACTGCCGCGACCGAAAACCGGTACGCTCGGCTGTGGGGCTGTATACACAGCCGCCATGGCAACGGGTTGCTTCCGGAGGTTCCGGAAGTATCGGGGTGGTGGCGGAAATGAAGTCTGACGTCCTCTGTTGAGCTACGAGTAAGGCCAGGGCAGAATCGGTAAGACGGGAGATGGGGCCGATGATTTTAGGAAGACTGCGGCAGCTGCAAACACGAGACCAGGATCGGGATGGCGAAGGAACGAAGGCTGCACGTGAACCAGGAAGCGGGGCAGCAGCACTTCCGGCGCAGAGCTGTCTTTGACTACGGCGGCCGCGCAGGCCCCGCTGATCCCAGCCCGGCGCCCGAGCTGCCGTCGGCGTGCTCCCGCGCCCCGCCCTGTTGAGTTTGGAGCCGGCCGGCCAGGCCTGCGCAGTCGAGGCGGCGGGGGAAGATGGTGGAGGACGGCGCCGAGGAGCTGGAAGACCTGGTGCACTTCTCCGTGTCCGAGTTGCCTAGTCGCGGCTACGGCGTCATGGAGGAGATCCGGCGGCAGGGCAAGCTGTGCGACGTGACGCTCAAGGTACCGAGGGCTGGGCGGCGCGGGGCGGAGGGGAAAGGAACCGGGAGCGGGGGAAAGAGGGGCGGGGCCGACAGGGGAAGCGAGGTCTAGCGGGCTGAGGGCTGGGGACCGCAGGCTGGAGGAGACCGAGTCGGGAGAGAGGGCGGCGTGGGACGCGGACAGGCACAGCCTCTCAGCCCTTACAAGGAGAGGCTGAGCGGGGCGCCGCCGAGGCCCTCGGACTGGGAGACGCGGGAGTCCCCGCCTCCCCTTTCTGTCACACCGACCAGAGAAAAGGCACTTGCAGCCCCTCCACCGAGGACGGGGCGGTGGCCGTCTCCACGTTCTGAGGGGCACTGAAGCACCTTCTCTTGTCACCATAGACACGACTTTGTGCCCCTCGAAGTTAGCTGTGTCGTAGAGGCGCCGGCTTCTCCCTAGGAGTCACCGCTTGCTCTTGATTATTAGATTACTACCCGGTCTCGTAAGCGCTTTCAGAATCGGATCTGGAAATCCTTTGAAGTGGGCGCTCGACCCCACACTGGGAGGCTCAGCACGGCCACCAGCACAGAGGTCAGGGCAGACGGACTGCTGGCTGCGCGGGGAGCGGGGTCTCCGAACCACCTGTCCCCTGCTGGCATTCTGGGCGCAGGAGCCGTCCATCCTTCCGCCTGTATTGCATCCATCTGCTGGAGCGCATGCTGGGCTGCTCCCGGCCCCGCTGCTGAGCCATGTGGAGCCCTGCAGGCGGGAGATGCTGCCGCTGCCAGCCCAGCTCCCGGGTGTGCTTTGGCTGGAAGGCGGTCAGCATCTGTGGAGGACCTCGTTTCAAACCCAAACAATTCTACGACAGAGCTCTTTTTGCTCTTATTTTCTGCAGGGTTAAGGAAGCTCTTTTTCTTCCACATATTTGAGTCAGACCTCTGGAGGCCGGAGAATAGAATGACGAAGGGTGTGGCTTTAGAGATGGAAGGGTTTGGATTAAAATTGGGCAGGTCACTTAATTGCTTTCTCTAAGCCTCAGTTTTCCAAATGTGAAAATAGGGATTCTCGGTATTAGTGTCAGGATGAAACGAGAACATTTGGGGTATTCTGTGCATAATGCCTGGCATAAGTTTTCATCACTCTAAACCCCTCCTGAAGTTTTCCAGGAGAGGAGTGGAGTGGCCTGAGAGGTGGGAAGGATCTTTAGCAGAGAACCAAGGGATTTGAGAAAATGAGCTGGACTAAAGGAGGCAGAGGAACTAGATATAAATGAGAGATTTTTGTCCACCGTGATTGCGTGGTACAAGATGTAGAGGCCAGTAGAGATTTGTAAGCAGAAGAATGATCACTGGCGTGAGTAGAGACTGGTGAAAAACAGTAACAGGGGAGAATTTTTGGATTAAGATTTAGCCTGTACTAACCATTGTCACCTCAATAAATTTAATAATAATGAAAAAAAGGATTTAGCCTGAAAGGGTGAGCCAGCGAAACCTTGTAAGATACAGAGAAGCAAAGAAAGGCATGATAGAGGGGGATGGCCACAGATACTTCTACATAAATTAAAGCAATGAATTTTGCCTCTGCATTTAATGCAAATACAGAATATAGCCAACCTTTAGAATAAAAATGCTTGTATGATTTTTCCATTGAAATGCTTTTTGTTCATACAAAGGGACAAGTAAATTATTCGATGTAGTTCCAACCGACTATCATTCTAAGTTGCTGTAATAGTCTCAAGGATCTGGGACATAAAGACCAGTATAAAGGCACAGGCTAGCTGGACAGGACCATAGAGAGTATCTGCTTCATTGGTTCTCTAGCTATTATGTAGCACCTGAGACTGAGCTCAGTGGCATGGTGGGGGCCAGGGAAAGACCAAGCAAACCAGGCCCTGCCACATTTCCCTCCCGTTCACTAGTGCTGCTCTGTGAAATCTGTTTTGGTCTCTCTTTCAGGATAGCGTCTTTGCTGAAACTTCTGGTGATTCCAGACTGTCTTCCAAATAAAGAGGCATTGAAAAGTCGGAAGCTTTTTGGAGTGGGATGGGTTTATTGACTAGTAGGCCTCCCTGTAGGCCAATGGATCTCAAACTTCAGTGGGCATTAGAATCACCTGGCAGCCTTGTTCACCGGTTATTGGGCCTCACCCCAGAATTTGTTATTCAGGAGATCTGGCATGGGCTTGAGAATTTGTGTTTCCAAGTTCTTTGGTGACGTTACTCCTGGTCTGCGTAGATGGAATAAGCCTTGCTGTTTATTCTAGGAGCCTTCTGGTGGGAGGAGACCTGGGGCTCTTGCTTCTGTGTGCAAACATTCACTTAAGCCTCCTGAATGGGGCCGCTCCCTGCCTTCAGTGGTGCCCTGGTTACCCAAGTGTGGAGTCTCTAGTTTATCCTGTCCAGAGAATAAACCTCCGGTCCTCTGCAGTTGCTTGGCTGGTGAGGGGACTCCTCCCGCCTGTTTTCAGCCTTTCTTTTGCTCACACCATAAGAGGAAACGTGTGTGTCTCCAACAGTTGAATTTTGGAGGGGATTCTGCAGCAGCTTGCCATCTGCAGCAGTCAGTGTTCTCCACCTAAGTCAGTGACTACACATTTGTCTGCTTTTCAAAATCTGGTAACATTCCTAATCTCTTTCAGCTTCTTTTTCCTTGGGAGCTTTGCTATTTCTTGATTGTCAGTATGAGAGGTAATATGCATAAAACAGACTCGAGCCTGAGTGCCTGGGTTTGAATCCTGGCTCTGCCACTTATTAGCTGTGAAAACTTGGGCAACGTTCTTAAATACTGGTGATTCAGTTCCTTCGTCTGTAAAATGGGGGTCATGACCTGCCTAACAGGTGTTAAGGATTCCATTAGTTAATACACTTAAAAGAATCACGCGGTAAATGCTCAGGAAGTAGAAGATACTTACGAATCACAACTTAATGGGGTTTCTAGGTGGAGTGGAGATAAATGCGTATGTTCCACCTGCCATTTTGAATTTGTTTTAGATTCTGATGAATTCTAGGTGATTTTATGTAAAGTTCATTGCTTTAAAAGAGTTTGCAAACCAGTGCTCTACTTCAGTAGTCTGCATTTTGCAGAGAAGGACCCAAGCACAGAAGAAGGGACTTGTCCAAGGTCACAGGCTATATTTGGCAGAGCTAGGAATAGAGAATAGAGACTAGTCTGTATTCCGGGTCAAGTATTCTTTCAAGCTCTCCCGTTGCCTCTGCTGTTCCTGACAGTGACTGGGATGATTTCAGCTGCTACCATGTGAATTAATCTACGTCAGATCCGTTGTATTCCTCCTTAAGGACGTGTCATTGTTTCTGTCTTTTCAAGTTTTAGGGAGTATGAAACTCCGCACTAGTAGGCATGCCACATTCTCAAACTTGACGGCCAACTCTTAAACCTTGCTTAATTTTCTTTTCTGGGAATACTTGAATTTAAATTCCTTGGGTGCCTGTTGGATAATTAAGTAGTGGTATCACAGGAAAGGGTAATATATTGGATTGAAAAAAAATCACATTCTATATCTATGGTGACTTGAAATTCTTTGAGAAGGGAAAGTGATGAACCCTCTCCCCAGCTAAATGCATGTACTTCCATATGTATACGCAAAATTTTGCATTCAGTCTAAAGAGCATTTCCCCTGAAGCCCATCTTTGGATCTTGGGTTATGAATCCAACTGAGTAGTTTTCTATGAGAAAAAGCCCATCGTCCTTCTCCTTGGCAAATCATCTTATCTTAAAAGGTTGGGAGGATAGTAGTACAAGGCTTCTTAGCAACCTACAGCATGAGGCCTGGTCTGGGTGGAGAGGTTTGCGTCCATGGAGGCTCTTGTCCCCTCCTGCCAGCAGTCGGGTTCCTCTGCTTCCCTCTGGGCTTCCAGGAGCCCAGTACCCAGGCCGTATCTGTGAGGTTCATGTGGGTCCAGCAAGTTGGGCAGACTGCCCAGATCCGGTGAGTGTTCACAACTGATTCATGACGTCTAGACCCATCAATCCATATTTTTTCCCCTCCCCTCATCCACGCCTTCCTTTTTATTAGTGAGAAGAGAATGGGGTCACCAAACCTACATACTATTTCTATTTGCTGACCCACAAGCTTAGGAGAAAGGAGCTGCTCTCTCTCTCTCTCTCTCTCTCTCTCTCTCTCTCTCTCTCTCTCTCTCTCTCGTGTGCAACCACTAATAAATGGCTCCTCAAGATCTGGTGGCATCAGCCTTCCCAGCATTTTCCCAAGGCCCCTGCTTTTGAACCCAGATCTCAGAACCCAGATCTGAGAATTTAGCTTCCCGAAGGAATGTCTTTTTCACGAGTTAAAGGCACAGTGTTTGAATATTTCCTTTTGACCCACTAAATCTAGGTACACAGTTTTCGCTGAAACTGGCTTCAAGAGCCACACGTTTGGGTCTGGAATCTCGCCTAATTTGTCACACTTGATTTTGTGTTGAAAGAGTAGGTGGAGAAGGATATCAGGAAGTGAAGTAAGGGCTTGTTGATGCTTGCCATTTTTATGTTATGTGTAATGCAGTGAGCTCCACAGGTGTAATTATAGAGCCAGAATAATCATCTTAGAAGGAGCCATAGAGGTCCTGTAGCAAAGCCATTCATTTTACACGTGAAAAAACCCTGAGGCTTAGCAACATTAAGAGATTGCACGAGGCACAGTGCTATATTATCTGAGCACCAACACAGCTGCTTGGTGGTGGAAGCCATGCTTTCACATCCTCTGTCGGGTTACTCACCTGCCCTGCGATGGTGTGAAACAGAGCAGGGGACAAACACCAACTGCAGTGTCATCTTTGAGAGCGGAGGGCAGTAATGTATGTGTTCAGATGCAAGCCCACTCTCCTGTCTCAGCACAGAAGAAAGACGGAGGCTTTTTCTGCTAGTCTTCTGGACACATGAATTCTTGACTCTTGATTCTGACATGGAAAATTGTGCTTCTGAATATTGTTCATTCCCAGGGTTTTCTCCTGACCTTTTTCAGGTAGCGGTGTTCATTTTCAGCCTTGCCCCTTCTTACTGAGCAGTTAGAACTAAGATAAAGAATGGGCTCCTTGAGAGCACGTGTGCAATTGTGATAGGAATTCATGGTCATCAAAACGTCAATTTTTCTCTCTTCCTTCAGGTTATATTGTGGGTAATGTTAAATTTGAACATCAGTTACATGAATGAGAGAGCTTGACGCTGCCTGGCATGTAGGTGGGCCGAGATAGTTGGAGGTACCTTGGAAAATCAGTTACCAACCAAGCAGCATTCAGGGGGTTCACCCGAGACTTCTGGACCTTGGCTGTCCACCTGGGTAATTTCAGAAGCCTGTGTCTGAAGATGCTTCTTACTGCAGGTGGTTCCTTTATTATTTTGTGGAGACTCCATTGTTTGCCCCTTGGCCTCTCCTGGTTCATCTTGTGGGCTGATTGATGGAAAATGAGACCACATTGTTTTTCTAAAGGTGTGTTCCAAACCCCTCCTAAATTACAAACATGGCATCTCCTTTCCTACTTTTGATTTGTTGAGTGTTCCCACTCCCATTGCCTCTTTGGTGTGAAACCAGCCTTCTTCCCCACAGTTAGTTTAGTAAGGCCTTTTCACGTCACCACTTGTTTCCAGTTGGGGAGAATGAACCAAGAGGTGTGAACCAGGAGTTGGCAAGCATTTTCTGTAAAGAGCCAGATAGTAAATATTTTAGGATTTGTGAGTCGTGCAGTTTCAGTTGCAACTACTCAAGTCTGTTGTGGTAGCACCAAAGCAGCTTACACAGTACATAAAAGAGTGGGTTCCGTGTTCCAGTGAAACATTATTTACAACAACAGGCCTGGGCCAAACCCACTGACTGGTCGGCTGACCCCGTGGTATACTGATACGGCCTTTGTAAAGTTTAAGGCTTTTGGAGTAAGTGTCTTTTGCTCTGCTGTCCCAGCGTGTACTTCTGTAGTTTCAGTATAGTATCTAGAAATGGGAGGCATCTCTTGTTAAAAAGTACAGATGAACCAGAAGTGAAGAACTGTCTTTTTTCCAGGTCACTGCAGATGCTCGTGGGACTATCCTGGTTGGTGACTGAATGACTGACATAAGAGAAGTCACTGTTAAATTTTGCATCTCATCTTTAAAGTCTTGTAGCTCTGCTGGAGCTGAAAGCAGACTCTTTCCAAAGCACCAACTAGACCCTTTGCCGCCTTTCTCAGCTGAAGCTGAGGAAGCTTAGCTGCTTACAGGACGGCAGGCCAGAGGGCAGTGGGGTGGCTGCTGTGTCCCGGTGGGCCTGACCAGCCGTGCTCAGGGCCGTGACGGTAAGGGCAAGAGTTTGGGCTTAGGCAGGCAAAGTAGGGCAGTAAGTCACATACGGTCCAATATGTCTGGAAGGAGTGTGCTGCACATCTGAGCAGAACACAAAAATGCTTTCAAAAAAGAAGCTCAAAGACAGGTATCTAAACACTTGTGTTCATAGCAGCGTTTTCCCAGTAGCCAAAAGATGGAAGCAACTCAACGGTGCATTGACAGTTGAATGGATAAACAAAAGGTGGTACCTTTTTTCCACATATGCAACGAAATATTATTCAGTCTTAAAAGGGAAGGAAATTCTGATACATGCTACAACATGGATGAATCTTAAAGACATTATGCCAAATGAAATAAGCCACTCACAAAAGGACAAATACTGTATGATTCCACTTCAATGAGGTAACTAGAGTTGTCCAGTCCGTACACACAGAAAGTAGAATGGTGATTGCTCGGGCTGGGCGGCAGGGCACGGGGAGTTACTGTTTCATGGGGACAGATTTCCCCTTGCGAAGCTAAAAAGGCTCTGGAGATGGATGGTGGTGATGGTTGCACAACAATGTGAATCTACTTAGTACTGCTGAACTGTACACTTAAAAATGGTTGAAATGGTCAATTTTATGTGATGTATATTTTACCACATTAAAAAAACAACAACGGAGGGATAATAAGCTGAAGAAGACTTGGGTAAGTGAGATTGCTTATAGTGCTGACTGTGGAGACACTAACATCAGGATTTGTCTCTGAATCCAAACTCCCCGATCAGAGACATTTGATGCTAAGGAGTAACCTTTCTTGTTCTTGAGCTTTTGTAGTATGCCGCCTCCGCTCTTAAGAGCCAACTATTATTAGCTCAGTCCTGTAGCTGCACTTCAAATGGTTACATAAAAGGAACCGACTTCTAAGGGGTACATATTTAAGTGACGCACAGGTCGTAAGCTTATTTTTCC
The DNA here is from genome assembly GCF_964194185.1 of Rhinolophus hipposideros. Lineage (NCBI taxonomy): Eukaryota > Metazoa > Chordata > Mammalia > Chiroptera > Rhinolophidae > Rhinolophus > Rhinolophus hipposideros. The sequence goes on from NC_138060.1 coordinate 60,032,378, forward strand.
TGTGCTGATTATAAAATTGAAATGTCACCTTGACAGAGCATCCTGAGAACCAGCAAATCTCACTGTCCTGGCATGTCTTCCAAGTAAGCCCTTGTTGGCATAGTCTACAAATTACAAATGGCTTTCAAATCTGTATTTCTACCACTTATTTTGCTCCTAAATACTAGACCTGCATTTCAGTTTGTCCTGTTGATCCTCATACTCGTTATGTCTAAAATGAAGCCTCTTTCCCTTCTAAACCATCTCTTTTCTCTGTGTCAGGGTGGCCTGCCACCCAGGTAGTCATGTCGGATGGAAACTCTGGACTTGGCTTTGGCTCGTCCTCTCTCTTTTATATGTATTTTGTGGCAATCGCAATTACCACATGATTATTTACATGATTATTTATAGTTTTAGAACTCCATGAGAGCCGTGGCTGTAACTGAATTATTTACTGAAGTGTTTACGTAATAGGTGCTCAGTAAACCACCGTTCAGACCCTCTTCACCTTTGACCTAAGCCAGGATTTCTTTCGTAGCATGCGGAGAGAATTCTCGCCCTTTAGGGAATGATCCCTGTGCAGCTAACATTACTTTTCTTCAGACTCAGCTCTGATCACGTCATTCAGCTCTGAGTGGCTTCCCGTTTCATTCTCATTCAACAGTGTACTCAGCAGATACGCCAGTGCCATGCGTGTGCCAAACACGGTTCTAAGCGCTGGGGGCACAGCAGCGAGCACCGTACGCAGATGCCTCTGTGAGTGTGAGCTTATATTCCCATAAAAACAATAAATGGATGTGACATGTCCAGCTGATAAGTGCTATGGAGAAAAGTAAGACAGGACGAGGGGACGGAGCATGCTGTGTTTGTTAGAGGGACCAGAGCCAGCCTCTCTGAGTAGGTCTGAATGAAGTGAGGGAGTGGTCCCTGAGCATATCTGAGGGAAGAGTATCCCAGCGGCCTGAGGCAGGAGCATGCTGAGTATTTTGGGGCAGCAGCAAGCAGCTGGTGTGATAAGAATAGAGGGACCTGGGAGAAAAGTGGAAGGAGCTGAGGCGAAGAGGTAGCGCCCCAGGCCCAACATAGCTCCTTGCGTGGTACAGTGTGACTCAGTAAATCCTTGAAAGAGTGAGTGAGCGAATGAATGAATGAGGCTAGGGAATAATTATTCACTTACTTACTTATGAATGACAGTCAGGGCAGGGGTTAGGGGTGCGCCTAAGAAAACTAGGATGCATTTTCCATAGTTCATGCAGAGAGCACAGGATTGCACCTGCGCTAATGGCAGAGCGGGAAAGACCAGTTCTGGCTTGTTCTTGAAGGAACTTCCGTTCTTCCGCACCACAGGGAGAATCGGGGTAGACACTTGTCAGGGAGCAGGAAGTAGAGCAGAGCTGCACATCTCCTGGTGGTTTTAAAGGCACTCCTACCCCTGTTGGGTAAAGCTTGTCTTTTTCCCGCTGTGTCCATAGGCTGTCACTTTAAGTCAGCCAGACATGTAGGGAGAGCCCTGGCGTAGTGGGGGTGCAGCAGCGGCAGGTGGTGGCTGCTTTTCAGTAGGATTAAGGGGAGGACTGCTGATTTACCTGAATCTCCGATTATTCTAAGCTGCCCACACAATCCCCTCACTGCCATCTGTGGACGTAAGCTCATGGACGTCCTGTTGGCTCTGACCGCCACTCCCGGGCGACTTTTCTAGGACTGCCAGCTGTGTTCTTGATAGTCCAGGCCCTCCAGGGTCGGCCCCTTCTCTACCTTTCTGCCCTGGTTGTCCACAGTCTCCTCCAGCTGGCTGTCTCTTCATGATCTATGTTCGCCAACTCCTGGGCCTTTCTTTGCTCTAGTCTTCCTTTGGCCTGGAGTACCGCTCACATCTGCCAGCGGAATCCTACCCTTGCTTCAAGGCTCATCTCGTACGTTGTTGTTTTTCTCAAAGGGAGAGAAATGGCCAAACATTCCTTCCTTTGTTCTAAGGCACTTTGCTTTGGTGTCTGTGCAGCTCTGTCCTGTGGTCACGAGTTTGCTCGCCCGTCTCCCTGCCAACCTGCATGTTTCTGTTAGGCAGAGACCACGCCATCTTCTTCTGCCCTGCCCTGTCGCAGCGGGGGTTGCTGTGTGAAATCCCATGTCTCTGAAGACCGTCTTCTCAAATCCCTCCCTGTACAGTTAATCCCCCCCTTCCGTTGTACCTTCACCCCTCATTATTTATTGTCATTGTACCAATAGCACCAGCATTGCCTGAGAGCCTGTTAGAAATGCAGAACTCAGGTCCCACCTCAGACCTGCTGAACTAGAATCTGATGACTCTTCCAGCCTGTGCACGGAGGGTGTGGAAGCACTGCCCCCTCGAGCACTGGCCGCTTGCTCCCCCAGCGCACTGCAGAGTGTGGATGTGCTTGGGTATTGTCCTTGCCGTCTAGGTGTCGAGCTCCTGAAGCCTGTGAGGCATCTGTTACCCAGCACAGTTCTTGGCATGGCAGATGCTCAGAAGTGCTTGCTGAATTACCCCAAAGGGCCCCGCGTTATGCCTGCGATGCTCTTCAGTCACGTGTTACTGAAGCGCATTTAACTGCCTGGGGCACCCTGGGATGTGTGGGAATCGGCCCCTGTCTTTGACATACAAAGATTGGTGGGAGAGATAAATACCCATCAGTTAATTGAGACATGGCAGAATGTGATAATTGCTGTAACTGCACAGGTATCACCAGAGGCCTAAGGGAACAGTAAAGGAATGGCAGTTATTTCCTGTTCGGAGGGTTGGTGGTGGTTTCGTGGAGAGGGTGCTGTCTGATGGGTGCCTGCAGGGTGAATAGGACTTTGACAGACAGACAGACACTGTGCGACGAGGCATGGCTGGGGAGAGCCTGTGCGAGGGCCCAGGCATGAAGGTGCTCGTGCAGAACGTTTCTTGAGCAAGGAAGCCACGGGGGAACAATGCAGGGGGTGCCACTGGGGAGGTGAGTTGGACGCAGCCTGAACTCCTTCAGGGCTCATGGTGAGGGGTCAGAATGGTAAGAAACGCCTGCAAACCACACACTGTTGGTGCAGTTAGACGGTCAGCGGTTTCCGTGGGCTCTGCCCTCCTGTCGCCCCCTCTGCTCCCATCTGCCTTGCTGGACATGAGAGGGGGGCTGGGGTCGGTTTGGAAGAAGAGGGAGCCTGAATGTTTTAGCCTGCACTTTATATGGGACCATAGCCCCAAGTCTTTTTTTAGTGCTAGATGGCCAGCCACTTCCTCTTTCACCCCCTTCCGGAGTCACGTACCCAGTGGGGCCCCCTAAGCAGAAAGACCCACGCTCCATCAATAGAGTTTCAGACAGTGCTTTAAAATGCCACCAAAACCCAACTGAACCCAGTATGTTTTACTATCCGTACTGTCTGTTTCCCAACCCCATGGGTTTGTGAGGACTAACATTTCTGCTTATGATGGGATGGATGAGTGTCCCTCTGCGTGTGCCCTCCTCGTTCTGGACGGGGCACAGGCCATCCAGCATTCAAGGTGAAAGGACACACCCCTCCGCCCTTTCCTTACATGCCGCCTCGTTAGAAACACACCTGAACGAGGCAGCTGTAGTGAGTTCTTGTAGGGTTGGGAATGCACTGCTACCCTGGAAGTCAAGCCCTCACTAACTGGCCCTAAGCCTTCCCATCTTTTTCTTGAGCCTTTTTCTTCAGCTAACAGCATTTTCAGATGAGGTTGGAGAGTAAAACTCCTTATGCTTTAGTCAAGAGCCAGAGCCTTCCTCCTCCCAGCTCCACCAGTCCTGAGCCAGAAGATCAAGGTTAAAAAGAAGAGGTGAAACTCACCAGAAGTTTTGTCCTTTGTGTCTTAGATGAAGGACCCTTTAGATGAAGTAGGCTTTGATTCACTAAGTGCGCTTGAGAATGAGGCACTGTGTTAAGTGCTAGGTCATAGCCTTTCCTTTCTGTGGGGAGAACATTCAGTCTTTGTGGGGAGACATCCCCGAGGGACAGTGTAATGCGCGCTGTAACGTGTGCTGGAGGCTGTACCAGGTGCTACAGGAGGGGAGCGCTGGCTTCCGGAAGTCAGGGAAGCCCCTCAGAGGAGGGCACATTTGAGCTGGATCTTCAAGGATGAGGAGTAATTCACCAGGCAGAAAAATAAGGGCTAACGACCCAAGCAGAGAGAATAGGGTGAGTTAGGGGACTTGCCAGCAGCTTAGAGAGACATGGTAGGGAAGAAAGTTGTTTGGGGTGGAAAGGGGCCAGTTTAGGATTTGGATTTGACTTGTAAGCAGTAGGAAGCCAGCAGTATGACAACTGACATGACAGACTCCATGACATATTGAGTTGATTTATTCAGCAACTTCATTTATTCAACAAATACTGAGCTTTAATTACAGGACTGTTCCAGGAGACATACAAAGATTGCTCTCTTGTGGTAAGTTAGTTGTATCAGGCCAAATCATTTGCTCTTGGCAAGTCACCTGTGACCTCCACGATGCAGGGCTTGTCCATGACCAGAAGGGTCCCCCTTGTGCTCCCCCTTTATAGTTGCGTCCGTGCCCCTCCCACCCACCATCCCTAATCTCTGACAACCACTAATTTGTTGTCCACCTCTCATTTCAAGAATGTTATAGAAATGGAATCATAGAGTATGTGACCTTTTGAGACGGCTTTTTTCACTCAGCATAATGCCTTGAGGGCCATCCAAGTCGTTTTGTGTATCGATCGTTTTCTCTTTACATTTCCGAGTAGTTTTCCATGTGCGGATGCACCACATTTTGTTAAACCTGTCACCCATCGAAAGACATTTAGGTTCTTTCCAGTATGGGGCTATTACGAATAAAGTTGCTGTGAACATTCATTTACGGGATTTTGCATGAATGTAGGTTTTCATTTTCCTGGGATAAATGCCCAAGAGTTCAATTGCTATGTCATATGGCAAATTTGTTTTTAGTTTTAGAGAAAATTGCCAAATGACTTCACAGAGTGGCTGTCATTTTAGATTCCTACAGGCATGCATGAGGGCAGCAGTTAATTTTATGTGTCACCGTGACTAGGCTGTGGTGCCAAGGTATTAGGTCACACAGCAGTCAAGACGTTGTTGTGAAGATATATTTTAGGTGTGATTAAACATTTTATGTGTGCGTGTGTATATGTGAGCTGTCCACCATTTATTCTCTATTAAGACGTGGCCTATCCAAAAGGTCTGATGTGGTTGTGTTCAAAGCAGGTTGCTTCTCCTTCCCCATTGTAATTAATTAATCTTTCCATCATCCTCTTATTCTTCTTAACACATTCAGGCCATAACATATTATCTTCTGGTCTGGGTACGGGAAGTGCAGGCCCGTAACAGGAAGAGAGATGATCTTCTTAGGAGCGTCAGGTGCCCAGGCCTGACCTGCATAAAACTGCAGGCGAACCCAGCCCTGTGTGTCTGCCGTGGACCACACTAGATGTGACTCAGCATTTCAATCAGAACTTTGAATAAAGCAGATTGCCTTTCGTAATGTGGGTGGGCCTCGTCCAATCAGTTGAAGATCTTAAGAGCAAAAACTGAGGTTTCCTGAAGAAGAACCAATTTGTCAAGATTGCAATATAGAAATCCTGCCTCATTTTCCGCCTGCTGACCTGCCCTGCAGATTTTAGACTCTAAACTGCAACATTAAGTCTTATCTGAATCTCCATCCTGCCAGCCTACCCTATAGATTTCGGATTTATGAGCGCCAATAATTGTGTGAGTCAATTCCTTAAAATCAATCTCAGTCTCCCTCTCCCCCCCCCCCACATTCTATTAGTTCTGTTCTTCTGGAGAACCCTGATTAATACAGACAGCGAGTGACCCAGTTCTGCATCCTCATCAGCATTTGGTATTATCACTGTTTGTTATCGTAGCCATTTTGTTAAATGTGTAGTGATACGTTATTGTGAATTTAACTTGTGTTTCCCCAGTGGGTAATGTTGATCACCTTTTCATGTATATCCTTTTTGATGAAATGTCACTTCATGTCTTTTGCCCATTTTCTCATTGGATTGTTTGTTTGCTTTTTTACTGTCCAATGTTTAGAGTTCTTTATGTTTTTTTGCCAGGACTCATACTTGACAAATACATCAAAAATATATTCTGAAATAGTATTAATTCCTATCATTAAATAGTCATATTATTTGCAATTAAGAATACAAATTTACAATATAATTTGCAAACAATAATACTTCTGTTTTTATTTCATCACACCTCTGAGTGTGTAGTGGGAGGATTTGTACACCAGCCGACTCTGCCATTTGGATTGAATTGGGAATCTCCTGCTTATTCACATCTGGGGAAGCCCGTTCCACCCATACAGAAAACATACTCTTTGCTGATCCCTTTCATTGGATTCCTGCAGAGGGAAAACAGGAGATCCAAGACCTGAGCCCTTAAGTGAGGTCCTGCTGACTCTAATAATTAATAAGACCCTTCATTTCTTTTGTATCATTTAATTTTGAAATACTTTTCTTAATGTCACTATAAAGCCTCCCCATTTTACCACAGATAAAGTTGAGGCCCAGAGAAATTGGGCCTTTATTTAATTTGCAAACAAAACTTATTTATTTATAGTGCAAGTTTGCAAATATTTTTCGAAATCTGTAGGTTGTCTTTTAATTCTTTTAACAGGATCTTTCACAGAACAAGCGTTTTAAATTGTGGTTTAGTCTAATTTATCAATTTTTTCTTTATGGATTATACTTTTGGTCTCATGTCTAAGAACTCTTCACCAAACCCTAGGTCCTAAAGATTTTCTTCTCTGTTTTCTCCTAAAAATTCTGTATTTTTAAGTTTTACATTTAAAAATCTATGATCCATTTTGAGTGAGTGAGTGATTTATGTAAACTGAGGTGTAAGTGGAAAGCCAAACTCTGGATATCTAAAACAAAATTGCATATCCAGTTGCTCCAGCCCCAGTTTCTGAAAAGACTGTCTTTCCTCCATTTGAGGTGCAGATGCTTTTGTGCCTTTGTCGAAGATCTGCTGGCCATGCTTGTACGCTGCTACTTCTGGGTTCTGTTCTGTGCCATCGGTCAGTATCCCATCCCTGCAACAATACCATGCAGTTTTTGCTTACTCTAGCTGTGTAATCAGTCCTGAAATGGGTATAGTGATTCCTCCCACTTTCTTCTTCTTTTCTTTTACTTTTTTTAAAACCTTTTTAACCATTTTTAAGTGTACAATTCAGTGGGATTAGATGCATTTACAATGTTGTGTAACTATCACCACTGCCTATTTACAAAACTGTTTCAGAACCCTGTAACATAAGCAAAAATTCTTCATTGCCCCTTCCCCTAGCCCCTGGTTGCGTCTATTCTATTCTCCGTCCCTATGATTTTGCTTATTCTAGACCCCTCATGTAGGTGGAATCATATAATATTGTCCTTTTATGTCTGGTTTGTTTCACTTAGTATAATGTTTTCAAGGTTCATCCATGTTGTAGTATGTATTAGAATTTCATTCCTTTCTTTAAAACATAGGCTTTATTTGTTTCAGGTAGTTTTAGGTTCACTGCAAAATTGAGCAGAAGATACAGGGATTTCTCGTACGCCACCTATGCCCACAATACACGCAGTAGCCCCTGCTATCAATAGCCAGTGCCAGAGTGGTATGTTTATTACCGTTGTTGAACCTACATCGGCACATTATCCCCCAAACCCACACTTTACACTAGGGTTCACTCTTGGTGTATATGTTACGTGAGTTTTCATAAGTGTGTAATGACATGTATCCACCATAGTTTACAGAGTAGTTCCACTGCCCTAAAAAGTATTTGTGCTCCACCGATTCATCCCTCCCTACTCCTTTACCCCTGGCAACCACCGATCCTTTTATTGTTTCCATAGTTTTGCCTTTTCCAAAATGATATAAAGTTGGAAACCTACAGTATGTCGCCTTTTCAGATTGGCTTCATTCACCTAGCAATATACATTTAAGGTTCCTCCATGTCTTTTCGTGGCTTGATAACTCATTTCTTTTAGTATTAAATAATATTACATTGTCTGATGTATCACAGTTTATCCATTTACCTGCCGAAAGACTTGTTGGTTGCGTCCAAGTTTTGGCAATTAGGAATAAAAATTCATGTGCAGGTTTTTGTGTGGATATAGGTCTTTAACTCCTTTGGGAAAATCCCAAGGAGTGCAGGATTGCTGGATCATATGGTAAGAATGTTTCGTTTTGTAAGAAAGTGCCAAATGGTCTTCCAACGTGGTCTTCCATTTTGCATTCCTGCCAGCGATGAACGGGAGTTCCTGTTGCTTCACATCTTCTCCAGCATTTGGTGTTGTCCGTGTTTTGGATTTTCGGCATTCTAATAGATGTGTAGTGGTATCTCGTTTTAAATTGCATTTCCTTGATGACATACTCGTGTGATAATGGAGCATCTTTTCATATGCTTATTTGCCATCTGGATATCTTCTTTGCTGAGGTGTCTATAAAGAGACTTTTGCCCATTTTTAAATTTTGGTTGTCTGTTTTCTTACTGTTGGGGTTTAAGAGTTCTTTGTGTATTTTGAATAATAGTCCTTTATCAGATACATCTTTTGCAAATATTTTCTTTCAGTCTGTGGCTTATCCTCTCATTCTCTTGGTTACCTTCCTTTTTAAGACTGAATAATATTCCCTTGTATGTATATATGACATTTTGTTTATCCATTCATTTATTGATGGGCACCTGGGTTGTTTCCACCTTTTGGCCATTGTGAATAATGCACCTGTGAACATGGGTGTACAAATATCTCTTCGTGACTGCTTTTGTTTCTTTTAGGTACATACCTAGAAGTGGAATTGCTCTGTTATATTTTATTCTATGTTTAACTTTTTACGGAACTGCCAAACTTTTTTCCACAGTGGCTATACCATTTTACATTCCTACCAGCAGGGCTTAAGGTTCCGATTTCTTCACATCTTTGCCCACACTTGTTATTTTTAGGTTTGTTTTTTTTAAAATATCCTTGTGTGTGAAGTTTTTTCTTATAGTTTTGACTTGCATTTCCATGATGACTAATGATGTTAACATTTTTTCATTGCTTATTGGCTATTTGCACTTATTCTTCTTGTTCAAGATTGTTGTAGCTATTTTAGTTCCTTTGCTTTTCCATATAAATTTAGAATGATCTTGTCTATATCCATAAAAATAATCTCACTGGGGATTTTGGTAAGAATTGTGTCCAATCTGTACATCAATTTGGGAAGAATGATATATTTACTGTGTTGATTGTTGTAATTCTTGAACTTAGTATGTCTCTCCATTTATTTAGATCTCTTTGATTTCTTTAATCAGCATTTTGTAGCTTACAAGTCCTGTACGTTAGTTTTATAGACTTATGCCTAAGCCTTTAATTTTTGGAGTGATTACCGTGTTTCCCGAAAATAAGACCTAGCCGGACCATCAGCTCTAATGAGTCTTTTGGAGCAAAAATTAATGTAAGACCCGGTCTTATTTTAATATAAGACTGGATATAATATAATATAATATAATATATAATATAATATAACATAATACTGGGTCTTATATTAATTTTTGCTCCAAAAGATGCATTAGAGCTGATGGTCTGGCTAGGTCTTATTTTCGGGGAAACATGGTGTGTGTGTGTGTGTGTAGTAGTTGACATTCCATATTTTTCAACTTCAGCTCCAGGTGTGTAGCGCACTGGTCAGTGTATGTTGACCTTGTCAACATACACTTGTATGTGTATGACACTTGTATGTGTCTTGTCACCTTGACACTTGTATGTGTCTTGTCACCTTGTATCCTGTGAGCTTGCTGAACGAACTCACTTATTAGTTCTAGGTGGGTTGTTTTTTTTGTTTTTTGTGGATTGCTTTGGATTTTCTACATAAACCATCATGTGATTGGCAGACAGAAATAGTTTTATTTCATATTTTCTGATATATATTCCGTTTATTTCACTTTGTTGCCTTACTGTACTGGCTAAAACTTCCAGGATTCTGTTAAATAGCAGTGGTGAGAGTGGGCACCCTTGACTTTTTCTGCATCTTATGGGAGAACATTGTCTTTTTTAGCAAATACGTATGATGTTAGCTAAAGGTTTTTCGTAGATGTTATTTATCAAGTTGAGGAAATTCCCCTCTGTTTCTGTTGTTTTGAGAGTGTTTATCATGAATTGGTGTTGAATTTTGTCAAATGCTTTTTCTACATCAATTAAGAGGATCGTGTGACTTCTTTTTCCTTTGTTTAGCTTGTTAATATGGTGGATTACATTGATTGATTTTGAATATTGAACCTGACATGAATCCCTGGAATAAACCCTACTTGGTCACAGTATATAATTCTGTTTTTTATGTTGCTGAATTCTATTTGCTAATATTTTGTTAAGGATTTCTGCATCTATATTCATGCGGAATATTGGTCTGTTGTTTTACTTGTACTATCTTTGTCTAGTTTTGATATTCGGCTAATACGGGCTTCATAATAGGAATTAGGAGTTGTCCCCACCTCTTCTATTTTCTAGAAGAGATTGTTTAAAATTGGTATTATTAGTTTTTTAATATTTAGTGAAACTTCTAATGAACCCATTTGAGCCTGGATATCTCCTTTTCGGGAGTTTTAAAGTTACAAATTCAATTTCCTTATTAGTTTCAGGGCTAATGATCAGGATATCATTATGATGGGAGAAATGGAAGGTGGATTTGTGGGGAAGGAGCAACATTTCTCAGCATCTACTGTTCAGACTTACAGAAGAGGACGGAAGTGGCCCTTGTTCTGATCCTTCTGACCTCAGGCAGGTCACATACCTCAGAGTTACAGTGGGGGTTCAAATGGTGGTTTGGTTATCCCTGTCCAAAGTCATGATAACTTTCCAAGAGGGGAAACTGCTAGGAATTCAACAAATGAGTCATCCGTGCAAAAGATACCTGTCGACCTCTTCTGTGTACCCACAGAGTTCCCAGTCAGTAAAACACTGTGTCTGCCTTATGCCCTTGGTACCTGTAGTGGGTGCCATCACCCGGTGTTTTTACAAATGGGGTCCTTTAGTCCAAGACTGGTGAGCAGAATGGGGGCCTTGAGGCACCAGAAGGGTCCAATCAGAACTGAAGCTACTTTTATAATAGTTGTAGCCCCTCTACTAAGACCAGGCAGGAACTTCCCCTTCTCTGAATTTCCCCAGGGCTTGCTCTGGGCCGCAGTGCTCAGAATTCTGGCTCTGAAGGGCAGAACTAGCCTCAGAAGACCAGTATTTATTGGCTCATGTCAAACTGCAGAAAAGACAGGGTTGATAATGGGCTGGGGGGACTGAAATGCTGCCAAGACTCTTTCCTTCGTAGTCAGCACCCTCCTTCCACAGCAGACTGCTGGGCCACACGTGGAGGGTGATGGCGCATCTGATGTCTCCTTGCTTCCCTGGAGGGACTGTACCTCTTGTTTCTTTCTCATGTGAAAAATCCTGAGGTAGGGTCCAATTGGTCGGGCTTAGGTCATGTGTTGTATAGTGTCGTTGGAATGAAGATAGGAGACGCTCCCAGAAGGTCAGGAGCACTGGCCAGAGCTGACATGAGATAGAGTCATATGTTTTTGGATGGTTTTTACTGACATGGGTAGAAACCATAGGTATTTTCTATTAACCTTCAAGTAAGCTAAAATAGCTTATTAATAGAGCCTCATCATAATATTATATATAGGGAATTGAGAGTTAATATGTTACTATGACATTATTGATATGTACTTAATAGCTTTATATTATATAGCTATAGAGATATTTATTATATCTAGTTAATAATTAGTAAATAATAATAATAGATTGTTATAATAGCCCTCAAGTGTTACGATTACTTAAAGATTTACCATCCCTATTTTTATATGTAAGAAAAATTTGAAGGAAATGAGGAGAAAATCACAATGCTTCCTGCTCAGTCTCCGATACTGTTTTCTAAATTTAATAGAGAGAACCTGTGGTCCATTTTGACTATCGCCTTTAATGAAACTGCTGTCTTTTCCGTGGGGTTAATTATTTCACAGGGATTTGTTGATTTTCTGGGCTGCTATTGAGGATAGAGTTGGTATTGTGATTTCAATGAATATTTACTGAGCTATTATTACCCTCAAGGAATTTGAAATGCACTGGCATAGGTAAAAACAGAGAAGTACAGTACTTGAGACTGAGACTTCACATCTGAAACACGGACTAGCCTGCCTCATCTGACATCTGAACTGGATTTTGGTTGGGGTAGGAGCTGGGCGGAGCTGACCTGGTGCTCTGTGGTTGCTGACTCAGGTAGAGGATTGGTTGGTACCTGGGGTGGGAAGGCAGATGCTTTGGGTCTCCGTGGAGGCCCCTGCCCACAATTCTGGTGTACAAGGCTGCATTATTGCTGAGGCTGATTAGCAGTTAAACTCCATGGGGTGGGAGGGGAATGGAGAAAGAGAATAATTGTGTAACTGGTTAAGAAACTAAAGTTTTTTAAAAAGGCACATTGCTGGTGGTAGGCCCATACAAGCCATTAACGGCTCATGTGAATGCTTCTGTTTCAGGTTGAGCTCATTTTCTTTTTAAAAGGAGCAAGCATTTTAAGACACTGTTTATCTCAGTATTGAATTCCACAAAGTACAGACAGTTCCTACTCGTTTAGCAAAGGGAGTCTATGAACACCAGCAGAAAATCTGGTGTGGTGTGGGGGGGTCTCGGGTAGGTGATCAGTATCTTCTCCTTTCTAGAGAACGTGTTCATGCCCCTCTTCATAATATTTGTTCCCTGTGACTCTGGAGCAGAAGTCAGCAACTTTTTCTGTTAAGGGGCAGATAGTAAATATTTTTTGCTTTGCAGGCTGTTGGTCACTGTAACAGCTACTCAACTTTGCCATTGTATGGGTGTCTGTGCTCCAATAAAGCTTTATATGTGGACACTGAAATTTAGATTTCGTATAATTTCTTTTTCTTTTTCATTTATTGGGGTGACATTTGTTAGTAAAATTACATAGATTTGAGCTGTACAATTCTGTATTACATCATCTATAAATAGATTTCCTATAATTTCATATGTCATGAAATGTTAGTCTTTTAATTTTTTTCCAACGATATAAAAATATAAAAACTACTCTTAGCTCATGGGCTGCACAAAAAAAGAGGCAGTCCAGATTTTGGCCCATAAACCGTAGTTTACTGACTCCTTCTCTAAAGGTCTTGAAAATAACTTCCATAAAGTTCTAAATTGAGGACATTTTATTTATTTAACAAGCAGTTATGTAACACTTAATCTGTGCCATGCACCGTTTTAAATGCCTTACAGATATTAGCTAATTTAATCCTCACAATAACCCTGTGGGGACAGAGCCAGGAGTGCAGTTTCCAGGCTCTTGGCCTCACGTGGAAAGGTGCTGGCTCGGGTAGTAAATGGCCATCAACTGTGATTGGATGGCCATCAGCTGTGGCTAGTTGGCCGTCAGCTGTAACCAGTGAGCTTTTGGCCACTAATATAACTGCCGTGGCTATGCTAGCAGAAAAATGGGGGCTAGCAAGAAGATGGTGGCTGAGCTAGCAAGCGTGGATTGCAGTTAGCACGGCGGAGTGCGGGTTGCGGACTGCAGAGTAGTAGACGGGCAGGTTGCAGATCGTGTGGCTCCTGCTTCTTGTGTCTCCAACCCAGCCACCAGCGAGACTATAGTTGTATGACTGCCTTATCTGTGGCTCCGTGGGTGTTCCTTTTTGGCCTCACCTTATCCTGCGTTCTTATGTGGGGAGCAGGACTAGAGACCCCGCATGCCCTCCTGCATGACAAATCCCATGAGGCAGGGGAGGTACTATTTACCCCATTTTGCAAATGTATAAATCGAGGCACAGAGAGGTTGAGTAACTAGGCCAGGTTTACAAAACCAGGAAATGGCAGAACCTAGGTTTATACCTGGGTAATTTAGCTCCAGAGTACCTGTTCTAATCTACCCTGATGTGGTATCTGTCTTAAAGAATTTATAATTACTGACTTTCTAGACTAAAGGAATTTTAGAGATTACTCCACCGCTAGTACGTACCCATTTTGCAGACTCATTCTTACACACCAGCTTCGTACCCTTCATGATTCAAATCTGTGCCTCAGTAAAATTACGGATTGCTGCTTGTTACGCACTTTCAGCCTCTCTGTGACTGCCTAAAAGCTTCATCCTAAAGCCCGCCGATACCAAGGGGAATCTGCCTGCGCGGGCTGGACACTGAACTGCTCACTGCTGTTTGATTTCTGTTCACTGTGAGCTCCTTGAGGGCAGGAGCAACAGTGTCAAAATGTTTCCCATCCAAAAGAAATCTGTCGTGGCCATGTCTTTTGCTCTCTTTGGGAACACCTGTCTCAGATGGCTTCCAGCTCAGATCTTGCCCTGCTGCTTTTCCTGCTTGAATAAGCAGCTGGTTGATTCTTGAACCCCAGCTGCCTGTGACAGGGAACAGAATTTGTGGTGTCATGCTACACTATCTGTGTTGCTTCAAAGATACCACCAGGGCAGGGCTGGGCATAGAAAGGTTCCCAGTCTTTCCAAGAAAGAAAATGGGAAGGAGGGTGCGTGCGCGCGGCAAATCGACACTTGGGTAGACGTTGAGGTACTCAGGATTTCTTGGTCCTTTTGCTCAGTTACAGTTTTAGACTCTACTAACCAGGAGGGCCCTCGGAGGACCTCTGGTACAGGGGTTCATATTCCATGGGGTTCCGTAGTTATTGCAAGGGACCCTCAAATCCACAGGTGCAGCCATCTGTAGGCGAGATAAATGATGTCTGTTATATGTGTGTCTGGTTACTTTTCAGACATATGTGGATGTCATCATGATCAAAAAGAAAAGCTCTCCTGAATTCGTATAAGCTTCTGTTACGAACACAACTACTACCTGTTGAGAAGCCCCATCCAGTTTAAGCCCCTTACTCACAGATGAAGACACTGAGGCTCAGGGTGAAGGGGAAGAGATTTACCTGGGCCCACGAAAGGGAGCAGCTGGCCTGGAAGCTGCTGCATTTGTATGTACCATGTGTACCATTTGTATGTACCACGGTCTCTCCTGGGGTGGGCACACATGAAGGGATTGGCCAGTGCTTTGGCCTTTATTGCTGTGCTTTCTAATATTGTCTGATAGAGTGATTGATTGCAATAACATTTACCAGTATTTATAGAGCGTCTCTTGAGAATGTCAGTTGTGGTTTTTGTTTGTTTGTTTGTTTGTTTTTACTGTATTCCTTGCTGTGCCCCCATAAGTAAAATCGTGTATTCTAATATGGAAACCTGAAACATGGTAAAATTGGGCAACTTGCTTATATCTATAGTAGAGCTGGCCCTAAAATCCACAGTTTTCGTCTCTGGACCAAGGTTCTGTTAATCAGACTGAACTTACGAGGACCTCAGTTATTTATATCTTAGGTTTTTAACGACTGTTGTTTCCAGCTGGGTGCAACAAAAACGTTTGTTAAATCTTTGCTAATTGCCTGATGCTGTGCTAGGTGTTGTCACACGTATTATATATCACTTCATGATGCCAACATTGCCATTCTGAGGCCCCTCTCAGAAAAAGTTAAATAGCTCCAGTCTGCTCCAAAGCCCATCCATGCAGTTATTCGTCATCTATTCCCCATCACGGAGCACCTCTGGCAGGTTTGCGAATGTGCCCTTGTGTCATATTCCATTGGTGGCCAGGCTGGGACAAATCACAGATCCGTCCCTTCAGACAAGACCCGCGATTGGCAGCAACGTCAGCTTCGGCTGCACAGGACAACACTTTTTTCCCACCGAAACTTCAGGAATTTGGAGTGACCCTGGTGATTTGGTCAGATGATGTTTACATCAACCATTCTCGTACACCTTTGTTTGATCTCCAAAACTCTTGAGAAGTCAGATAAGTAGGAATGATCTCATTTGATAGGTCGGACAGGCCTATCTGAGGTAACGTAGCTGGTGAGGGCCTTCTGACTGCAGTGGTTGTGCCACCCTGCCTGCCTGGTGGCAGTGTGTCCCACCGCTGCCCCTGCATGCTTTTCTACCTCCAGACCTCCCTGCTTCCCTGCTCCTTTTGCCGTTCTTTCTTTCAGTGCTTTCCTTCTCAGTCTCCTTTGTAGATTTATCCTCCACTGGGTGATCTTTAATTGTTGGCCTTCCGCCAGGCTGTCTTACACCCTCGTCGAATTCTGAGCCTCCTTGAGTGATTTCTTCCGTGTCTCTACAACTCATGACTTCCAGAAGTGTCAGTTGAGCCTAGACTCATCTCTGTTCCATACTAATTCATCCATTTCCTGCGTAGTGTCTCTGTTTGGATGTCTCCCAAGCCCTCGATGTCAGCTTGTCCATAACAGGACTCGATCTTCTACCCGCAGGCTCCCCTTGTGTGCATTCCTGACCTGAGTGAGTGGCACTTCCGGTTCCTGCTCTCCCTGCGTGGAGAGGCCTCACCAACTTGCACATCCGTCCTTACTACTGTTCCCTCATTTCCTAACAAGCTTCGAGTGAAACGGAGAGTTCTGGGGTGCCCTATCTATTCTCCCAGGTGCACGTTATTTTCCTTTTCATGCCTATACTTGAATCATTTGATTTTTAACATTTATCAAAGGCATAGTGGATGATTTTAAAAACCAAGTACAGGACAGTGAAGTTGCAAGATGTGCGCATTTAAGTTACCCATTGAGTTTTAGACCCTAATCTTCCTCCCCTTTAAGTAATTCCATTAGCTCTTTTCATTTTCCAAACAAAGCTGTTAACAGGTATTAAAGTTACAGGAGCTTAATAATAAAAGCAATACGGAGGAACCCTTGAAGCAAGCAGGAAGGTTTCAGTTTTAGTCTTCAGGTCATATTATACAGAGCCTCTGCTCATAACAAGTTTCCGTATCCACTCATTATAGAAGCCAAGTGGCTTGAGTGCTGAGTCGTTGCTGCAGTTTTAGTGGAAGTGTTTTGGGTGTTCCAGATTGAATTGATTTTTTTTCTTAGAAGCAAATTTGGAGGTGTTGGATGTACCTAGGAAGTCCTGTGATTCCCCTAATTTGTTTGGTAGGTGCTGGGCATTGCCAGTCATCCCACAATGGTTAAGTGGCCGGTGCTGACACACATGCTGATTAAGTGATAGTGGGAGGCCAAGCCCTGGGTGTATACTGTGTCCACAGAGACCTAATCTCCAGTCCAGCCCAGGCAGCTCCCACACGTGTTCATGAGTTTAGCTCGTTCAGTTCAAAGCATTTTGTTACAACATAGATTCATTTCTTTCCCTCTGTCCTGTCTTGCACTTTGAACCTGGCTCTTCCCAATATTTTACATTTGCTGTCTGATTCCATTTCATTGATAATACTTTATGGTTACATAATCATAAGTATTGTTTCAGAGGTAGGAAGAGAGAAATGTGATTATAGGTAGGGATGTATGCCAAATAGCCTTAACTTTTCTCACCAACCATTTATGTGTTGCGTATTGAATTTTTTTTCCCTAAATTCTGTTGGCACCAATTCACATTTCTTTGCCACCTTAAGTATGGGGAAGAGGAGAGATTTCAGGCAACAGTGTATAATTGCAGATCAGTGGAGAAAGTAGCCTTGCATGAGCCTATGTAATTCAAGATGTTAAAATAGGGAGCACACTTGTCATCCTATATAAGCTATTAGATTGATCAGAAATAAAAGAATATATATATATATATATATATATATATAAAGATTTTATTGGGGAAGGGGAACAGGACTTTATTGGGGAACAGTGTGTACTTCCAGGACTTTTTTCCAAGTCAAGTAGTCCTTTCAATCTTTGTTGTGGAGGGTGCCGTTCAGCTTCAGGTTGTCCTTTCAGTCTTAGTTGTGGAGGGCGCAGCTCAGCTCCAGGTCCAGTTGCCGTTTTCTAGTTGCAGGGGGCACAGACCCTCATCCCTTGCGGGAGTCAATCCAGCAACCTTGTGGTTAAGAGCCCGCGCTCCAACCAACTGAGCCATCCGGGAGCTGAGCAAGTTCAGTTCAAGGTGCCGTGTTCAATCTTAGTTGCAGGGGGCGCCGCCCACCATCCCTTGCGGGAGTCGAGGAATTGAACTGGCAACCTTGTGGTTGAGAGCCCATTGACCCTTGTGGGAATCGAACCGCCAGCCTTCGGAGTTAGGAGCATGGAGCTCTAACCGTCTGAGCCACCGGCCAGCCCCCAAAAACAAAAGAATATTTTGATTTCCCATTTGTTTTGTCACTTTTTAAAAATGAACTTTTTATTTTGAGATAATTGTAGATTCCCATGTGGTTATAAGAAATAACAGTGAGATCCCATGTACCCTTTGTCCAGTCTCCCCCAGTAGTAATATGTTGCAGAACTCTGGTACAGTATCACAGCTAGGATATCCACCACTCTTCTTCAGATCTTCCAAGTTTTACTTTTATTCTCTTGTATCTATTTAATTCTATATAATTTTATCACGTGCTTAGGTTTTTAATTTTAATTTTAAAAATTGTCTCAGCTGGCTGAAATGAGCTGGGAGGAGGTATTATTTACTGAGTCCCTCTCAAACTCCACTGGTAAACAACTCAAGCATAATTCCTTTTTCACATAATAGCTACTTAACTTCTATAGTAACTCTTCTATAGATTCGTCACTTATAAAATAGAATTCACAGTAGCTACTTAATGTGGAAAGTTGCTGTGAGAAATACAGTGAGAATTGTATAATGGATATTTATCAAAAGAAACTTAATAAATGATCCTCTGGGTTTTTTTTAAAGCGACATTTTAAAAACTGAGATTATAGGGGTCAGCCCAGTGGCTCAGGCGGTTAGAGCTCCGTGCTCTTAACTCCGAAGGCTGCTGGTTCGATTCCCACATGGCCAGTGGGCTCTCAACCACAAGGTTGCCAGTTCAATTCCTCGACTCCCGCAAGGGATAGTGGGCTCTGCCTCCTGCAACTAAGATTGAACACGGCACCTTGAGCTGAGCTGCCTCCTGGATGGCTCAGTTGGTTGGAGCGCGGGCTCTCAACCACAAGGTTGCCAGTTCGACCCACACAAGGGATGGTGGGCTGTGCCCTCTGCAACTAACAATGGCAACTGGACCTGGAGCTGAGCTGTGCCCTCCACAACTAAGATTGAAAGGACAACTTGAGTTGGAAAAAAGTCCTGGAAGTACACACTCTTCCCCAATAAAGTCTAGTTTCCCTTCCCCAATAAAATCTTTACAAAAAAACCCCCCAAAAACCCTGAGATTATAAATGAGAATAATTGGGTTTTTTAAAGCTTTTCACAAACATGTAGTATCCCTGTATAGTAGAGTTAGAAGGTCCCTTAATAGTTTTAGAACTAGTGAAGGACTCCCCTAAACATTCTTAGGTGATTGTCTCTTATTCTTTAAAATAAACTAAAATCTTATCTAGATCTGCCCTCATCCATGGGATAACCCTTCTAGGATTTGAGGACAAGTATTGTGTCCCCACCCAAATTATCTTTTCAAACTAGCTATGCTTTAGCTGTTCCTCAGAAGATGTAGTTTCCAAACCCTTTCCCATGTTGGTCTGCTTCTTCTAGGTAAAGACAAATCTGTTGTTCCCCTTAACACAGAATCCAGGTGGAATCTGGCTAGCGTATCCCAAGACGGATAGGCTTGTCTTTTTAGCTGAGATTGTTTCGCAAACCAGGTCACCCAATTCATGCACATACAGCTTGTTCTTTTGTCTTCGTTTTCTTTCTAGATGAAAAATAAATACATAGTGGTTTAACACAGCAAATTGAAAACACATTTAAACCTTTTGTCATCCCATTAGAATGATAGTAAGTGGGAGAAGAGATCTCAGCAAATGAGAAATCAATGGAATGTTGAAGCCCGGAAGCATGTTTGATGAACTTAGTGGGCCAGAGGAACTGAAAGTGCCTGCAAGGGGTCGAAACTAAGAAGAAAGAGGATTTGTAATGCAGAACCCTGGAATAGCTCCAGAACTGAGGAAACCAAATACTGAAAACAGGAAGATTAGTTGAAAGTTGTGTGAAAAATAATTAAATGTCTACAATCCCTCCCCCACTCATTCAGGAGATGGGTGTTTTAGTCTTAGATATTGAACCAGAGGCACACCGAACATAGAAGGGATGGAATATGGAGCAAAACTGAAAATAAGGACTTTAAGACAAAGTTATAAATAATGAATGGTAGGATCATCCCCCTCTCTCACCCAGTTTCCAGAATATCTGCAGGTAGACACTCCCTTGCAAGATGGGAAGATCCTTCTGATAAAATTAGCCCAAGAGAAAACATTCTAAACATACTATTTCTAGGGGTCCTCCATAAAATAGTGGATTCTTGCCTGAACACCTTTATGTGAAGTCCATAATTTGACAGCCCTAGCACCACCCCCACACAGAGCTTTCAAACAGCTTCTAAAAGTATGAGCAGATGCTAAGCATCAAGAGACATTTTAAGAATGCCTCTAACATAAAAGACAAAGACTAAACAAATGGGAGAGAAAAGAACTCAGGAAACAGTAAAAGCAGGGAGGAGGAGGAGAAGAAAATTTAACTATAATATTTGAGAGAGATTAGAAAAGAAAAGATGAACAAGATTCTTTAAATAAAAGGAACCTTCAGAAAATAAGAAAGACCTCTTGGAAATTAAATATATGATAGCCAGTATAAAAAGCTACAACACAGAAATACTGGAGACAAAGTTGAAGAAAATTCCTGGAATAGATCATCTCTTTCAAGATGGAAAATAGGAGAGAACCAGTAAAAAAAAAAAAAAAAATAGAGGATCATTCTAAAAGTTCTAACATCTGACTGATAGAAACTTAGGAAGGAAAAAAATAGGCAACAGAGTAGAGGAAATTATCAAAGAAATGGTCTGAAAAGATATTTCCAGAACTAAAATAATGTCTATAGATTGATACAGTACAATAAATGGAAAAAACCAACATCAGGGTACAGCCCTTGTAAGATTTCAGAACTCTGAGAATAAAGAGAAAGTCCTAAAAGCTTCTAAAAGAACAGTCACATATTTAGGGTTACTATTCAAAATAGCATTAGATTTCTCAAGAGCAACAACATAGAAGACAATGGAGCAATACCCTCAAAATTCTGTCAGAAAAAAATATTCCCAATGTAGAATTTTATAGCCAGCTAAACTAATGGGTCCTCTTCTGGGCTCACTGGGGTAGCGGTAGGAGGAGGCCTGTTCTTCTTCATATGGGCCACTCCTCAGCGTGTGTTATCTGCCTTCCCCAAGAGCAAGTGATCCAGAAGAGACAGAGGCATTTGCAGTACCTTTTATGACCTAGCCTTTAATGTGACATGCCATCATCATTCTGACGTGTTCTGTCAGTCACACAAACCAACCCTGAGATACCGCGGGAGCGGACTGCACAAGGGTGTGAATACCAGGAGGCAGGGATCATTGGGGCCTATTTGGAGACTGACTACCACAAGTAATAACTAAAAGTGAAAATTCAGGACGTGATGTTATAGGCACGTGACTTAAAAAAGTGGAAACAAATACCAGAAGAAAGGTTGCCCCTGGGAGCAGGAAGCGGAACTAGAAACTGCCGGTTTTCATTATAAGCCTTGTGGAACAACTTTAAGAAATATTTGTATGTACTTTTTTAATTATGAAAAACCACCAACGCACACAGCCATTTAACGTCCCTGACACCAGTAGTCGAGGAACATGTGGATTATGTGGGAAACTCAGAGAATCTGATTCTAACAAGGATCCCTTGGTACTTGGAAGATTGTGTGTGTGATCTTGAAGGGTAGTTCAGATAAGAAACCTGAAGTCCAGTGAAAAAGGGGACGTAGTGATAGAACCTGAGATAGAATCCTGGCCTAGATGTGACACAAAGAAGAGCATCTCACTAATATGGAACTTGGGTGAAGGAAAGCGAAACTGCTTTGCTCTTTCTGAAGAGTGGAAAGTTCTTAAGTGGTAATGTTTATGCATCTTGGAGCTATAAATGGCAAAGCTTATAAAGGGAATATCCTTCTGGCAGGTAGTTGGAAAGCAGCACTTTACAGAATTCCCTGGGCTAACGATGTGTCGGTGAGGGGTTGACACAAGCTGGGGAGTTTGCCTCTATCCCCATGTGAGCCCTGCGCCTGGCGCCCGAGCACGTGGGCCATACAGAGCACCAGCCGGTTCACAGCAGTGCCCTTTCACTGGGTGCTGCCGAGGACGTTTCCTTGTGGTCTACCCCAGCCTCCTGGGTACCCAGGGACACCACCCCGCCATCGTTTGTGCCCACAATGCCTGCTCTTCCCTTAATCTCCACGTGCACCCCGTATTCAAGTTTGGTCTCGTTTTTCCTCATCTTTTCCTGTCACTATGTGTTTCCCCTTCCTGAGGAACCTACTGCTAGGAGCTCCAGGGTTCTTGTCTGGTTTGTCCGTTTCATCTGCCTTCTAAGCAAACTGGGATCAGAATCAAGTGTTGTAGAAATCAGGTCTTTGAGTTGGTGTGGAAGTTGGGAGGGGTGCAGTGAAGACTGCCATATAAGTACAAACGACCGGTCGAAGCATTCAGGCTTACATTTTTTAACCGTTTTAATACCTCATTAAAATGTGTTTGCATTCTTTATTGTAACTGAGTACATTGAATTTAAGGTACTTGAGGGTCTGCATGATAAGCCTTGGCTATCATATCGTGGGATGTCCCCAGAAGCATTCCCATGGGCAGAGTGTTAAGCTGTGGAAGGGGCAGATTGGGTCTTTGTATCTGTGTTCCTCAGTATCTGTCTTCGTGTTTCATTTTGCCCGCAGATTGGGGACCACAAATTCAGTGCTCATCGGATCGTCTTAGCGGCCTCCATCCCGTACTTCCACGCTATGTTCACAAATGACATGATGGAGTGCAAGCAGGATGAAATTGTCATGCAAGGGATGGACCCGAGGTACCACACCCCGTCCATTGGGTGTCACAGGCTGCTTCCAGGAGCAGTGTCAGCCTTGTGCCTGCTGCCATTTGGGGGGCTGCCGCAGGATACAGTATCTGTATCTAGCATGTTCCACTCACATAGTAGGTAATTTGTAAACAAGTTAGCGCCTCAGCTGGTGACCTGAGACAGGGTTAAAATGAGGAGAGTTTTGATGGGTTTTTACTGTACTAGGGTACATGTTTAGTAGGAACTAAGTCCAAAAGACTTTTTTTTTTAACTAAGACGGGAACAAAGGTGGTGGTATATAATTCTTCTCATTTTTCTGTGCTAGCCAATTTAACTGGCAGAATAGTTTTCCAAATAAGTGTCTTCATTCATTACCCTTCTCAACGTTTTGCAATGATGGAAATTTTCTATTGGTACTTTCCGGAATGGTAGCCGCTATCCAAATGTAGCTATGAGCACTTGAAATGTGACTAGTGGGACTGAGGAACTGAATTCTAAATTGTATTTAATTTGAATTAATTTAAATGTAATTTTAAATAGCCATGTGTGGCTAATGGCTACTCTATGGGGCAATGCAGTTCTAGAAGGTAGCAGAAATCGTGGTTCAAGCTCAAAGGTTGTCCTGTCTAAACGTCTTTCATCGAAGACAGCCCTCCATAACAAAGAATAATATTGGCCCCAAACGTCAGTAGTGCCGAGATTGAAAAATTCTGCCCTAGAGTAATTTTAGGGGCAGGAGGCAGTACCAAAGCCCTGAAATCACATAATTGAAGCACTTAAAGCTGCCCTTACATCTAGAGTCACTTACTACTATACTCTCTTCACAGAAATATTTTCCCGATTTCTGTCTGAAGACTTTATGTAAACATATTCATACACATGACTTTTTGTGCCTTAAAAGGAAAAGCCCTGTTTATGTGACTTAAAATACTGTGCTACAAGTCTGTGCACTAAGACTGTGTGTGTCTGGCCTCGGCTATATCCAGGGGTCCCCTACACACCTACTACCGTATGTGCCTGGCATTGTTCTGGGGTCTGGGAATGCAGCAGCAAACAAGACACACAAGGTGACTCGGGGGTGGGGTGGGGGGAGGACAGTAAACAAACCAGTGACTCTAAAACACTAGCCAGTAACCTGTCATTTGTTGCCTAACTTCTTAATCTCACAATGGTGAAGACTCGGGAAAGGAGCTAGGAAACTGTGGTACCCTCTGGATGACTGGAGGCGATCTGCCCCAATACATACACAGAGTATATCCACCGCAAGGCGGAAGTCTCAGGCCAGGTGGTAATAAGGAGACACGGAAGCGGGTCTCCGAGGGCAGTTGTACACTCCCTTCTCTGAGGTCTGTCTCTGAAGGAGCCGTGTCCATCACTATGCACAATCCAGAGGTAGATTGAGAACCTGTGACGTGTGCTGACGCAGGCACTGAGGTACAGCTTCGAGAAAACACAAAGTACCTCTTGTGCCAACTTTCTAAGAGCGGGGAACTGGCAACGAACATGCACGCATGATATGGCTGGGAAGTGAAAGTGATGTCAGAAAAGTAAAGCAGAGTAAAGCTAGCAAATGATGATGGGGGTCTGTGCTATTTCAGGGTGATCAGGGAAGGCCTCTGATGAGGTGGCATTTGAGCCGAGACCTTAATTGAAGTGAGGGAGTGAGCCATCTGGGGGAAGAGCCCTCCAAACAGAGGGAGCAGCCAGTGCAAAGGCCCTGAGGTGAGAGTGTGTTCAGTATGTCGGAATAGAGTGAGAGGGAACAGAGAGGAAGGTGACGAGGTCAGAGAGACAGAGAGGGGCCAGACCACAGGCAGCCCAAAGACAGAATTTGGATTTCCTTCTCAGTGTGAATTGGAAGGGAGACTAAAATGTTGGGAATCTCATTCTGGAAATTTATCCCAAAGAAATAATAATCCAGAAACATGATGGCAATAAGATGGTAATAGCTATTATGCCTACCAACAAAGGAAATAAATTATAGCATATGTACATACTGAAATACTATATAGCAGCCACTAAAAATGATAAACATGAAGGCAGTGTAGTGACACGGGAAAGGTCCTCAGAAGTATTACATGATTATACCCGTACAACTTATGCATGTGGGAAAATAGGGACTGAAAATGAGCCTAGAAAAGTGGCCACTGTTGGCTTGTTCAGTAGTGAGATTGTGGGTTTTGCTTTCTCTTTTTAGAATTTTCTCTTATAAAATTATTTGGGCAATAAAAACAAGAAGTAGAATGAGTCTGGCTATGGTGAAGTCATTATTCCATTCAGATAGATTCTCAAAGGGCATGGGCTCAATGGGTTTTAGGGTGGGGCCCATCCATTGCCCAGGTGTTAATGTCTGCTCACATAGGGCCCGAATCTCCAGTGGGTCAGGACGCATCTCTGAAGAGCAGCTTTCCTTTCTCCTCTTTCCTCCAGTGCCCTGGAGGCTCTGATCAACTTTGCCTACAACGGCCACCTTGCCATCGACCAGCAAAACGTCCAGTCACTGCTGATGGGGGCGAGCTTCCTGCAGCTGCAGAGCATCAAAGACGCCTGCTGCACCTTCCTCCGAGAACGGTGAGGTGATGGGGTGAGCCTGGCCTGTGGTGGGGAGCGGGACTGTGTCATTTCTGGAATCCCAGCCAGGGTGCTGAGCCTTTGGGGCACATAGAATTTTATGAAGAGAGTAAGCTGGTAAGGTTACACTGCAGAAATGACCCTTCTTGAAATCAGAATCAAGTGGTGTCCAGTTCTTTGGGTTGCACCTTTGAGGGACAGGATGTATGAAGCCCTGTGTGCCTCTCCCTTGGCCAGACTTGCACCACTTCTTCTGGTCCTCTGTCTCCAATCTGACCAGCTGCTCATTTACCAAACTGATGTACTCAGTGCTCGTAACTGTTCCACAGACACCTCCATCTTTGTTTAGATCCTTCCTCCCCCTCCAATTTCTTGGGGAACAGTGTGTACTTCCAGGCCTTTTTTTCCAAGTGAAGTTGTTGTCCTTTCAGTCTTAGTTGTGCGCAGCTCAGCTCCTTGTCCAGTTACCACTGCTAGTTGCAGGGGCACTGCTCACCATCCCTTGTGGGACTTGAGGGGTTGAACTGGCAACCTTGTGGTTGAGAGCCCCCTGGCCCATGTGGGAATTGAACCGGCAGCCTTTGGAGTTAGGAGCATGGAGCTCTAACCTCCTGGGCCACCGGGCCGGCCCCTCCTCGAATTTCTTGATCTTTGTTTTCCCTTAGTTCCTTAAAAGCCCACCCAGATTGCACCTCCTCCAGGAGGTGCAATTCCATTCTCTGTCCCCCAGTCCTCTGGGAGCAGTCATCGTATGCTCTTTTAGGGAAAGGACTATGGATTATACCCCTGCCTAGGTCCAGCACTTGGCAATGACTTTTTGTTTTTTTTTAATTAAAGTTTATTGGGGTGACAATTGTTAGTCAAGTTACATAGATTTCAGTAAAGTTACATATATTTCATAGGTGTACAATTCTATATTACATCATCTATAAATCCCATTGTGTGTTCACCCAGAGTCAGTTCTCCTTCCATCACCATATATTTGATCCCCTTTACCTTCATCTACCACCTCCCTCCCCCCTTACCCTCTGGTAACCACTAAAGTATTTTCTGTGTCTATGAGTTTTTGTTTCTCATTTGTTTGTCTTGTTCTTTTGTTGTTTTCAGTTCATATATCACATATCAGTGAAATCATAGGGTTCTCTGCTTTTTCTGTCTGACTTATTTCGCTTAGCATTATACTCTCAAGATCCATCCATGTTGTCACAAATGTTCCTATTGCATCTTTTCTTTCCGCTGAATAGTATTCCATTGTGTATATATACCACAACTTCTTTATCCATTCATCTGTCGAAGGACATTTTGGTTGTTTCCATGTCTTGGCCACCGTAAACAAAGCTGCAATGAACATTGGAGCACACGTGTCTTTATGTATAAATGTTTTCAGATTTTTTGGGTAGATACCCAGGTGAGGATTGCTGGGTCATATGGTAATTCTATTTGTAATTTTTTGAGGAATCTCCACACTGCCTTCCATAACGGCTGCACCAGTCTGCATTCCCACCAACAGTGTATGAGGGTTCCTTTTTCTCCACAACCTCTCCAACACTTGTTACTATTTGTCTTGTTGATGATAGCCCTCCTAACTGGCATGAGGTGATATCTCATTGTGGTTTTTATTTGCATTTCTCTGATGATTAGTGATGTTGAGCATTTTTTCATATGTCTATTTGCCATTTGTATGTCCTCTTTGGAGAAATGTCTCTGCAGGTCCTCTGCCCATTTTTCAGTTGGGTTGTTTGGGTTTTTTTGTTGTTGAGTTACATGAGTTCCTTGAGTATTTTGGGTATTAGCCCTTTATTGGAGGCACTGTGGCAATGACCTTTTGATGACTGGGCAGATAAGAAGGTTCTTCCTTCCCCTCAACAGGCAGAGCTCTTAGTCTAGTCATAACATAAAGGCCGCTTTTTAACCACTAGAGGCTTGGGAGTGAGGGTTAGTGCTGGGCTACACTCAGGCAGGGAGAAACCAGACCAGCACGCGCCCTGTCTGTGTTGCTCCCCAAGGCCCGGTCTCCACCTGAGTGCTCTGTTCAGCAGGTCCGTGGCCTGTAGTCCGGCATTCCTCCCACCTCGCATCTGCCCTTCTGAACCTCGACCCCTCTTAGAGCTGACCTCTCCCTCTCCCATTCCGGCTTCTCCAATCCAGGTCACTTAGCGGCTTTGGGGACCCCATCTGCTGGGCATGTCCTGCCCGTGGAGTGCCCATGGATGATACTAAGCACTGCTGTGTGTGCAGCTAGTCCTACTGACCGTGGGAATGATGCCTGACATGCAGGGTGCACTTTGCTGGGTGTGGGGTGAGCGTTTCATCGTGAGGCAGGCAGTCCTGTTCTGGCGTCGCCCATGGAGTCCACGTAGCGAGAGTGCGGGCCAGAGCCTCTCCGCTCTGCCCTGGGATGCCTTCTGGGGCAGGTTGGAAGGGTGCATGTGAGGGGCTGGGGGGTACACACTGTCTTTCCTACTCATCTGTGAGCTTCTTAAGGCCACACTGGACTTGGTTCATCTCTGTGTTCCCACAGAAATTGGAGAAT
Organism: Rhinolophus hipposideros; assembly: GCF_964194185.1. Taxonomy (NCBI): domain Eukaryota; kingdom Metazoa; phylum Chordata; class Mammalia; order Chiroptera; family Rhinolophidae; genus Rhinolophus; species Rhinolophus hipposideros. The sequence goes on from NC_138060.1 coordinate 60,060,243, forward strand.
GATTAAGTAGGCACCCTGGAAAGGATTGCACTGGCCGCTCTCACAGGGGACAGCAGCTCCACCTAGGGGCTTTGGAGGTCATCGCCCTCAACCCTGGATCCAGGCTCTGTCACAAAGCCCTGTCCCCTAAAAGATGTTTAGAAAGTGATTTTTAGACCAGGACAGTTTCTTCATGCCCCAGTGACATATCCTTAGTTTCTCTGGCCTCAGTGTTCCATCTGAAAATGAGAGTAATTACTACTTTGCAGTGTTGTTGGAAAGATCTGGAGAATGTTTGTAAAAGGCCTGACAAGGTCCTTGGCTCACTCTGGTGCTAAATAAGTGATAGGTGCCTGGATGTACTTTCCGGAGGCCTGAACAATTAGATCCACAGAGCCCCTTTCTTGTTTAAAAATGGAAAACCGTGTGAGCATCCCAATGTTAGAGAAATCACCTCTTTTTGTGGTTGAAACTCATTCTACAACTCTACTGCCTTCCTGGTGATGAGATGGGCACTCAACCAAGAATGTCAGCAGCCAAAGGAAAGCCAGCAGGTTTTCCAGTACGTTCTGTTCTTCTCTCCCCTGAGAGCTGCGTCGCAGGACTTCGCAGAGAGCACCTTCCACCAGCCCCCAGAGGCAGGAACCTCTGAGGAGAATCGGTCTTAATTTTATACCCAGAATGCTGTCTGACGTGACGCGGGGAGTTTCCCAAGTTGAGGACAAAGTTGGATGTTTTCTGTTCCATGGCTCTACCCAGAACCGACCTGAGAACGAGCAAAGATGACGTTCTTTCTTCCTCTAAGTTTTTTCTTTTCATCTTCTCTTACACCAAAAGGCTTCACCCGAAAAACTGCCTGGGTGTCCGCCAGTTTGCTGAGACCATGATGTGTGCTGTGCTCTACGATGCGGCCACCAGCTTCGCCCACCAGCACTTTGTGGAGGTGTCCATGTCGGAGGAGTTCCTGGCCTTGCCCTTGGAGGACGTGCTGGAGCTGGTGTCCCGGGATGAACTGAATGTCAGGTCCGAGGAGCAGGTCTGTAGGGCACCGTGGCCGTCTGCGGGCGATGGGGGTGCTGCTCTCCGCTTCCTGTCGTCATTTTTCTGTAACATGAAGACGATGGTGTGTGTGCAGCTGTTGTTTGTTATGGCTTTGTTTTATTACATCACGTGCTTTTTTCATGAAAACTCTTTATACATACTAGTGTGGAAATACTGTTCCATTGATTTTTATCAACCCTGCTTCCGTTATTCTTGCCTGTTCGGGTAATTTCCAGGATTTGTGATTAGAAATCATGCTGCTGTGAACTGGAAATAAGTATAGAGAACTTTTTGAAAGTCTTTTTCTAAAGGAGAGCAGAGCAGTGGGGCAGTCGCAGGTGGGGGATATGAGTTCAGGGGGGCTTTGTTTTCTTTACGGTGAGAGAAGTGACAGTATGATTGGGCTGCTGGCAGGAATTTTCCAGAGGGGAGGAACAATTGGTGATGGAGGAGAAAAGGGTGAATAGTTGCTGGAACGGGGTCTGGGCTCAGTGAGAAGTGGCAGATCTAGGGCAGAGGGGTGTGTATTTAATAGGAGCATTAAGTCCACACCCCCAGGTGTGAGGGAGGGGCGGGCTGGGAAGGGAGATGCTGGTAGATTCTATGGACATTGTCTTCTGACTTGTGTCTGTTTTCTCAGCTGAGAGAAAATTTGAGGAGAGATGAACAGTAACAACCTAGGCCTCTAGGAGAAGGGGAAAATGAATGGATGATGCTAAGGAAATGCGGAGGGCTTGATAGGAAGCAAGGCCTGATGAGATTAGCAGTTAGAAATTGAAAATAAACCGGTCAGCTCTGTTGTACGTTTTTTGTCAGCTGCCTGTGCTGGTGCAGTGCAGTCGGAGGTGGGGGGAATGTGCTGAGTCGGACTTTACCAGAGTAGAGATTCTGTTTTTCCTAGGTAAGTGTGATTGAGGGAGATAAGCACATAGCATGGGAGTTGAGGGCACCTGCATGATAACCCATGGAGCCCATGCTGGATGAGAGAGGTGAGGAAATAGGCTGGAGGAGGACCTGAGAGGGAGTCTGGGGAGGGGGAGCCATGCCAAAGGCTGATTGGCATCAGTGACTGAGCGGGAAGGATTGGAGGTGGTGCTCAGGTACTGGGGAACTGAAAATTCTGGAAGAGGTGCGGCCATTGGCAAAGCCAATGGCAAAGGTGTAAGTGATCATAGGTCCTCTGAGGACAAAGAAAACGTCTTTTTGGGAGTGGTCAAGAAAAGCTTAACTAGACTGTAGGGTGTAAGTAGCCAGAGGAGAGCAAAGGGTCATCCCTTCTGTTCAACAAAGGTGTGGTGCAAGTTGTCTTAAGAGAATGGTGAGCAAATGTTACTTGGAGCAGAGGGTGGCAAGGGCTCGCCAGTGGAGGGCATCGACTGTTGGGGTGCAAATTCAGACCTGGCCCGGCAGGCTCTGGGAGCACGACTGTGGCAAGGCCTCTCCTGCTTGCTCAGTTAGGAAATCTAACCAAAGTCCATGGCCGAGCAGCCCGGGATATTTGAAATTAAGGGTCCTGGCCTGTCGGGAAGCTGTACTTCAGCAGGAGCAGCGCAGGCCTTGGAGCCAAGCTGTTAGGATGTTAGTCCCCCCCGCTCAGCTCATTTCCTTAAGGTCTGAGGAGCCCTCACCCTGAATAGCAGTGAGCAGTGGAAAAGGGGACCCCGAGCTCAGCAGTGTGGGTGCTTACTTGCTCATCCCAGGAGCAAGGAGTCTGTCCCTAGCTCATGTACTAATTAATAGGACCTGGGTGGCGCACATTTATTGGAGAGATACATCTATGAGGGGCTGCAGGGTTTTAGAGATATATCCTGGTGGCTGGACCGTTAGGGAAGGTGTCATGCAGGGTGTCACGTGGGGTCTCTAGTCCTGCTCCCCACATAAGAACGCAGCACATGGTGAGGCCAAAAAGGAACACCCACAGAGCCATAGATAGGGGAGTCAGACCAGTATAGTCTCTCTGGGGCTGGGTTGGAGACACAGGAAGCAGGAGCCACACTATCTGCAACCTGCCGTCCACTACTCTGCAATCCGCAACCTGCACTCTGCTATGCCAACTGTAATCCATGCTTGCTAGCCCAGCCACCATCTTCTTGCTAGCCCCCACTTGCTGCTAGTGTAGCCACAGCAGTTATATTAGTGGCCAATGGCTCACTGGTTATAGCTGACGGCCAGCTAGCCACAGCTGATGGCCATCCAATCACAGTTGATGGCCATTTACTACCCGAGTGAGCACCTTTCTATGTGAGGGCGAGAGCCTGGAAACTGCACTCCTGGCTCTGTCCCCACAAACGGCTCCTTGGAGAACGTGAGTCTTGAGCCAGACCTTAGAGACAGGGGAGTGGGTTTAGATGAAGAGGAAGAGAAAGGGAAACATTCCAGGTGAAGCGGACAGTGTGACCAGGGGAACCAGCCTAGCTAGAGTAGAGGTTGGTGGAGGAATTTAGGAGTAGGGTGCAGGCGCAGCAGGAAGGAAGGCATGCAGACGCTTCGTTGCGATGCAGAAAGGCGGGTTTTCTTTAGGAAGTCATAATGCAAGCCGGGAGCTATCACAGTCACCCAGGCTTGCGTTTCAGGAGACTGGACTGAATGGGGTAGCTGGGGAAGTAGGCAGAAAACAGTGGGTTCTGGAGACAAGTAGGAGAGATTGGATGGCCCAGGGACTGCCTCAGTAAAGGGAGTGAGGGCTTGAGTTTGGGGAGTCGGGTGTGGCCTGTGCCTGGCAGGAGTTGCCTCCAGCGCGTCTATCTGTCCTGGCAGGTGTTTGAAGCCGCATTGGCCTGGGTCAGATACGACTGCGAGCAGAGGGGTCCCTGCCTGCCCGAGCTGCTGTCCAATATCCGCCTGCCCCTCTGCCGGCCCCAGTTCCTGTCAGACCGCGTGCAGCAGGATGACCTGGTGCGTTGCTGCCACAAGTGCAGGTGAGCAAGGGTGGGCTGCCGAGGTCTGGGCAGAGACGAGGACTTGGCCACTTAGGCCACTTCTGTCCCAGCTCAGGAGAGGAAGGGTTTGGAGTGACCAGTCTTAATTCCGGGCACATAGATCACTCCGCCTTCTGTCTAGAGCCGAGCCGAGCCCGAGTGTTACACCTCGGGCAGAGAAATGCACCGTGTGGGAGCATCACGGCAGAAGGGGCTTCCTCCCCCGAGTTATCGGAGCGATTTCTAGCATCTCCACCCATTGAGCTATTTATGAACCCACAGGCGTCTATACTGCCTGACCCGACCGTGTCCACACCAGCAGCGGACTTGGTGGTGACGTCCTGGGGCTGCTCGCCCTCTTCAGTAAACTTCAGTCAGTGCACTGGCCTCGCGTGGGTTTGGGCCTGCATCTGCAGTGAGGGACGAGGGGGACAGGGGGACCGGTGTCCCAGCACGTGAAACTTTGACCGAGTGAGTCACTGATGACATGGCACAGCAGAGCTCAGAAGTGGAAGCCCTGCAGGAGGACCATCATAAAAGCAGGGCAGCAGAGAGAAGTATTTGTCCTCCTTCAAACTGCTGGTCATATTCACAGCTGGTTCAAGAGGAAGTCGGTGGTTTGGTGCAAACAGAATGAAGGTGTGTGTCAGGCAGGGGTGGAGGTGTGCCTGCAGGTAGCTGGGACCCTGTGACGAGCAGTCGCAAGCGTGCTGTTGAGGAGTTTAAACTTCATTCTGTAGGTGACGGGTGGCCATCAGAGGGTCTTAGAAAGACAGCTGGGACGGCAGTGTGGACAGTGGGGTGGAGGGTGGGCTGGAGGCAGGGACGTCGTCAGGAGCAGTTAGCTTCTGTTGCTGCAGTACAGGTGAGAGGTGGTTAACTGCAGGATGTGAGCCATCGGGGCAGAAAGGAAGAGCTGGGCCGACGTAGGGACAGGCTACAGGCACCTCCCCAAAGCCAGCTGTTGTAGCTGCCACCTGTTTTTCTCCTGTTGGGAAGGTATGTGCCTGTTAGAAGATACTCTGATCACATTGGCCGAGGTGGGCTCAGCCCATCTGGTCCCTGCAGTTTGGAGCAGTTCTCAGTAGCTGTGTCTGGTTTCCCCTGGAGTCACCTGGGTTCTTTGAGACCAAGCCTTCCAGAAGGCTTCTCTTCCAAGTTGCCCCTGCAGTTGGAGGTGGGGGAGCCAGACTTGGAAATGCAAATGGGACCACATGGGGAGGATGCCTCCTGTCCCAGCATCTTGCACCTTGTTCCAGGGACCTGGTAGACGAAGCAAAGGACTATCACCTCATGCCAGAGCGCCGGCCCCACCTGCCACCTTTCAGAACTCGGCCTCGCTGCTGCACGTCCATTGCTGGGCTTATCTATGCCGTGGGCGGCCTCAACTCAGCAGGTATCTTGCAACCCCCGCTTCGCAGAGCTGTCTTGGACTATGGACGAGGAAGCACCAGCAACCTAGCCTGGCCCTTTGGTTCCTCTCCTCATGTGTCACCCTCCGTGCCACCTTGATGTTATGTAATTGTTCTGCAGTCATAGCGTATCAGGTATTAAGACCATTGAGTCAGAACATCAGAGCTAAAGAGGACTTCAGAAATCCTCGAGGCCTAGTCCCCTTACCTTACAGATGGGGAAATGGAGGCCCAGAGAACTTCCACCAACAAGTTGTTTTTGGCAGAGCAAGAACTACTGGTTCCTGAGCCAACACTCTTTCCCTGATGGCACATTGCCTGTGGAATTGGCTCGGCCCTGGATAGGATATAGTCAGAGACCCAGTTCTGTTACCAGCTGATCACATTCGGTCGTGTGCTGCCTGGGGTTAGAGTGCGAGAACGTCACCATAGCAGGACGACTCTCCAAATACACAGGGTCTGTGACTATCAATACTGCCTTCTGCTCTTAGCTCCTGTGATACATACACATGCTTTACAGTCCGTGTGCTGTTAGCAGCTCTCATATCATACAGTCAGGTTTCCAGGAAAGCTCCATGGGGCTCCTGCCCCTCTTTCTCACCCCAGGCACTACTGTCGGGCAGTAGAAATTCAGTAGAGAGGGCAGTACGGACACCTGACTCCTGGCCGTACGATGGCACGGGGGTTGTCATCTCCGAGGTGGAGGACAAGCCAGTCCAGGTGTGTGTGTGGGGGGAGATGGCGGGCAGTCCTGCACAATTCTGTTTTTAATTGAAAGTTAATGAGAGGTGGACACTAGTCTCTGCTGCTCACTGACCGCACTACCTGGAAAAGACAAATCCTCAACTAGGAAGTGCTGTAGTGTGACAGGTACTAAGTGCCCCAGCGCAGACTAAAACAGGGAGGGCAAGTCTTTTATATGATCCTCACGAAAGCCTAATGAAAAGGTAGGGTTCCTTGCTGCTATGACTAATGCTCATTGAGCACTTAGTCTCTTCTAGAACTAGGGGGTTCTGCTAGGGGCTTTAATCCGCACAGCAGCTCTGCCGTAGAGATTATCTTCACCTGTGAGAACAGAATGTAGGGATACAAAGCAAGTTGCCCAGGGTCATGGGTGAGCAAGTGAAAGTGGGCATTGGGACCACGCCCTTCCCTCTGGGCATGCCTCCTGCATTGGGGTAGTGTATCCTGCTTTCATCTTTGGTTTTAGGCAGGTGAAGCACCTCATCACAACTTAAAACTTCCCTCTCTGGAAAGTAAATGCCTCCCGTCTGATTCTGATTTTCCTTAAAGAATAAGGTTTGAGGTTATCATGGCTGAAACTTCTTAGTGGGCCCTTCTGGCTTGAGAAATCCTGTGGGAAGAGCTGATAGAAGCAAGTTAAGAGTTCCATATAATCAGTACCCAACAGTATGATCTAAACGAGTGGTCTCATTTGTTTTAATTTGAGTAGCAAATTTTTATGCAGGTGATTCCCTGAACGTGGTGGAAGTATTCGACCCCGTCGCCAATCACTGGGAGAAGTGCCATCCCATGACAACTGCCCGCAGCCGCGTCGGTGTGGCCGTGGTGAACGGGCTCCTCTATGCCATCGGCGGATATGACGGCCAGCTACGGCTGAGCACTGTGGAGGTCTACAACCCAGAGACGGACACGTGGACCAGAGTGGGGAGCATGAATAGCAAGAGAAGGTATTCTGGAAGCCATTTGTGCTGGGGAGCACCATGCTAGAGAAGCAGGGGCACATAATAAAATCAAACACAAGCTCTGGCCTGGCGATTTCCTGCAGCCAAACCAACCACGGCTGGTACCTCCCCATCTGCTTCAAAGTAAAATACATGCCTTGTCCTTTGAGAACTTGGGGAGACAAGTCATGGACATGTGGAAGTTGTGTTGTTATTTAAGTGCCAGATAAGGCCTGAAAATGTATGTTACGGAAGATTCGATGAGGGAGAGAAGCTGGACAGAACGTCTGGAAGATTTCAGGGAAGAGGTGGGATTCAAGTTGAAACACACATAAGGAGGATTTAACCTTACGAGTGATAAATCAAGGTGTTTTTCTTTATACTTTCTTTCCCCTGAGATTCCTGCCAGGCATGTGCTTCCACCACCCGGGGAGCATATGACCCGTAGCAGTGATCACTTCTGAGCCGCCGCACGTCCTGCAGGCATGAGCACGTAGCTGTTGGTGAGGTGGACTACATTTTTATGACTCTCAACACATTCCAGCTACTTGTTTGCCCCATCACTTGCCTGCTCGCATTTCCTGAATAAGAAGTGGGATGAGAGGACATCAGATAGTGCTCTCATTTAGCCTTCTTAGTGCTAAAGGGACAGGTGGCATCTTCCATCATCTGTGTGGGGGGTATTTCCATAGTTGGGCAGTGGGAGCTTTGGAGTGGGAAGGTGGAACTGGACAGATTCTTCCACTCTGCTGCCCTCCGAGAGGCCACGCCAGACCAGTGGTTTCACATGGCACCCTGGTGTTTCTCTCCAGGACTGACGGGAGGAAAGCAGTCCAAGATTCTTCCCCCGACCCCGGCTCCCACTTCACCAGAACAGATCCATTTGTCTTTTACATTTTGAGTTTCCTCAACATATGCCTAACTTTAGAGGGGAAAGTTACATGAATTTTTTTTTTTTTTGAAAGGGACAGTTTGAAAACCACTGGACCAGTGGCTCTCGAAGGGCCGGCCTGCTTTATAATTCTGTGGTCTGAGTATTTATCTCACAGACGGCTTTGTCTGGCCGTGCCCTGGGTTCCCCACCTGTGAAGTCACGGGACCGCACACAAAAAAGGTCAAGTGACTGCACATGTGGCGATGAAAAGTAGTCCTTGTGGAAGTCCTTTGCCACATGAAAGTGTCACAGCCACAATATGCATGTTCCACTTTCATCAGTGTTAGTGCGTGGCCTTGAGCCAGGAGGAATCTGCCTTTGTACCAGTCAGACCAGATTCACAGAGGGTCAAAGTAGGATTGTGTTGGAAGTGAAAAATATGTCTATACAGACCTGCCCCCCGGAGCAGTGAGCTGACGCTCTGGTGGTTCTCTCTCCCACTGGCCCCACCGCGGGCTTCCCCTTCCTTCTCCTTCGATACTTGGCAGTTCCCGGTGGCCTCGAATGACTCATTGCTCCATTTCCATGAGAGCCTTTTCTGCTTTGACTGCAATCAGTTATTCTTCCTTGTATGTCTGCCGTGGGCCACTTGCTAGCTTTGATGTCACGGGGTTTGGAGTGCTGTCGGGAGGAAAGTCCTCTGGGGCTTCATTTCCCTCGCTGTGGTTAATGCCCTGTTATTAGTAGCTCCAGTCCATCCCCTTTAATTACAGGCTGCCTTAAAATGTTCTCAGTCACTCCTCTCCTGACAGCCCAAACAGCCCTCTGTCCTGCCAATTGGTGACAAGCTCCCCTCTGCCGTCATTCCTTCCCTCTCCTCCAGTCTTCCAGGCTGCTTCCAAGGAGCCTTCTCTGACGGACATTTCCAGTCCACACCGATCAACATTTCCCCTTATCTCTTCACACTGCTCTTTACCACTTAGTTAATAGTTCATCTCACGTCGTTTTGTGGCACCTCTTCAGTTAATTCTTCCTCATATTTTTATTGAACTCCTGTATTGTTACTTGTGTCCGCTTCTAGAAGGATAGTGACCTGTCTAGTGAATTTGTAATCTTCCCACAGTCCTTTTCCTCATTCAGGCTTGTTCAGGGGGCTGTTACCATGTCCCTAAAGGGACATCGCTTGGATCGATTTGATTTGCTACATACATTTGAAAGGTGGCAGGAAGCCTGGTATATTTTATTTTCCTGTTGGTTAGACACTCAATTTCATTTTTAATCTTCTCCAGCATCAGGTTTGAAAACAATTGGGCAGCTTGGCATTGGTGTTGAACTTCTCATGAGGCTTTGTGCAGAACAGAAGACTGTATGATCACGCCAGACCCCTGGGTCTTGGCATTAGGAGAGTTTGGCATGGTGAACAGCATGAAGTCGGGCTTGTCTCATTTAAATCTGAGGCATGCTTCTCTCCGGGCAGCCAGAGAAGGGAGCCCAGATGGTGATACCTCCTTGCAGGGTGTGGTGAGGATGGAAAATGGCAAGCGTAGAGCACCTGATATGTGTAGTACGTGCACAACAGCTAGGAGCAGCTACATCACCCACTGAGACAAATTAGGGCCATGCTGGGCCGTGTTTCTAATGAAAAGACATTTGTCGAACTTTGTAGCAAATTGAATGGGAAAATCAGAGTAACACAACAAACTTATGTTGAGGGCCTGTTATGTACAAAGCACCACACTAAGCATTATCGGGGTCATACTGATGAAGACCCTTGTCTTCCAGGAGGTCCCCACATGTTAAGAGGTGGCAGGTCAATTCCTGGGCCCCATGGTGCCAGAACATAAGCACCTATGGACAGGAGCTTTGGTTTACTCACCCTTCTAAACCTAGTTCCTGGGCCAGAATGCCTCATGAGTGCCTAATGAAAATCGGATGGATGGATGAATGGATGGATGAGACAATATAATATATATATAATATATAATACACTACACTACACTACAATAATATAATATAATATATAATATAATATAATATAATATAATATAATATAATATAGGCTGCTCTAGAAGTGTGGCGTCAGGAGAGAGCCCTTATTGAGGGATCCAGGATGGCTTTTTGAGGAGGAGAGTGAGTAATTTGACCAGGGCCTTAAAGGTAAACTAGACCACGAGCAAAGCAAGGTGAGCACATCAGACTGATCAAGGACAGAGAGTGGGGAGGGGAGGCAACCCCAGGCTGGGGGTTCGGAGGCAAGAGGACCTACAGGGCAGCTTCTTCCTCAGTTTTACACTTTGAATCACTTACCTGAGATTTAGGTCTGTTCTAGAAAGAGGCAGTCGGTGGTTAGGTTTCTTTCTCAGTGAACATGATGGGTGCCCCAGGAAGTCGGAGGCCCATCTGAGATGATAGCTCTGTCTGTTGCAGTGCAATGGGGACGGTCGTGCTGGATGGACAGATCTACGTCTGTGGTGGCTATGATGGCAGCTCTTCTCTCAACTCTGTGGAGACCTACTCGCCTGAGACGGACAAGTAAGGCCTCCTGTTCCCCTGGGGCGACTGAGCTTGCTAAACAGAGAGCATAAAAATTATGCTATGATTTGAAAAACAAAAAAGTTACGTGGTCTAATAATAAGTTCGTGAAATGTTGATGTCGGTACCACCAGAGCCCTATCTTTCCATAATGCATTACTAGCACTTTAAAGACTAAAAATTCTACAGAAAGAAACCTGTTTAACCTCATTTTAAATAACACCTAGCACCATCATGTGGAATTATTTTGTGGAGCACTCTTTGGAAAACTAGCAAGGTTAGCCCAAATTTTTCATTTCAGTATTTGAATCTTTTCACGTTACGTTACAGAACACAAGCATACTAGGGGAGTCGATCCCTCCGAGTGCGTCTAAGGCAGTGTTCCATGCATTGAGCCGCGCGGCAGGCAGGCAGTCTGAGACCCTCACGTAGCGCCCAGTCTGTTGGGGCCATAGGCGCATGGTGATCCCTCTGCACTGGGGGCCTGCGTCCTGAGCTCTGGGGCACAGAGTGGGGCACACCTTTACCTTCCCCGTGGATAGGGCAGAGGCAGGGGAGAGCAAGAATTGAGGCTCCGGGACAAGTGCTGCGTGAGGTAGAAGTGGGCGTGGTGGCACACGTGTCATGTGAAGCTGGCACATAGACAAGGACCAAGTGGTCAAGACCTGCGTTCGGGAACTTGGACTCAACTTAGAGGAAAAGTGAGGGGCCACTGGAGGGTCCAAAGGGCTACGTCTGAAGGCCAGGCCACTGGTGGGGACTGTTGCAGGGGTCCAGGTGAGAGCCCGGAGCCAAGGGTTGGGGACAAGCAATGACTAGGCTGCAGACTACCGGGGACTTGGTGTCCACACAAACGTTGAGGATGAGGGAAAGAGGCCATAACAAGGCTGAGTTTACAAGTGTGGCATTAGGTAGCGGGTGGTCCCGTTCACAAGATGGGGAGTGCAGGGGAGGAGCAGATCTGTAAGGGGCCTGTGGGGACATGCTGGCAGAGGTGAGCAGAGAGCAGCCACGGGCCTGATGCAGGGGACAGGCGGCAGCCAGAGAAAGCCAGGAGCAGGAGGTGGGAGAGGCGCTAAGCGGTGGGGAGGTTGTCCGGGCGCGAGGGAACACAGCACAGTGCGCCCGAACCTTTCTAAGCTGTCTTGGGGGGACGGGGACACCGGTTCTCATGGCTCCACTCCTACTTTGGCTCTTTCCTGAAGGTGGACAGTGGTCACCCCAATGAGCTCGAACCGCAGTGCTGCGGGGGTCACAGTCTTTGAGGGCAGGATACACGTGTCGGGCGGCCACGACGGCCTGCAGATCTTCAGCAGTGTGAGTGTGGGGTCCCCCTGGGCTAAGGGCACCTACTGTTTCCATCCTTGAGATTTAGTTTAAAAGGCAGTTCTCTGGGAAAAAGCTCCAGCCTTGCCGTTGTGGGTAAGGCATCATTGAGTGAGGTCTCAGGCCATTACTGTGTTCTCTGAAATCCTTCCGAGAATGGGAACCAGTGTATGGGGGTGAGGGGGACAGGGCAGAGTGTAGCCACCCCACCCCACCCCACCCTGCATAGCTCTGCCTCGAATGCTGGTGAGACCTGGTGGCAGTGCTGCCCAAAGCAAGCTCCTATGTGTGGAGTGTGACTTTGCAAACACTTGTATTCTTCTGGATTCATTCTTTAAAAAACCTCAACAGCCATTTAGTGGTCGTTCCCTAGAGTCCCTGTGATGGAACGCACTCTGGACAGATTTCAGGAGACCCCGCTCTCACCCGCTCTGTCACCACACAGCAGTGAGGCCTTGGCAACTCCTTCATTTGTTTCCTTAGATGTAAACAGAAGAGGTCAGGTTCGGCGCTCCCTCACCTGTCCCTGTAAGCCCAAGAGTGGCTGTGCGGTCGAGCAAAACGGCCACCAGAGCGCGAGCACATGCTGGCAGAGCTCCCTGTCCCCAGGCCTCCCACGAGAGTCCGCCGTGTCCCGCGAAGCCACCCCGTGGACGGAGCTTTGGCTCTGACTGTCCTGTCCTGTGCCTCTCTCCCTGCTGCAGGTGGAGCATTACAACCACCACACGGCCACCTGGCACCCGGCCGCTGGCATGCTGAACAAGCGTTGCCGGCATGGAGCCGCCTCCCTGGGGAGCAAGATGTTTGTCTGTGGGGGCTACGACGGCTCTGGCTTCCTGAGCATCGCCGAGATGTACAGCTCCGTAGCAGACCAGTGGTGCCTGATCGTCCCCATGCACACGCGCCGGAGTCGCGTCTCGCTGGTGGCCAGCTGTGGACGCCTCTACGCCGTGGGGGGCTACGATGGGCAGTCGAACCTGAGCTCGGTGGAGATGTATGACCCGGAGACGGACCGCTGGACGTTTATGGCCCCCATGGCATGTCATGAGGGCGGGGTCGGTGTGGGCTGCATCCCTCTCCTCACCATCTAAGGCAGAGGGTGGGACGCAGTGGGGTAGGGATCTGGTACAAACATGGGCACTTCCTGCCAGGGACAGTCCCGCCTGGCAGAGGTGTGGACCAGAAGACGGGGTGAAATGTGAGCTCCCCGGAGGTAGTTTCCTCAGGTGCTTACGTCCTCCCTCACTGTGCTGCCCTTGTGACCTCCAGGTCTGGGTCATCAAGATGCACAACATGGGACAGAAGCCCCTGTGGGTCCCACAGCTGGTGACATGGGACTGTTTCGCTGGTCCACACGTGCACAGGCTCCATCCAAGCCCAGTGCCCACCTGCCACAGCTGCGGGCTGCCCGCAGGCAGCAGGCCTTCCATCTGACACCCCTCGCCTGCTCTGCTCCGGCCATGTGCTGCCCATTTCATGATAGGGTGGCTGCAGTGGCCAAGCTGGTTGGAAACTGTGGGGTGTGGCTGGGAGAGAAGGATGCACCAGTGTCTCACTGCCTGTGACGACGGCCGCGCAGCCGCAGCACCGGCTCCTTCCGTCCTGGGCACAGAGGATTTTCTCATCGCTGGGTCGGCCGGAGGAACAGGCTTCTCCTGTGGCTAATTTTGGGATTCCAGTGAGGTCTTTTTCATCTTGTTCAGGAGAAACAGAAGAAAAAAACAGATACTTGAAAGAAACTGAAGAAAATATAAAGAAACACATGAAAGAAACTAGAGAGAAAAATACTTTTTTTTTTTAAGTGAACATTTTTTGCAAGAAAATAACATGAAAAAAAGACCCTCAAGGGGGAAATATGTGTTTTAAGTAGAAAACCACCCAACATAAAAAGGGTGGTATCTGCTCCCACATTCGGATCCAGGGTCCTGAGGCCTCACACAGCACTTGGGGTTCCCTCTGAGCCTCGGTGTGTTTGGAATCAGTGCTCTCGACTGGTCCTGTGGCAAGGTGCTCGTGAGGTTTGTCTTCACACCCATCATCAGAGGACTTTTTTAATCGTAGGCTTAGTGACTCGGCTGAATTACTGCCACTCTTTTAGGTGGGAGCTCCCAGCTCGGCGCTGGGGGCTCGGGTACCCGTGTGGTTACCTCCCACTGCCACCATGGCTCGCATTCAGATCCCCTCCCCCACTTTCATTCCTTCCTTATTTGACCGGCAGGAAGCAGCAAGTCTGGCCAGGTTCTCACTCGCCTATCTGTCGTTCTTGGATCGCTGTCCTCATTATTACGCTTCTGGGGCACAGTGACTGTTTGTACTCTGGAGCCTAACCAGGGACTTGGTCCTTCCACCAGCCGTGGGCTGGCTTGGTCCAGTAACCTCATCTCCCCTGCCAGGCCACTGCTCCTCCATCCACTCGCCAATTCCAGGGCTCTGGCCTCCCTCCGGCCCTTGGCTGACCCATCAGCCAGGTTGACCTTCACATTGAAGCAAAACACTTTGTGATATGAAGAACTAACTGCCGAAAGAATCACTTGCTGCTGCGAAGAATAGGCTTTACATTTCTTCCTCTGATCTTAGCAAATGACCTCTTGAAGACACTCCACGCGCCTCCTTCCTCCTCTCTGGATGGGACCGTGGTGTAGCACAGCAGGCCCCACTGGAGGGCCCTGTTACCAGTGCACTGGGCGGGGGCTGTCTGTCCTCCGGCTGCTGCCACAACCTGCTGTCCTAAGGCCTTCCAGTAGACACAAGGAGGATACAATTCCTTCAACGCAAGACAGGGGCTTAGGGCCCCAATCTCGACCTGCTTGGTCTCCTGTCCACTGCTGCCTGCCTGGGGTGGCCTGGAAGCCTGCTCAGAAAGGCACGATGTGCAGCCTGAGACGTCTCCCAGCCCAGGACCGTGAGGTTTACCGGTGTGTGCAATCGCCGTGTATCCAGAGGGAAGTACCTTTGCTGCCAGCCACTTAGGAGTTGGGCCTCTGCTACAAGCACTTGAAAACATGGGGTTTTGTTTGTTTGTTTTTCAAACAACTCAACAATCAGATGTAGTTTTGCCTGGGCTTGTGGAGCTCTGGCATTCCTCCCTCTGGGTTTGCCTACAGAGGTAGACTCAAGGAGGTGGGAGTCTGCGTTTCTGCTTAGAGAGGAGTGTATCAGTGCTCGTCTTATTATAATAAGCCCCTATCTTGTAAATTTGAGCCTGGGCAGTAAAGGTGCTGAGAGTCTGTCGGTGGGCTCATCGAATGCGTGGGCCTCACCAGGTCCTTAGGATGCTGGCCCAGGTTCTGCCACTGAGGGTGACAGATCATTTTCCCGTGATCTGCTGCTTTTGTGGTGGCCTTTCTACATTCACTGCCACCTCCTGGTGTAGAAGTTACACGGCTGCACCTGAGAGTGTTTCCACCTAAGATGTAGCCAGTGCTTGGATCTGGGTACAAGTATGTAAACACCCAACATTTCACATCCTTCACAGTCGGTTCCTCAGTGTGATGGTGAATGTTTGCAAATGGCTAGTCCGGTGCTTTGGTGTTGGAGTCTTTTCCATAGCATCCTGAAAAGACAAGTCATCGATGGCCCAAGGATACTGTGAAAGGAGCTAGGACAGGTACTTTGCTCAGTGGGCCTTGGGTCTAGCCCGGCTCTGAGCAGAGGACTGGGGCCTTTTCTGTCCTTGGGCATTTCCCCGTTTCAGGTAACACACAGAGCCTTCTCTTCTGGGTTTCACCTGAGGTCAGAGCCAGGATGGGAGCTGAAGACCAGCCTTTTGACTTGGCCACAGAGATGTGAGTAGGTAGAAATTCTGCTCCCCACCCCCCAATTTATTGTTTCTCAGAAAAATCTTATTTCCTTTTATTTATAGAACGCATGTCTTTTGTGTTAAGAAACCAAAGAAAAATAAAGAGTACACTTCTAATATCTTCTGCCCTTTCCTGATTTATTTTTTAAAATACGTATTAGAAGTAAATCATATTTTTATTGTAATTCAGTGAAAAAATATATTGGATAAAGTAAAAATATGTGAAATGTGAAAATAGGGGGAGAGCCAAATATAACAAAAGTAGTCTTTGGAGAGACACGTGTGTGTTTTATTTTATAAGAATGGGTTCTGGTAAGAAATATGCCAAAGATTTCATTAGCATGTTGCATATTTGCTCCAGCCGAGATCCCCACTTCTCTTGGCTTTCCCCTTTTCTTCACTCACTGCCATAAAACTCCAGACTTCCCCAGTGGAATGTGGCTGGCCTATTAACTGCCTGGAACCAAAACCTCCAGCTCCTTGTTTATACTTCAGGCCAGAGGTAGTTCACGTGAGTGCACATAAAAGTCACTGGAAAATTCTTAAACCACAGATTCATTCATAGACCCCTCCCCAGAGACCGATTCCCTGGGGTTGGGGTACAGCTCAGGCTTTCAGGTGCGGGCCAGTTTCTGTGGGAGAACAAGACTCCTGTGTTTCGTTTTCACTGCTGCAAATACAGCTACATTCCAGGTCTGCCTTCCTGAGGTGACACCCTGGTTACTGGGGTTGTGGGTGTTAGGAAAGTCTTCATTCAGACTTTTCCAAAAGTCAGTTTATGGTCAGTCTCATCCATTGTGTAACAATTGTGCTCAGATGGCAACTTCATTCAGTTTTTGGAAGGGTATGTCACTCCCACATACACCCCACCGCACAGCTTTCACACACAAGCTGTCTGTTGACTCACTTGGTTCTCAGGAATCCCCACAAAGGAAGTAGCCTGACTCATCTTAGCATAAAGAAACTGCCTCAGAAGGGCTGAGTAACCCATCTCATTCAACTGCCTGGTAGTTGTGTCAAGAATCAAGGCCAGAGCGCCAGTCACAGTCCAGTTCACCTGAGGGGAGGAGCGTCTTCAGCATCATCCAGTCTGCATGCGCAGTGTGGGGGTGTCTGCTGCCCACATTGTGATGGACTTTGGAGACGGCAGCAAGGTAGAGAGAAAAAGCCATGTTTAGAAAATAAGCAGACACCTTTGTGCTGAAACGGAGCCATATTATCTGTGGGCTCTGCTGTGAGAGAAAGGGCAAATGCCTACAAAGCAGTAACAGCCCTTTCCACGTAACCAATGCCCCTTGCTCAGAACCAAAGGGCCCAGGGGTGAAGAGTGGGCTGGTGAGCTTTGGCTGCACGAATCTGCTTCCCTTTCCATTTCCCCTGGACTCCTCCTCTCAGTTCCCTATTTAATTATTTTTTTTTAGGTTTGCAGTTCAGGATAAAAACCCAAGCTCCAGAGCATGGGATAGCAGGCCGCCGTGATCTGGCACTTCTCCCCACTCAGCCTCTCTGAAACCCCCTTCAGGGTGTCACTTTAAACATCACCCCTACAGGAAAGCATCTGGTGGGGGGGGGCTGGTGCCCCTCTGTGCTTGGCCATGACTAGCCCAGCAGGGTAACAAATGGCCCTGTCCACTCTTCTTACCCAGTAGGTGGCGCGCTCCTTGAGAGTCCCTTGTGCACCCAGCGCCAGGCACACACAAGAGGTGCAGAAATTATGTTTCTTGAACTTGAGGACAGTCAGGTATATCCACATTCAAGGGTTGTGTAATCATGCTTCCCTCGTCTTCCTCTGTTTTGTATCACTGATTTATTAAAACAGGAGTTTTACTGAGTTATAATTTGCATATCTTAAGATTCACCCAATTCAATGATTTTTTAAGATTTTATTGGAGAAGGGGAACAGGACTTTATTGGGGAACAGTGTGTACTTCCGGGACTTTTTTCCAAGTCAAGTTGTCCTTTTAATCTTAGTTGTGGAGGGTGCCCTTTCAATCTTAGTTGTGGAGGGCGCAGCTCAGCTCCAGGTCCAGTTGCCATTGCTGTTGCTAGTTGCAGGGGGCGCAGCCCACCATCCCTTGCGGGACTCGAGGAATTGAACTGGCAACCTTGTGGTTGAGAGCCCCCTGGCCCATGTGGGAATCGAACCGGCAGCCTTCGGAGTTAGGAGCACGGAGCTCTAACCGCCTGAGCCACCGGGCGGGACTGAATGATTTTTTAATAAGTGTACAGAGCTGTGCCACCATGACCTCTGTCCCATTTTAAAAGATTTTCAGCATTCCAAAATGTTCCCTCTTCCCTCCTGCAGTTAATCCTCACTCTCACTCCCATCCTCAGGCAAGCACTATTTTGCTTTCTGTCTCTAGTTTTGCCTATTCTGGACATTTTGTATAAATGGGACCGTACAACATGTGGTCTTTTTTGTGTCTGGCTGCTTTCCTTAGAATAATGTTTTTGAACTTCATCAATGTTGTAGAATGTACCAGTCACTTGTTCCTTTTATTTTATCGTTCCTCTGCCTCCACACTAGTTCACACCATCAGCATATCCCTTAGAACCTGTATCACTTAATGGCTTCCTAACTGGTCTCCCTCTTTCTACCTTTGCACCATCTGCAGTCTATAGAAAGCAGAGCAGTCGGACTGAAATTGCAAAGCTAAATCAAATCATGTCATTCTCCTGCTCTGACCCTTCCAGTGGCTCCCCGGGCCTCAGGCCCTATTCTGTTGGGATGGTTTAGGGGGCAGTTCAGACACAGCTCCCCTAACAGAGAGAATATGGCCCCTGAAGATGGACCGTGAGGGACACTTAGTCCCTCCATCCCAAGCAGAGCTCTCCTTGGCTCTTCATAGAGCATTTGTCCATCAAATCTTGTCAGATCCTCAACAGCCTGCTTGAAGAGACAGCAGGGATATCCTGTTTTATAGATGAGCAAAATAAGGCTGAGAGGGAAGAGACCTACTCAAAGTCACTCAGCAATAAATGGCTGACAAAAATAATCAACAGGTAAATTGATAAATTGTGACACATCCATACTTGGCAATAAAAGGAATGAACTACTGATACAGCATGAATGAATCACAAAATGAAAGTGAGTGTATGCTAGATGATTCTGTCTTAGTCTGTTCAGGCTGCTATAACAAAATACGGTAGAGAATGGCGTGTAAACTACAGAAATTCATTTCTCACAGTTCTGTAGGCTGGGAAGTCCAAGACCAAGGGACCTGGTGCCTAGTGAGGTCCCATTGTCTGGTCCACAGACAGCTGTCTTTTTGCTGTGTGTGTCCTTACTTGGCAGGAGTGGGAAGGCAGCTCTCTGAGGTTTCTCTTATAAGGCCACTAATCCCATTCATGAGGGCTCCACCCTCGTAACCTAATCAACCCCCCACAGGCCCCCACCTCCAAAATACCACCACTTTAGAGGTGAGGATTTCAGCAGATGAATTTCAAGGGGGCCAAACATCCAGTCTATAGCAGATGCCATTTATGTAAAACTTTAGAAAATACAAACTAATCTGCAGTGACAGAAAGCAGATCATTGGTTGCCTGAGGACAGCAGGATGGGGAGGGGTGCTGGGGAGGAAGGAGGGGTTATACAGGGATTGTGAGGAAACTTTCTGGGGTGGAGGGTATATGTCCTATCTTGATTGTGGCAGTGGTTTCATGGGTGTGTACTAAGTCAGACTTATCAAATGGACCCTTTGACTATGTGCAAGTTACTGTATGTCAGTTATAGCGCAATAAAGCTGTTTTTTGTTTCTTATGTTTCTTTTAAAGCAGCAGAACACTGATCCTCACTGCGCCTTCTGAGTCTGCAAGGTCTGTTGTCTCCGTTGGTGCTCCAGATCCTAGGGTGGGGTTCAGTCTGGGATGGTAGGGGGACTTGTGGGCTCCAGCGGCATCATGGTTTCCATCACAAGGGAACCACCCCAGGTTAGCAGCTCCCATGCTGGAGTCAGTCATGGGTGTGTCCACCCATGTGAGTAAACCTCACGATCCTGCTTTTGTCATTTGACACAAACACTTTCCTTAGCGGTACGTGGTCTTCAAGACTCACTGCTTTGAGATGTTGAATTCTTTTATGCACATGCTCACCTCATCATACCGCTCCTATTTCAAAGTCATGCTTTGCTAAAGTGCAGCTCCCACTTTAAGGAGAAGTTTTTCTTTTCCTTTTTTGCTTGACCCTACCCTTTTTGCTTCTCCTACCACTTGTATCAGGAGCCCCTTCCCCCAATAACCCACCTTTGTGTATTTTCTTCTCTATTCTCAATACTCATATAAACCACCTATAGGTATGTGCATGTCCACATTTGAGAGTTTTCGTCCGTTTTACAGAACATAGATTCTATTGTACATAGTTTTTTGAGCATTCTTTCCCTCACACCCACTGAAGCTCTAATCCATTTTGGAAGGTGTGTCTTGTCCCAGGGTGTATTTGTCCCACCATGTATTCAGTCATTGCTCAGCTCGTTTGTTTCCTCTTTATCTCACATTTGGTTTTCTTGAAAGATGTTAACTGTTTTTCACACGTGAGTCTTTAATCCAGCTGGAATGTTAGCAGGTGGTATGTATGCTTTTTCTCCAGGCCACTGAATTAAGCCTGCTTCATTCAGTAAAGATTCACCATTTCCCCAATGAACCAAACTGCCATTTTAGTCACATAGTCCCTTCTCCTCTATGCGGCACCTGATTCCGGGTTCTCTCCTGTCCCACGGGGCCCTTTGTCCCCCTTCCTGGACCACAATCACTTTGTCCCAACTCATTTTTCTTTTTCAGTTTTCTTGGCTATTCCTGGACCTTTATTCTTACATGTGACTTTTAAGATTATTTTATTCTCTTCAAAAACACACAAACCCTGTTAGGATCCTAATGGACTCTAATGTTTTCAGAGTATGTATTTTGAGAAAACTGAACTTATTCGTGAAAACGGAAACGTTAGTGTTCAGCAGCAGAAACGACTTAAACGAATGCCTAGATCCCAATGGAGCATTCGGCAGAGAGAAGAGTTCTGTGGTGGGTCGGTCGATATGACTGAAATGTGTTAGCTGATACGTCAAACGAGAAGAAGCTGCCTGTAAAATGGAGCGTATACCATGAGGTCATTTTTGTTTTAAAAATAAAGCTCCCGTTTGTGTGTGTCTGTCTGTAGGTATATGAGGAGTGGAATTTGAATCCTGCAGCCTTTAAACGTAGCCCTAGAGGCCTGTTCCCTGGTGTGTTCCCGCCCCTGCCCCTGGTGGACTCTCCCTTCTCAGTCCCGCTTCTGTGGGACCGAAGACTTTCAGAAGCTGCCAGGCCAAGAAACTGAGCAGTATTTGGAGCCTCCGAGCTATGTTGCGGCCTGATGGGTAGCGGCTATGAGAATGAAGCTGTGTGGCCCCCAGCACGGCCTGGTCGCAGGTCCCCCAGGCCCGCCTCTCTTGCAGGGTACAGCACGATGGGCCAGACCCCAGACCATGTGTGATGCCGTGTGGACCACCACAGATGGGCCGTGAGCTTCCAGGGAAAACTTGCTCAGGCCAGTGTCATAGTGTCCAGGGCCCAAGGGGCTGGGCCTGGTGCCCCCAGAAGACCTGCTGAGGCCTGGAAGTACTTGCTTTCAGGAGTGGGGGTCAGGCAAAGGAATGGTATGCGATGTGAATGAGAGTGCTGCTTCCTGTGGGGCTGCAGGGGTTAGACATGACCTTCTCCTGCTGAATCTTTCCCCACCCTGGGGAGAGGGTCTGAGGGTCTCAGTTTATCCTGCTCAGCCCAAACCTGCCCATTTCCCAGCCCCACCAGGGTCACTCCCTCCGGCATCCCTCAGCCCTCTCCCCCACCAGTGGGTGCTGCCCAGGATTTAGGCGGCCAGGGGGTTGGAGTGTGGACTGTAGGCAAGTCCACCAGTTTCCTGAATTTTCTCACTAAAGGTTGCAGATGATGGGCGTGGCTTCAAGGCAGGTGTGAGAGCTGAGAGGCTGTATGAAAGTGGCATTCATAAGTGATGGAGTCCCAGGCCTCCCTCTATGACTAAGAAGTCCATTCCCCCAGGGGCTCTCCACCATGGCCCCTCAAATGAGAGACTCATTCAGATATTTCTGCATCACTGACTCGAAGGAGGAGCATGCTAGTGAGAAGAAAAGGGGGTTCTTCCATTCACAAGTACCACTGAGCCACGACGGAGTGCCGGCCTGTTCTCAGGCTGCATGCATCTGTGACCAAGACCCAGGCTGGCTTGTCCCAATGCCAGGTGTGAGAGACAGCGGGGAGCCAGGGATGACAGTCATGTTTTGGGGATGGGTGAAGTTGCCATCGGGTGGGCTGGAGGAAGGACACGTTTGAAGGGAAGTTACTGAGTGTGTGACACCCTTTGGACATCCATGGGACATATCCAGGAGGCAGTCTGATCACAAGTCTAGTGTTCAAGGAGAGGTTCTGGCTGGAGCTTTGTGATCCAGGAGGAGGCGTAAAGGAACCAAAGGCGGTCGAGCAGGCTGGGGGCAGGGTCCTGTGCTTTCCTGGGCCTCTAATATGGCCCTTAGATGCCCCGTCTGCCTAACCCCATGTTTCTCCCCATGACCTCAGGGTCTCTGGGTTCCAGAGGCACAGTAGAATCGCCCCCAGGGTCTGCCTTATTGGTCTCCTCACCGAAAGTCCAGCCAGTCCAGCTCTAAACACAGTATTCATTCACTCATTCGCTTAATCATTTATTTCAGAAACATTTTATTGAACCTCTGTCCTATGGTTCTCACCAGAGAGCAGACTGACCCCCTTGGAGGTGCCTGGAAGGGCCATTTAGTTGTCACAGTGACTGGGCAGGGAGCAGGGGTGCTCAGGGTCCTGCACAAAAGGCACTGCCCTCCCAGGAGCCCAGGAGCACCTCGATGAGCAAGTCATTCCACAGCCACCTGCAGTTGGCTCGAGAAGGCCCAGCTATGAGCAGACACAGTGCTGTCTGGCCAGAGGCACAGCAGCAAGTGCCAGTATGGTTTGAGGATCATAAATGCCCAGAGGAGGTCGTCATTCCCATCACCCTCACTGATGGGAAGGACACTTCTGCCCAGGAGAGAGCAAGAAGGGAGGTTTCTTGGAGGAGGTGACTTTGGGGCTGTGCTTTGAAGGATGAGTAGGATTTACAGACACAGGATGGGCAGGAATTCCAGGCAGAGGGAAACAGGTGTGCAAAGACAGGAATGTGGATGGGTTCAGACTATGTAGGAAGGGGGTGTTGGGGGCAGCAGAGGGGGTGGGCAGGTGGGAAGAGGAGATCGTGGTGGGGATATGGGGCCTCCCCTCCCTTCTCCAGCCCTAGAAATTCCACAGGATGTTGGCGATGATGTCGTATTTGGCTTTCTCATACATGTCCCTGACCACAGGTGGCAGCTTCGAGGTGTCAACCCCCGGAGTGGCTGCCTCAGAGGACCCAGCAGAACGCTTCTCTCGGGACACCTGCAGAAGTGATGCTGGGTAGTCACTGCCATCACCCTCACTGAATGACCCTTTTCTGTCCTGCCTGTGGCCCCTCTCTCCAGACCAGGATGAAGAGAATGGGGCCCAGGTAGCAACATTGGTGAGGGGGCTGGAGGCGGTCCCCAGGCCTGGACGCTGGGACTCCCGTTCACCCTGGCTATTCCACTCACTGGCCAGGAGACTCTACCTGTGGCTTCTGTTTTCCCAACTGTAGGATGGGGAGGAGGGTAAGGTTCCATGGAGTCTCTTGTGCGCAGAGCAGAGCCAGCGTCCTGGGAACGCCAAGTGGCCTCCCCAGCCCTGATCACGTCTCTCCTCCCCACCCCTCCTACCAAACGACTAGCCCACGAGCTGTCCTCAAGACCCTCCCGACAACCTGCATCGAGAAGGGCTTGATCAGCCTCATTCTCCAGATGAGGAACCCCGAGGCCCAGGTGCCCATGTCACTGGCTCACCTCTGGCTGGCGCTGGTGGCAATCGACCAACAGGAGACGGTGATACTGCAGCATGAAGAAGGCGCCGGTGCACTTCCGCTCCTCCTGCAGGGTGGCGAGCAAGGGGCTGGAAACATCCTCACTACTGGGTCCCCGGGTGAACGACCCTACCCCACGACCTACCCTGGCATGTCCCTCATCCTCCCAAACCAGAGATGCAAGCTGAGCATTACCCCAGAGCATTGCCCCAGGAAAGGCCACCGCTGGGAAGGACCTGAGCGGACCAGATGCTCACCCACCAAGATAAAGGACATTCCTGTTACTCAGTGGGAAAAGCATCCTGAGATTAGCGTGTCCGGAGGGAGCAATGTTTCTTTAAAATGTGTGTGTACATAAAAAAGACACAGACGGTGACACAGCCACCGGTAAAGTTGTCTGTCCCTGGGTTGTAGGGTTATAGGATTTTTACCTTATTTTATTTTGCTTCTCTACATTTTGTTAATATGCTATCATAAAATGTTATTTTTCTAATTTTATGGAAGCAGTTATCTCTAAGTGGATTAGGGTTCCACTTTTTCTAGTTAGTAATTTTTTTTAGCATGTATTGTTTTTATGATAAGGATTGGTAATTTATGGTAAGAAAAAGCAATGGGGAAACAACTGACTTTTTAAAAAGCTTCCACAGTGAGACCTCACACGGCCAGGTGAGGTGGGTGGACACACACAGCCCCTTGAGGGGGGAGAGACAACGGGACCTCTGCCCCTGGGGGGGAGACTCACCCCATCCTCTCTGAAGGCACATTCTTGGGGTTGTCTCAGCCGCTCTGAAAGGCACACCGTCTCTTTAATCCTGAAGTGGAACAGCGTCATGGTGGTAGAGTTCTACAGAAGCAAGAGAAACATCCTCATCATCTCCCTTTTACGGATGAGGGAGCGAAGTCACAGATAGGTCACAGGTACAAGTTAGAAGGCGCTGAGCCGAGATCTGCACTTTCCACCAACACCAGGCGCCTATCTACGTGGCCACAGCAGAGATGTAAGGTGTGGGGGGCTTTTGGAAACTGGCAGAAGGACACCACTTCATAGCTGTCCAACCTTGAGGGGTCCCTTCTGGTCTTTGCCCCTTACTTTCCTCTTCTGTGAAACAGGAAGAATTGCAGCCTTGCATGCTCAGCTGCCAGGAGAGAGGTAATGGGGCCACTGGAAGCTTGGGGAGGCTCTGGTGAGACCAGTCCCTTTCCTGTCTATTCTTTGAAACAGTTCAGCGTATTCCTTCAAGCCCAGGGCCTGAGTGCAGTCTAGATTCCCAGACCCTACATTTCATGCCTGGGTGAAGCCCCAAATTTCCCAGCTAGCCAGCGGTCAGGCCCCGGATTGCAACCTTTTCTTTCCTTCCGATGGGAGAAACATTCTAACAATAACAACAATAGCTAATGTTAACCAAGTACTCTGGGCCTGTGCCAGGCATTCTCCCCTGCCTCCCACCCTCACAGGCTGCTATAAGGCAGGTGTTACCTGCTTCCCTGGCCTGGGTCCATGCAGACTCACCGAACTAGGCGCTGGCATGGCTTCCAGCAGACCGAAGAGGGGCTGTCCTTGTCGCCCCTGATTGAAGATCTGCAAGGCCTCTATGACAATCTCTTCATAGCTCGGACGGCGTTGGGCCACACAGGCAATTGCTGCCAAGCTTACCACCAGCACGAGTGCCCTCCAGGCTCCTGCCATTGTCCCTTCTCTGATCCACTGCCACTTGCCGTCCCTTTTAGGTGTTACTCTGACTGTCTTGCCCAAGGGCTTCTGGCGACATGCAGGGTTGGTACCTTCCTGAAAGGGGCCTCTCTTATCCTCTGCCAAACACCAGTTTGGCTAATATTTTGAAATACCACTGGCTAAGAGGCAAGTACACGTGGGCAACAGGCCAGGGACTAGGTGTGAGGAAGGACACCTGTGATGTTGGGTAAGGCCCTTCACTCTGGGCCTCAGTGTCCCCACCTGTGCCACAAGAATGCAGCACCTTTCTTCCCTCCAGAGTGGCCTGGGCCCTCCAGGAACTCTTGCAGCACTGGGTACTTTCTCCCTAGAAAAGGTTCCAACCTGACAGGTTTGCAAATATGCCAGAGGTCAGGGGACTCTAAGGCCCATCCAGGAAAACTAGAACCCCTCCTTAGTGCTCGAGGTCACTCGGCCAGCAGATGGCGCCAAGGCCATAGTGCTGTGACAACATGGCCAAAACCTAGGGGGTCATGGGCTGCACAGAAGCCCAGCAGATTTGAAATTACGTTATTTTGCTCAGGACCAGGTTTAATTCTTGGGCGAGGGGCCCTCCTGTACCAGTGTCTGTGAGTGGAAAGGGAGCAAAAGAGGATTTAGCCGTCCCCTGCCTAGGACAAACTGCCTAGTTCAGGCCACTGAAAAGGAGGGCCTTCAGGGGAGATGGGGCATCGGGACTGCCCAAATACACCCTCCTGGAGTGCCAGGCAGTGGGCAGTAGCACAGCCGAACATGGCAGAACCTCAAGACGGCCTGGCCTTTGCAGTGAGAACTTGGGAGCCCCCCTGGGGGCACCACCTGCCTGGTCAGGGCTGGGGTCAACTCTAGGACTCTCAGATACCAGGGACTTCCTAGTCAGAGTCTCTGTGTCTGTGGGTAGTGGGGCAACTTGTGTCCACAGTGATGGTTCTGGAACATCAGGTGTGTCCCCCCTGGGACCAACGGGGCCACAACCTCTTTCTCCACCCGACTTGACTTGTGTAGGCCACTTGGGCAAGGGCTAAGGGTTCCTGGATTCTGTGCCCCACCCCAAACACCCTATTACAGCAAGGGGTAAGCCGAGGCCCAAGAAGGGAGAGGCTTGCCCAAGGGCCCACTGGGCTTCCTTCCTCACAGTTCTCTGGCCCTTGTGAAAGCTTTTTGCTTCAACCATCTTCTCAAAGAGGCGTGGAAGCTACAGAGACATTCAGAAGGATCCACAGGTCTCAGCTGCCTGTGCTGCTGGATGAGTAAACCGTCATGGAGTGGAACCGCTCACCTGAGTGGGGTCTCTTGCCTCCTGCAGGTGGAGGCCTTTTCCCCGGATGTCCACTTGCTGCTCCCTGCATCCTCCAGCTGCCCTCCGAAGCCTCGCCCTCCCTTTGTCCCAACCTCAGGCCCCAGGGCCGAGTCACATGCCAGATAGGGATTGGGGAAACTTCCTGCTGGACTCCTGGAATCCTGCCCTCACCCCCTGCAGCTCCGCTCCAGCAGATCGAGCCCCAAAGCCACAGCCCCACGCTGAAGCAGAGCAGCGGTGGAGGCCACTACCCTGGGTTGGAATCCCAGCACTTCCCAGCACCTCCACGTACCAGTTGTGCCTGGGCCCAGTTCTTAACCTTCTAGTGCCTGAGTTTCCTCATCTGCGCAAAATTGGGTGACTGGTAGTCCTCTGGTCAGAGCCTGGAGGGGTAAGAACGCTGTACTTGCTAACAGTGTCAGCTGCGTCCTGAGCCATCGGTGCCCTAAAAGCCAGCACACCTGAGGTTTCCTCTGGCCCAGGTCCTGCACCCACATTAGCTTTAATCCTTTCCCTACCCTAAAGGAGACTCAGAAACTGGGGAGGAGAAGAGCAACTACAGGGTGTTCCCACTGAAGCCCACCAGTGGGGAAACCAAGGCACAGAGCAGCTCTTGGTATTTCCTCCAAAGGCTAAGGGTAGAGCGGGAAGGTCCGAGCCAGAGTGGGGAGAGGGGCAGAGCACAGAGCAGTCCTCCACAGGTCCAACAGGTCCTCAAACACCCGTCTCATTTTAAAACCCATGCCGTCATGATGTATAATGGAGAAAAATTAGAAACAACCTAAATACATTTCAAGAGGGGGTCGTTTGTTCAGGACCTTTGTGCATCTTTAAATTGGGTTGTATTGTTGACTGGTCTACAACTATTTTAACAATAAAGTGCTAATAAACCTCCACTAAAATCAAGGCTTTACATGCTGTAGAATAGTTGTTTGGGGACTTTGCAGACCCCCATGACATGGCTTCTCACCAGTTTGAGAAGCTCAGATTGTCTCTAGCTTTGACAGTAGAGGACAATGAGGCCTGGAAAAGTTAGGAAACTTGTCCCAGTTTCACAGCTGAGTCATGTAGAATGACAAGAAACTAGGAAGTTTTACCTGGAGGCGAAAAGTGACCTTGATTCCCTGTCAGATTGTACTCTATGGCCTCAAAGGATGAAGCCAGGACCACAGATAGGACTCTCAGGGGAAGACATGTGAACAAGAAGGGCCTCCTGACAATTGCTGGAGGCAGCCTGGGTGACACTGACCGAGTCTGGACAAGCACTTGGCAGGGAAATTGTAGGAGAGTATAGAGGCTATTTGATGCCTGGCTCCTCCAGCATTCATTTTCCCTGCTCCCTTCTCCCTTGCAGTCAGGTCCCAATTTCCCTTGGCGGATCTGTGAGGGGAACACTCGACTTAGTCTAAGTCAGCCAGTGCCTCCCATCCCCCACCACCACTTGTGCACTTGTGAGGAAGCTGGTCCGCTTAGAATACGTCTCAGAACTTTGCCTGGGAACGCCAGGCACTTTCTCTCCTCCTGGAAATAAACAAGGAAGCATGACTAGATGTGACAAAGAAGACATCCCGGGATGTGAGGCAGGCCCCTCAGATTAGCGCCACAGGAGGCAGAGAGGAGAAAGAAAAACGGATCCTTATGACATCACTGAGCTGTTGGGTCACACCTTGCCTAAAGGTGCAGGGCCTCTGGAGGTCACTATTCAAGCTAGTTTGAGTGGACTTCTCTGTTATTTGCAACATGTTACAACCAATGTAGGATTCCGGCATCCAATGGAGAGAGGTGGGGACAGACCAAGTAGCCTTTATGATCCCATCAAATCATAAGACTATGACAGGTCTGAAGGTTTGAGTTTGGAGGGGTATAATCTGGCCTGGAAACTCAGGTAAGGGGCTCTCAAATGGAAGAAAGTAAAGTGGGGTTTTCTTTTTTGACATGTAGACTTTACAGAGTATGAGTTCAAAAGTTAAAGCTCTGTAATAGGCACATAAGAAATCCTTCAGTAACTTGTGTTTTTGATAATTGACCCAGAGCAGCTTGGGCGTACAGCTGTGTGAGCCCCGCCTCCACTTCAAGGTTTCATTGACCTGGGTTCAAATGCCACCTCGGCCACTTCTGCTGGCTCATAGTCCATCTCTGTGGGATTCAGTGTCATCACCTAAAGCAGAGATAACAATTCTTACCTTGTATGGTTGGGGAAAGGGTTAAAACTAATGTGGGTGCAGGACCTGGGCCAGAGGAAACCTCAGGTGTGCTGGCTTTTAGGGCACCGATGGCTCAGGACGCAGCTGACACTGTTAGCAAGTACAGCGTTCTTACCCCTCCAGGCTCTGACCAGAGGACCTCCAGTTACCCCATTTTGCGCAGATGAGGAAACTCAGGCACTAGGAGGTTAAGAACTGGGCCCAGGCACAGAACTGGTACGTGGAGGTGCTGGGAGGTGCTGGGATTCTAACCCAGGATAGTGGCCTCCACCGCTGCTCGCCTTCAGCGAGGGGCTGTGGCTTTGGGGCTCGATCTGCTGGAGCGGAGCTGCAGGGGGTGAGGGCAGGATTTCAGGAGTCCAGCAGGAAGTTTCCCCAATCCCTATCTGGCATGTGACTCGGCCCTGGGGCCTGAGGTTGGGACAAAGGGAGGGTGAGGCTTCGGAGGGCAGCTGGAGGATGCAGGGAGCAGCAAGTGGACATCCGGGGAAAAGGCCTCCACCTGCAGGAGGCAAGAGACCCCACTCAGGTGAGCGGTTCCACTCCATGACGGTTTACTCATCCAGCAGCACAGGCACCTGAGACCTGTGGATCCTTCTGAATGTCTCTGTAGCTTCCACGTCTCTTTGAGAAGATGGTTGAAGCAAAAAGCTTTCACAAGGGCCAGAGAACTGTGAGGAAGGAAGCCCAGTGGGCCCTTGGGCAAGCCTCTCCCTTCTTGGGCCTCGGCTTACCCCTTGCTGTAACAGGGTGTTTGGGGTGGGGCACAGAATCCAGGAACCCTTAGCCCTTGCCCAAGTGGCCTACACAAGTCAAGTCGGGTGGAGAAAGAGGCTGTGGCCCCATTGGTCCCAGGGGGGGACACACCTGATGTTCCAGAACCATCACTGTGGACACAAGTTGCCCCACTACCCACAGACACAGAGACTCTGGCTAGGAAGTCCCTGGTATCTGAGAGTCCTAGAGTTGACCCCAGCCCTGACCAGGCAGGTGGTGCCCCCAAGGGGGCTCCCAAGTCTCCAAGTTCTCACTGCAAAGGCCAGGCCGTCTTGAGGTTCTGCCATGTTCGGCTGTGCTACTGCCCACTGCCTGGCACTCCAGGAGGGTGTATTGGGGCAGTCCCGATGCCCCATCTCCCCTGAAGGCCCTCCTTTTCAGTGGCCTGAACTAGGCAGTTTGTCCTAGGCAGGGGATGGCTAAATCCTCTTTTGCTCCCTTTCCACTCACAGACACTGGTACAGGAGGGCCCCTCGCCCAAGAATTAAACCTGGTCCTGAGCAAAATAACGTAATTTCAAATCTGCTGGGCT
Organism: Rhinolophus hipposideros; assembly: GCF_964194185.1. NCBI lineage: Eukaryota > Metazoa > Chordata > Mammalia > Chiroptera > Rhinolophidae > Rhinolophus > Rhinolophus hipposideros. The sequence goes on from NC_138060.1 coordinate 60,090,254, forward strand.
TCTGTGCAGCCCATGACCCCCTAGGTTTTGGCCATGTTGTCACAGCACTATGGCCTTGGCGCCATCTGCTGGCCGAGTGACCTCGAGCACTAAGGAGGGGTTCTGGTTTTCCTGGATGGGCCTTAGAGTCCCCTGACCTCTGGCATATTTGCAAACCTGTCAAGTTGGAACCTTTTCTAGGGAGAAAGTACCCAGTGCTGCAAGAGTTCCTGGAGGGCCCAGGCCACTCTGGAGGGAGGAAAGGTGCTGCATCACTGAGCAGCGTCTCCTTTGCTGCTTCCACGGGAGCTTCTCTCTGGGCCCAAGTGAGGCAAGCTGCCTCCGAGTCCCCTCCCTAAGCTCCAGGAGCCTGAATGATGTCCAGGAGGAAACGGATAAGATGGGGTCCCTTGTGCCCTGCCTTTCAGTCTGCCAGGAGAGACTAGCACAGCTTCCTGTCCTTTTTCCCCTTACCTTTCTCACCTCCTTTCTCCTTCCCTCCCCTCCTCGTTTTTCCTCTCTCCCTTCTCCTCTCTTCCCCTGCCACACCAGAACTCTGAACCTTGGTTAGCACCCACCTGGTGTTTGGGGCAACCTCTTTCCCTCTCCATGCCTCAGTTTCTCCACCTACAATGCAATGATTCTGGATTCTCATCCAAGGAAGGTGGCATGGGAAGGGCTATGTGGTTCCTGTTTGGGTGGCTGTGACCATTCTTTCTGGACACACCTACTAGTGCTTGAGGGCAGGAGTCTTTCCGGGGTATACAGACACCCAGCAGTGGAATTGCTGGGGCATGAGGGACATGTAGTGTCATCCCAACTAGATAATGCCCAACTGTTTTCCAAAGCGACGGCACCGATTTACAGCCCCGTCTGGATGAGCTTTCCTGTTGCTGCCCATCCTCGCCAACAGTTATCTTTGACTGTCGGACACTCATTCATCTGATGAGTGTAACATGGACGATCGTCGTGGATTGGGTTTGCATTTCCCTGCTTACTGATGAGGATGGATATCCTTCCATAGGTTTTTGGCTGTTCCCGTAAGTTCCCATACAAGATGTGTGCCCATTTTTTCTAATGGGTTGTCTTTCTTGAGAACTCATGGGAGTTCTTTACAAATTCCAGATGGTAATCCTTTGTTGGTTATGTCTCATCAATATCTTCTCCCAATTTGGTCTTGTCTTTCCACTTTCTTTATGGTGTCCTGTTTTACTTTTAACTTTTTATTCTGACATAACTTCAGATTTACACAGAAAAGTGGCAAAAGTGGTACAAAGAATTCCTTCGTACCCTTCACCCAAATGTTAACGTTTCACCACATTGCATCCCCTCTCTCTCTCTCTCTGTCTCTCTCTCTCTCTGTCTCTCTCTCTCTCTCTCTCTCTCTCTCTCTCTCTCTCTGTCTCTCTGTATATATGTATAAAATTATATTATATATATAATGCACATACACACACTTATTCTCCCCTCTCCCAAGACGCTTGAGAGTAAGGGGCAGAGGCAGAATGATGTCTTTTTACACCTAAATATTTCAGTGTATATTTCCTCAAAACAAGAACATTCTCATAGGTAAACATAACCACTGAACAAGTCCCCAAATCAGGAAATTAACACTGATACACAACCATTTTCTAATCTACAGTCCTTATTCAGATTTAACCAATTGTCCTAGTACTGTCCTTTAGAGCAAAAGCAAATCCCATATCATGTGTTGTATTTCGTTGCTGTGTCTATGTCCTTTAATCAGCAACAGTATTTCTTTGTGTTTCATAAGTGACATTTTTGGAAATTATAGACCAGTTATTTCATAGACTGTCCCTCAATTCAGGTTTGCCCAATGTTTGTTCACGATTAAATTAAGGCAATGTATTTTTGATGTTGTGTCTTTCTCAGTGCATCATACCCGGAGGCACGTGATATGGATTGATCCCATTGCTGGTGATATTAAATTTCACCACTTGGTTAAGGTGGGGTCTGTCCAATTTCTCCACATGAAGTTACTATTTTTCCCCTTTGTCATTAATATGGATATTGTGTGGAGATACTATGGGACTATGAAATTACCCTGTTACTTTACTGGTTAAGTCCACTCATCTTATGTCCATTGATGATTTTGCCTGAATTATTAATATGATAGTTATCAAATAGTAGTTTTCTAATTTCATCTTTCCTTGTACCTCTGGTAATTGGCTTTGTACTGTAAAGAAGAGCTTTTCTCCTTCTCCTCAAATTGTTTATTTATACCTGTATAAATTCATATACGTGTATATGTATTTATTTTTTAAGATTTTATTGGGGAAGGGAAACAGGACTTTTTTACTGGGGAACAGTGTGTACTTCTGGGATTTTTCAAAGTCAAGTTGTTGTCCTTTCAGTCTTCATTGTGGAGGGCGCAGCTCAGCTCCAGGTCCAGTTGCTGTTGTTAGTTGCAGGGGGCACAGCCCACCATCCCTTGCAGGAGTTGAACCGGCAACCTTGTGGTTGAGAGCCCGCGCTAAGCCACCAACTAAGCCACCCGTCTGCCCCTGTATATGTATTTTTAATAAGTTTATTTGAACCAAAACTCATGACATATGAGCTGGGGAGCAAGATCTCAAATACTCCAATTCATGTATTCTTTTATACTCACCTCACTAACTGTGACCACATGAGGGGATTCTTTTAATCCTTCCTATCCTTATTTTATTTTGATGCTCAAATTGCCCCAGATTTGGCAGGTGAAGCCTCTTTACCTGGTTTCTGTGTTTTATGATGTCTTTTGCTCAACAGGATTTCTTAACTCAAATGAAATTTAATTTATTGATCTTCCTTCATGACTGGTGCTTTTTATAGCTTGTTTAAGAAATCCTCCCCTACTTGACTTTATGTAGTCTCCTATATCTATTTTTAAAAGTTAGAGATATTTGTCTTTCTCTTTCAGCCCTTACTATACCCAAAAGTAACTTATATTAACTTATTATTGAACTGTGACATGTATACAAAAATATGCTCAAAAGAGAAATATAGAACTTGGTTTATTTACCTCCTACAGGAGTAAGTAAACAAACTCCTGTAACCAGTACCCTGATGGATCAAGAGACAGAACAGTCACAGAATCCCACAAGCCCCTCTTGTAGCCCCTCCCTCATGGTTGGAAGTTTTTCAGGGCATAGGCTTTATTCTCTGTTCCACCACCTCTAACAGGTAACCCCAAAATGGTCCTCCAGAAATGAGTTCTTTTAATAATACTGGCAAATTGTTCTCTTTTCTTAAAAAGAAAAAAAAATTACCTGCAAGGTCTTTCATGTTCGTAAATTTTTTTTTTTATTGTGGTAAAACATACCTAACATAGGTCGGCCCGGTGGCTCAGTTGGTTGGAGTGCGTCCTCTCAACCACAAGATTGCCAGTTCGACTCCTCGAGTCCCACAAGGGATGGTGGGCTGCGCCCCCTGCAACTAGAAACGACAACTGGACCTGGAGCTGAGCTGCGCCCTCCACAACTAAGACTGAAAGGACAACAACTTGACTTGGAAAAAAGGCCTGGAAGTACACACTGTTCCCCAATAAAGTCCTGTTCCTCTTCCCCAATTAAAAAAATATCTAACATAAAGTTTACCATTTTAATGATTTTTAAGTGCACAGTTCAGTGACATTATAAGTACATTTACACTGGTGTGCAACAATCACCACCATCTACCTCTACAACTTTTTCATCATCCGAAACTGAAACTCTACCCCTTAAACAATAACTCTCCATTCTCCCCTCCCCCAGCCCCTGGCAACCTCCATTCCACTTTTAGTCTCTAAGAGGTTGACTACACTAGGTACCTTATATAAGTGGAATCATATATTTGTCCTTTTTTTCCCCCAAAGATTTTATTGGAGGAGGGGGACAGGGCTTTATTAGGGAACAGTGTGTACTTCCAGGATTTTTTCCAAGTCAAGTTGTTGTCCTTTCAATCTTAGTTGTGGAGGGTGTAGCTCAGCTCTAGGTCCAGTTGCCGTGGTTAGTTGCCATGGTGAGCTGCCCACCATGCCGAGTGGACCAGCAACCATGTAGTTGAGAGGACGCACTCCAAGCAACTGAGTCATCTGGGAGCTCAGCGGCAGCTCAGCTCAGCTCAAGGTGCCCTGTCCAATCTTAGTTGCAGGGGGCGCAGCCCACCATCCCTTGCGGTACTCAAGGAGTTGAACCGGCAACCTTGTGGTTGAGAGCCCACTGGCCCATGTGGGAATCGAACCGGCAGCCTTTGGAGTTAGGAGCATGGAGCTCCAACTGTCTGAACCACCGGGCTGGCCCTATTTGTACTTTTGTATCTGGCTTATTTCACTCAGCATAATGGCTTCGAGGTTCACTAATGTTGCAGCATGTGTTGGGATTTCCTTCCTTTTTAAGGCTGAGTAATATTGTATGTCCATTCTATGTGTACCACATTGTGTTTATCCATTTATCCACTGGGATAGTTGATTTGTTTCTACATTTTGGCTACTGTGAATAATGTTGCTACAATCATTGGTGTACACATTTTCTTTTGTTCTAACTCCAACTGGCATGAAGGTAGGCCCTTGCCTGAAACTTGAAAGGTTTGGGGGTGTCACTGCAAAGAGGACCTGGGCCCTACATTGTAGGTGAAGTCTCCCTTCTGAGCCCACATCCCATGTCTCTTCCACATTGTCGCTTAACACAGACCTGAACATTTGCTCTTTCCCTCCAGACCTGTTCCTTCCCACTTCCCTATGTCAGTAAACAGCCCTGCAGCCACCCAGCTACACCAGCTGGAAACTTGAATATCATCTTTGACATTCTCATTCATTCATCCCAACTTCTGACATTTTTCCCCCTTCAAAATATTTCTCAAATCTGCCCAGTTTTCACCTCCCTCTGCCACAACCCCACACCAAGTCTCCTGGGAGACTACAAAAGGATCTTCACTGGTTTCTCCTCTCAGCATCTCCAAACTATTCTCTATCTTATTTCCAAAGATGGGTGATACAAACATGATTTATAAATTCCTGCTCTACTTGTCACCCTACTGGTGCCTTGCATGCCCAGAGGCAACAGCTGTTCTGTTCCCTGATTCCCTTCCAGACAGTCTGGGCGTCCTAGAAACTCATGTGGCTGGACAGAATGCACTCCCACCCCTTCTACCCACATGGCCCTGGGCGTCCTTTTTTCGCTTTACACTCCATCTAGGCGCTCTTTCTCCATTATCACAAGTGGACACCATCGTCTCTTCGGCAATGTTGGGCTTTTCAGGCTGGACCGAGTGTGCCAGTTTCCCGCCATTACTCCTCTGTTCTAAAGCTAGACACTTGGGACAAAGTACCTTGCTCTCTTCTTAGTCCCTCCTGGCCAGGCTCTTCTTTCAGGGATCAGTTTTCTTTCTGTTTTTTAAGGCAAAGCCCTCATGCTGATCTCCACTTACCTCAGCAGACATTCCCCCAGCCTCCCTGTATGTTCCCCACACCCAGGGACTTGAGTAAAGTGATTTAGGGCTGTTTTCAAGTCACCCCTTCTGGGCGACCTGCCTGCCACGTTACCTCTATCTAGCATAGCACCTACCCCCGTCCTCCATGGCTCTCGACACCAATTGGGACTATAAGTTTATGAGTGCATTTTCTATGCCCTTCCTGTGGAGAGGAGCGCTGCGCCCTGATGCCAGGCCCAGCAGGCACGTTTGGCCTGGGAGGAGGAAACCCGCTTGCACCGTGCCTCGTAGTTAAGTGGAGGAAGACTACGACTCCCAGAAGCCCTTTCGCCTCGGGTGGGCGATTCGCCCTCCACGCCCTCCCCGCGCAGGAGACTAAACTGCACATGTGCGAAGAGACCGCGCGGGCGGGGTGGGGACTGCAGCTCCCAGCAGGCCGTGCGGGCATTTTTCGTCCCTGCGTAACGACTGCCTTCCGGCTCGGAGGGGCGGGGCGGGGCGGGGCGGGGCGGGGCGCGCGACTGAGCCGCCGCTGGAGCAGCTGGGGAGCGGCCGACGGGCGGGTGGGCGCTGTCCGCCATGGAGGCCGTGCCTCGCATGCCCATGATCTGGCTGGACCTCAAAGAGGCCGGCGACTTCCACTTCCAGCCGGCCGTGAAGAAGGTGAGTGTGCCTCGTCCCCACCCCCACTTCTTCCGCGTATCTTCGTCGTCGGCCAGCGCGTGACGCCCCCCGTGCGTCCGTCGTCGCCCAGGCCCTGTTGCCGGGTCGGGTGAGGCCCGGAGGGGCCCCCGCCTGCTTCCCTCGGCCTCGCCGACTCCCGCGCGCCCTCCTCCCCCGCCGGGCCCCCCCGGGGCTGGCGGCGCGGTCTCGTCGGAACCCGCTTCCTGACTTCTGTGCAGGGCCATCCCCCGTGCCCACCGTGGCAGCACACTTCCTCCGTGTCACGGAGCATGGCACGCTCCGGACCCGGTTCTGCCCCAGTCCTCCTCACGCCAGAACCGCCCCGCGGGCAGCAGTGGGCGGGCCTGACGGTCGGGGTTGAACGACTGTGCCCGGCGCTCGGCGTGCGGTCGGTCTGCGGCGGGACTGGGGCGGCGCCAAGGAGGGGTTTTAGGACAAGAGCCCCGGTGACCCCGAGGGATGCCGGAGCTCTGCCATTGGGGTCTCTCGGACCCTTGGGGCAATTCTGTCTGGTCTTCTCCGAAGTAGACGCTTATCCGGAGCCCTTTGAACCAAATTATAGAGTTCCATGTCATTTGGGGGAGGTTTACTGTTTTCCGTAACTGCCCGGAGGAGCCAAACAGGGCTGTAGGTCCCGGGGAGACCTTAGCCGTCGTCGCGTTGAACCTGTAGTTGGATGGAGGAGACAGGCAGGTTTGGCGTTGATGGAGGCCAGGGACCTTTATGAGAGATCAGGTGTGGCTGGTGGGAAGCGGGGCCAGATGTGTTGCTTGGGTGTCCGGTGCCCTTGGAGACGTCCGCCTGGGGAAGGGCCACCAGGTTGCATTGAGGGGCAGAGCAAAGGGAAAAGGAACAGTCAGGAGGCTGTAGCAGGGTGGCAGCCTTGTAACCACAATGTTTTTAGCACCGCGGCTGCCAAAGCAAGTCCCAGATAATCCAAATAGTGCACCGCTCAGCAGGGTGCTTGAGAAAAGAAATAGGAGAAAGAAATGGAGTTTGGAAGTCATTTCCCAGGAAGCTATCTCCCTCTGTCTGTTTACACCGCCACTGCTTTAGTTCACACAATAATTTGTATTCCCTGGAGTCCATCATTTAACCTCTTTTTTACCTCCTTTTCCTCATTTACAAAACCAAGAAACCGGATTTATTGACCTAAAATTCCAAACTTTTGTTATATATTTTCTAGACTTTGGTCTCTTCTCCATCTGCTCTTTCATGTGCTAGTACAAGTAGATGCATTTTTCTAAAGCTTAACAAAACTCCTTTGTTTTCTATTCAGAATCCTCCCTGACCTACCCCAGTTGTTCAGCATTTTTTGAGGGCCCAGTATGTGCTTGATTTTTGTGCTTCTGATGGAACAGAACAGAATCCCAGATTCTGTTCACACTCAGACACTTGCTGTTCCCTGGACATTCTCTGCCTTTGGTTGTGGAATTCCTCCCATGCAGCTCTCATCTTTGCCTGGTGGGGTGTGTTTGGGGCCCTTCTTTAATCTCTGTATATTGGTTTTGTCCATCTTTCAGGGTCCAGGTTAAGCTCTGTGTCATCCTAAGCCTTCTTTAACCTTTTCATTTGGGTTAATCTTTTCCTTCTCTGAATCCCTAACTCTTGTCATTCTCTTCCTGGTGACAGTTACGTGTACTATATTTTAACATTTCCCCCCCCCCCATTCAATTGTAAGCGATCTGAAAGGCATCCGAATGTTCCTCACAGCCTAGCAGGGACCCCTCTACATAGTTGACGCTCAGGAAAATGTTTCTCAAGTGACTGACTGACAATTGGGAGGGAATTTAGAGATGGCGACCATAACTTTCTGGGAATCCAGTGGATAAAATCTTAGCCTAGAAACTCCTAGGAGATAGTTTTGCTTGAAATTAGCCTTTAGTGCTCCGGTCGCTCACACCTAGCCAGTGAGGTTATTATGGGAGCAATGACTTCCCTGGGAGAGCTGGGAGTTGCTTAGCCTGAGGCAGTATCAGCTGCTGAAGAAACGATTTCCTAGACATCAGCTCTTTTTCTTTGTTTCCCCTTCTTTGGGACTGGGAAAGATAACCATCATTTATTTGCTAGGTCAAGCTTGTAGCACGTTTTTGCAAGAACCCGCTGAAAAGAAGTAGCAGTCTGGGTAGTCTGGGATGGCCAGCTTCCTCAGGCCACTCTGGAACTCAGTTCCTGCAGAAGGGACTGCAGAAGCCACTGCGCCTGGGAACTCTTCCTGACCACGACTCCTCCCCGACCCTAGAGCCCTGACTCTGCCTTCTGCATCTGGTATCCTTGTCCTTTTCTTTTCTTTTTTCTTTTTTAAAGATTTTTTATTGGGGGAAGGGGAACAGGACTTTATTGGGGAACAGTGTGTACTTCCAGGATGTTTTTTTTCCAAGTCAAGTTGTTGTCCTTTCAATCTTAGTTGTGGAAGGTGCTGTTCAACTTCAAGTTGTCCTTTCAGTCTTAGTTGTGGAAGGCGCAGCTCAACTCCAGGTCCAGTTGCCATTGCTAGTTGCAGGGGCCACTGCCCACCATCCCTTGCGGGACTCAAGGAATCGAACTGGCAACCTTGTGGTTGAGAGCCCGTGCTCCAACCAACTGAGCCATCCGGGAGGCAGCTCAGCTCAAGGTGCCATGTTCAATCTTAGTTGCAGGGGGCCGACCCCACCATACCTTGCGGGATTCAAGGAGTTGAATTGGCAACCTTGTGGTTGAGAGCCCACTGGCCCATGTGGGAATCGAACCGGCAGCCTTCGGAGTTAGGAGCATGGAGCTCCAACCGCCTGAGCCACTGGGCGGGCCCCCTTGTCCTTTTTAACCCTTGCTCAGAGATGCGAGAACATTCACCAATGACTTGGAGCTGAGGGGAAGAATTTAGGATAGGAGGGTGAAAGTTGGTTCGGTTAAGGTCGACCTGTCAAGCACTGTGCTGAGCCCTGATGATAGAGATAAAGAAGAGGCAATCCTTTTTTTCCATGGAATTCATGGTCAGTAGAGGAAATTTAGAAGTTAGATGGTGACATCAGTGGAAGAGAAGTCTGTGCATCAGACCAGGAGAGGCTGTCAGGGAAGGCTCGCCAAGGAGGTGGGTTTTGAAGGATAAATAGGAGGTAGATAAAGGGTTTCTTTTTTTGTGAGGGCGGGGCTTTTGGGACAAAAACTCCCATATGGGTTACAGTCGATTTTCCCTCCTGACAGACGTGCCTTCAATTATGGAATAATGTGAAATGCGTACTAGGAGAACAGCAAGCTGGTGTTGAACTGCAGTGCCAAGCTTCAGATTGGGATACCTGGACCCACATAATTTTTCAGTGGGGAAATGCCGCTGGCCCGGCACCGTCTCATCTATGCGTTAGAGCCCAGCGTGCTGACTCACTCTTGTGCTCTTCATCAGTGAGTGCTTTGGCCACAGGTGTTAGTGTTTGAAGTTCTTGCCTCTTCTGGTCCCAAACGCTTGCCCTTAACCAACTGCACTTGAGTTCAAGTCAAGGTCCCTTGGACTGCGGTGTTCCATCTGTCCCTGTTCATTCATTGAACAAATAGTTATTGAGTGACAATTATGTACCAGCCCTGGCAATCCTGGACTGGATGTGATGACAAGAATCCCTGCCTTCATGGAGCTTACCTTCTGGTGACCCACCTAGTAACCCATCCTCAAGGGCAGATGACCTTACAGTAACCACCCTGCCAACCAGGTGGCTTCTTGGCCTTTCCTCTCTTCCCACTCCAGCTCGATTGATCTCTCTAACTCTCCACTTTCCCACCAGGTTCCTCCAGAGGAACTGCCTGCTGTCCACACCCTGCCATCGTGTCACTGCAGCCTGCCTCTGACTTCACTTCCCCAGGCCTCTCTTGCAGAAATGTTCACATCTGGTCATTGTCCTTGTTTCGCTCCTTCCAGGAATTTCTTTCCTCCCATTCATCACCCAGGTTGAACCTCCTGCAAGTCCCTTTAACCGCCTGACCATTGCACCACCCTCCACATTCAGACAGGCCTTACTGCTCCTGTCACTCAGTTGACCTACCCCAGAGCGCATGCTCCTGTTGCCTCTTCTTACTGTTCTTATTCACACGGAGGTAGAGCCTGGTTTTCAGGTTTGTGGAAATTCACCTCCCCCCAACCCCTTTCCAGATTTCCCATGGGACAGTGGACTCTTGAAAAGCTTGCCACACACACAGACAGGGAAATAAGATAACCAGAGGCCTGAAAGGGTTCTGGCCCCTCACCAATGCCAGTTACCTGTGGTGGTGATTTGTCTTCAATCTTATCATAGATTTGGAGTCACCAAGCCGGTCTGTCTGAGCCTGTCTGCCCACTTGCGTTTTACAGCAGAGTGGCTCCGGGCACAGATGACCTGGATTGTCCAGGTCATTCTTTTCTGACTTTAATCCCATACACCAAAGACCTGTATCCATTTCATACCAGATTCTTTTTTTTACTTAGGAAGTAAATACTTGCATGAAGAGAGTGCTTAACAAGTGTCGGTTGAGTGACAGTTCATTCTAGCATCCTCCAGGAGTTGTAACTTGAGTCTTCCTCACTGGTGGGGTTCAGAAGAGATGTGGGGGAGACGCCTTGGGTGTTGGGTGGCAAGGAGGAAGTTGTTCTCACCCTGGTGCTCGTGGCCTGTAATTTGGCCTCTGGCTGCTGACACTCAGGGGCTGAAGATTTCCCGTGGCAGTAACACTCCTTTCTCTGAATAAAATTAATCCATTTAAAATTCAGTAACAGAGCACATAGTGTGTTAATTAACAGTATTATATGTGGGACTCCTGTGTTTCTGTGAAACAGCCCAAGGAATACCCCACTTTGAGTTAACCCTGCAAGTGGAGGGAAAAAACGTGTATGGTGAACAAAGACAATATTAACACCTGAGGCCTTTTATTGCCTCTTCTTCTTGGGTTATTGCTTTAATTAGCACCAGGAAATTCCAAGATGTTATATCCAATTAAGAGTAAAAACTAGACTTCTTTGCCACCCAGGGTGTTAAAAAGCATACACAAAAGAATGACAGTACAAGAGAAAGCGACACACAAGGTATATCCCTGGGTCGGGAGTCAGGAAATCTGAATTGGAGTTCTAGCACTGCCGTTGCTCACCTCTGGTTCCCCTTTTTCTAATCTGCAGAGGAATGGCAGGACCCAGGATGGGTGTTGGCAGTGATCTCATGTGCTTCCAGCATTCGGTGAAAGAGCAGAGTAGCCATGGAAATAGCACAGATTCTGGAATCAGACCTGGGTTTACATCCCACCTCCTCCCCTTAATAGCTGGGTAACCTTCAGCTGCTAGAAATGATTACATAACTAATCTGGACCTCACTTGCCTCACCTGTAATGTGGAGCAATGATATACTTCATAAGCTTGTAAGAATATACTTCATAATGCGCGTGAGTCCCTAGTATTGGTCTTGGCATATTGTAAACAACATTTTCAGCCTACCACCCTCTTTCTTGGTTTAGGAAATAGCTCAAGTCCTTCTGACAGCTCTGTGAGTTAAACATAGCAGGTAATACTGTGTTTCCCCGAAAATAAGACCAGGTCTTATATTAATTTTTGCTTCAAAAGATGCATTAGGGCTTATGTTTAGGGGATGTCATCCTGAAAAATCATGCTAGGCTTATTTTCCGCTTAGGTCTTATTTTTGGGGATATAGGGTATTGACCCCATTTTACAGATGAAAAAACCAAGCCCAGATCTCACAGCAACCCAGGGGCACAGCCAGGACTTAATACTCTTGTCTCAATGGTTCTCTCAGGAAATGGACTTTCTATTCTCTTTTACTGTTTTTCACTTTTAACTCCTTCCTTTCCTTTTTCTCCCCCAGAAAAGGGTCCCCAACTGCTCCAAAGCCTGTTCTTCCCAACCCCAGCCGACTGTTAGTTGTGTGGGTGCACTGGCGTCCTGTCGGTGCCTGTGTTTCTTACTCTCGAGCTGTGGTGCCAAGGCCCAGGCCCCGCGAGCTGCTGGGCTTGCCTTCTCAGGCTCTGTCTTGAGCTTCAAATGCTCTCAGATTTCGTTGTGAGCTCTGCAGAGTCCAGACCATAGAGAGATTGTGAGAGGGTCTCTGTCCTTGAAGAACCTTCAGACAGTTTCTTTACTCCATTAATGGGGGCAGTGATCAGCAGTCACAGAGGATTTTGTTGGAGTTTAAAAAGTAACGTGGCTAGTCCACTGACTCACTGTGTAGCCAGGGATTTGCTTTCTTGTCCCATTTTTTAGAGCTATTTATGAGAACCACATTTAAAAAAACAGAAATGGATTGGTCTAATGGGGTGGATAAGAACCTGGACTCTGGAGCCCAGAGACCTGGGTTTCAGTCATCGCCCATCTGTTACTAGTGCTTTGACCTTGGCCAATGCCCAGTCTCCTAATTTTCTCCTCTGTAAAATGGTGATGATAATAGGGTCCACCTCTTGCGGTTTTATAAGGATTGAGCAGTGTTAGTTAGGAGCTCCGCGCAGAGCCTGGCCGTGGGAGGCGCTCTGTAAATGTTTGCTGCTGTTGACCTTGGAGGAGGAATCACCGACACTCTAGGGACCATTTGCTGGGAGTGGGGGGCATCTCCCTCCCCTCCCCTTTGTATGGACAGGGACAGAGGTTCCCAGCCATGTCAGGTGTCCCCCATCCCTTTGGCCTCTATTCCCTGAGGTCTCTAGGCTCCCTTTGCCCTTCTTTTCTCTAGCCTCAGGGTGGGCAGCTAACATCTCTCACCAAAAAGGAATTCCCATTTAGATAGTTACGTTTACCAATAGCTTGGGTCACATTTTATATTTGTGCTTTTTGGAGGAGGGGGTGGGCGGTTGGCGAGATCAGAGTGAGGGTTGTTCACCAGGAGCCCATAGGTGCGCTTCGGGATGTGAATCCCCCAGAATTATTGGCACATTTTTGTGTTTATGTGTAGCTGAAAGTTTCTTGTTGAAGATTTCTTTCATGGCTTTTATCATATTCTCAGAGGACCCACAAAAGGCTAAGAACCATTGACATAGTCGGGAAGTGTTTTTCAGGTACTGTTTAGCTTTTTAGCTACTCTTAAACGTTTGTTCTCCAGATTTCAAACATGCAGAAAAGTTGAAAGAATATATGCAGTACTCAGCCAAGGTGTCGCTTCCTACTTTTGATAGTTACATTCACCATATTTGTGTTCTCTCCCTCCCCCTCCCACCTTCCCTTCCTCCCTCCCTCCCTCTCCCCCCTCCGTATATATGTATACACACACACACACACACACACACACACACACTGACATGTCTGTATATAAATATGATTTCAGCATATCGACTTATAATTTTTTGACTTTATGATGATGTGAAAGTAACATAACGTTCAGTAGAAACTATATTTCAGATTCTGAATATTGATTTCTTCCCAGGCCAGTGCTATGCTAGGTGATTCTCGTGATGCTGGGCGGCGTCCCCAGCCGCGGCGCCCCGTCAGCCACGTGCTCCTGAGGGTACACCACAGGTACCACTCTGCAGTGGAGTAGTAGATGCACTTTGACTTAGGATATTTTCAACTTAAGGTGGGTTTATCAGGATGTAACCCCATCATAAGTTGAGAAGTGTCTCCAAATACATACGTGTGTGTGTCCGTTGTATGTATGTTGGCACATGCTAAGAGTAAGGACATTCTCCTATATGTTATAAAGTAACCACACATTATCATTACACCCAGAAACCCACAAGAAATTTCTACTGTAATTTATATTTAAATTTCATCTATTGTCCCCAAAACACTTTTTAATGACTTTTTTCCCCCAGACACAGATTCAGTCAGGGTTTCCATATTGTATTTAGTTCTGTTTCTTTCATCTCTTTTAATGTAGAATAGTCTCCTGCCCTTCCCCTTCCTTATGACGTTGATTTTTTTCAGAGACTGATTTTTTCAGGTTAGCTGTTGGGTAAAATGTCCCGTCTTCTGAATTTCTGAGTGTCTCCTTTTAGTGTTGTTCAGTTTATTCATCTGTCCTCTGCATTTCCTGCAAAGACGACCACCTGCTGAGAATCCAGCACCTCTAACAAGGCCCCCAGCATTCCTGATGCACTTATTATTGGGGGGCGGCACTGGCATGGCCCTGCTAGAAGCAGGCAGTCTGATAGAGGCAAGTTCAGAATGTGGGGAGCAGCAGCTAACGTTCAAGGAAGTGACATGGCAGCTGTATCTTAGTAGGGAAGACAGGGACAACTGTGGACAAGCATTGAGACCCAAGAGCAGTAATTCCGAAGGACTGTTGGCTGGGTGTCCCTGGGAGGTGCCAGACGACAATCCTTGAAGGCTGTTGGGAGCAAGTTGTGAAGGGGCCTGTACCTGTGCTGAGGAGAATCATTTCGGTCCTGGAGGCTCTGGAGAGCCGCTGTTGCACATTCTCTTCAGATTACAGTTTTTCTCTTTAGGTGACACCTCATTTCCCATAATCTCACTCTCCTGAGAAAAGCATATTTTGGTTCATTTTCCCCCCCGAGGTGTGTGTGTGTCAGGAGGATTTAAAGTTAAGCGTGACATTGGAGTTGTGTTAGAAAGACAGTTCTGGCCACTAAATAGGGGATGGATTTGAAGGGGTGGCCGGAGGTGGCAAGGGGATAGAAAAGAAAGCTCATGGCCACACAGGACTTTCAGGAGGTACAACCAGCAGGAGAGGGGTCAGGGTCAGGTTCGGGAACCTGGCCGGTGGTGCTGTAATAAGCTCAGCAGTGGCCTCCCTTCGCTCTGTCCGTCCTTGTCCTTTCCCTACCAGGGCAGGTAGGAGCTGTCACTCAGCCTTCTGGGTCCCACATGGTGAATTCCTTGGGCGTGTGCCATCGGTCCTGAGAAGGGACCCCAGGAAAGGCGTGAGTGTGCTGCTGGACAGAACAGCCACCTCTTCTCAGCCTGTAGCGGCCTCCTCTGCCCTCACTCACCCTGCGTAGGGCCGTAAGGAGCCTTGTGCCGTGGGTGCCAGTGCCCCAGTGTCTGTGGAATGAGTGGCTCTGGCCCTGCAGGTTGCTAAGCCGGACACCAGGCACTGCGCAGGCCCGGTGCCAGCTGCCTCCTGTGCCCCCTTTGGCCCTGGCCGGGCCTCCAGCGTGGTGAGTGTGCTCACTGTCCAGGGCAGTCAGTCTTGAGGTGATGAGTGGGCAGGCATGCCAGCCCCCCTCTCTGGTGTGGGCAGCGGCCTTCCCTGCGCCCCTTCTCCTGTGTGGGTCATTCCTGTCGCACATCTGTGGTGCCTTTTCCCAGCCAGGGGGGGGGGCTGGTGAAGAAGGCTTTGCTCCCACTCTGGTTTGCCGCCTCCGGCCTACGTTTGCAGTCAGGTCAGGACTGTGGTTGTGACCCTAGAACACAGCAAGCTTCTGTCCTTGAGGGAGGCTTGAATTTGTGGCCTGTTCGGGGGTGCTCAGCCAGCTCTGTCCCCTGGCTGCCTGAGCTGGCCGAGCCCTGGACTTCGCACAGAGGACCGGTGAGCACCGGCCAGTCTTCTTTTCCATTTCGCTCAGAGGCGGCTCCATGGTCAGCGTCTTGGTGCTGCCGGTCATTGAGTTCCCCGTGGCCTAGGAGGTGAGCTTGGGGTAGGGGCCTGGACGCGATCCTGAGCCCTGACGAGAGGGTGAGCGCAGGGGAGTCTCCTCCAGCCGTACTTTACCTTCTTTTCTCCCTCTCTAGTTTGTCCTGAAGAATTACGGAGAGAACCCAGACGCTTACAATGAGGAACTGAAGAAGCTGGAGTTGCTCAGACAGGTAGGAGGATAGTATTTTACGTAGGTGGGAACAGGATTGGCTCGGTAGGGAGGTAAAGAAACCATCTGGACTGTGTTCTTATTTGAATGTAGTATTGTTTCCTCTGTAAAAGCAAAATTAATGATAGAAAAATTTGAATATGTTAAAAGCAAAACAGTCCTAAAAATCCTTTTCACAGTTTTTTAAAATATAGTTTAAAATTGTGTTTATATATAATATATACTATATAAAACCATAGTAGGATCATATACCACCCGTACTGCTTAACATATTGTGGCTCTGTGTCTGTGTCAGTGAACATGCAACAGTAGTATTTTTAATGGCCTTGGATCATTGCTTTGCATTGTAGTTTAATGAGTCTCCTCTCAGAGATCGTTAGGTTATTTCCGTTTCTCGCCATTGTAAATATGCCCCATGTCTGTGCGTACTTGGGCCTTTATAGTAGGATTGTTTCGGTAGGAATTAGTGGGGGAACAGGATGTATGTTTTCATTTATACCCGCAGCAGGGCGTGCGCCTGCTCCTGCTGTTCCTTTTCTGTGCTGGCATTCTGATAGGTGAAAAGGGTATTTAATTTTAATTTTCAGTTATTTGGTTAGTAGTAAGGTTTCACAATTATTAATATGTTTGTTATATATCTCCTTTTAGGAATTGTCTGTTAATGTCCTTTGTCCATTTTTTTATTAGTGTTATACCTTTTCTTATTAATTTAAAAGAAATTCATACATTAATGGTATTGCTTCTTTGTGTTATATGATGCAAATATTTTTCTCAGTTCATTGTTTTGGTTTATTGTGTTTTTGATGCAAACTTTTCAAATTTTACATATAAATATTTATAAACAAGGTCCATCTCATCTTTCCCTTTACATTATCGGCCTTTGATACACATTTAGAAGACCGCCACCCAAATGAGATGTAAACATTCACTGATGGTGTTCCGCTAGTACTTTGTGGTTTTGGCTTTGACGTGAATCTTTATATGGCATTTATTTAAGTATATGGTATGTGAGGGACGGCTTTAACTGTAACTTTCTCTCCATACTTTTTTTGTTGTCTTGAAACACTCTTATGCTGAATTCTTCTATGTACTTTAGGTCTTTTCAGAATTTCCTGTTTCCTTCCATCATCCGCCTTCCTCTGCCAGGCCCATGGTATTTTAAGATTGTATCTGATAAGACTAATTCCTGATACTAACTTTTTCATCTTTTCCATACTTATTCTCATATGAATACTTCTCAAATGAACTTAGAATCTTTTTGTCAAGCTCCGCAAAATAGTGTTGGGAATTTTGTGAGCGCATAACATTGATGGATTGATTACATAGAACTAACATCTTTATAAGGTTGCTTTCCTCCACATTTCTTTACCTTTTTTTTTTTCCAGGCTTCTCGGTAAAGCTACAGTTTTCTTCATGATGTAGGTTTTAAATATATCTTGTTAAATTAATTTCTGGATTTTTGTTGTTGTTGCTGTTGTTAATGAGCGTCCTTCCTCCCCCATTCCCCCATCATATTTTCTACCTATTATGGTTAGTGTAGAGAAAAACAGTTGAGGAATTTTTCTTTTCATTTTGTCCTGAACAATTTGTTTTGTTAATTCTCTTCTTTCTGATAGTGTTTCAGCTCATTTTCTTGGCTTTTCCAAATACACAAGTTATATCATATACACATAATAATTTTGCCTTCTCTCCAACAGTTGTACTCCTTATTTTTTTGCAATTGGCAGGCATTTCCACAATTGTGAGACTGTCCGACATGATTCTGGTGTCTGAGATGTCAGCCTTGAGGCCATAGTGGCTGCTGTGCTGGTTTGAGATGACCTGTTTCTGCATTTGGGGGCGCGCAGTGGTAGTGGGTACCACAGTCCTCTTAGCAGCTCATAGGGAGCAGGAGTGTCTGCACAGTTAGTCACTTTGCATTTCTGTGAATTACGGACCATAAAAACTGTAGAAAACTTGGCAAATATGAGAAATACAAAGAACAAAACAACCGTGGGAGACAGCCATTGTGATTGGATACATTTCATTTTTATTTAAAAAGCCAGAAGTTAAAATAACATTGCTAAAGCACTAGTAGATGGCATAATTTTAATTGATGAAAAATTTGCTTAAAATTTATTACAAGTGTTTTCAGCCTTTCTTAGCAATAAACAATGACCAATAACCAAAGATTGTTTCTGTAATTAATATTATGAAAAAAATTTTCTAAAGAATTACATAGGATTGAAAAATTTCAGCCTCAACTCTTCTTTTGCCATCTACTAGTGGATGCCTTAGCTTTGCTAAGGGCAAAGCTTGATCCCCAAATAAAGAGAATTAAGAGGATCTCTTCATCCATCCTCTTTATCTATTGGAGTTCTACTCATGTGTTATTCTTGCTGTTAACAAGCATTTGTTAACCCTTTCTTAATCTCAGATACTCTTCTAGGCACCATAGGTTCAGCAGTGAACAAAACAAAGTTGTGGAGTTAGGAGGAATTCTAAGTAAGATTCCTTGAGCACAGAGGCACTGGTGTGGCACGGCTGACATTAGGCCAAGTTTCCAGTCGCAGGGAAGAGGGCTGGGGAGTGAAATCCTGAAAAAAAGACGCCCAGTGAATGGGTGGCTTCATGAGGGATCCAGAGAGTGTGATGCTGGAGTACTGGTTTCATTTGGCAGTCCTTTGAGAGAAGCTTTCTCATGTAGCTTCTTGAATGCCTCACTCTGCCTCCTGAGGTTGCATGGTCTGGCCCCAATGATCCATGCTGTGGTTTATAATAGAGACACAGTTCCTGGAGTAAACAGGTATGCAAACCAGATCTAGAAGATTTGATGTAGGCTCAATGCTCAAGCAGGAAACTATTTTGCAGTTCACTTCATTGTGAAAGAGTTGGAAACATTGTTTTCAAGGCCAAGTGCCAATTTGTTTATTTCACTTTTTGAAAATTTTGCCTACGAATTTGAACAGTGGAAGGCCCCAAGTAAGGGAGCAGCGTACCAGTATGTCCATCAAGGATATTCACCTATAATTTTTTTGTGTTGTCTTTGGTTTTGGTATCAGAGTGATGCTGGCCGCATAAAATTAGTTTGGGAACCTCCTCCTCTTTACTTTTTTGGAATAGTTTGAGGAGAATAGGTATTTATTCTTCTTTGAATGTTTGGTAAAATTCACCTGTGAAGCCATCTGGTCCAGGACTTTTGTTTGTTAGGCGTTTTTTGAGCACTGATTTGATTTCATTAGTTGCTATCAGTCTGTTCAGATTTTCTGTTTCTTCCTGATTCAGTCTTGGAAGATTCTGTGTTTCTAGGAAATTATCCCTTTCTTCCAGGCTGACCAGTTTGTTAACATATAGTTGTTTGTAGCATTTTCTTATAATTCTTTGTATTTTTGTGGTGTTGGTTGTCACTTTTTCATTTCTGATTTTTGGGCCTTTTTTTTCTTGATGAGTGTGGCTAAAGGTTTATCAATTTTGTTTACCTTTTCAAAGATTTTATTGAAAGATTTATCAATGGTTTCATTGATCTTTTCTAGTGGTTTGTTGTTTTTTTAAGTCTCTATTTTATTTATTTCCTCTCTGATCCTTTATTTCCCTCTTACTCACTTTGGGCTTTGATTATTCTTTTCCTAGTTGTTTTAGATGTAAGTTTAGATTGTTTAGTTGAGATTTTTCTTGTTTCTTGAGGTAGGCCTGTATTGCTATGAATTTCCCTCTTATAACTGCTTTTACTGTGTCTCATAGATTTTGGGTTGTTTTTTCATTTTCAGTTTCATTTTTTTTGTTGTTTTTGTTTTTTTTTTAAAGATTTTATTGGGGAAGGGGAACAGGACTTTATTGGGGAACAGTGTGTACTTCCAGGATTTTTTCCAAGTCAAGTTGTTTTTCCTTTTTTTTTTTTTTGGTTGTTGAGAGCCCACTGGCCCATGTGGGAATCGAACCGGCAGCCTTCGGAGTTAGAAGCATGGAGCTCTAACCGCCTGCGCCACCGGGCCGGCCCCCAGTTTCATTGTTTTAATGGCATATTTTGATTTCCTCCTTGATCTCATTATTAACCCATTCATTGTTCAGTAGCATGTTATGTAACCTCCATGTGTTTGTGTTTTTCAGTTTTCTTTTTGTAATTGATTTCTAGTTTCATACCATTGAGATTGGAGAAGATGCTTGATATAATTTCAGTCTTCTTCAGTTTATTGACACTTGTTTTATGGCTTACCATGTGGTCTCTCCTGAAAGATGTTCCATGTGTACTTGAAAAGGATGTGTATTAGGCGGCTTTTATGTGAAATGCCTTAAAAATACCAATAAAGTCCATCTGGTCTAATGTGTCATTTAAAACCACTGTTTCCTTTTTGATTTTTCCAAGTCTATCCATTGATGTCAATGGAGTGTTAAAGTCCCCTACTATTACAGTATTACTGTTGATCTCATCCTTTATGTCCATCGGTATTTGATGTATATATTTAGGTGTGCCTACATTGGGTGAGTGAATGTTTATAAGAGTTATGTTCTCTTGTGGGATTGATCTTTTTATCATTATGAAATGTCCTTTGTGCTTGTTACAGTCTTAGTTTTAAAGTCTATTTTGTCTGATATAAGTATATTGCTACCCTAGCTTTTTTTTTTCCATTTCCACTTGCATGAAATAACTTTTTTCATCCCTTTCAGTCTGTATGTGTCTTTTGAGCTGAAGTGGGTCTACTATAGGCAGTATATGTATGGATCTTGGTTTTTTTAATCCATTCAGTCACGTGTGTCTTTTGAACGGAGCATTTAGTCCATTTACATTTAAAGTGATTATTGATTGGCATATAGTTACTGACATTTTATTGTTTTTATAGTTCTCTGTTCTTTATTCTCTTTCTACTTCTCCTGTATGTTGATGAATTTCTATAGTGTTAGGTTTGGATTCCTTTCTCTTTATTTCTTATTTCTTACAGCTTTTTGGTTTGTGGTTACCATGTGCTTCATATATACCAAACTATGTTTATAGCAGTCTATTTTAAGTTGATGGTTGCTTTTAAGTTTGAACACATTATGAAGTCACTAAAATTTTTACTCTCTCTACTTTTTTTGTCCTTATTTTTTATTTCTTTTGTGTATGTATGTCTGTGTGTATCCCTTAATTTATTGTTGTAATTACACATGATCGTCCTACTTTTGTCTTTTAACCTGTGTATGAGCTTTATAGTTGGTTGATCCATTGCTTTTACTAAGTGTTTGCCTTTGTCAGTGAGATTTTTTTTCTTTCCTATATTTTCTTATTCATATTTTTTATCTTTCTACTTAAAGGAGTTCCTTTAACATTTCTTGTAATACTGGTTCAGTGGTGATAAACTTGAGCTTTTTCTTGTCTGGGAAACTCTTTATCTGTTCTTTGATTTTTAAATGATAGTTTTGCTGGGGAAAGTAATCTTGGATGTAGGTCCTTGCATTTCATCACTTTCAATATTTCCTGCCAATCCCTTCTGGCCTGCAAAGTTTCTGTTGAGAAATCACCTGATAGTCTTATGGGAGCTCCCTTGTATGTAACTACTTTTCTCTTGCTGCTTTTAAGATCCTCTCGTTGTCTTTAACCTATGATGTGTCTTGGTGTGGGCCTCTTTAGGTTCATCTTGTCTTCCAGATCGCTGATTCGATCCTCTGCTTAATCTAATCTGGTGTGGATTCCTTCTAGTGTATTCTTCATTTCAGTTATTCTATTCTTCAGTTATGATTGGACTTTTTAAAAAACCTTTTTTGTGTTTTCTATCTCTTTGTTGAAGTTCTCACTGACTTCATCTATTCTCCCAAATTCATTGAATATCCTTAGTGTTTTGAACTCTGTTTCTGGTAGATTGCTTGTCTCCATTTCATTTAGTTCTTTTTCTGGAATTTTGTCCTGTTCTTTTATTTGGGACATGTTTCTTTGTCTCCTTATTTTGGTTGACTCCTGGTGTTTGTTTCTACATATTAAGTAGATCTCCTACATCTCCCAGTCGTGACAGTGCCCTTATGTAGAAGGTGTCCTGTGGCAGTCTCCCTGGTCACCTGAGTCAGGTGCTCCATGGGTGTCCCCTTTATGGGTTGTGTGTGCTCTGCTGTTGTGATTGGGCCTCAATTGCTGCTGACACATCAGTGGCTGGGATTGAACCTCAGGCTGACTGGCTCTGAGGTCTGGTTGTGAATACAGTGGGCACGCTGACGTGCGGGGGCTGAGCACGTAGAGTGGGAGTTGCTTTAGTGGGGCTGTGGTGCTAGCCGAGGCTGCCCTTCGGGTATATCCATTGTAGAGCTGATTGGGTGGGGCTCTGATGCAGCTAAAGCCAGGCACGGGATGTGTTGAGTCTGGAGCTTCTTGAGAGGGGCTCTGGTACAGGCCCAGGTCAACTGCCACTTGTGCTTGGTGTAGGGCGGCTTGGTAGGAGCTACAAGGTGATCTGTAGTTGGTGCTGTTTGTGCTGGGTTTAGAGGTGCTTCAGAGAAACTGCTGCAAAACAAGGCCAACTGCCATTTGTTCTGGCTTAGGATCCTTTGGTGGGCACTGTGATACGAGCTAAGACCAGCTGCCACTTGTGCTGGGCTTGGGGCTGCTTAGTTGTAGCTATGTTACAGGCCAAGACTGGCGGCCACCTAATGCCAGGCTTGGAACCACTTGATGGGAGTTACAATCCAAATTGAGACTGGTCACTGCTTGTGCTGGGCTTGGGGCCACTTGGCAAGAGCTACAATGTTTGCTGAGGCAGCGGCTGCTTGTTTGGGGTTTGAGAATCTCTGTGCGTGAGCCGAGGGCAGCCGCCGCTTACGTGGGATTTGCGGACCTTTGGGGACGTCTGCAGTGTCAAGCTTAGGGCAGCCACCACGCATGAGGTTTGTGGATTTTGGGGAAAGTTCACCGCTCAAGACAAGGCAGGCCACTTGTGTGGAGGAGCTGGTGGAAGAGACTCAGGCTGGGCAAATGAATTGGATGTTCATATTAATTAAATTTGGGAAGTTTGGGGCCATTTTCTAAAATATTCCTTCTTTCTTCTCCTTTTGGGGCTTCAGCAATGTATATGTTGGTCTGCTTGATGCTGCCCCACAACGCCCAGAGACTCTGTCCACTTTTCTTCAATATTTTTTCTTTCTGTTCCTCAGACTTGATGATTTCCATTGTCCTAGCTTAAGGGTTCACTGCACATTCTTCTACCTGCTCAATCTGCCTTTGAATCCCTCTAGTGAGGTTTTCAATTCAGTTACTGTACTTTCCCTCTCCAGAATTTTTTTTTGGCTGCTTTTTACATTTTCTCTTTATTCATATTTCCTTTTTGTTCCCTATATCATTTTCTTGACTTTCTCCACATCTTCCTTTAGTTCTTTGAGCATCTTTAAGACAATTGTTCTAAAGTCTTTGTCTAGTAGATCTGCTGTGTTTTTTTTCAGGTACAGTTTCTACTGGTTTATGTTTTTCCTTTGAATGGGCCGTACTTTCCTGTTTCTTTGCATGCCTTAAGACTTTTTTGTCGAAAACTGGACATTTGAATCTGATCGTGGTAACCCTGGCAATCAGAATCTCCCCCTTCCCTAGGGTTTGGTGGAGTCGAGGGTGCTTGCTTTTATTATTGTAGACTGTCTTTATGCCAAGAATCAGCCAGAGGTATGAACTTAAGGTCTCCTCAGGTCTTTTCTGAGCCTCAGCCTCTTCCTTGTTATGGGGACTCTCATTTCCCCTGTATATGTGGTTGCTTTTGAATGTCATGTCAGAACCGTCAATGTTTGGCTCTTAAAAAGGGTAAAAAGAGAAAAATCCAAGGCTGTGGGGGGAAGCACTGGCCCTTTAAATCCCCTGGAAGTCACTTCAGCCAGAGGGAGAAGTGCAGCAACATCTGATTTCTTATTTGCACCTCTGAGATCAGAAGCAGCACTCAGTGATCAGAGCACAGATCCCTGGTATTAGGAGGACAAGGTTCTTACTGCCTGTTTGGCTCCCCCAAAACTGCAAGCTGCTCCAGGAACACGTGTAAGGCTGCCTGCCACAGGGCTGTGGGCTGGGTAGTTGGCACTGGCTAAGGGCTGAAATTAACCAATGTTTACCATCCATGCCTTCCTCTGCAAATTGCAAGCCTTCAGTAGACTCCAGAGTTCCCAAACACTGGGGGTGGCAAAAAATGTATACACATTTTAAGAGATGTTAACACTTTGGTTAGCGTTGCTCAAGCAGTAGTTTGCCAGAATCAGAAGTGTCTGGACGCTGATTGTAACCACTTTGAGCACCTCTAATTGCAGAAGTTAAAACGTGACTTGTATTCATTCATCTTTTGGTATCGGTACTAATACAGTTTTTTCCTTTCTTAAAATGTGTACACATTTTTTTGGCATCCTCGTAGTTACATCAGACAGATCCTGCCAGTGCAGTTGTTACCTTGTTAGGGAGATCCCTAGGCCTCCTGCTCTGCCATCTTCCCAGCATACTCTTCATAAACTGAATTTTTACAACAGATTTTATTTGAACAATTTGAAACTCAGTGAGATAATATTAACTCAGCACCGTTTTGCACACCCTGGTGCACATGCACACAACGTCCACTGGGAGGAGCAGAGGAGCACGGCCACCAATCTCCAAAGCCTCTCCTGAAGCCGGTCCTTTAAGGAGTAGGTAGCCGGCCTGCGCAGAGCAGTGGGCTGGGCAGAACTGCCCCCACGCCAGCCCCAGACCTGAGGCTGTGCCAGCGCAGACATAGCTCAGAAGAGCAGGCTGGCTGCTTCCCTTTCCTGGGGCTTGTCATTCATCCAGACAGTGTGAAAGTGGGACTAGATCAGTGTTCTGCAGGGAAACCACAGAACAAGCTTTTTTACATAGAAATTATAATAATTCATGTGATGAGAATTCAGTGAAAAAAGATACCAGACCGAAAACCCCTCCTAGATTCGGCAATATAAAGTGAAAATAAAGAGTAGCAAAAAGTATTACAGCACTGGGCAAGATTTTAGTGAATTACAGAAAGTGTAGCAAAGCACAGAGACAGCGTAAATCAAATTAACCTTTGACCGTTCCTCATATTTGCAGTGGAAAAAAGGAAGGTGGGTATTTGGGAAGCTGTGGGCAGATCCGCTTTCTCTGATCTGGGCCTCTTTCCTTATCTGTACAACTGGGGCTGGAGTAGTTATTTCTAAGAAGCCTTTCCAGTTGTAGCTCTGGAAAAAATTGTTGGCTCAGTGATCACAGGGGATAAAATTGACAGGTGTGCTGGGGCCGGTTGGCGGCCGAGGGGGTGGGCACGGCCGGTGCCAGCTTTCTTGAAGACCCCTGTTCTGTCCTGCTCCTGCCCCCTGCAGCCCATCGGTGTGACTGGCCAGGGTGGGACAAGAAGGGCTGCATTCTTAGTTGGACTAAAGGGTGAAGGCGAATCTGTATGACTTGGAGGGAAGGTTTCTTCCATTGTTCCCCGAAGACAGTTTTAGGAAGTACAAAGACAAATGTTTTTTATTTTAATTCTTCTGCATATTTTTTTCTTTTGCATATGTTTTAGTGAATATTTAAAAATATGTAGCTGGCACATCAAACTTCTTATTTCAGAGATGTTAGTGCCTAGGACGTGCCTCGAGTTGGCTTAAAGGAAAACGTTAAGGACAAGTGGTATTTGTTTATAGCAGAGGTCTGTTATGGGGAGGGGGTGGTAAGAATGACTAGAAGCCCTAGCCTGTGGGACAGGCCCCTTTAGGTGGCACCTCAGCTGTATGGCTGTGACACACCTTATCCTGGTACGGGGCTTTCTAGAGTCTTACCACAGGGAGTTTATGTTCTTGTTCAGAGAGGAGCCTAAGGTCCAGAGGGGAGATGTCTCCCAAGGCACCGCTGGGAAGCAGACTGGAGCTGGACCTTCCTTCCTGCTCTGCTGTCCCGCAGGGCACCCAGGGCATGCGTGGCTGGTCTGAGAGCATCCTGGACTGTAGGCCGGCGCCGGCGCTGGGGCGTAGCGTCCTGGAGGGCTTCTAGCCCGGGGCAGCCGCCGTGTGCTGGGATCCGGGTGGCGGTCTGGTCCTCCCCGCAGGTGGGGTGAGGGTGAGGGAGTCACAGGGCTTCTGGCCCGTCCCCTCCGCGTGTGCCTGCTCCTGGAGGGTGTATTGTCCACTCTTCTGTTGGTTTGAGCAGAGGGGCATTTGCTTGGTTTTGTTTTTTTCCCCAAATGGGAATAGTTTTATGGCTTATAATAAAAATTGAAAATGTTCAACATAAATACATAAGCGATATAAATAATTAAATATGCATTTCTTTGTGTATGTATAGAATAAGATAAATTACTTAAACCCTATTGCCCAGGGATAATTACTTTTTGGTACATAACCTAGATTTTTTTATATCTTTGTCTGTATACCTAGTTGGATATCAGTGTCTATTTGATTTTACATAAATGAAATCATACCCATTCATCTGTTGTATACTTTTTTTTGCCCCAAAATAAAAATGTCACAGACATCGTAACATACCAGCAAACAGATCCTATCTTCAGTTTTTGTCACTGCACAGCATTCTGTGTGGGTAGCCTTACCGTAATTTATTTAAACAATCCTCTTGCATGGACATTCTGGTGCTGTCCAGTCCAGTATCTGACTGTTAACATTGCTGTGAGAAACATCCTTTCATGCTCACCCAAGCATTTGCTCTTCTGGGTATTTCTTACTGTATGCATATTTTTTGATACAGGACTGTGGGTCAAAATTTAAGTATGTTGAAATTTTTAATGCATGTTGTAAAGTGCCTTCCAGAAAGGTGGGGTTGGTTTTGTCCAGCAGCCCTAGCGGGAGGACCATTTGTTGATTGACCACAGACACAGCAGCGGGCCTTCTTTGGGTCCCTTGGAACGTGCAGTGTCCCAGCTCTGATGCATATTTTGTGGGTGTTTGTGGGCTGACAGACCTGCCCGTCCTGTACCCCCAGTGATAGAAGGCCTGCTTCTCCCATCTGCCCCCCAGAATGCTGTCCGTGTCCCACGGGACTTTGAGGGCTGCAGCGTCCTCCGCAAGTACCTAGGCCAGCTCCATTACCTGCAGAGTCGGGTCCCCATGGGCTCCGGCCAGGAGGCCGCTGTTCCTGTCACCTGGTGAGAGCTGGCGGGCAGGGCTGCGGGGAGCCTGGAGGGTGTCTGCATGCTGGGGATGCCCTTCCCTCCCCTCCCCTTTCTTCTCCTTGCTGCACAGGATGGGGAGCAGCTTGGTGTGGTCTCCCCAGGCCTCCCGCCCCCCCCCTCCAAACCTGTACTGGGGTGGCTGGTCCCCTCACCTGGCCTCAGGGCACTGGCCAGCTCCTTCCCTCAAGATGACTGGTGACATGTCTGCAGGACTGAGATCTTCTCAGGCAAGTCTGTGGCCCACGAGGACATCAAGTACGAGCAGGCGTGCATTCTCTACAACCTTGGTAAGTTCCTGACGCCTTCCCCATGGCTCTGTTCCCTCAGCCCTGCCAGCCCAGGAGCTCAGCTCAGCAGCAGGCCAGGAATTCAGGGGGCTGATGGATGGAAAGGGCCTGCATCTGGACCCCTCCACTGCGTTCCTTGCTGCTCTGCCAGCACCTCTTTTCTGGGCCACGGAGCCACCCTGCTTGGGAAAGGCTGTACTGGGCTGGCTGCGCCACCGGGTTGTGCCGGGGGCTCCAGCTGGGAGAGAGAGCCGGATGGCCTCTGTCGCTGCACAGCCAACCCACCTTTTGACTTCGGGCTGCTGTAGACAGAAGGAACACATGGCTCCTCAACCGGCCCTATCAACCTTGACTGAGCCTCAGCCTGGCTCAGGGGAGAAGCTTGGACATCCCTGAAGCTTCAAGACTGGACCTCTAGGCTGGGAGCTGGGGATGGGAGCCCCTCCTTCCACTCACACCTCCATTTTCCTAATTGTGGGTGACAGCACTGCCCTCTCTGCCTCACTGCCGACACAGTTGTGGGCAGCCTGGGAGCAGCCCAGACGAACGCTGACACCCGTCCTCTGTCTCCCCAGGGGCGCTGCACTCCATGTTGGGGGCCATGGACAAGCGGGTGTCTGAGGAGGTGAGGATGAGGGGACATGACAAGGGAGGGCTGCTGAGTGTTCAGACTTTAGGGTGGGACTGGTCCTGCCCGTGGGAGTGGACACAGGCGGCCTCTGGCTCTGCCTCTGGCCATCCTCCATGTCTTCCCTGGCAGGGCATGAAGGTCTCCTGCACCCACTTCCAGTGTGCAGCGGGCGCCTTTGCCTACCTGCGC